>NC_092341.1:340908750-341605000 GCF_046630445.1 Rutidosis leptorrhynchoides
TCGGGCTACAGGTGCAGCTCCTGGTATGAGATCAATCTGGAATTCTACACATCTGTGTGGAGGTAGCCCCGGTAATTCTTCTGGAAATACTCCGGGATATTCTCTTACAACCGGCATGTCATTAATGCTTCTTTCTTCAGTATCGATCTTCTTTATGTGTGCCAGAATAGCATAAAAACCTTTTCTTATAAGTTTCTGGGCCTTCATACAGCTGATAAAGTTCAGCTTTGAGTTGCTCTTCTCCCCATAAATCATTAATGACGTTTCATCCTTACGAGGGATGCGGATTGCTTTCTCAGCGCAAACAACTTCCGCTCTTGTTTTGGACATCCAGTCCATGCCAACGATTACGTCAAAACTTCCTAATTCTACGGGTATCAAATCGATTTTGAAGGTTTCACCAGCGAGATTTATTTCGCAACCATGGCAAATTTTATCGGCTTTTATCAGTTTACCATTAGCTAATTCAATAGTATATTTATCGTCTAGAGGCAATGATATACATTTTAGTTTAGAACTAAAGTCTTTACACATATAACTTCTATCAGCAACCGTATCAAACATAATAGAAGCTAGTTGATTAATAACGGTAAACATACCCGTGACAAGATTAGGATCCTCACGTGCTTCACTGGTACTAACATAAAATGCCCTCCCACGTGCGGTGATGTTATGCGAGGTGTATATAAAATAGCTATTAAATTTTACAAGGAAATACTATTAAATACGATACAATTTTACACAAGATATTTATTTATTTAGAGAATGGATATACTTAAACCTTGCTACAACACTTATAGGCAGTGTACCTAATCGTACAGTAGTGTAGTTTTTAGTAAGTTCAGTTCGTTCCACAGGGAAAATCTTTTAATCAAAGCTTAACGCTCTATTAGTTTAATTTTATAAAAATACAAATATATATATAAGTAATATTATTATTATAAAGGGGGGTTTTTACCGTTTAATGACCGGTTTGTCGATTTTAAAACTTTAGTCGCAGTTAAAACAAAATGTAAAATTTTAAATAAATAAAAGACTTAATTTAAAGCATAAAGTAAATAACGATAATGAAATTGCGAATAATAAAAGTGCGATAAAATAAACTTGAGATAATTATAAAGTACGATAATTAAAAGTGCAATTAAATACAATAACAATAAAAATGCGATAATTAGAAGTGCAATTAAATATAAAATAAAGGAAATTAAATATGAAATAAAAGAATTATGCTTATTTAAACTTCCGTAATCATGATGTTTGACGTGTTGATTTTAGTTTTATGCCCATGGGTTAATTGTCCTTTGTCCTGGATTATTTAATATGTCTGTCTGGTTTTTGTCCATAACAGTCCATCAGTCATAAATATAAAGTGCGAGTGTCCTCATCAAATTATTCTTATACCCGAAGTCAAATATTCCAACTAATTGGGGACTTAAACTGTAACAAGATTTTAATACTTTGTTTAATAATTACACCAGGATGTCGACTGAGTGTAACCCAAGGTTTTAATACTTTGTTATCAATTATGCCAAGTGTCCGTGTACATAATTTCACCCCTGTTTTAATAATTCTAGTGACTATTAATCCATTCCCGTGTCCGGTTAAATGAAAGATTATTCGTACATATAAATACCCCGCCCATCGTGTCCGATCGAGTGTATATGGTAATTTATTGGTACGTCCAATTATAAATCTTTATATTAACATTAACAAACTATCATTTAGTTAAATAAATATAAAGCCCATTAATAGCCCATAGTCTAATTTCCACAAGTGTCGTTCTTTTGTCCAAACCCCAATTATGGTACAAAGCCCAATTACCCAATTTTAGTAATTAGCCCAATATCATGATTACTTCGGATTAAATAAGCATAATAATAACTTAGCTACGAGACATTAAATTAAAAAGGTTGAACATAACTTACAATGATTAAAAATAGCGTAGCATTACACGGACAGAATTTCGACTTACACCCTTACAACATTCGCTAACATACCCTTATTATTAGGATTTAAAATTAAAATTAAAATTAAAATATAAATTATATATATATATATATATATATATATATATATTTACGTATATATTGAGAGAGAGATAGATTATGGATATTTAAAATGATCAGAATTCGTTTGCTTTTATAGGGAATTGAGTTTAGGGGGTCTCCGCGACTCGCGGCCTTTTCTGCCTTCAAACTCCGCGAGTCGCGGAGTTTGAAATTCCAGCTCACCAACTTTGGAGTCTTTCTTGCCGACGGATTTTTATTATTTATATAATATATAAATAATTATAAGAATTATTTAAATATTATATTATATTTATGTGCATAGTTGACTTGTAATTTTTAGTCCGTTGCGTCGAGCGTTGAGAGTTGACTCTGGTCCCGGTTCCGGATTTTCGAACGTCCTTGCGTACAATTTAATATCTTGTACTTTGCGTTTTGAATCTTGTACTCTTGTAATTTCGAGACGTTTCTTATCAATAATTGGAACCTCTTTGATTGTATTTTGTACTTTTGAGCTTTTTGGTCGTTTGCGTCTTCAATTCGTCGAATCTGTCTTTTGTCTTCACCTTTTAATATTTAAACGAATATCACTTGTAAATAGAACAATTGCAACTAAAAGCTTGTCTTTCTTGGGGAATAATGCTATGAAATATATGTTCGTTTTTAGCATTATCAAATATTCCCACACTTGAGCGTTGCTTGTCCTCAAGCAATATAGTCTTGAAATACTAGAATCACTTCTTTATTCTTCACACTTTGTACATCAGTGATTTCTTTACGGCGGTATAAACAATGGTAGTAACGTTGTGGTTTACAGTCCCATATGACTATAAAAATTTAGATACTTTAAGGAAATTGGATCTTTATGAAAACATTTGATCTTTTGAAAATTAAATCTAGCTTTTACCCTAGATAAGTTTTTCGGAATAACCCTTCACCGGTGTTTGCAAAATATTTTTGTGGGTTTGGTGGGTTTCAGATTTGAAAATTTTAGCTCAAAACTTATGGTTTTGTGTCACCCACTTGCTAACCTTGTATTTGGAAAGCAACACGTCCAGTTTACTTGTCCCGTATATTACCTTTCGATAAACTACCGTTCGGTTGTAAAGGAAAGCGTTGAACAAGCAACTGTTAAGGTAATGTCCCCTGACATGCTTTTAATTTTGGTCTATAACGTGTCGGACGCAATTACTATCCTTTGTAGGAGAAATAGTAAAGCTCACCCTTATAATTTTCCGGTCTGGCACAAGGTCCTGTCTTTGACCATGCTATGCAACCACCGTTCTTACGGTTGACACCCGATTTGGTTCAGGTGACCTAATAAATTCCAGGTGAATTCCTAGGTTTTTACGTTCAATGGTAATGAACGCATTGAAAATGGGTTTTTAGAAAACAAATCGGTTTGTAATTTTGATCAAAATATTTTCTCGTTCAGGCTCGAGTTTAGATATCATTGAATTCCATGAGTTTGTAATTCTCAATCTTTAAGGTCAATCTCAAGGATTGAGTAATATCAGGCTTAAAAGCTGATTTTTGATCTTTTAAGGAGATTATCCTTTCTGGGGATCTGATTCATTAGTCTTATCCAGCTAATTTGCATGGCGCCCTCCCCATTTTACGAGATAGATCCTCTCATGGTTAGGATAAGTCTGACCACATGGCGACCCTGTTTGATGCTGAGGTCCGTGGATTTTCTGCTGATTTTAGTGATGACTTTTCTAGATTTTTCGTCAACCTACAGCTGGTCTGGACGACAACTTCCTGACCTAAATCAAGAAGCGCGTTTCTTTTTCAGAAGACTTTACTTCCTTTTAATGATGGAATTGATTCATCGTGTAGATCCATCTTTCTTACAGTAAATCGGGTAAAACAGTTAATTATCGTTCAAAACAAAAGTATTTTCAATTATTTGTTACAGAAATATGTGACATATGTTTAAAATATCTTGGTAAATTTTCCCACACTTGGCTTTTATTTTCCTTTTTATTGTCCTCTATTCCATTTTAAATGAATTTTAACATTTTGGTTTGTTTCTCAATTTATGTCCTTTCCGAGGTAACAATAATTTCGGTGTAAAAACCTAGTTTTATCGTTCATAAATATGTATAAACATGATTTTAAGTTCATTTAATTGAAAATTTTGAAAAATTTTACTAGAATTGGGTAGTCAGTATATAAGACTAGGGCTGTTCTTTATTATCAGAGAGCACTAGATTCTAATACAACTACTACTTTACTACTATTTTTAATGGTAACCAAGTGTTTAAGATAAAAAAAAAAAAATTTAAAAATCTGAAAGAATTTAACCCCTTCCCACACTTAAGATCTTGCAATGCCCTCATTTGCAAGAAATCAGTAACAATTTAAATTATTGAGGGTGATTAGCGTAGAAAAGATTAAATTTTACCAAAGTTTCCAAACATATTTGTGTTTGTGTTGAATGATAAATGGTGCACATCATTTGTTCATTCCGTTTTGTTGTTATTTCACATATATTTTGCATCTTGTCATCAAAATTAGTTGCTTTTGCTGAACTTAATGCCAGTCTTTGAAAATGCGTTGTTTTACCCTGTTGTGTACATAAGATAAACTGCAAACATATATACATATTTTTGAAGTTTGGTATATTACCCCACATTCAAAAATTATTAAAAATCTAATAATAAAAGTTAGAAAATTATAAAAACTATTACAATATTAACATAAGTATTAAATGTATCAACATTACAAATTATAAAATAAATAAAACTAATTAGACTAGAGATGATACTGATATCAGTAGGGGTTCCATGCATAACCATAGGTGTTATAAAATGCTTCGGCTGGGTTATACGTAGGATACGGTGGTTGGATCTCTATAGACCAGGGAGGAAATACGGGCGATGGAGTAGGAATATAGTTTCTACCTATTTGTTGGCAATAAGCTATGATTTGGTTTTGATGAACTTGCCAATCTTCAAATGCTCGATGTCTAGCATTTTCGTACTCTTGTGAAGCTATAAACCTTTGCATTTCTGTCATTTCATTTCCCCCTCCCACATTACCTGGCTGTTGGTTTCTCTCAACCTGTGGATGTCTACCATTATATCGTACTGCAGCGTTATTTTGCCTCTTCAAAACCTTCGCACCATGGTATACATTTAAACCTATTGTATCGCGGGGTTCTGGTTCTTCGATTAGTAATCCCCCCCGACTTATATCCACACCGAGATATTCAGCAATCAAAGTAATAAATATACCACCTCCTATTATGCTATGCGGTCTCATCCCCCCAACCATAGCTGATAAATAATAACCCACACAATATGGTATACTTACAGCGCTTTGTGGGTCTCGAATACACATGTGGTAAAACAAATCCTGTTCATTTACCTTTTCCTTATTCTTACCTCTTTGTGTAATCGAATTAGCTAAAAATCTATGAATTACTCTTAACTCTGCTCTATCTATATCCAAATAAGAGTAATTTCCCCCTTTGAATCGGTGATGGCTAGTCATTTGACTCCATACACCATGTGTATCAAAATTCTCATCTATCTTTCTACCGTTCAATATCAACCCTCTACAATCGGCAGATGCTAACTCCTCAGGCGTATATATACGTAAAGCCTGAGCCATGTCTAGTAAAGACATGTGGCGCATCGAACCTCCTAACAAAAATCTAATAAAAGATCGATCGGTTAAACTAGCTACCCAATCATTTAATTCTATACTACACAACAATTCTTCACACCATACTTTATATACAGGTCTACGCATGTTGAATAACCGTACCCAATCGTTAAAAGTAGAATTACCATACCTCTGTGCAAGTAATTCTCTAATTGGCCTGGCCAATTCTACAGCTTCTAATGGTCCCCATTCTATGACCCTAGGTACTTCAACAGCTTTAGAATGAAGAGTATGCAAGCCCCTTTGGTATTTTGGATAATCTATCCAAAGTCTGTCAAATCTCAGGTTCGGGTGCAAATCTTCCAAGTGCATATCAGAAAATGTCATGACTGGATGAGGTATATCTTGTTTGTAGTAGTTATCCACCTCATGTTGTTCCGCATTCTCAGCAGGAGCATTGCGAGCTTGGGATGAAGATTCACCCCTTTCAGTCTGCAAAACACATCAAACACAATTTTTGTGCATCCAAATATGTATTAGTGTCAGCAAAATCATCAATCAAAATAATTACAATGACATATTTAATTTATATCAAACTTAAGCTCATTTTCATATTTTCATCAAATCTACACTTTTTCAAATAAGCATATACGAAAATGTTCGCCAAGTTCATAAGCATTCAACTCAAATAACATGTCAAAATAATCATCACTAGCAATTAAACAAGTTTCAAATGGCATTATCTTTCAAAAATCAAGTTCATGAATTTTAGACTTGAAAAAGTCCACTTTAATTCTCAAAATCATGTTTAGGCTCAAAGTTTGGATCATTTAACTACTTAAACATGTTACACTACTTAATTTAGCAACAATTCATGACAAAAATCGGCCATAACCTGTTTATATCAAAAAGCCCCAAATTGCTCAAGAACACAAACCCTAGATTACTCAAAATTTGAAGTTTAAGGCTTCTAATCATGTTAAATAGCATCAATCTAGGTTATACAAGCATAATACATAAGCAATTTAAGCATAATTACACTAAAAAGCATCAAAATCGAATTGGGTATAAAATTGCTCAAGAACACCAATTTTCGGATTAAATGGTGTTTAGGTGTAGAAATTTACCGTTTTTCTTGAGTAATTCCTTGATAGCATCCTTCTTAACATGATTTTAGTAAAAGATTTGATGATTAACGGTGAAAAATTGTGAATTTGGGAGTGTTTTCTCGGGTTTTATTTCGCAGTATTTTTGTGGTGTGGTGTGTGGACTGATCAGTTTACGTTTTTATTTTTTTCTGAGTTTTTGTCCCTCCGCGAGTCGCGGTGTTTGACCCTTCAAACTCCGCGAGTCGCGGAGTTTGTATTTTTTTTTTTTTTTTAAACATCTTATACTAATTAAAATAATTAAGTAATTAATTTTAAAATTTTGTTTCCCTTGTTATTTAGGACGAGGTCGTTTCGGATCGATGTCCTAGTCCGTCCTTCGACAAAATTTTAAAATTTGTCTTTTTGTAGTGATTGTTTTAAAAACTAAGATTTTTGGGTTTTTTTTAATGTTTTTGGCATACTTTAATTCAATAAGATTAAAAATAATGATAATAAAAGTTCTCGTCCCTCCCTCGGATAAAGCAATTTCGGTTCAAAGACCTAGTCTTCAACTTACGACGAATTTTAAAAATCATATTTTTAACTTAACGAAATAAAGTAAATTTTTGTTTTTAAATTCACACCAACTTAAATTTAAAAATGCATAAAATTAAAAATTTACACCAAACTTAATTAAAAATGCATAATATTAAAAATTCACACCAAACTTTATATTATATTTTTGTTTTTATACATACAAACTTATATTAAAAATATTAATTTTTCAAATATTGACAAACTTAAATATATTAATTTTACAGAGTTCACAATATTAATTTAAGATTTATATATTAATTTTAAAATGGTAAAAATAAAATTAAAAATCTTTTTGGCTTTTTATCCCACTTTAATCAATCAAATATTATCAAAAATATGCGCCCCTCTTTTCGGTAAAGTAATTTTGGTTCCATAACCTAATTTAACTCATGACGAATTTTTGAAATATTTTGGGTTGATTGATTAAATATATTTATACCTTAAGAATAAACGTTAAATTTCGCAGTGATGTAATAAATTTTTGTATGATATCAATAATTTTGGTCACCAAACCTAATTTTATTCAATACCAATTTAATACTTTATAGCGAACAAATTAGCGTTTATTATCAAAAGGTTAAAAATAAAAATAAAAATAAAAATAAAAACAAAAAACTGTACAGACTTACCTGTGAGATAGTATTCTTAGTTATACGATCTATCCCATTCATAAGATAGTCGGTTTAATTGGTTTTCCATGGCTACATAGGCGTAACCTCGAGCATTCAGTGTTTTTTCTTCTAAACATATGAACGGTCCGTCTCTGCATAAAGTAACAAATTCGGTATTTGAATAGGTTTGATTATTTGAACATTTACCTCCATGTGACCATTTTCCGCATTTGTGACATCTTTCTAGGTGTCGTGCTCTTCTTTTCGCTGCGGATTTTAATTTTCCTTTACCAAATTGTAACTTATTATCTTCGCATCTGGATTCTTTTCTTACTCCGTCCAATCTTTCTCTGATTACTGATACTATTTCACTCGGTAGTGTGTCATTATTACGTTTAGTGATCAAAGCGTGTAGCATTAGACCATGGTTTAGTTCACAGGCAGTCTTCATTTCCTAAAAAAATAAAAATTCAGAATGGGGGGAGAAGACTAGTTCTTTAGGGTCTGCTAGGGAAAGACCATTCGGGTTCCATTTTCGAGAACTACACGAAAACAGACAATCTAACTCTAACAGAAATACATATTATCCTTTAAAGACTTGATTCTCCCCACACTTAGTTAGCTGTGGTATCGAAATTGTGATTAACTTCGTTGTCAACTTCCATTGGACTATCTATGTAGTGTTTAACTCTGTGACCATTAACTTTAAATTCAATCCCATTTGAATTTATTAATTCTATCATTCCGTATGGGAAAACTCTTTTGACTATGATTGGTCCAGACCATCTTGATTTCAATTTTCCAGGAAATAGCTTGAATCGTGAATTGAAAAGAAGAACTCTGTCTCCTTCTTTAAATTCTTTTAAACTTCTGATTCTTTTATCATGCCATTTCTTCGTTCTTTCTTTATAGATTAACGAATTTTCGTATGCTTCATGTCTTAATTCTTCTAATTCGTTTAGTTGACTTAATTGTAGACGTCCAGCTTCATGTAAATCAAGATTACATGTCTTCAAAGCCCAAAATGCTTTGTGTTCAATTTCTACTGGAAGATGACATGCTTTTCCGTAAACGAGTCTAAAAGGTGTGGTTCCAATTGGAGTTTTGTAGGCTATTCTAAAAGCACAGAGTGCATCCTCTAATTTAATGGACCATTCCTTCGAATTTGATCCTACGATTTTCTCTAGAATACGTTTTAAAGCTCGGTTGGTATTTTCAACTTGTCCACTTGTTTGTGGATGATAAGCAGTGGAGATTTTATGAGTTACTCCATATCTTTTAAGAACTTTCTCAAGTTGATTATTACATAAATGATTACCCCGATCACTTATTAAAGCTTTCGGTGTTCCAAACCTTGCAAAAAGACGTTTTAAAAAGTTGACTACAACTCGTGCATCATTAGTTGGGAGAGCTTGTACTTCCGCCCATTTAGATACATAATCAATGGCAACGAGAATGTAGAGATTATTATGAGATTTTGGAAATGGATCCATAAAGTCAATACCCCAAATGTCAAATACTTCACATACTTGACATTTTGTGGCATTTCATCACGTTGACTTATTTTTCCGGCCCTTTGACAAGCATCACAGGAATTACAAAGAAGGTGTGCGTCTTTGTAAATTGTAGGCCAATAGAATCCAGCTTCATAAACTTTTCTTGCTGTTAATTGAGGCCCATAATGCCTTCCTGTTGGTCCTGTGTGACAATGGTTTAAGATTTTACTAGCTTCATTTCCAAATACACATCGGCGTATTATTCCATCGGGACAACTTTTAAACAAATGTGGATCTTCCCAAAAATAGTGTTTTATATCACTGAAGAATTTCTTTCGTTTTTGGTACGACAATCCTTTTTCAAGGAATCCGCAAACTAAGTAGTTTGCATAGTCTGCAAACCATGGGATTTTATTATAATCTATCTTCAATAGATATTCATCAGGAAAGTTGTCTTGTATGGCCGATTCATTTAGAACTTCTAATTCGGGATTTTCAAGACGAGAAAGATGATCAGCGGCGAGATTTTCTGCTCCTTTTTTATCTCGGATTTCAATATCGAACTCTTGTAAGAGTAAGATCCAACGGATTAATCTTGGTTTAGCATCTTGTTTCGAAAATAGGTATCTAAGAGCAGAATGGTCGGTATAGACTACCGTTTTAGCTAGAACGAGATATGATCGAAATTTTTCAAAAGCAAAGACAATAGCAAGGAGTTCTTTTTCAGTAGTTGTATAATTTGTTTGTGCTCCTTGTAACGTCTTACTAGCATAATATATAGGTTGAAATCGTTTTTCAATCCTTTGTCTTAAAACGGCTCCCATTGCAAAATCACTTGCATCGCACATTAGTTCAAATGGTAGATTCCAATTTGGTGTTTTCATGATCGGCGCATTAGTGAGTTTCTCTTTAAGAATATTAAAAGATTTGATACATTCATCTGAAAAGATGAATGGAGCATCCTTTTCTAGGAGTTTATTCATAGGAATGGCAATTTTAGAAAAATCTTTTATGAAACGTCGGTAAAAACCGGCATGCCCTAGAAAACTCCTAACTCCTCTAACATTGGTGGGATGTAGAAGTTTAGCAATTACATCTACTTTAGCTCTATCCACTTCAATTCCTTCCTTTGAGATTTTATGTCCAAGAACGATGCATTCTTTAACCATAAAATGGCATTTCTCCCAATTAAGAACTAGATTTGATTGTTCGCATCTAATAAGCATTCGTTCAAGATTAGCTAGACATGTTTCAAATGTATCACCGAAGACTGAAAAGTCATCCATGAAAACTTCCATTCATTCTTCTATCATGTCGTGAAAAATCGCCATCATGCACCTTTGAAAGGTTGCAGGGGCGTTGCAAAGTCCAAATGGCATGCGTTTGTAAGCAAAAGTGCCATAAGGGCACGTGAACGTGGTTTTCTCTTGGTCCTCGGGTGCTATTGGAATTTGAAAATATCCGAAAAATCCATCTAGAAAACAATAGTAACTATTTCCGGCTTATCTTTCCAACATTTGATCAATGAAAGGTAAGGGAAAGTGATCTTTTCTGGTGGCGTCATTTAATTTTCTATAATCAATACACACACACCATCCTATTACAGTCCTAGTAGGAATAAGCTCATTTTTCTCATTTGTAATGACAGTCATGCCACCTTTCTTAGGCACGCATTGAACTGGGCTTACCCATGGACTATCAGAAATTGGATATATTAAACCTGCATCTAGCAGTTTAATAATTTCTTTCTTAACTACATCTTGCATATTAGGATTTAGTCTTCGTTGGCGTTGCACATACGTTTTATGACCTTCTTCCATAAGGATTTTATGTGTGCAATACGAAGGACTTATTCCTTTAATATCATGAATCTTCCATGCAATGGCTGGTTTATGAGCTTTCAACACAGAAATGAGTTGTGATTTCTCATTTTCAGTAAGAGAAGACGATATTATTACAGGTAATTCAGATTCACCATGTAAATAAGCGTATTCCAAATGGTTTGGAAGTGGCATTAACTCTAATTTCGGAGGTTCTTCTATCGATGATTTATATCGATATCTGTCTTCTTCTTTTAGCATTTGAATTTCTTCTATTGTTGGTTCATATCCATTAGCTATAAGTGTAGCTAACATTTCAACTTCATCAATTGGTTCATTACCTTCTCCTAAAGAACATTCTCCTGTTCCTTGTAATTCTGGAAATTCTTCTAACAATTCTGCATGTAAATCTATAGTGTGAATATAATAGCATGTATCATCTGCAGATTGCGGTTGTCGCATTGCTCTATCAACTGAAAAGGTAACACTCTCATCCTCTATACTTAGGGTCAGTTTCTTACCAAACACGTCTATCATTGCTTTAGCCGTGTTTAAGAATGGTCTTCCTAATATGAGAGGAACTTGAGAATCTTCTTCCATGTCCAGAACAACAAAATCTACTAGAAATACTAAAGTACCAACTTTAACTAGCATGTTCTCCATTATCCCTCTAGGATATTTTATTGATCGATCGGCTAGTTGTATACTTATTCTTGTTGGTTTCAAATCTCCAAGGTCTAGTTTAGCGTATAGTGAATACGGCATTAAATTTATACTAGCACCTAAGTCTGCTAATGCTTCTATTGAACTAAGACTACCCAGAAAACATGGAATTGTGAAACTTCCTGGATCAGATAGTTTTTCTGGCATCTTATTCAACAGCACTGCTGAACAATTAGCATTCATAGTAACGGCCGAGAGTTCTTCCATTTTCTTTCTATTTGAGATTAGATCTTTCAAGAATTTAGCATATCTAGGCATTCCTGAAATCATATCAATGAAAGGAAGATTTACATTTATCTGTTTAAACATATCCAAGAATTTTGATTGCTCGGCTTCAAGTTTCTGTTTCTTCATTTTACTCGGGTAAGGAAGTGGTGGTTGGTATGGTTTAACATAAGGTTTAGCCTTAACTGTGTTATCTTCATTAACCTTTTCAACTACCGGTTCTTTTTCCTTATCTTGTTCAGGTTGTGGTTCTTGTGGAGTAGGAATAGCTTCATCAGAATTTACAGGTATTTCAGGTGGTTTAAGTATTGTACCACTTCTTGTGGTAATGGCTTTAGCTGTTTCATTCCGGGGGTTTGCATTTGTATCACTAGGTAAACTTCCCGATTTTCTTTCACCTATTAATCTTGCTAGGTTACTTACTTCTTGTTCCAGATTTTGAATAGAAGCTTGTTGATTTCTAAATGCTTGAGCATTTTGTTCATTAGTTTGTTTTTCAGATGTGAAAAACTGCGTTTGAGTTTCAACTAGCTTCGTCATCATATCTTCTAAATTCGGCTTTTTATCATCGGGTTGTGGTTTGTTTTGAAAATTAGGTCTTTGCTGGTTGTAAGTATTGTTAGATACTTGTTGATTGCTAGGACCTTGTTGGTTGTTGTATGGAATATTTCAATTATAATTCTGGTTTTGATTGTAGATCGGTCTTGGCGGTTGATAATTATTTTGATAATTATTTCCAGGCCTTTGGTTTATGTATGAAATATTCTCTCTTTGTTCCATTGTTAGTTCAATACTGAGACAATCTTTTGTCAAATGTGGTCCTCCACACTGCTCACAACTAATTCGTATTGAGTGTATATCTTTAGTCATCTTTTCCATTCGTCTCTCGACAGCATCTATCTTTGCGGAAATGGAATCTAAGTCATGGCTAGAATCGGCTCTAGCTGCTTTAGATGATCTAACGATATCTTTTTCTTGGTGCCACTCATGTGAGTGGGAAGCAGTGTTATCAATAATTTTATAAGCATCAGTTTCAGTTTTCTTCATAATGGAACCACCAGCTGCTATATCGATGTCTTTTCTTGTAGTGATGTCGCATCCTTGGTAGAATATTTGTACTATTTGACAGATGTCTAAACCATGTTGCGGACATCCTCTTAATAACTTTCCAAATCTTGTCCACGCCTCATATAGAGTTTCATTCGGTTTCTGTGTGAACGTAACAATTTCTCCTTGAAGTCTTACGGCTTTAGATGCCGAAAAGAATTGTTTAAGAAATTTTTCAACTAAAACGTCCCATGTATCAATTGCCCCTTCAGGTAACGATTCCAACCAATCTTTGGCTTCTCCCTTTAAAGTCCAGGGAAATAACATGAGATATATCTGTTCATCCTCCACTTCTCGGATTTTAAATAGTGTGCAGATCCTATTAAAGGTACGAAGATGTTCATTTGGATCTTCCTTCGGCGCACCACTAAATTGGCATTGATTAGTCACCATATGTAGAATTTGTCCTTTGATTTCATAATCTGGCACATTAATGTCAGGATGAGTAATTGCGTGACCTTGGCCAGTGCGTTTAGCTCTCATTCGGTCTTCCATACTTAAAGGTTTCAGATTCTCCATAATTGAATTTGTTGAATCTGAATCACTAGAGGATTCTGATTTAATGGTTTGTTCCTCAACAATCTCTGTTTGAATGATTGGTGGTTCCGGAGGAAAATTTAGTGGTTCAGGATCTATAAATCGTCCCTGAATATTCTCCGGATTCTCAATTGTGAGGTCGGTTTCAAAAAATGGATTATCAACGGCGACAATATTAACTAGATGTCGTGATCGAGTTACAGGTGGTGAACGTACAAAAGGTGGTGAACGTCTTGCTCGGTGCATTCACTGAATATCCTATTAGTTTTTAAAAAGGAAAGAAAAAATATATAAGTTATCCAATTAATAGACTTTTCTGATTTTGCCCACGTTTCGAATAGCCAAAAGATGCAGCAGAGGGGCAGGATTCGTTTGGTGTCAATATAATTGAGGACTGTTTGGCTCCAATAACCCGGTCCACGTACAAATCCAACTATTACTACGAACCAGAAAATTTTGATGTCTATCAATTTAACCACTTAAAATAAATTTTCGTAATTTTAAGAAATTTAGATAAGAAGTAGAATAAAAAATCTATGTCCTAAAAACTAGAATAGCGAGAAATAAGAAAGAAAAAGAGCGTGTCGGAAAAAGATCGAAAAATAAAAATAAGAAAGAAAAAGAGTGACTTATAGAACTTAAAAACACTCGACTAACCCAACCTTATTACTATCACTAACTTAAAATTATAATCGCAAATTGAGATTACTAATTGGTGTAACGACCCGGATTTTTCCGATCATTTTATACTTATGAGATTAATATTTACATAAAATAAACCTTACCAACATGATAAGCAATCCAAACTGTGGAGACTTATGTTTTTGAAAAGAGTTTCACACAACGTTTAACCGTCCAATTTGACCGATGATATCACGAACTATATAACACACAATAATTATACGATTATGTATATGTACATATCTATACATATTTAACATGATTTAAGGATGGTTTAACATTTCATTGTGAACTAACAACAATGAGTTATAAGTATACTTTGAGACCACTAACTTAAGTTTTCAAAACGATAACTATATGTAACGTTCTTTGACATATATACTTACAATCTATAATGTGTTGGTGATCTATGTCACAAATATGATTTAAGTGTAATGGGATTAATTTGTAACCAAAATAATCTTGATAAATATCGAACAAGTTTGGGGAAGTGTGGAGTGCACACTTGTTTGAACTTATCTTGATTATGACGGGGGTTCGGGGGCAGCGCCCCCTATAAGCGGGGTCCAAGGGGTGGCAACCCCTGGCGGGGTCCAAGGGGCAGAGCCCCTGGCTGGGCTAACATTGCTTTATTAAAAATGTCTTAAAATTTTATTTTGGCCCGGTTTGACCCAAAAATAAAAGCCCAGTTTTGAGCCTCTTTTACAGTTATAAACCCGTCCAAATTTGAATTCTCGTTCCGATTCCTCAAAATTTCTACAAGTATATCTAGGGTATATGGAACCGTATCATACCCAGCTTCTATACGTATTTACTATTGGTATATACCAACAATAAACTTCAATGATCAGCTACTAGACATGATGTTACATGTGGGAACCAGCCATTTAACCTCATGTGTGACTTTTGTGCAAGAAAACAAACTAAATCTCCTATATATCCATCCCATAATCATGCTATTTTGCACACACACACACATACAATTTCATTTCCAATTTTTCTTTCAAGTTAATTCACTCCCTAATCTCTCTTCATTTACCTACTCAAGAACGTATCAATATAGTCATCCGATTTCAAGGAGATTACTTCCAATCTTTCAATCCCACTCCACCACTCATTTGATTCCAAGATTTTTCTTACCTTTTCCAGTAGCTTTGTCCAAGTAACTTGAGGTAGTAACCTTATTCATAACCTTATTCGATTCATATTTATATAGCTATCTTATTTTGTGTTGTAAAATTTTAACAACAAGAACATAGTTTGAGTGATTCAAACTTGTTCGCAAACTAAATAGATCCTTCTAATTTGATTTTTTAAAAAAACACTTCAAGACCTGTAATATATCATATTATGACAAAATCGGATTAATCATATCTTGGCTAATTAACATAATATTTAATATATATTTACTTATGATTTGATTTTATATATTTCAGGACCACCCGTAAACAACACTAGAAGATTAATCATAAGACCTCATGATTTTACGCAACACGTCATTTGACAACACGGTACTTTATGTACGCAACACGTCACTTGACAACATGGTACCATGGGTCGAGATTAATTCTGATCAATACGAATACGATGGGGTCTTTATTTATTTTATTTAAGCAACTAATTGTGGACCACTAACATCGGACTGCTAACTACGGACTAAGAAAATATTAAAAGTATTAAAAGTATATATATATATATATATATATATATATATATATATATATATATATATATATATATATATATATATATATATATGTAACGATTACATAAAAAGAAAATATGTTGATATATTATATATATGGTTAGGTTCGTGATATCTATCGGAGACCAAGTCGAGTTAAATACCTTCAAGACAAAAGTGAGTATATAGTTCCACTTTTAAACTCTAAATATTTCGGGATGAGAATACATGCATTTTATAATTTACGTTATGGACACAAGTGATTAAAATTATATATTCTACGTTGAGTTGTACCACTGGCATATCTCCCTGTAACTTGGTAACTACTATTTATATGCGGTATTGTAAACGCGAATCCTGTTGATAGATCTATCGGGCCTGACAACCCCAACCGGACTGGACGACCAGTATTCAACGGTTGCACAGTACTTCGTTTCGGTGACTACACTTGGTACGGTGTAGTAAGATTTCATAATAAAGGGAATATGCGACGTTGATTAAATGTTAAGTATGGTTATCAAGTGCTCAACAACTTAGAATATTTTTATTAAAACGTTTATATATGAAATCTTGTGGTCTATATTCGTAACGCTGCCGGCATTAAACCTATATCTCACCAACTTTATGTTGACGTTTTAAGCATGTTTATTCTCAGGTGATAACTAAAAGCTTCCGCTGCAACATGTTGAATTTAAGCAAGATCTTGAGTATGCATATTTGTGTCAAAAATAAAACTGCATATCGGAGGATTTGTAATGTAAAATATGTTGGAAGTCGTATTGTTATTATCACATGTAAAGTTTGTAAGTCTAAGATTATCGCTAAACGATAATCATTATTAAGTTGTTTAAACCTTGTATTTATAATAAAAGCTATGGTTTGTATTGTAAAAACGAATGCAGTTTTTGAAAAATGTCGCATATAGAGGTCAATACCTCGCGATGAAATCATATGTTATTGTATTCGTCCTTATGGTTAAGGTCGGGTTATGACATGTGGTATCAGAGCGTTGGTCTTAGAGAACCAGAAAATTTGCATTAGTGTGTCTTATCGAGTTTGTTAGGATGCATTAGTGAGTCTGGACTTTGACCGTGTTTGATTTCGAAAACTATTGCTTATCCTTGTTGGTTAAAAATTAATATGTAAATATTATGTGGTATTAACGTGCTAGTTGTTATGTGATAGATGTCTAGCTTAGAACTTATTATCACATTCAGCGACTCCGAATCAGAATCTTCAGATGGTGTTCCAGTCATTAATCTATCCGATGATGAAAACGACACCTTTGGGGAAGACTCACAAGTTCCGGATGAATCAATTGAAGAGGAACTAGAAAGTGATCCTGAGGAGGAAGAAATACAGGAAATTACGAAAGGCAAGTTCGAACGAGGAAAGAAACGAAAGGCTACTGAAATGGAAAATCCAAATCCCGAGTCTAGAGAGAATGTTGTCGCACCAACTCCACCAGATACTTCCACACCTATTCCCGCTATTCCTATTAGTTCTATCCCGACATCCAGTTCTTCGGTTCCTCAGCCAAAACGCAGGGAGACAACCAGGATACCCTTTAAGCAATTTCTTTGAACACAAACGCTTTGGGTTAAATGATGCGCTGTTATTTTAAACCATGGGATCATATAATGTTTTGTATAATATTACTAGTGTGGTTTGCTTAATGTTTGATGTAAGATAAGCATATGTAAAATAGTGAAGTGTGAAATGCAATAATTTTCCATGGTTAAGTATTATTTGGGTGGTAGTAATTGATTTTCGTACTAAGCTATTAAGTATGAACTTTAACGGGTAGGTACTACCCTAGATATAATTATAAAACGCTAATAAGAAGAAAAGGCTTTTATAATAATAACTGGTTCATATTATTAATAAGCTACGATGTACTGTAAATACATACTACATCTATAATATTCCATATGAATAATTATTTTTTTTCATTCTTGTTGAAGATTATGGCGCGATTGAACCGAATGACGGAACAAGAAATCCAGGAACTCATCAATCAGCGAGTGAACGACAGAATGTTATGGGTCGAGGCTGCAAGAGGTGCTGCAGTTAACCCAAATCCTCGTGTGGGGTGCACTTACAAAACTTTTCAAGGTTGCAAGCCCTCATCATTCAGTGGAACAGAAGGACCGGTTGGTTTAACCCGGTGGATCGAAAAGATTGAGTCTGTGTTTAAAATCAGTGGTTGTATTGAGAAGGATATGACCAAGTATGCATCGTGCACCCTACATGATAGTGCACTCACATGGTGGAAAAACTATGTGAAGGCCGTAGGAGGAGATGTAGCTTATGATACTCCTTGGGAAGAATTCAAAACAATGCTAATCAACGAATATTGTCCAAGGAACGAGGTTAGGAAGTTGGAAGCTGAATTACGAAGCCTGAAAGCTGTTGGTACTGAACTCACCAACTACAATAAGCGATTCATGGAATTAGCTTTGCTATGTCCCGAATTGGTACCAATTGAAGAACGGAAGATTGAACTGTACAAAGACGGTTTGCCTAAAAAGGTCAAGGCAAATGTTACAGCATCCAAACCCAAGACTATTCATGAAGCTATCACCATGGCGAACGAATTGATGGACCAGATTATTCTGGATAAGAACATCGATGTCAAGACATCGGGAAACAAAAGAAAGTGGGAAGGTAATCATCAACAATCCTACAAGAAACAAGAAACCACGCAAGGTGCGGGTAGCGGTTCAAACTCAGGTTACAAAGGACGAAATCCTTTATGTAACAGATGCCACAAACATCACTCTGGTTATTGTAATGTGGTGTACAACAATTGTAATCGAAAAGGTCATCTTGCTGAAGATTGTAGGGTTCCCGCTACAAATACAAACGGTACCAAGACTCCTGCCACCAATGCAAATAGAACTGCCTTGGCCACTGTTACTTGTTATGGGTGTGGGAAACAGGGTCATTATAAGAGCCAGTGTCCGAATCCAGAGATGAATAATGGATCTGCACGTGGAAGAGCATTTGTTATTAATGCTAGAGAGGCGTGTGAATACCCGGAGCTTGTTACGGGTACGTTTACCATTAATAACTTATCCGCATCTATTATATTTGATACTGGTGCCGATAGAAGTTACATGTGTAGAGACTTTTACGCTAAATTGAATTGTTCATCATTATCTCTAGATGCTAAATACATGATTGAGTTAGCTAATGGTAAACTAATTAAAGCCGATAAAATTTGCCGTGATTGTAAAATAAATTTAGCCGGAGAAACATTTAAGATTGATTTGATACCCGTAGAATTAGGAAGTTTTGATGTAATAGTCGGCATGGACTGGATGTCCAAAATAGGAGCTGAAGTTGTGTGTGCCAAGAAGGCAATTCGCATTCCTCGTAAGGATAGAATACCATTAATGATTTATGGAGAGAAGGGTAACTCAAAGCTAAAACTCATTAGTTGTTTGAAAGCTCAAAAGTGCTTGAATAAAGGGTGCTATGCTATCCTAGCACATGTTAATAAAGTCGAAATGAAGGAAAAAGTGAAGAGCATCAACGACGTGCCTGTGGCAAGAGATTTTCCTGAAGTATTTCCTGAAGAGTTACCGGGATTACCTCCATTTAGATCTGTAGAATTTCAAATAGATCTAGTACCAGGAGCTACACCAGTGGCTCGTGCTCCATATAGACTTGCACCATCTAAGATGAAAGAGTTACAAAGCCAGTTACAAGAATTATTGGACCGTGGTTTCATTCGACCGAGCACTTCACCGTGGGGAGCTCCGATTTTATTCGTCAAGAAGAAAGATGGATCTTTCCGAATGTGTATAGATTATCGTGAATTAAATAAGTTAACTATCAAGAATCAGTATCCACTACCGAGAATTGATGACTTATTTGATCAATTGCAAGGATCATGTGTTTACTCGAAAATTGACCTAAGGTTGGGCTATCATCAACTACGCGTCAAAGAAGAAGATATTCCGAAAACTGCTTTTCGGACACGCTACGGTCATAAAAGCCTTCAACATATTTTTGATCAGAAACTACTGCTTTTGGGAGCAGTAGTGTTTGCATTGAAGATATGGAGACACTATTTATATGGGGTTAAATGCACTGTGTTTACTGATCAGAAAAGCCTTCAACATATTTTTGATCAGAAACAGCTGAACATGAGGCAACGTAGGTGGGTCGAGCTGATAAACGACTATGATTGTGAGATTCGCTATCATCCCGGGAAAGTGAATGTAGTGGCCGACGCTCTAAGCAGAAAGGAACGGGAACCAATTCGAGTACGAGCAATGAACATAAAAATTCGCATAAATCTCAACTCACAAATCAAAGAGGCTCAACGAGAAGCTCTTACTAAAGAAAACATAGGAAATGAAATAATGAAGAAGTATGAGAAGCAACTCGTTATACGGGAAGACGGAATTTGATATTTCGCAAACCGTATTTGGGTACCGAAGTTGGGTGGATTAAGGAAGTTGATATTGAACGAGGCACATAAGACAAGATACTCGATACATCCTGGAGTTGGAAAGATGTATCAAGATCTTAAGACGTATTATTGGTGGCCTAATTTAAAGACAGATGTTGCAACATATGTTGGGGAATGTTTAACTTGTTCCAAAGTCAAAGCAGAACACCAGAAGCCGTCAGGATTACTTCAACAACCAGAAATCCCAGAATGGAAATGGGATGGTATTACCAAGGATTTCATCACAAAGTTACCTAAGACTGCCTGGGGTTATGACACCATTTGGGTAATAGTTGATCGCCTCACCAAATCTGCACATTTCTTGCCTATAAAGGAAACAGATAGAATGGAGAAACTATTACGATTATACATAAAGGAAATTGTTTCAATGCATGGAATACCTATTTCCATTATATCCGATCGTGATAGTAGATTTACATCAAAGTTTTGGCAATCACTACAGGAGGCCCTAGGAACTCGTTTGGATATGAGTACCGCATATCATCCGCAAACTGACGGGCAGAGTGAAAGAACAATTCAGACTCTTGAAGACATGCTTAGGGCATGTGTGATTGATTTTGGAAACGGATGGGATAAATATCTACCATTAGCAGAATTCTCGTATAATAATAGTTATCATGCGAGCATTAAAGCTGCACCATTCGAAGCACTGTATGGAAGGAAGTGTAGATCCCCTATCTGTTGGAACGAAGTAGGAGATTGACAATTAACTGGACCCGAGATCATCCATGAAACTACTGAGAAGATAGTGCAAATCAAGGAGAGATTGAAAACAGCCCGTAGTCGCCAAAAGAGCTACGCCGATGTCCGAAGGAAACCATTAGAGTTTTAGATCGGTGACATGGTTATGTTAAAGGTATCACCTTGGAAAGGTGTAATACGTTTTGGAAAAAGAGGTAAACTGAACCCAAGGTATGTAGGCCCGTTCAAGATCATCGAACGCATTGGACTGGTAGCTTATCGACTTGAATTACCACAACAACTCGCCGGAGTACATAATACATTTCACGTTTCAAACCTTAAGAAGTTTCTTGCAAAGGAAGACCTCACCATTCCTCTTGAAGAAATCCAAGTCGACCAGAAACTACAATTCATAGAAGAACCAGTCGAAATCATGGACCGTGAAGTTAAACAACTCAAGCAGAGCAACATACCAATTTTTAAGGTTCGTTGGAATGCTCAAAGGGGTCCCGAGTTTACTTGGGAACGAGAGGATTAGATGAAACAAAAGTACCCACATTTGTTTCCCGAGAACGCAAAATAGGTACAATTTTAAAATTTCGAGACGAAATTTATTTAACGGGTAGGTACTGTAACGACCCGGATTTTTCCGATCGTTTTATACTTATGAGATTAATATTTACATAAAATAAACCTTACCAACATGATAAGTAATCCAAACTGTGGAGACTTATATTTTTGAAAAGAGTTTCACACAACGTTTGACCGTCCAATTTGACCGATGATATCACGAACTATATAACACACGATAATTATACGATTATGTATATGTACATATCTATACATATTTAACATGATTTAAGGATGGTTTAACATTTCATTGTGAACTAACAACAATGAGTTATAAGTATACTTTGAGACCACTAACTTAAGTTTTCAAAACGATAACTATATGTAACGTTCTTTGACATATATACTTACAATCTATAATGTGTTGGTGATCTATGTCACCAATATGATTTAAGTGTAATGGGATTAATTTGTAACCAAAATAATCTTGATAAATATCGAACAAGTTTGGGGAAGTGTGGAGTGCACACTTGTTTGAACTTATCTTGATTATGACGGGGGTTCGGGGGCAGGGCCCCGATAAGCGGGGTCCAAGGGGTGGCAACCCCTGGTGGGGTCCAAGGGGCAGAGCCCCTGGCTGGGCTAACATTGCTTTATTAAAAATGTCTTAAAATTTTATTTTGGCCCGGTTTGACCCAAAAATAAAAGCCCAGTTTTGAGCCTCTTTTACAGTTATAAACCCGTCCAAATTTGAATTCTCGTTCCGATTCCTCAAAATTTCTACAAGTATATCTAGGGTATATGTAACCGTATCATACCCAGCTTCTATACGTATTTACTATTGGTATATACCAACAATAAACTTCAATGATCAGCCACTAGACATGATGTTACATGTGGGAACCAGCCATTTAACCTCATGTGTGACTTTTGTGCAAGAAACAAACTAAATCTCCTATATATCCATCCCATAATCATGCTATTTTGCACACACACACACACACATACAATTTTATTTCCAATTTTTCTTTCAAGTTAATTCACTCCCTAATCTCTCTTCATTTACCTACTCAAGAATGTATCAATATAGTCATCCGATTTCAAGGAGATTACTTCCAATCTTTCAATCCCACTCCACCACTCATTTGATTCCAAGATTTTTCTTACCTTTTCCAGTAGCTTTGTCCAAGTAACTTGAGGTAGTAACCTTATTCATAACCTTATTCGATTCATATTTATATAGCTATCTTATTTTGTGTTGTAAAATTTTAACAACAAGAACATAGTTTGAGTGATTTCAAACTTGTTCGCAAACTAAATAGATCCTTCTAATTTGATTTTTAAAAAAAACACTTCAAGACCTGTAATATATCATATTATGACAAAATCGGATTAATCATATCTTGGCTAATTAACATAATATTTAATATATATTTACTTATGATTTGATTTTATATATTTCAGGACCACCCGTAAACAACACGAGAAGATTAATCATAAGACCTCATGATTGTACGCAACACGTCATTTGACAACACGGTACTTTATGTACGCAACACGTCACTTGACAACATGGTACCATGGGTCGAGATTAATTCTGATCAATACGAATACGATGGGGTCTTTATTTATTTTATTTAAGCAACTAATTGTGGACCACTAACATCGGATTGCTAACTACGGACTAAGAAAATATTAAAAGTATTAAAAGTATATATATATATATATATATATATATATATATATATATATATATATATATATATATATATATATATATATATATATATATATATATATATGTAACGATTACTTAAAATGAAAATATGTTGATATATTATATATATGGTTAGGTTCGTGATATCTATCGGAGACCAAGTCGAGTTAAATACCTTCAAGACAAAAGTGAGTATATTGTCCCACTTTTAAACTCTAAATATTTCGTGATGAGAATACATGCATTTTATGATTTACGTTATGGACACAAGTGATTAAAATTATATATTCTACGTTGAGTTGTACCACTGGCATATCTCCCTGTAACTTGGTAACTACTATTTACATGCGGTATTGTAAACGCGAATCCTGTTGATAGATCTATCGGGCCTGACAACCCCAACCGGACTGGACGACCAGTATTCAACGGTTGTACAGTACTTCGTTTCGGTGACTACACTTGGTACGGTGTAGTAAGATTTCATAATAAAGGGAATATGCGACGTTGATTAAATATTAAGTATGGTTATCAAGTGCTCAACAACTTAGAATATTTTTATTAAAACGTTTATATATGAAATCTTGTGGTCTATATTCATAACGCTGTCGGCATTAAACCTATATCTCACCAACTTTATATTGACGTTTTAAGCATGTTTATTCTCAGGTGATAACTAAAAGCTTCCGCTGCAACATGTTGAATTTAAGCAAGATCTTGAGTATGCATATTTGTGTCAAAAATAAAACTGCATATCGGAGGATTTGTAATGTAAAATATGTTGGAAGTCGTATTGTTATTATCACATGTAAAGTTTGTAAGTCTAAGATTATCGTTAAACGATAATCATTATTAAGTTGTTTAAACCTTGTATTTGTAATAAAAGCTATGGTTTGTATTGTAAAAACGAATGCAGTTTTTGAAAAATGTCGCATATAGAGGTCAATACCTCGCGATGAAATCATATGTTATTGTATTCGTCCTTATGGTTAAGGTCGGGTTATGACAATTGAAATGATAATTGATACATAGGTAAAAGGTGTCTAAAAATATTAAAGCTTACAAGAAAAACTATATCCCAAATGGCAATAACTAAAAAAAAAAAACTAAAACTTAAAAAGGCGTCGCAGAATTCTAAAGCAGTTAAATCTTAGTCTAAAGAAAAAGCACTTAAGGGATTTTACGGCAAAGCCTAAAAATCTAGAAATAAAAATATAACTATGGCAAAAACTAAGTTTAAAACTAAAAACTAGCGAAAAATACAAATATTACGCTAAAACAATTAAAAAGGGAGAAAATATAAAAATATACAAAAAGTTGTAAAAATTACAATTTTTATAAAAATATTGTTTTTATATTATTTATTTATTAAAACTATTAATTTTACATTAATTAAACTAATTTAACTAAATATATAAATTAAATAAAAAGTAAAACTAATTAATATATTAAAATTAAACCTAATTAGGGTTAAAAGTTAATTAATAAATATAAAACCCGTAATTAATGCTGATTAGGGTTTCTGTCACGTGTGTCAGGGCTGCTCCGCGAGTTGCGGTGCCCGAAGCTGCAAACTCCGCGAGTCGCGGGGTTCCAATTTTCAGATGACAGGTTGATTAAAATTCGATGCGTTTTACTTTTTTTTTTTTTAAATTTATATTTTAAATAAACACAAAATTTTTAAATAAAACTTATATTTTTGTAAAATAAAAAAAAAGAAACTTTATAAAACTTAAATATTTAACAAAATCTTAAAAATATTTATATTTTTGTTTTTCTTTTTATATTTTCGAATAATTAAAAACGTATTTTTACAAAAGCGTATTTTAATAAAAGTAAACTAAAAATAAATTATTTTTTTTAAAATTTAGCGTTACGCTTCCGGCTTTTAAGCTAGATTGTCCCCGGCAGCGGCGCCAAAAATACTTGATGTTATGCGAGGTGTATATAAAATAGCTATTAAATTTTACAAGAAAATACTATTAAATACGATACAATTTTACACAAGATATTTATTTATTTAGAGAATGGATATACTTAAACCTTGCTACAACACTTATAGGCAGTGTATCTAATCGTACAGTAGTGTAGTTTTTAGTAAGTCCGGTTCGTTCCACAGGAAAAATCTTTTAATCAAAGCTTAACGCTATATTAGTTTAATTTTATAAAAATACAAATATATATATATATATATATAAGTAATATTATTATTATAAAGGGGGGTTTTTACCGTTTAATGACCGGTTTGTCGATTTTAAAACTTTAGTCGCAGTTAAAACAAAATGTAAAATATTAAATAAATAAAAGACTTAATTTAAAGCATAAAGTAAATAACGATAATGAAATTGCGAATAATAAAAGTGCGATAAAATAAACTTGCGATAATTAAAAAGTACGATAATTAAAAGTGCAATTAAATACAATAACAATAAAAATGCGATAATTAGAAGTGCAATTAAATATAAAATAAAGGAAATTAAATATGAAATAAAAGAATTATGCTTATTTAAACTTCCATAATCATGATGTTTGACGTGTTGATTTTTGTTTTATACCCATGGGTTAATTGTCCTTTGTCCTGGATTATTTAATATGTCCGTCTGGTTTTTGTCCATAACAGTCCGTCAGTCATAAATATAAAGTGTGAGTGTCCTCGTCAAATTATTCTTATACCCGAAGTCAAATATTCCAACTAATTGGGGACTTAAACTGTAACAAGATTTTAATACTTTGTTTAATAATTACACCAGGATGTCGACTGAGTGTAACCCAAGGTTTTAATACTTTGTTATCAATTATGCCAAGTGTCCTTGTACATAATTTCACCCATGTTTTAATAATTCTAGTGACTATTAATCCATTCCCGTGTTCGGTTAAATGAACGATTATTCGTACATATAAATACCCCGCCCATCGTGTCCGATCGAGTGTATATGGTAATTTATGGGTACGTCCAATTATAAATCTTTATATTAACATTAACAAACTATCATTTAGTTAAATAAATATAAAGCCCATTAATAGCCCATAGTCTAATTTCCACAAGTGTCGTTCTTTTGTCCAAACCCCAATTATGGTACAAAGCCCAATTACCCAATTTTAGTAATTAGCCCAATATCATGATTACTTCGGATTAAATAAGCATAATAATAACTTAGCTACGAGACATTAAATTAAAAAGGTTGAACATAACTTACAATGATTAAAAATAGCGTAGCGTTACACGGACAGAATTTCGACTTACACCCTTACAACATTCGCTAACATACCCTTATTATTAGGATTTAAAATTAAAATTAAAATATAAATTATATATATATATTTACGTATATATTGAGAGAGAGATAGATTATGGATATTTAAAATGATCAGAATTCACTTGCTTTTATAGGGAATTGAGTTCAGGGGGTCTCCGCGACTCGCGGCCTTTTCTGCCTTCAAACTCCGCGAGTCGCGGAGTTTGAAATTCCAGCTCACCAACTTTGGAGTCTTTCTTGCCGACGGATTTTTATTATTTATATAATATATAAATAATTATAAGAATTATTTAAATATTATATTATATTTATGTGCATAGTTGACTTGTAATTTTTAGTCCGTTGCGTCGAGCGTTGAGAGTTGACTCTGGTCCCGGCTCCGGATTTTCGAACGTCCTTGCGTACAATTTAATATCTTGTACTTTGCGTTTTGAATCTTGTACTCTTGTAATTTCGAGACGTTTCTTATCAATAATTGGAACCTCTTTGATTGTATTTTGTACTTTTGAGCTTTTTGGTCGTTTGCGTCTTCAATTCGTCGAATCTGTCTTTTGTCTTCACCTTTTAATATTTAAACGAATATCACTTGTAAATAGAACAATTGTAACTAAAAGCTTGTCTTTCTTGAGGAATAATGCTATGAAATATATGTTCATTTTTAGCATTATCATGCGGGTTCTTTGTTCTTCTCCTTATCAGGGCATTGATTTATAAAGTGACCAGACTTTCCGCATCCAAAACATTTCTTGACATCGGTCGGTTTTGCCTTTACTTCAGAAACGGTGGCATAACAATCTTTCGCCACATGTCCTTTCTTGTTGCACTTATCACAGACCACTTGGCAATAACCTGCATGATGTGTGTAACATATTTTGCAGAACGGATGGGGCCCCTTATAGTTTGGACTTGCAGTTGCCCCATCTTGTTTACCTTTAAAAGTTTCTTGTTTCTTCAGGTGAGTACTTTTGCCCTTATAGTCTTCCCATTTCCTCTTTCCTTCAGTTGTCTTGACTTCGGTAATTGGTGCCTTAATCGAACTCTCTGTGATCTTGTCCATGAGTTGGTGTGCCATTGTCATGGCTTCCTGCATCGTATTTGGTTTGGACGATATAACATTTCCTTTGATATTGATCGATAAACCGTCAATATACATTTCTATCTTTCGTTTCTCGTTTGGCACCAATTCGGGACACAACAAGGCTAGTTCCATGAAACACTTTTCATAGTTATTGAGATTCGCGCCGATAACCTTCAGATTACGTAACTCAGATTCCATTTTTCTGATCTCGTTTCGAGGACAGTACTCCTCGATTAGCATCTTTTTCAGTTCTTCCCAAGAGATATCATATGCCGTATCTATTCCTTCTGCTTTAGCATAATTATTCCACCAAGTAAGTGCACCGTCTTGCAACGTGCACGAAGCATACTTTGACTTGTCTCCGTTCGCACAATTACTGATTTTGAAAACAGACTCCATCTTTTCAAACCATCGGGTTAGACCGACTGGTCCCTCGGTTCCACTAAACGTCTGTGGTTTGCATCCTTGAAAAGTTTTGTATGAGCATCCGTTTCGTGAGTTTGTGTTTACGGCTG
This sequence comes from Rutidosis leptorrhynchoides, assembly GCF_046630445.1. Lineage (NCBI taxonomy): Eukaryota > Viridiplantae > Streptophyta > Magnoliopsida > Asterales > Asteraceae > Rutidosis > Rutidosis leptorrhynchoides. Next base: position 340,937,236 of record NC_092341.1, read on the forward strand.
CTACTTTGGCTGCTGCTTCGGCTGTTGCTTTTGTTGCCTCGGTTGCAGCAATTCTTTCATTCACATGTTTCTCGACTAGTTGTTCAAACTCAGCATCCGACATTTGAGACATGTTTCTTCAATAAACACAACAGATATAATTTAATCATATAGAATATTATAGGTAAAATGAGTTGTCAATAGTTAATCGTAGCATATTAATAATATGAACCGATTATTATAAAAGCCTTTTCTTTTTATTAGCATTTTATAATTATTTCTAGGGTATTACCTACCCGTTAAGTTCATACATAATAGCTAGTTCAAGGAATTAACTACTAAAATCCTAATAATATTCCACTATGAAAAATTATAGCGAGTTACTACATTATTATGTAATAATAATAATAATAAGTAGTAATAATACAAATAATCATTCCATGCATTTATTATTAATAAACCAAAATAATACAATACCATACAATACTGATATTTTACATATGCTTATTTTACATAACAAGATAGAGTAGCACACATAAGCAATAGAATAGCGCATGGAAGATTTATGGTTGCGAGGTCGTTTATTCAGAACTATCATAAACTTCTTCCCATTTGGTTCTCTCTGCCAATTGTTTGTGTGCACATGGTCCGACAGACATTCTGGCAGTGTATTTTATTTTTGGTTGGAGTTTTGAGGTACCCGTTACCTCAGTGGGTTTAATACAATAAGGGTGGTTACAGATCGAATGGTCATGTTCCTTTTTAATAATTAAGGACTTTTTATTATTGTGGTTGTTTTTATTATCTATAGCAAGTTGGAATTTCTCCTTAGTGATCTCTTTTATTTCATTAGCGAAATCCTCCTCCTTACTGATTTCATCTAATGATGGACTGTCTGAGTCATGTGTAGGAGAATATGATGACGAACTGCGAGAATATGTACCGGTGGTCATGAACAAAAATCTGCCAGGCGTAATCGGCACAACCCGCCCGTCGGTGGTATATCTGGACCAATGTCCATATTCGTTTAGAAATGGACGATCCTCGTTTACTCCAGGGATCATGGGTCCATGCCAAAGATACTGTGGCTCCGGAAAACTAGAGTTGGGTGGAGCTGGAACCTCCTATGGATTTACCGGGAGTTGAGATTCCCCGGCTAACACAATTTCTTCTTTAATAGGTATTGGAACGCCCTTTTCAGTTGTGGATATAATAGATTCAGTGTCCGATTCCGAGTCGTACAAAATGATAGGATTAGAAGAAGTCATCTATCACATAATTGAAACAACAATTACGTTAGCATATAAATATATCACATATAATGTTTTTGACCAAATGATACGCAAAAATCAGTAAAAACAGATATGGTCATAGTCCAGACTCACTAATGCATCCTAACAATTACCAGTTAAACACACTAATGTAATTTCTGGTTCCCTATGACCTCAAGCTCGGATACCAACTGTAATGACCCGTCAAAATCGCTATTGACGCGGCACGTTAATCATTGATTCCACAGTGAGGTTTTGACCTCTATATAATACGTTTTGATAAAATATTGCATTCATTAAAATAAGTGACTTTCTAAACATAGAAAGTTATAAATATGTGGGCGAGTGCTTAGGTATAAGCAAAACCCCGAAATACATAAGTCTTTAATTTACAGGTTGACATCACAGTCCAAATATTTATTACACAACGCAGTTTTATTTTGAATGCAATAAACTTTGTACAAAGCATGAGAGACTCCATGCAGGCAACAAGCACATCACAGCGGAAGCTTTCTAAGAACCTAAGAATAAAACATGCTAAAAAGTCAACACGAATGTTGGTGAGTTATATGTTTAATTGCTCGAGTCATAAACATATATAAAGATAGACCACAAGATTTCATCAAAAGTTTATCAATAGATTCTACGTAACAGAGCACCCTGGTAACTAAACTTAATGCTATAGTGATAATTACCCCATTCGTTTTAATACACGCAAACCAATGTGTCTTAAACTCAAATAACATACGTCCGTTAAAAGGCTAGCGCTCTAGCTCGGACGGGGATGTCAAGCCCTATGGATCCATATACAATTATTTGCGCCCACCAGTCCATATCCTATGTACTGGCAGCTATTAGTTACTAAAGCTAAGGGATTTTCAGTTTAACTCAGTGTAGAATTTAGTATGTACTTGTGTCTTATCGCGTTTAAAATAAATTGCATGTATTCTCAGCCCAAAAATATTTAAAGCATTTAAAAAGGGATCTATAACTCACAGTTCAATATTGAGACTCAATATTGTAGGCAAATTGCGTAGACGTAATGATGGTAGACGACTGTATGGTTGGCCTTGGATTCAAGAACAATACCCCGAACAATACCCAATATTTCCTTGGCTTAAAACGGTTTGAAACCCGAATTAAAATACCCTCGTATATACCTTATTATTATTAAACTTAAATTTAAAATTATAATTATAATATAAATATAAATATTGAATATAGAAGAAGAAAAATATGTGAGAATCCGTCGAGCAAACTGGCATTTTTATAGTACCTTTTCATTTACTGTAGCTCATGCGATCGCATGAGTTTTCAGTGTTTTTGCCATGCGATCGCATGGCCGCCTTTTCCGATTTTGTTTGCTAGTTCGTCGACAGCAAATAGCGTACCGTAGCAAATAGTGTTACTGCAGTAAATAGTGTTTACTGTAGCAAATAGTGTACTGTAGCAAATAGTGTTACTGTAGCAAATAGTGTGTTACTGCAGCAAATCACTGTAGTAAATAGTGTTTTCACTGTAGCACTGTAGCAAAATACGGTTTCACTGTAGCAAATAGTGTTTTACTGTAGCAAATACTGTTTTACTGTAGCAAAGTCGTTTTTACAGTAGCAATTAGTGTTTTACTTGTACATCTTATAATATATATATATATATGTATATTTACATAATATTAAATTATATAGAGAATTGGTTTAAATTAGTCAAAATTTTTCGGGTCATCACAATGAGATTGAGAGAATGGAAATCCTGTTTGCTATGGGAAGTGTGGTGAGACGTGCTAGGAAGTATTTGAAAAGAACAGGTCAGAAAACTTTGAGTCTGAACCGCAATACTAAGTTTGGCTTTGATATGTCCAAAGTGAGATGCCATAATTATGATGAACTTGGTCATTTCAAGAGGACATGCACAAGACCACCTAAGCCTGGTTTTCATAATCCTTTTCATAACACTTCAATTGAGGTGACTCCTGGACATGCTGGTCCGACAGTGAACAAAGAAGCAACTTCTAGTGGTCAATCCAAAGCTTTAACTACTACATATGCTGATGAAGTGTGTGATTGGTCGATCTCAGTTGATGCTGAAAAGGCTAATGTGGTTTTTGTTGGTAAGAGTGAAGCTGATATAGAAGAAGAAAGAGTTATCAGAAGAAATGCTGGTTGTATAAGTAAAGATGATCCTGCTTGCACATGCTATGTCTGCAAATGTGATGCACGTATGAAAAGGGTTGAAGCAGTAATGAAGATGTATCTTAGAAAGAGAATTAGTGACAGGTTGTATGATAAGTTCAGCAAAGCCAAGGATCTGTCTGATCTTGAATTCACAACTGACTCTTCAGATGACGATAAATCTTCGGGAATGAGTTGTCATACGGGAACCTGGTTTAGAAAAGAACTTGAACATTTGATCAAGGGTGATGTTGAAGGTACTGATGAGAAGGTAGTCACGGTGACAAGTTCGGAAAATTCTGCTAAAGTTGAGGGCAAAGAAGGTTATGATGCTGATTATTCAGACAGTACGAGTCCAGAGTCAGAATCAGAATCAGATACAGATTCGCAGGATGGTAGAAAAGATTACGCGTTCATTGTAGCGACCCGACAAAATCGTCATTGACGGCGCCGTCTACTTAGGTCCCGTTACGTGGTCATAAGTCTTTAAAATGACGTTTGACCAAAAATATGTCGCATTCATTTCAAATGTAAAGATGTTTCAAGTTTACGAACGTAGTTCAACGACTAGTTACATTACAACGTTTAACGTACAAATGAAACCTATGCGAAACAAATTAAAAGTAAGTCAAAAGACGCTCCATGTATGCATGTATACTCGATATCCAAGCAAGTATCAAAATAGTGAGCGAAAGCATGTAACACGTATTATTCAAGGACCTAAGAAAAACATAGAAAATCTGTCAACGAAAATGTTGGTGAAATCATAGGTTTAGTAAGTGAGTACGTAAGTAAGTAAGTTGAACCACAAGTTTAGTATAAGCCGATTATTCCAATTGTTTGAATTCCATAAATTTTGTAGTTTACCGAGCACCCAATTATCAAAGCTTAATTGTATCATTTACCTCAGCATAAAAGTGTTAGAACATACACCGTAACAGAATATATTTCATTCTCTTAACGGTAGCGAATCGTCCGAATGAGGGTTAGTCAAACCCGTATAGATCCACACAACATAGTCTCGCTTACACCATCAGGTGTAACTAATGATAACTGGATTGAGGGTTTTCGTTCAAACTCGTCTGTATCTTTGTATTCGTATTTGTGTTCAAAGAATAAAAATATGAAAAGTATATATACATATGAAATGTATATAAGTATGTAATGCATATGTTTCTCAGCCCACGATTTAAAAGTATAAAAGTTGTTGAAAAGGTGGGACTATGATCTCACCTCAAGTGCAAGAGTATAAAAGTACTTCATAAGTAAACATGTGCAAGAACGAATGCTAGTCTTGACCTAAACAATAGGTTGTATCAATAACGGTAAACACGATTGGTCAAAGTTGTTCAATTAGTCCTATGGCTCATTACGACTCGACTATATAGTATGTGAATCGAGTTGTCAAGTTTCATGCAAGAATCAAGTATAAAAGCACATTAGAACGATTGCAAAAGTGTTTGGTTAAGTTTGACTAAAAGTCAAACTTGGTCAAAGTCAACATGTTCGGGTCGGGTCTCGGATAATTTTTCTGAGGTTTTTAATCATATATAAGCATGTTGGCCAAGTTTCATGTTGATCGGGGGTGCGTAGCATAGTAAGAATTAAACGAAAATGCGTATTTTTGGACAGCCGGGGCCCGGAGCGGCGCTCCAAGACCCTGAGCGGCGCTCAGTATGGCTGTTCAGCAAGTCTGGCAGTTTTTGAACACTCAAGCACGAATCCAACTTCAAACAATCATAACTTATGAACCGTAAATATTCAAAACACGTATCTTTATCGTTGGAAAGGTAATTTAACGAGGAATACAACTAAATACATTTCATCAATCAAATCCATCATTAACAACAACGAAAACCTCAATAAATGATCATTATTTAACGTTTCAAGCTCAAAAATGCAAACGGTGATTCGAGAATCCAATTTTCGCATACGATACGCCGTTTCAAAGGTAATTAAACATACATTGCAACTAAACACTTACTAACAACATATCATAGCATTTAATGTATCAAAAGTTCATTTTAAAGTTCATCTAACCCTAACCAAAATCAAGAATTCAATCATTTTGTAAATGGAGCTTTTCTAAATCAACCTACACATCAAAATGAAGCTAATGATGCTAGTAACACATTTAACACATGAACTTTAACATTTAAACAATATTTAATCATCCAAAATTCAAGATTAAGCACACCCATTTTTCATATTCAAGCTAGTTACTCAAAAAAATAAATCGAGCAAACCGAACACATATTCATGTTAGACTTGAGCCACAGACACTAATTAACACTTTTATAAGTAAGTCAAAAACATCAAGAACAAGAAATCTAGTGTTTTTAGAAAGTTACCCAAACGAGATGAAGTCGGTATGGAATCAAAGAGGAAGATGCAAGGATCTCGAATATGTAATTTTTTGATGTTTGCTTGCTAGATTTGAAATGGATGATGAATTAGTGGAATGGGTGTTTGAGAGTAAAAATGGAAGTAGTGAAAGAGGAGGTGATGAAATGAATGAGGGGTAGTGGTGGTAGGTGACTAGTCAACCAAGTTTGGCCAAGTGCCAAGATTAGTTCCTCAAGTTTGTAGTCGGGTGCGGGAATTAACCAACGAGTTATTTTGAAATACACGAGAGTAAACGGGAGATGTTAAAATAAATAACACGAATATTAGAAATGCTAATTAATGGAAGATACGAATCCAGATACGAATGCATTATAAAAATAAAGAGACGGCCATTAAAATAATTTAACGAAAAAATGCGGAATGTTACATTACCCACACCTTAAAAGAAATTTCATCCCAAAATTTAGTTGGAAGTAATAGTCGATGTCTCTTCCTCGAGACCTTGCATTGTAAATTCTACGAATGAGTGAAGGTACGTTCTTGGGCACTCCCACGAACTTTGACAGTCGAGATTTTACGTTGTCTTAAGGTTTAGTTTTATGATCCATAATTTCAATAGGTTCTCCCATGAAGTGGAGTTTGTCATCAATAGTTTGCTCATCTAAAAGGAATAACAAGCTCCTGTTCTGCAGGACACTTCTCAAAGTTTGATACATGGAATGTAGGATAGACGGGAACCTAACTGAGTCGGAGGATCTAAACGGAATGTAGCGGGTCCAATACGCCCCAAGACTTCAAAAGGATCAATATTCCCGAAACGGATTACCCCTTCCCAAGGTTTGATTTCTCATTATTACGCGGTCATCCTTCTCAGACTTGAACGATCTTAACGGTTATTTCTTGAGTGAGTTCGGATCCGGCGATTTGCTTGTCACCTACTTCGGTCTAACAAAAATGAGAATGACATTTGTGGCCATACAAGGTTTCGAAGAGGTGCGGCGTTAATACTTGAATGATAACTATAGTTGTAAAAGGAATCAACTAAAAGTGACAATACAAGTTTGTATCATGTCTTTCCAAGATTTGAATCGTACGTTTGCTTGGTCCGTCGGGTTGTGGATGATATGCGGTACTCATGTATAAACGTGTTCCCAAGGCTTCTTGTAAAAACTAGAAGTGAAACGAGTATTTTAATTCAAGATAATTGACAATGGTATACCGTGTTGGAATAGAATTCTTTAAGATATGTTTGAACAAGTTAGTTAGGGCTCGAAAACATTTGTTGGAACAAGTTTCTTATCGGCTACTGAAAACGTTCGTCAGGGCTATTCACCCTCGTGGCGAATACTAGTAATACGTGAAGAGTTTCTCTCTCCATTGAGAATTTATATAAAAGGTTTCCTTATACGAAAGTACGAGTGAAAAAGATAGGAGTGAAATGAGGATTTAGAACAGGATGAGTTTTCACCTTGATGTAGCCATTTCGCACATCTTATGACCAAATGTTGAGACTTGGTGGGAACGAGATAGTACACGTAGTTGTATAGTTCGGAGTTGAGTAGTAGTTTGTCGTAAATCAGAAGCATAAAGACGATAAGTCGAAGAAGAAAGGGGTATCCTTGGATTGTGTGTTATCTTGGGTCCCAGTAATATCAGACGGAAATAGTGAAATAACAAAGTTATGTATCGTGGTACGTGGTGATGAGAAGATTGATCGGATCCATAATTAAGTATTCAAATTCTTCGTGTAAAATAACGAATTTCAGTTTCCTTGATTTCGAGTCGAGAGAGTATGCCTTTCAGGCGTTCACGTAGAAATATCTCCATATTTGAGTTCCATATTGCGCAACATGAATTTAGCTAGTAAGGTTGGTGTGGATAATTACGTTCGAGGTTCGGATACGGAGAGATTTAAGGATGAGCTATACGGAAAAAGTCGGAAATGAGTCTCCGGTAACAACCGGCGAGATCCAAAATTTTATGAATACAAGTCGGAGTCGTGAGGGTTTCCCGATTACGTGGGGCTTTGATCTTTGCGGGATCTATTTTAATACTTTGACCACTAGCAATATGGTTTAGGAATTGGACTTCGTTTAACCAAAATTCTCACTTGGAGGATTCGGCATAGAGTTGCTCTTTTCTCAACAGTTCGAGCGCAGGACGGAGACGTTGTTTGTTTTCTTCTTCGTTTGAATTGAATAGGTTAAGACATCACCTATGGATATGATGACGGATTTGTCTAGATAAGTTTACATACGTGATTCATAAATCCCATGGATACGGACGAAGCCTTAGTTAAACTGAACGACACTAAAAGAAATTCATAACTATCGTAACGAGTTTGGAAAGCGGTTTTGGAGGTAACTTCTCCCTTAACCCTCAGTTGATGATAACTGGAATGGAGGTCGATTTGGAATACACACGAGATCCTTGTAATTGATCAGGAGATCATCGATACGGGGAAGAGGATATCGGTTCTTAACCGAAAATTCATTTAGTTCATGCTAGTCTATACATATATCGGGAAACATTTTCTTCTTAATGAATAGGATTTGGGCTCCCTAGTTCTATAGGTATCAAGTCACTTTCAAATTCCTTACTCCAAAAGTTTAACGTACACCCTCTGATAAAATTTTCATCAGCACGCTATAGTTTTCCGTTGGTCACTTGAATGGCATAAGTAGTATCTAGGGGGAAGTGGTAGAGTGCAAAGATTACGAGTCAAAGCCTTGGTTATAAAACATCTAACGGTACCCGAATCGAATAAACAAGAAACATGAGAGTTATTGAGAAGAATCGTACCCGTGACTAGTTGTCATCTCGGGCTTCCTCGGTGTTAATGTTTGATAAGGCTAAAAAGGAACATATATTTCATAGCAAAATCCCCCAAGAAAGACAAGATTTTAGTTGCAATTGTTCCATTTTCAAGTGATATTCGTTTATATTAAATAAGTGCGAAGACAAAAGGCGAAAACGACGAATTAAAGACACAAAGGTCCAAAAAGCTCAAATATACAAGATACAAATAAAAAGGTTCAAATTATTGATGAAGAACGTCTAAAAATGACAAGAGTACAAGTTGCGGAACGCAAAGTACACGATATAAAATAGTACGAAAGGACGTCCGAAAATCCGGAACCGGGACCCGAGCCAAGAAGAAACGCCCGACGCAATGGACCAAAAATATCTAGTCTACTATGCACATAAATATAATATAATATAATATATAAATAATTATTAAAATTATTTATATTTTATATATATTTAATAAATATGTCGACGAACAAGAAGACAAAAGATATGTGAGCTGTCCAGCGTGGCCATGCGAGTCGCATGGAAAATAGGCATAAACCCATGCGAGTCGCATGGCAGTAAAAATCTGGCCAAATGCCTATAAAAAGGCAGTTTATGCACGAACTCAAACACATCTTTTTCTTTTCCTTCTCTGTAAACATATAACATAAATAAATAATTATAATTTTAATTATAATTTTAATAATTATGATTTAGTTTAGTATTGTAACAAATGATTTACGGGTTTTAAGTCAAGACTCTGCCCGTGTAATACTACGATATTAATACCCACTGTAAGTTATGTCTTTCCTTTTTAATTTAATGTCTCGTAGCTAAGTTATTATTATGCTTATTTAAAACGAAGTAATCATGATGTTGGGCTAATTACTAAAATTGGGTAATTGGGCTTTGTACCATAATTAAGGTTTGGGCAAAAGACCGACACTTGTGGAAATTGGACTATTGACTATTAATAGATGGGGGGTATTGTCTAATTGAGTGACAACTCATTGGAGTCTGTCGAACCTATCTTCAAATTAATTATCCTAATAATTAATAATGATTATGGTTGTCCTATTTAGTGACGTTCATATGGAATCTATTATAATCATTTAATTAATTATTCGGGTTGGGTAATTGATTATTCAAACTGATCAAGTGGGTAAATTAATATTCATATCTAATCAAAACAGGGGTAGATTACATACAGTGATAACTGGTGTAATTGTTGACAGAAGTGATAACTGCGTCACAGTTTAAATCCTTAATTAGTTGGAATATTTGACTTCGGGTATAAGGGTAATTTGACGAGGACACTCGCACTTTATATTTATGACCGATGGACTATTATGGACAAAAACCAGATAGACGTATCAAATAAACCAGGACAAAGGACAATTAACCCATGGTAATAAATTAAAATCAACACGTCAAACATCATGATTACGGAAGTTTAAATAAGCATAATTCTTTTATTATATTTCTCATCGTATCTTTATTTACTGTCATTTTATTACTCGCAATTTTATTTACTGTCATTTTATTTATTGTCATTATTTTACGCACTTTAATTATCGTCATTTATCTTTGCGCTTAAAATATAGAATCGACAAACCGGTCATTAAACGGTAAAACCCCCCTTTTATAATAATATTACTACTTATATATATATATATATATTTATATAAATATAGTTTTATAAAAATATAGTACGTAATCACTAGCTCCCTGTGGAACGAACCGGACTTACTAAAAACTACACTACTCTACGATTAGGTACACTGCCTATAGTGTTGTAGCAAGGTTTAGGTATATCCCATCCGTAAATTAATAAAACTTGTGTCATATTTTGTAGTATTTCCTAGTAAAAATAATACTATTTCGTACCCTCACGCTACATCATCAAGTTTTTGGCGCCGCTGCCGGGGAGCACTAAAACGCTATATTTTTAATTTATATTTGCAAAAAAAAAAAAAAAAAAAAAAAACGTAAAAAAAAAAAAAACAAAAACGTAAAAAAAAAAAACGTAAAAAAAAAAAAAACGTAAAAAAAAAAAAAAAAACGTAAAAAAAAAAAACAAAACAAAAAAACGTAAAAAAAAAAAAAATTATAAAAAAATATATTTTTAAGATTTTGTCTATAAAAAAAAAAAAAAAAATTTAGTTTTATTACCTTTAGATTTTTAGACTATATTCGCAACTTTTAGTATTAAGTTTAGTTTTGCCATAGTTATTTTTACTTCTAGAATTTTTAGTTTTGCCGTAAAATCCCTTAAGTGCTTTTTCTTTATACTAAGATTTAGGTGCCTTAAAATTTTGCGACGCCATTTTTCGTGCTATTTTCTTATTTCGTATTTTTCGACGCCTTTTACCTATGTATCAATTACAATTCCAATTAGTGATCTCCATTTGTAGCTTTAATTTTAAGATAGTGATCGTTATAAGGTTGGATTAACCGCGTGTTTACAAACCACTCTTCGTCTTTTTCATTTTTCGACACTTTTTGACGCGCACTTTTTTTCTCTCTTATTTCTCGCCATTCTAGTTTTTAGGACTTAGATTTTTTTCTACTTCTTCTCTAAATTTCTTAAAATTACGAAAATTTATTTTAAGTGGTTAAATTGATAGACATCAAAATTTTCTGGTTCGTAGTAATAGTTGGATTTGTACGTGGACCGGGTTATTGGAGCCAAACAGTACTCAATTATATTGAGACCAAACGAATCCTGCCCCTCTGCTGCATCTTTTGGCTATTCGAAACGTGGGCAAAATCAGAAAAGTCTATTAATTGGATAACTTATTATAATTTTTCTTTCCTTTTAAAAACTAATAGGATATTCAGTGAATGCACCGAGCAAGACGTTCATCACCTTTCATACGTTCACCACCTGTAACTCGATCAAGACATCTAGCAAATATTGTCGCCGTTGATTTTTCTTTAGAATCGTCATCTAGTCGAACAAGAACTCCAACTCAAATTTCCGATAATCCATCTTTTGAACCCGACTTCACAATTAAGAACCCGGAGCATATTCAAGGACAATTCCAAGATCATGAACCACTAATTATTCCTCCTGAACCACAAACCGTTAAATCAGAGTCCTCTAGTGATTCGTATTCAACAAATTCAATTATGGAAGTAACGGAACCTCTAAGTATGGAAGATCGAATGAGAGCCACACGCACGGGCCAAGGTCACGCCATTATTAAGCCAGAAGTTAATGCGCCAGATTATGAAATCAAAGGACAAATTCTACACATGGTAACTAACCAATGCCAATTCAGTGGTGCACCGAATGAAGATCCTAACGAACACCTTCGTACGTTTAAAAGAATTTGTACACTATTCAAAATCCGAGAAGTGGAAGATGAGCAGATCTATCTCATGTTGTTTCCCTGGACTTTAAAGGGAGAAGCCAAAGATTGGTTAGAATCGTTACCTGAAGGGGCGATTGACACATGGGATGTTTTAGTTGAAAATTTTCTTAAACAATTCTTTCCGGCATCTAAAGCCGTGAGACTTCAAGGAGAAATTGTTACGTTCGCGCAAAAGCCAAATGAAACATTATATGAGGCGTGGACAAGATTCGGAAGGATGTTGAGAGGATGTCCTCAACACGGTTTAGACACTTACCAAATAGTACAAATATTCTACCAAGGTGTCAACGTTGCTACACGAAAAGACATCGACATAACAGCTGGTGGTTCCATCATGAAGAAAACCGCAACTGAAGCTTACAAAATTATTGATAATACAACCTCCCACTCGCATGAGTGGCACCAAGAAAAAGATATTTTTCGTTCATCTAAAGTGGCTAGAGCCGATTCTAGCCATGACTTTGATTCCGTTTCCGCAAAAATAGATGCTTTCGAAAGACGAATGGAAAAGATGAATAAAGATATTCACGCAATACGAATCAGTTGTGAGCAATGCGGTGGACCACACTTATTGAAAGATTGTCACATTGAACCAACGATGGAACAACGAGAGAATGTTTCCTATATGAACCAAAGGCCGGGAAATAATTATCAAAATAATTATCAACCGCCAAGGCTAAACTTAAATCGAAATCAAAACATTCTTTACAATCCAAAAGGACCCGAAAATAACTAGTATAACCAACAAGGTCCGAATAACCAACCGACTCAAAACAACACTTTCAATCAACAAAGACCTGGCTTGTATAAACCACCACAACAAACCGAAGAGAAAAAGTCAAATCTGGAAGAAGTGGTATTTAAGCTAGTTGAATCTCAAACACAATTTATTGAAACTCAAACCCAAACGAACGAGAGGTTTGATCAGTCATTAAGAACTCAACAAGCTTCCATTTTGAATCTAGAAAAACACGTAGGTACTCTTGCTAGCATGATGAGTGAGAGGGAACAAGGAAAGCTACCGAGTAATACTGAAGTAAATCCTCGGAATGAGAATGTTAATATGGTTTCAACGAATTCTGAAAAACCAGCACCAGAAGATGGGAAGGTTTTAGATGAGAGTAACAATGAAGAAGTTACATCACCACCACCCGAGTATGTAAAGCCAATGGTGGCACCATACAAACCACCCATCCCGTTTCCAAGAAAAGGAGTTGAGTATGAGCAAGTGATAGGTAATAAAGATTGTGATACCTCTGGAAAGAAGAAGAAGAAAAAGAATAAGAAAGTACAAGAAACAAAAGCCGTAGAAGTAAACCCGGTGAATACAGTTCCACCAAAACCTCCACCTAGGGTAGGTGATCCGGGTGAATTTATTGTTCCTTGTCTACTTAGTGATTGTGTCATGTATGATGCACTAGCAGATTTAGGTGCAAGTGTGAGTGTTATGCCTCTTTCATTATATAAGAGATTAGGGGTAGGTGAGTTAAGTCCAACGGATATGAGTGTTCGACTCTTTGATCAAACCATTAAGCACCCAGTTGGAATTGCTGACAACCTACCCGTTCAAGTAGGTAATTTAACCTTTCTAGTCGAATTTATTGTCATTGATATAGAAGAGGACCCAAACGTTCCTCTAATTTTAGGTCGACCATTCTTTGCGTCCACCGGGGCGTTATTTGATGTAGGAAATGGAAGAATGACACTTAAAAGTGGTAACAAATCAATCACCTTTATGATTCGAAAGTCTAAATCTCCACCAACTAAAACCGTTGAACCAGTAAAAACGATTGGTAATAACCATGTTGTTTTACCAACTCCAACGGTAGTGCTTAGCAATAATAAAACGCCTAAGTGTGGGGAAAATGAAGTAAAACCTAATGATGACTTGATAATAAAGAACCCCGTTGTTGATACGAAATTAAATGACCCCGTTATTAACAGTTCAATGAAGAAACTTTTTAAACGGGCTATCGATGCTAGAAGTAAGGGGAACTTTAAGTTATGTAACCGGTTAGTATCCAATCTGTCGCCTAAAGAAAAGGCGAAACTAGTTGAATTTTGGGATATTACGGAAGAAGCCGGGCACTGGCTTAAAGAAAAAGTCACAGATAGGCAAGTTGATTATGGACCAAGAGAAATTAACGATGAAGTTAATCACAATTTTGACACCACGGCTACCTAAGTGTGGGGAGATTCAAATGTTCTAAAAAGAAAATGCTATCTAGAGTTAGTTGTTCTGTTCTCGTGTAGTTCCGAGAATGGAACCCGATTGGTCTTTTCTGCTAGCAGACACTAAAGAACTAGTTTTCTCCCTCCATTCTGAATTTTTGTTTTGTAGGTTTTTTTTTTATGAAATTAATATGCATTTTAATTTAAGTTTTTAAAAACAAAATTTACTTTAATTCATTAAGTTGAAAAAATGATTTCTAAAATTCGTCGTGAGTTGAAGACTAGGTCATTAAGCCGAAATTACTTTACCCGAGGGCGGGGCGACAAATTTTGTTATCATTATTTTTAATTTTATTGATTTAAAGTATGCCAAAAATATTATACTTTATAAATTTTTGAAAAGTGGGGTTATAAACCAAACTTCAAAAATATATATATATATATATATATATATATATATATATATATATATATATATATATATATATATATATATATATATATATATATATATATATGTTTGTATTTTATCTTATGTACAAAACAGGGTAAAACAACGCACTTTCAAAGACTGTCATTAAAGTTCAGCAAAAGGTACCAATTTTGACGACAAGACGCAAAATAACAAATGTTATATAACAAATGGAGGAATGAACGATGAGGCGCCATCAATCATTCGACGAGCTTTGTAATTACAAACTCGGTATTTTTAGTCACATTTCTACACTAATCACCCTCATGAATTTATAATTATAGTCTGATTTCATGCAAATGAGGGCATTGCATGATCTCAAGTGTGGGGAAGGGTTATAAATTCTCTCGGGTTTATACTTAGTTTAATTGCCAAATTTCATGAAAATTTGAAAAATTTTCAACTAAAATACTAGTAACGCAGTAGTTGTATTAGAATCTAGTGCTCTCTGATAACAAGGAACAGCCCTAGTCTTATATACTGACTACCCACTTCTAGTAAAATTTTTCAAAATTTTCAATTAAATGAAGTCAAAATCATGTTTATACATATTTATGAACGATGAAAACTAGGTGTTAATACTGAAATTATCGTTACCTCGAGGACATAAATTGAGAAACAACCCAAAACGCTTGAATTCATTTAAAAAGGAATAAAGAAGAATAAAAAGGCAAAGAAAGAAACTAAGTGTGGGGAGAATGTACCAAGTTATTCAATTAAAAACTATCTATCACATGTTTCTGTAAAGTTATTGCAGGTGCTTTTGTTTTGGACTTAATTAACAGTTTTACCCGGTTTATTGTAATATATTTGAAAGAAAAGATGGATCTACACGATGAATCAATTCCATCATTAAAAGGAAGTAAAGTCTTCCGAAAAAGACACGCGCTTCTTGATTTAGGTCATGAAGTTGTCGTCCAGACCAGCTGTAGGTTGACGAAAAATCTAGAAAAGTCATCTCTAAAATCAGCAGGAAATCCACGGACCTCAGCATCAAACAGGGTCGCCAAGTGGTCAGATTTATCCTAACCATGAGAAGGATTTATCTCGTACAATGGGGGGGCACCGTGCAAATTAGCTTGATAAGACTAATGAATCAGATCCCCAGAAAGGATAATCTCCTTAAAGATTAAAAATCAGCTTTTAAGCCTGATATTACTCAATCCTTGAGATTGACCTTAAAGATTGAGAATTCAAACTCATGGAATTCGATGATATCTAAACTCGAGCTTGAACGAGAAAATATTTTGATCAAAATTAAAACCGATTTGTTTTCTGAAAATCCATTTTCAATGGGTTCATTACCATTGAACGTAAAATCCTGGGAATTCAACAGAATTCATTAGGTCACCTGAACCAAATCGGGTGTCAACCGTAAGAACGGTGGTTGCATAGCATGGTCGGAGACAGGACCTTGTGCCAGACCGAAAAATCATAGGATGATCTTTACTATTGCTCCTACCAAGGATAGTACTAGCATCCGACACGTAATTAGACCATGAACAAATGCATGTCATTAGACATTGCCTTAACAGTTTCTTGTTCATCGCTTTCCTTTACAACCGGACGGTAGTTTACCAAAAGGTAATATACGGAACAAGTAAACTGGATGTGTGCTTTTCGATACCGGGATAGCAGTGGATTACACGAACCTAAATGTTTTTAGCCAAAATATTGATCCACAAATATATTTTGCAACACCGATGGTGGGTCAAATCAGAAAACTTGTCTAGGGTAAAATCTAGCTTGAATTTTTAAAAGATCAAATGTTTTCATAAAGATCCAATTTCCTAAAGGATCTACATTTTTATAGTCATGTGGGACTGTAAACCGCCTTTCAAATGTGCACTTTGCTTTGGAAACCGAAAGTAAATCGGCTATTTGATTGCAAGTGTCGTTGACCTAAACCCAAGGCAACTGTGGATGACACACCCACCTTTAACCATGGTTCTATTGTTAATATCATTGTTTATACCGCTCTATCAAAATCACTGATGTACAAAGTGTGAAGAATAAAGAAGTGATTCGTGTGATGTATTATATTATTTCAAGACTGTATTGCTTGAGGACAAGCAACGCTCAAGTGTGGGGATATTGATAAGGCTAAAAAGGAACATATATTTCATAGCAAAATCCCCCAAGAAAGACAAGATTTTAGTTGCAATTGTTCCATTTTCAAGTGATATTCGTTTATATTAAATAAGTGCGAAGACAAAAGGCGAAAACGACGAATTAAAGACACAAAGGTCCAAAAAGCTCAAATATACAAGATACAAATAAAAAGGTTCAAATTATTGATGAAGAACGTCTAAAAATGACAAGAGTACAAGTTGCGGAACGCAAAGTACACGATATAAAATAGTACGAAAGGACGTCCAAAAATCCGGAACCGGGACCCGAGCCAAGAAGAAACGCCCGACGCAATGGACCAAAAATATCTAGTCTACTATGCACATAAATATAATATAATATATAAATAATTATTAAAATTATTTATATTTTATATATATTTAATAAATATGTCGACGAACAAGAAGACAAAAGATATGTGAGCTGTCCAGCGTGGCCATGCGAGTCGCATGGCAAATAGGCATAAACCCATGCGAGTCGCATGGCAGTAAAAATCTGGCCAAATGCCTATAAAAAAGCAGTTTATGCACGAACTCAAACACATCTTTTTCTTTTCCTTCTCTGTAAACATATAACATAAATAAATAATTATAATTTTAATAATTATGATTTAGTTTAGTATTGTAACAAATGATTTACGGGTTTTAAGTCAAGACTCTGCTCGTGTAATACTACGATATTAATACCCACTGTAAGTTATGTCTTTCCTTTTTAATTTAATGTCTCGTAGCTAAGTTATTATTATGCTTATTTAAAACGAAGTAATCATGATGTTGGGCTAATTACTAAAATTGGGTAATTGGGCTTTGTACCATAATTAAGGTTTGGGCAAAAGACCGACACTTGTGGAAATTGGACTATTGACTATTAATAGATGGGGGGTATTGTCTAATTGAGTGACAACTCATTGGAGTCTGTCGAACCTATCTTCAAATTAATTATCCTAATAATTAATAATGATTATGGTTGTCCTATTTAGTGACGTTCATATGGAATCTATTATAATCATTTAATTAATTATTCGGGTTGGGTAATTGATTATTCAAACTGATCAAGTGGGTAAATTAATATTCATATCTAATCAAAACAGGGGTAGATTACATACAGTGATAACTGGTGTAATTGTTGACAGAAGTGATAACTGCGTCACAGTTTAAATCCTTAATTAGTTGGAATATTTGACTTCGGGTATAAGGGTAATTTGACGAGGACACTCGCACTTTATATTTATGACCGATGGACTATTATGGACAAAAACCAGATAGACGTATCAAATAAACCAGGACAAAGGACAATTAACCCATGGTAATAAATTAAAATCAACACGTCAAACATCATGATTACGGAAGTTTAAATAAGCATAATTCTTTTATTATATTTCTCATCGTATCTTTATTTACTGTCATTTTATTACTCGCAATTTTATTTACTGTCATTTTATTTATTGTCATTATTTTACGCACTTTAATTATCGTCATTTATCTTTGCGCTTAAAATATAGAATCGACAAACCGGTCATTAAACGGTAAAACCCCCCTTTTATAATAATATTACTACTTATATATATATATATTTATATAAATATAGTTTTATAAAAATATAGTACGTAATCACTAGCTCCCTGTGGAACGAACCGGACTTACTAAAAACTACACTACTCTACGATTAGGTACACTGCCTATAGTGTTGTAGCAAGGTTTAGGTATATCCCATCCGTAAATTAATAAAACTTGTGTCATATTTTGTAGTATTTCCTAGTAAAAATAATACTATTTCGTACCCTCACGCTACATCATCAATGTTGAAAGCTCGGCCGCGTGCATTGGGGTTGGCTTTCTTCTCTGGGCACGCATTCTTAAAATGACCCAGTTGGCTACATTCGAAACAAACACCCGTTCGGTGTGCATTGGGCGACGGGGGCGACACTTCTACAATCGTTGGCCATGTGACCACTTCCTTGGTACCGATGGTAAATTAGCTTGCCACATTCCCCATAATGACGGTTGCGGCATTTGTTGCAAAATGGCTTGCTACATTCACCATAATGATGTTTGTGGCACTTGTTGCAAGATGGTAGACTTCCGGCATAGCCTTTCTTGTCGTCGGAGGTGAAAGGCTTTTGGCGGGGTTGTTTTTGTAGTTGCTTGATTGGTGGGCTTCCCATTTTCTTTTGTTGCCACCTGACTTATCATCGGCTTTAGGTGCCGGCACTTCAATTTCGTCCACCGTTTCAATCAATTGGCGGGCCATCTTTAAAGCTTCTTGGTGGTCAACGGGTTTGGATGACATTACCCCGTGTTTAATGCTCTTAGGGAGACCATCCATGTATAGTTCAACTCTTAGGGACTCGGGAGTCACGAGGTTTAGGCACATCAAGGCTAGCTCAGAAAATCGTTGATTATAGGCCTTTAGGTCATTCCCAACCGCTTTTAAAGTTCTTAGCTCGTGTTCAAGCTTGCGGGTCTCTTCGCGCAGAAAATATTCGGTGATCATCTTTTTCTTTAAGTCGGCCCAAGAGAGAGTGTGGGCTTCATCGGTACCCACCGATTGCACATACGTATTCCACCATGTGAGAGCGATACCGGCGAAAGTGTGAGTGGAGTATTTGACTTTGTCTTGGTCCCGACAACCGCTTATGCTAAAGACGACTTCCGTTTCCTCAAACCATCGGGTGAGCACAACCGGTCCCCCGGTTCCATTGAAAGTGTGAGGCTTGCACCCCATGAAGTTCTTGTAGGAGCACCCTTTGCTTGAATTACCGGCTCCTTGATTGTTGTTGTTGTTGTTGTTATTGTTGTTGTGGTTGTTGTTATTGTTGTTGGAGGAGTGACCGGCCATGGTCGCATCTACGGCGGTGGCTATCATTCGTTCAAGAGCTTGTTCGGGATTTTCATGTCGTGGGACCCGGCAAGGAAGCATTGTTCCTTCAAGACACAAGAATATTGTTGATTAGTATTCTCGATAATACTAACCGTGATATGGAATAAGGATAGAGAGAAAATTTTCCTTGACTCGCCTTAAATTCTTTATGTCATAATGTCGGAACGTTCATATGAGTCACCGTAATATAATCCCAGCAATTATATTATCCTAATTCATATGTGCATTCGGCATTATTTCATAAAGTCAAGGTGGCGTGTTAATCAAATTAAACAACATGAGATTAAGATGGAATAGGAGTTAGATATGAATAGAAGAGTTCGAGTATAAATGCACAAGTAGTCAAGTAATTCCTACTTCAAGTCTATATGCCGGTTGTAGTCTAGACTCACTAATGTACCCTATGACTCGGGGTCGACACCAATGAACTCTAAATCCCTACAACTAACGCTCTGATACCATCTGTAGCGACCCGACAAAATCGTCATTGACGGCACCGTCTACTTAGGTCCCATTACGTGGTCATAAGTCTTTAAAATGATGTTTGACCAAAAATATGTCGCATTCATTTCAAATGTAAAGATGTTTCAAGTTTACAAAAGTAGTTCAATGACTAGTTACATTACAACGTTTAACGTACAAATGAAACCTATGCGACACAAATTAAAAGTAAGTCAAAAGACGCTCCATGTATGCATGTATACTCGACATCCAAGCAAGTATCAAAATAGTGAGCGGAAGCATGTAACACGTATTGTTCAAGGACCTGAGAAAAACAAAGAAAATCTGTCAACGAAAACGTTGGTAAAATCATAGGTTTAGTAAGTGAGTACGTAAGTAAGTAAGTTGAACCACAAGTTTAGTATAAGCCGATTATTCCAATCGTTTGAATTCCATAAATTTTATTGTTTACCGAGCACCCAATTATCAAAGCTTAACTGTATCATTTACCTCAGCATAAAAGTGTTAAAACATACATCGTAACAGAATATATTTCATTCGCTTAACGGTAGCGAACCGTCCGAATGAGGGTTAGTCAAATCCGTATGGATCCACACAACATAGTCTCGCTTACACCATCAGGTGTAACTAATGATAACTGGATTGAGGGTTTTCGTTCAAACTTGTCTGTATCTTTGTATTCATATTTGTGTTCAAAGAATAAAAGTATGAAAAGTATATATACATATGAAATGTATATAAGTATGTAATGCATATGTTTCTCAGCCCACGATTTAAAAGTATAAAAGTTGTTGAAAAGTGGGACTATGATCTCACCTCGAGTGCAAGAGTATAAAAGACTTCACAAGTAAACGTGTGCAAGAACGAATGCTAGTCTTGATATAAACAATAGGTTGTATCAATAACGGTAAACACAATTGGTCAAAGTTGTTCAATTAGTCCTATGGCTCATTACGACTCGATTATATAGCATGTGAATCGAGTTGTCAAGTTTCATGAAAGAATCAAGTATAAAAGCACATTAGAACGATTGAAAAAGTGTTTGGTTAAGTTTGACTAAAAGTCAAACTTGGTCAAAGTCAACGAAAAAGTCAACGTGTTCGGGTCGGGTCTCGGATAATTTTTCTGAGGTTTTTAATCATATATAAGCATGTTGGCCAAGTTTCATGTTGATCGGGGGGGCGTAGCATAGTTAGAATTAAACAAAAATGCGTATTTTTAGACAGTCGGGGCCCGGAGCAGTGCTCCAAGACCCTGAGCGGCGCTCAGTATGGCTGTTCAGCAAGTCTGGCAGTTTTTGAACACTCAAGCACGAATCCAACTTCAAACAATCATAACTTATGAACCGTAAACATTCAAAACATGTATCTTATATCGTTGAAAAGGTAATTTAACGAGGAATACAACTAAACACATTTCATTAATCAAATCCATCATTAACAATAATGAAAACCTCAATAAATGATCATTATTTAACGTTTCAAGCTCAAAAATGCAAACGGTGATTCGGGAATCCAATTTATGCATACGATACGCCGTTTCAAAGGTAATTAAACATACATTGCAACTAAACACTTACTAACAACATGTCATAGCATTTAATGTATCAAAAGTTCATTTCAAAGTTCATCTAACCCTAACCAAAATCAAGAATTCAATCATTTTGTAAATGGAGCTTTTCTAAATCAACCTACACATCAAAATGAAGCTAACGATGCTAGTAACACATTTAACACATGAACTTTAACATTTAAACAATATTTAATCATCCAAAATTCAAGATTAAGCACACCCATTTTTTATATTCAAGCTAGTTACTCAAAACAACAAATCGAGCAAACCGAACACATATTCATGTTAGACTTGAGCCCTAGACACTATTTAACACTTTTATAAGTCAAAAACATCAAGAACAAGAAATCTAGTGTTTTTAGAAAGTTCCCAAACGAGATGAAGTCGGTATGGAATTGAAGAGGAAGATGCAAGGATCCCGAATATGTAATTTGTTTTGATGTTTGCTTGCTAGATTTGAAATTGATGATGAATTGGTGGAATGGGTGTTTGAGAGTAAAAATGGAAGTAGTGAAAGAGGAGGTGATGAAATGAATGAGTGGTGGTGGTGGTGGTGGTGGTGGTGGGGGGTGACTAGTCAACCAAGTTTGGCCAAGTACCAAGATTAGTTCCTCAAGTTTGTAGTCGGGTGCGGGAATTAACCAACGAGTTATTTTGAAATACACGAGAGTAAACGGGAGATGTTAAAATTAAATAACACAAATATTAGAAATGCTAATTAATGGAAGATACGAATCCAGATACGAATGCATTATAAAAATAAAAAGACGGGAGTTAAAATAATTTAACAAAAAAATGCGGGATGTTACATTCATGGCTAACACATCCAGCAATGACAAGGTATGTAATGATTCAGATTCTTAATGTTTAAAATGCATTGATCTTGAACAGGAAATAGCTATACTTGAATGCATGGTCTTTAAGCTTAATGAGATACCTGCTACTTGTGAAACTTGTCTGAAACTTAGACTTGAAATTAAGAACTTGAGTCTAGAAGTTCAGACACATAGGAAGAACTATGATGATGCTCTTTTCTACCTTAATAAGCAGAAAGAGTATGTTGATGTTATTAAGTCCTTAGAGAATCAGGTAGGTCATTTAAAATCAATTATTGTAGATGATGAGAAAGTGATACACCTGTATTTGAGCCAGATAGAAGCACTTAAGGCTAAAAAAGATTCATACAAATTAAAATATGAGTCAGAAAAGGCTAGGATCGATAACTGGCAGAGAATGTCATACGTGACACAAACGTTGAAACATCCTAAAAACCAAGGGATAGGATATAATCAGGTTGCACCACCGCTTTTAGGAGAGTTTGTCAATAAGCCTATTGAGAAGAGTAAGGATCCGGTTATAGAACCAAAGTATGGTAAACCAGAGAAAAATTCTGTAGAGAGTAAAAGTGAGTCTGGTGAGGGTAAAAAACCATTAGATGTTGTTTATGAGACGGAGTCCGACACTGATGTCGACACCGAAAAGGACGGGAAACCCTTTGTAGTTGTGACTAAACCAGTTACAATTTTGAAGAATCCAAATAATGAAGCGAATAGGAGTGAAAGTCAAAAGACTGAGAAGAGGAGTGTTAATAAGCCTAAACATTCTAGGAAGAAAAACACTCAGCACACCCCTATTAAGTTTGTTAAGGATAGTAGTACTGTGAATTCTCAGACTGTTGATCCCAAAACTGAACTTCTACCCAAAGGTGAGGGTTCAGATTTAGGAAGGGTGACGAAATATATTCCGCCTAATCGTAGAGAGACTGTTAAACAACAAGTCAGGTCACCCACTCCTGCTAGGCAACAGAATAAACCCCTGAGGAGACAGTATTCAACTTCTAGGCGTCAACTGTTTAATGCTAACGGTTTTGATGATGTTAACTATTTCAATTGTGGGATGTTGGGTCACAGGTAGGGATGGCAATGGATCGGATATGGATCGGGTGAGGCAGTATCCATATCCATATCATTTTATTTTTTTTTACTTTTCATCCATCCATATCCATATCCGTCGGGTGAAGCGGTTAATGGATAATTATCCATATCTGTTTAAATTTATTTTATTTTTGATAATTATAAGCGGTGGTTCACTAAATATACGATCAAAAGTAATATTTTTAATAGTTTATGCGACCAAAAGTCACATTTTACTAATCTATATAACAAATATTCAATAGATAACCTATTAAACATGTAAAGATATCGACATCTAAGTTGCTTACTTTTAGTTACATGGAATCACATTTGAACCACCAAAGTACGATAAATACATTTGATTATTTAAACAAAATAAAATATAAGAAGAAAGTTATATTTTTAGAGAAAATATAAAGAAAGATGAATATGAATATAATTAATGAAATATCACTACATAAATGATACTAATTTGAGTGATAAATTTATATATTTAGTTATTTCGGGTGAAAGCGGGTTCATCCATGGATGAAATTTTTTCATCCACATCCATATCCATATCCATTTAGATCGTCCATATCCACTAATAATCGGGTGGATCGGATGGATATCTACTGGATCGGGTATCCATTGCCATCCCTAGTCACAGGGCCATGAATTGCAAACCCATTCGACAGACACCACAGAAGAAGATTGATCTTAGTCCCGAATGTACTTTTGATAGAAGATCATCTTCACCTGTGTTTAAACCTACTTCTGTCAAATCAACTGAAACAAAAGTTTTTCAAACAAATGACTATTACAGGAAACCTTTACCAAAAAATGTGGTTTGGAAATGTAAATTAGAAGTGAAAGGTGTCCAAAATTCTGAAGGTCCTTCTGGATCTAAGGGACAATGGGTGGAATTGCCAGTGGTTGGCGTTGATGGGAAACCCACTGCCATTCGGGCATGGGTAGCCCTTTCTAATTAATCTCCTTATTTTTGTGTGCAGGTCGCCTACAATCCTCACTGCAGTACATGGATTGTTGATAGTGGGGCGTCCAGGCACATGACCGGTGTAGTGACCCGAACTTTTCCATGTTTATATATATATTAATTGAGATTGATATTTACATGATTAAATGTTTCCAACATGTTAAGCAATCTAACTTGTTAAGACTTGATTAATTGAAATATGTTTCATATAGACAATTGACCACCCAAGTTGACCGGTGATTCACGAACGTTAAAACTTGTAAAAACTATATGATGATATATATATGGATATATATATAGTTAACATGATACTATGATAAGTAAACATATCATTAAGTATATTAACAATGAACTACATATGTAAAAACAAGACTACTAACTTAATGATTTTTAAACGAGACATATATGTAACGATTATCGTTGTAAAGACATTTAATGTATATATATCATATTAAGAGATATTCATACATGATAATATCATGATAATATAATAATTTAAAATCTCATTTGATATTATAAACATTGGGTTAACAACATTTAACAAGATCGTTAACCTAAAGGTTTCAAAACAACACTTACATGTAACGACTAACGATGACTTAACGAATCAGTTAAAATGTATATACATGTAGTGTTTTAATATGTATTTATACACTTTTGAAAGACTTCAATACACTTATCAAAATACTTCTACTTAACAAAAATGCTTACAATTACATCCTCGTTCAGTTTCATCAACAATTCTACTCGTATGCACCCGTATTCGTACTCGTACAATACACAGCTTTTAGATGTATGTACTATTGGTATATACACTCCAATGATCAGCTCTTAGCAGCCCATGTGAGTCACCTAACACATGTGGGAACCATCATTTGGCAACTAGCATGAAATATCTCATAAAATTACAAAAATATGAGTAATCATTCAAGACTTATTTACATGAAAACAAAATTACATATCCTTTATATCTAATCCATACACCAACGACCAAAAACACCTACAAACACTTTCATTCTTCAATTTTCTTCATCTAATTGATCTCTCTCAAGTTCTATCTTCAAGTTCTAAGTGTTCTTCATATATTCTACAAGTTCTAGTTACATAAAATCAAGAATACTTTCAAGTTTGCTAGCTCACTTCCAATCTTGTAAGGTGATCATCCAACCTCAAGAAATCTTTGTTTCTTACAGTAGGTTATCATTCTAATACAAGGTAATAATCATATTCAAACTTTGGTTCAATTTCTATGACTATAACAATCTTATTTCAAGTGATGATCTTACTTGAACTTGTTTTCGTGTCATGATTCTGCTTCAAGAACTTCGAGCCATCCAAGGATCCGTTGAAGCTAGATCCATTTTTCTCTTTTCCAGTAGGTTTATCCAAGGAACTTAAGGTAGTAATGATGTTCATAACATCATTCGATTCATACATATAAAGCTATCTTATTCGAAGGTTTAAACTTGTAATCACTAGAACATAGTTTAGTTAATTCTAAACTTGTTCGCAAACAAAAGTTAATCCTTCTAACTTGACTTTTAAAATCAACTAAACACATGTTCTATATCTATATGATATGCTAACTTAATGATTTAAAACCTGGAGACACGAAAAACACCGTAAAACCGGATTTACGCCGTCGTAGTAACACCGCGGGCTGTTTTGGGTTAGTTAATTAAAAACTATGATAAACTTTGATTTAAAAGTTGTTATTCTGAGAAAATGATTTTTATTATGAACATGAAACTATATCCAAAAATTATGGTTAAACTCAAAGTGGAAGTATGTTTTCTAAAATGGTCATCTAGACGTCGTTCTTTCGACTGAAATGACTACCTTTACAAAAATGACTTGTAACTTATTTTTCCAACTATAAACCTATACTTTTCTGTTTAGATTCATAAAATAGAGTTCAATATGAAACCATAGCAATTTGATTCACTCAAAACGGATTTAAAACGAAGAAGTTATGGGTAAAACAAGATTGGATAATTTTTCTCATTTTAGCTACGTGAAAATTGGTAACAAATCTATTCCAACCATAACTTAATCAACTTGTATAGTATATTATGTAATCTTGAGATACCATAGACACGTATACAATGTTTCGACCTATCATGTCGACACATCTATATATATTTCGGAACAACCATAGACACTCTATATGTGAATGTTGGAGTTAGCTATACAGGGTTGAGGTTGATTCCAAAATATATATATAGTTTGAGTTGTGATCAATACTAAGATACGTATACAGTGGGTCGTGGATTGATTCAAGATAATATTTATCGATTTATTTCTGTACATCTAACTGTGGAGAACTAGTTGTAGGTTACTAACGAGGACAGCTGACTTAATAAACTTAAAACATCAAAATATATTAAAAGTGTTGTAAATATATTTTGAACATACTTTGATATATATGTATATATTGTTATAGGTTCGTGAATCAACCAGTGGCCAAGTCTTACTTCCCGACGAAGTAAAAATCTGTAAAAGTGAGTTATAGTCCCACTTTTAAAATCTAATATTTTTGGGATGAGAATACATGCAGGTTTTATAAATGATTTACAAAATAGACACAAGTACGTGAAACTACATTCTATGGTTGAATTATCGAAATCGAATATGCCCCTTTTTATTAAGTCTGGTAATCTAAGAATTAGGGAACAAACACCCTAATTGACGCAAATCCTAAAGATAGATCTATCGGGCCCAACAAGCCCCATCCAAAGTACCGGATGCTTTAGTACTTCGAAATTTATATCATATCCGAAGGGTGTCCCGGAATGATGGGGATATTCTTATATATGCATCTTGTTAATGTCGGTTACCAGGTGTTCACCATATGAATGATTTTTATCTCTATGTATGGGATGTGTATTGAAATATGAAATCTTGTGGTCTATTATTATGATTTGATATATATAGGTTAAACCTATAACTCACTAACATTTTTGTTGACGTTTTAAGTATGTTTATTCTCAGGTGATTATTAAGAGCTTCCGCTGTCGCATACTTAAATAAGGAAGAGATTTGGAGTCCATGATTGTATGATATTGTGTAAAAACTGCATTCAAGAAACTTATTTTGTTGTAACATATTTGTATTGTAAACCATTATGTAATGGTCGTGTGTAAACAGGATATTTTAGATTATCATTATTTGATAATCTACGTAAAGCTTTTTAAACCTTTATTGATGAAATAAAGGTTATGGTTTGTTTTAAAATGAATGCAGTCTTTGAAAAACGTCTCATATAGAGGTCAAAACCTCGCAACGAAATCAATTAATATGGAACGTTTTTAATCAATAAGAACGGGACATTTCAGTTGGTATCCGAGCGTTGGTCTTAGAGAACCAGAAAATTTGCATTAGTGTGTCTTATCGAGTTTGTTAGGATGCATTAGTGAGTCTGGACTTCGACCGTGTTTACTTGAAAAATGATTGCTTAACAAATTTTGTTGGAAACTATATATTTTTAACATGTGAATATTATGTGATATATTAATCTCTTAACGCGTTTGATATTATGTGATAGATGTCTACCTCTAGAACAAGTCCCATTGACTCACCTAATAATAATGAAGAGTCAAATGTAAATTGGAATGATTCGTGGACTGATTCACAAGTTCCCGAAGAGGAACCGGAAGAAGAGTCGGAACCGGAAGAAGAATCGGAACCGGAAGAAGAATCGAAACCAGATGAAGAAATAGAACCGGTGGGGGAAATAATAAAACGGTTAAGTAAAAGAAAATCCTCAACCAAATGACCAAGGTTAATTATGGTCAATGGTGTTTCCGCCAAGGAAGCAAAATATTGGGAGGATTACCAATTCTCTGATGAATCGGATTTCGACGAGAATTCCGATGATGTTATAGAAATTACCCCAACTGAATTTAAAAAGGCAAAAGAAAATAATAAGGGAAAGGGCATAAAAATAGAGAAATCTAATTCCAACCCCGATGAACTTTATATGTATCGTCAACCCCCGAAGTCCTTAAGATGTAACAATGACCCGGGAACCTCTAAACCACCAGGTTTTTCTAAACCAATGTGGACAACGACGGCTCGTATTAGGGGAACATCATATATCCCTAGAAACTTGGCAAAACGAACTAAAACCGAACAAGAAGAAACGAGCGAGTCGGAATAAGATAGTTGTATTCGTGTGGTGTAATATATGTAATATAGTGTGCTTATGCTTTATGATATACGTAAAAATTGCTTGTATTAATAAGTATTATTTTTTTGAATCTAACTCTTGTCTATTTTACAGTATAAAAACACAAAATGGATAGACAACCCAATATTTTAAGAGACCTACCCGGAGACATGATTGATGAAATCTTGTCTAGAGTCGGTCAGAATTCTTCGGCACAACTATTTAAGGTGAGATCAGTTTGTAAGACATTCGAAGAACGTTCCAAGAATGCCTTGGTTTATAAAAGGATTTCGTTTGAAAGATGGGGGATATCACATTGTGAAACCCATAAGTTACGATGTGTTTACTTTGACGCATATATTGCGGGGAACCCAAATGCTATTTTACGCAATGGGTTAAGAAATTATTTTGACTCAATATATCCGAATATTGGACTTCGTGATTTAGAAAAAGCGGCTAACATGCAACATAAAGAAGCATGTTATGCTTACGGATTAGTAATGTTCGCTTCTCACCAAAGTGAGAACAAGAATATCGGGCTACAACTATTAAACAAAACGTTCCCACAAGTGACGGAGTCGGTAATTGGGGTAAGAAATGAGGTTTTTAGATTGTTACGGGACTGTTGGACATTACGTAACCCTCGTCCCTTTGACGACGTTACAACATGCTGTCTTATCAACGGCCATAACGGTTATGTTCCACAAGACCAAGGATGGGAAGTAATCCTAGTAAAACCAGAATGCATGACTTGTTTCTGGACGTATGAATTACGTGTCTTTATTGCCTTTGCTGAACGACTTGTGTACTAGCTAGAATTATCTTCACAACCATCTTGTATCAAATTTATTGTGTGCTATATTTCATGCTATATGTAAAATAAGCGGTATTGTAAGTTTGTAAAATATTGTGTAAAAGTTTGAACGCGAAATATTATTATAATCAGTTTTTCATATAGAATTGTAGTAGTTGAATTGTATATTAGCTACTAAGTATGAACTTAACTGGTAGGTACTACCCGAATTTAAACTTATAAAATGCTAATATGAAGAAAAAGCTTTTATAAATGAGTTCATATTATGCTACGAAATACTATTAACTACTCTTAATATTCTGTATGATTAACTTGTTCCATTTGACTATTTTGAAGGAAATGACACCGACTACTCGACACACCGTGAATATGAATGAAGAGGAATTCCGTACTTTTCTAGCTTCAAACATAGCCGCAGTACAGGCTGCGCTACATACCAACAATAACCTTGGATCTGGCAGTACAGGAAATCGTGTAGGATGCACCTACAAAGAATTCACTGCCTGCAAACCTTTGGAATTTGATGGAACCGAAGGACCGATCGGATTGAAACGGTGGACCGAGAAGGTCGAATCGGTGTTTGCCATAAGTAAGTGTACTGAAGAGGACAAAGTGAAGTACGCTACGCATACCTTCACAGGTTCTGCGTTAACATGGTGGAATACCTATCTAGAGCAAGTGGGACAAGATGATGCGTACGCACTACCCTGGTCAGCATTCAAGCACTTGATGAACGAGAAGTACCGTCCCAGAACCGAGGTCAATAAGCTCAAGACAGTACTTAGAGGGTTACGAACCCAAGGATTTGATATTACCACGTACGAAAGATGATTCACAGAATTGTGCCTATTGTGTCCGGGAGCATTCGAAGATGAGGAAGAGAAGATCGACGCGTTTGTGAAAGGATTACCGGAAAGAATCCAAGAAGATATAAGTTCACACGAGCCCACCTCCATACAACAGGCATGTAGAATGGCTCACAAACAAGTGAACCAGATTGAAGAAAGAATTAAAGAACAGACTGCTGAAGAGGCCAATGTGAAGCAAGTCAAAAGAAAGTGGGAGGAAAATGGTGATAAGAATCACCAATACAACAACAACAGCAATTACAACAATAATCGCAACAATTATCCCAACAATCGCAATATCAATCGCAACTACAACAAACGGCCCAACAACAACAACAACAACAACAACAACAACAACAGCAACTACAATAATCATCCCAACAACAATAATAACCGCAACAACAATAACAACAATCAGAAGCAGCTATGCCAAAGGTGTGAAAAGTATCACTCGGGGTTCTGCACCAAATTTTGCAACAAGTGTAAAAGAAATGGTCATAGCACGGCGAAGTGTGAGGTCTACGGACCAGGGGTTAATAGAACGAAAGGAACAAATGGTGTCGGAACGAGTAATGGCGGAGCAAGTAGTGTCGGAGCAAGTTATGCCAATGTAGTTTGTTATAAATGTGGAAAACCGGGCCACATTATTAGAAATTGCCCGAACCAGGAGAACACGAATGGACAAGGCCGCGGAAGAGTTTTCAATATTAATGCGGCAGAGGCACAGGAAGACCCGGAGCTTGTTACGGGTACGTTTCTTATTGACAATAAATCTGCTTACGTTTTATTTGATTCGGGTGCGGATAGAAGCTATATGAGTAGAGATTTTTGTGCTAAATTAAGTTGTCCATTGACGCCTTTGGATAGTAAATTTTTACTCGAATTAGCAAATGGTAAATTAATTTCAGCAGATAATATATGTCGGAATCGAGAAATTAAACTGGTTAGCGAAACATTTAAGATTGATTTGATACCAGTAGAGTTAGGGAGTTTTGATGTGATAATCGGTATGGACTGGTTGAAAGAAGTGAAAGCAGAGATCGTTTGTTACAAAAATGCAATTCGCATTATACGAGAAAAAGGAAAACCCTTAATGGTGTACGGAGAAAAGGGCAACACGAAGCTACATCTTATTAGTAATTTGAAGGCATAAAAACTAATAAGAAAAGGTTGCTATGCTGTTCTAGCACACGTCGAGAAAGTACAAACTGAAGAAAAGAGCATCAATGATGTTCCCATTGCAAAAGAATTTCCCGATGTATTTCCGAAAGAATTACCGGGATTACCCCCACATCGATCCGTTGAATTTCAAATAGATCTTGTACCAGGAGCTGCACCAATAGCTCGTGCTCCTTACAGACTTGCACCCAGCGAGATGAAAGAACTGCAAAGCCAATTACAAGAACTTTTAGAGCGTGGTTTCATTCGACCAAGCACATCACCATGGGGAGCTCCTGTTTTGTTTGTCAAGAAGAAAGATGGTACATTCAGGTTGTGTATCGACTACCGAGAGTTGAACAAACTTACCATCAAGAACCGCTACCCACTACCGAGAATCGACGACTTATTTGATCAACTACAAGGCTCGTCTGTTTATTCAAAGATTGACTTACGTACCGGGTATCATCAAATGCGGGTGAAAGAAGATGATATTCCAAAGACTGCTTTCAGAACACGTTACGGTCATTACGAGTTTATGGTCATGCCGTTTGGTTTAACTAATGCACCAGCTGTGTTCATGGACCTTATGAACCGAGTGTGTGGACCATACCTTGACAAGTTTGTCATTGTTTTCATTGATGACATACTTATTTACTCAAAGAATGACCAAGAACATGGTGAACATTTGAGAAAGGTGTTAGAAGTATTGAGGAATGAAGAATTGTACGCTAAATTTTCAAAGTGTGCATTTTGGTTGGAAGAAATTCAATTCCTCGGTCACATAGTGAACAAAGAAGGTATTAAGGTGGATCCGGCAAAGATAGAAACTGTTGAAAAGTAGGAAACCCCGAAAACTCCGAAACACATACGCCAGTTTTTAGCACTAGCTGGTTATTACAGAAGGTTCATCCAAGACTTTTCCAGAATAGCAAAACCCTTGACTGCATTAACGCATAAAGGGAAGAAATTTGAATGGAATGATGAACAAGAGAAAGCGTTTCAGTTATTGAAGAAAAAGCTAACTACGGCACCTATATTGTCATTGCCTGAAGGGAATGATGATTTTGTGATTTATTGTGACGCATCAAAGCAAGGTCTCGGTTGTGTATTAATGCAACGAACGAAGGTGATTGCTTATGCGTCTAGACAATTGAAGATTCACGAACAAAATTATACGACGCATGATTTGGAATTAGGCGCGGTTGTTTTTGCATTAAAGACTTGGAGGCACTACTTATATGGGGTCAAAAGTATTATATATACCGACCACAAAAGTCTTCAACACATATTTAATCAGAAACAACTGAATATGAGGCAGCGTAGGTGGATTGAATTGTTGAATGATTACGACTTTGAGATTCGTTACCACCCGGGGAAGGCAAATGTGGTAGCCGATACCTTGAGCAGGAAGGACAGAGAACCCATTCGAGTAAAATCTATGAATATAATGATTCATAATAATCTTACTACTCAAATAAAGGAGGCGCAACAAGGAGTTTTAAAAGAGGAAAATTTAAAGGATGAAATACCCAAAGGATCGGAGAAGCATCTTAATATTCGGGAAGACGGAACCCGGTATATGGCTGAAAGGATTTGGGTTCCAAAATTTGGAGATATGAGAGAAATGGTACTTAGAGAAGCTCATAAAACCAGATACTCAATACATCCTGGAACGGGGAAGATGTACAAGGATCTCAAGAAACATTTTTGGTGGCCGGGTATGAAAGCCGATGTTGCTAAATACGTAGGAGAATGTTTGACGTGTTCTAAGGTCAAAGCTGAGCATCAGAAACCATCAGGTCTACTTCAATAACCCGAAATCCCGGAATGGAAATGGGAAAACATTACCATGGATTTCATCACTAAATTGCCAAGGACTGCAAGTGGTTTTGATACTATTTGGGTAATAGTTGATCGTCTCACCAAATCAGCACACTTCCTGCCAATAAGAGAAGATGACAAGATGGAGAAGTTAGCACGACTGTATTTGAAGAAAGTCGTCTCCAGACATGGAATACCAATCTCTATTATCTCTGATAGGGATGGCAGATTTATTTCAAGATTCTGGCAGACATTACAGCAAGCATTAGGAACTCGTCTAGACATGAGTATTGCCTATCATCCACAAACTGATGGGCAGAGCGAAAGGACGATACAAACGCTTGAAGACATGCTACGAGCATGTGTTATTGATTTCGGAAACAGTTGGGATCGACATCTACCGTTAGCAGAATTTTCCTACAACAACAGCTACCATTCAAGCATTGAGATGGCGCCGTTTGAAGTACTTTATGGTAGAAAGTGCAGGTCTCCGATTTGTTGGAGTGAAGTGGGGGATAGACAGATTACGGGTCCGGAGATTATACAAGAAACTACCGAGAAGATCATCCAAATTCAACAACGGTTGAAAACCGCCCAAAGTCGACAAAAGAGCTACGCTGACATTAAAAGAAAAGATATAGAATTTGAAATTGGAGAGATGGTCATGCTTAAAGTTACACCTTGGAAAGGCGTTGTTCGATTTGGTAAACGAGGGAAATTAAATCCAAGGTATATTGGACCATTCAAGATTATTGATCGTGTCGGACCAGTAGCTTACCGACTTGAGTTACCTCAACAACTCGCGGCTGTACATAACACTTTCCACGTCTCGAATTTGAAGAAATGTTTTGCTAAAGAAGATCTCACTATTTCGTTAGATGAAATCCAAATCAACGAAAAACTTCAATTCATCGAAGAACCCGTCGAAATAATAGATCGTGAGGTTAAAAGACTTAAGCAAAACAAGATACCAATTGTTAAGGTTCGATGGAATGCTCGTAGAGGACCCGAGTTCACCTGGGAGCGTGAAGATCAGATGAAGAAGAAATACTCGCATCTATTTCCAGAAGATTCGTCAACACCTTCAACAGCTTAAAATTTCGGGACGAAATTTATTTAACGGGTAGGTACTGTAGTGACCCGAACTTTTCCATGTTTATATATATATTAATTGAGATTGATATTTACATGATTAAATGTTTCCAACATGTTAAGCAATCAAACTTGTTAAGACTTGATTAATTGAAATATGTTTCATATAGACAATTGACCACCCAAGTTGACCGGTGATTCACGAACGTTAAAACTTGTAAAAACTATATGATGATATATATATGGATATATATATAGTTAACATGATACTATGATAAGTAAACATATCATTAAGTATATTAACAATGAACTACATATGTAAAAACAAGACTACTAACTTAATGATTTTTAAACGAGACATATATGTAACGATTATCGTTGTAAAGACATTTAATGTATATATATCATATTAAGAGATATTCATACATGATAATATCATGATAATATAATAATTTAAAATCTCATTTGATATTATAAACATTGGGTTAACAACATTTAACAAGATCGTTAACCTAAAGGTTTCAAAACAACACTTACATGTAACGACTAACGATGACTTAACGACTCAGTTAAAATGTATATACATGTAGTGTTTTAATATGTATTTATACACTTTTGAAAGACTTCAATACACTTATCAAAATACTTCTACTTAACAAAAATTCTTACAATTACATCCTCGTTCAGTTTCATCAACAATTCTACTCGTATGCACCCGTATTCGTACTCGTACAATACACAGCTTTTAGATGTATGTACTATTGGTATATACACTCCAACGATCAGCTCTTAGCAGCCCATGTGAGTCACCTAACACATGTGGGAACCATCATTTGGCAACTAGCATGAAATATCTCATAAAATTACAAAAATATGAGTAATCATTCATGACGTATTTACATGAAAACAAAATTACATATCCTTTATATCTAATCCATACACCAACGACCAAAAACACCTACAAACACTTTCATTCTTCAATTTTCTTCATCTAATTGATCTCTCTCAAGTTCTATCTTCAATTTCTAAGTGTTCTTCATATATTCTACAAGTTCTAGTTACATAAAATCAAGAATACTTTCAAGTTTGCTAGCTCACTTCCAATCTTGTAAGGTGATCATCCAACCTCAATAAATCTTTGTTTCTTACAGTAGGTTATCATTCTAATACAAGGTAATAATCATATTCAAACTTTGGTTCAATTTCTATAACTATAACAATCTTATTTCAAGTGATGATCTTACTTGAACTTGTTTTCGTGTCATGATTCTGCTTCAAGAACTTCGAGCCATCCAAGGATCCGTTGAAGCTAGATCCATTTTTCTCTTTTCCAGTAGGTTTATCCAAGGAACTTAAGGTAGTAATGATGTTCATAACATCATTCGATTCATACATATAAAGCTATCTTATTCGAAGGTTTAAACTTGTAATCACTAGAACATAGTTTAGTTAATTCTAAACTTGTTCGCAAACAAAAGTTAATCCTTCTAACTTGACTTTTAAAATCAACTAAACACATGTTCTATATCTATATGATATGCTAACTTAATGATTTAAAACCTGGAGACACGAAAAACACCGTAAAACCGGATTTACGCCGTCGTAGTAACACCGCGGGCTGTTTTGGGTTAGTTAATTAAAAACTATGATAAACTTTGATTTAAAAGTTTTTATTCTGAGAAAATGATTTTTATTATGAACATGAAACTATATCCAAAAATTATGGTTAAATTCAAAGTGGAAGTATGTTTTCTAAAATGGTCATCTAGACGTCGTTCTTTCGACTGAAATGACTACCTTTACAAAAACGACTTGTAACTTATTTTTCCGACTATAAACCTATACTTTTCTATTTAGATTCATAAAATAGAGTTCAATATGAAACCATAGCAATTTGATTCACTCAAAACGGATTTAAAACGAAGAAGTTATGGGTAAAACAAGATTGGATAATTTTTCTCATTTTAGCTACGTGAAAATTGGTAACAAATCTATTCCAACCATAACTTAATCAACTTGTATTGTATATTATGTAATCTTGAGATACCATAGACACGTATACAATGTTTTGACCTATCATGTCGACACATCTATATATATTTCGGAACAACCATAGACACTCTATATGTGAATGTTGGAGTTAGCTATACAGGGTTGAGGTTGATTCCAAAATATATATATAGTTTGAGTTGTGATCAATACTGAGATACGTATACACTGGGTCGTGGATTGATTCAAGATAATATTTATCGATTTATTTCTGTACATCTAACTGTGGAGAACTAGTTGTAGGTTACTAACGAGGACAGCTGACTTAATAAACTTAAAACATCAAAATATATTAAAAGTGTTGTAAATATATTTTGAACATACTATGATATATATGTATATATTGTTATAGGTTCGTGAATCAACCAGTGGCCAAGTCTTACTTCCCGACGAAGTAAAAATCTGTAAAAGTGAGTTATAGTCCCACTTTTAAAATCTAATATTTTTGGGATGAGAATACATGCAGGTTTTATAAATGATTTATAAAATAGACACAAGTACGTGAAACTACATTCTATGGTTGAATTATCGAAATCGAATATGCTCCTTTTTATTAAGTCTGGTAATCTAAGAATTAGGGAACAGACACCCTAATTGACGCGAATCCTAAAGATAGATCTATCGGGCCCAACAAGCCCCATCTAAAGTACCGGATGCTTTAGTACTTTGAAATTTATATCATATCCGAAGGGTGTCCCGGAATGATGGGGATATTCTTATATATGCATCTTGTTAATGTCGGTTACCAGGTGTTCACCATATGAATGATTTTTATCTCTATGTATGGGATGTGTATTGAAATATGAAATCTTGTGGTCTATTATTATGATTTGATATATATAGGTTAAACCTATAACTCACCAACATTTTTGTTGACGTTTTAAGCATGTTTATTCTCAGGTGATTATTAAGAGCTTCCGCTGTCGCATACTTAAATAAGGAAGAGATTTGGAGTCCATGCTTGTATGATATTGTCTAAAAACTGCATTCAAGAAACTTATTTTGTTGTAACATATTTGTATTGTAAACCATTATGTAATGGTCGTGTGTAAACAGGATATTTTAGATTATCATTATTTGATAATCTACGTAAAGCTTTTTAAACCTTTATTGATGAAATAAAGGTTATGGTTTGTTTTAAAATGAATGCAGTCTTTGAAAAACGTCTCATATAGAGGTCAAAACCTCGCAACGAAATCAATTAATATGGAATGTTTTTAATCAATAAGAACGGGACATTTCAACCGGGAACTTGTCCTTACTTTCTAATGTGAAAACAGTGGATGGAGAACCAGTTTCTTTTACAGGTAGTGGAGGAGGTTTTATTACTGCGCAAGGGGTGATTGCTAATGAGAATGTCAGTTTTGATAAAGTTAATTTTGTGGAGCAAATGTCGAACAATTTGCTTTCAGTTTCACAGGTTGCTGACAAAAAGTATACAGTTACTTTTGATGATAAATTGTGTTATATCTTGAGAAAAGAATTCGTAATTCCAGAAGACATGATTCTGATGACTGCTCCTAGGTGCAAGGATCTCTATATCCTTGATATGTGTAAGGCTCATGTTAAAGCAGCTACAGGCCATCAGGCCTTCGTTTCTAAGGCTACTGAACAGGAGTCGATTATCTGGCACAAGCGTATGGGTCATCTGAGTCTAAGGAAGATGAATAATCTAGTTCACAATGGACTAGTTGATGGTGTTAATCTTAAGAGCTTTCATATTCCTGAAGGGTGTCTTCCATGTAAGAAAGGGAAACAGACAAGAAAATCTCATGCATCCAAGAAGCATCATTCTATTAATATTCCTTTGGAGTTGTTGCATATGGATCTCTTTGGTCCAGTTAACTGCAAGACTATCACAGGAGAATTATATTGCTTGGTTATTACAGATGAGTACTCACGTTTCTCTTAGGTTGTGATGTTGAAGCATAAATCAGATACTTTCGAGCACATTAAAGTTTTGATTCTGAAGCTTGAAAGTTTATATAAGTTGAAAGTTCGAAAGATTCATATCGAAAATGGTACGGAGTTCAAGAATAATAACATGCTGCTGTTTTATAATGAAAAGGGGATACAACAATAGTTCAGTCCTGCTTATACACCTCAGTCAAATGGGGTTTCTGAAAGAAAGAATAGGACGTTGATTGAAATCGCAAGAACTATGCTAGCTGATGCATGCTTACCTATTGTTTTTGGGGGAGAAGCCATGAGCATAGCGTGTTATGTGAGGAACAGAGTTCTAGTGGTGAAGATACACGGTAAGACGTGTTATGAATTGTTGCACAAGAGAAAGCCTAACATTAAACATTTTGAACCCTTTGGTTCACCTTGTACAATTCTGGTACGAGACGCTGGAGGAAAATTTAATTCAAAGGTTATCTCTGGTATCTTCTTGGGATATGGGAATCCAAACAAAAGAGTGTATAACACTGAGTCAAAGTGTGTGGAAGAACGTTATGAAGTTGATATTCAGCGCAATGCTCTTCCTCGTGTTAGTAAAGGGTTCGCATGGCAGTTTGAATACGATAGATTATTTGATTCTTTCAATCTTCCACCGGAGGCTACAGACGATGAGATCCTAACTCAGATGCTGTATGATTCTCAGAATTCTACAGGGAATGTTATCTCTATTCCTAGCCAGACTCAAGTCCGGACTCAAAGTTCTCTTCAGAGCCCGATTCAGAGTCCGCGGCAAAGTACACAGAGTGACAATTCTAATGCTGATCCTAATGTGGAGATGGTGTATGAGACAGATGAAAATAGTGATTCAGAGGACGATGAGGGTGCTAATCTAGCACGGTTAACAGAAGAGCACTTCAATCCTCTTTATAATTAACCTCCAACTGTAACAGAGTCTGAACAGCCAACTGAAGCAGGAGGAGTACGTAGATCAAATCGTGTGATCATGCCTCCAAAATGTTTAGATGACTACTATGTAGATACAAGAGGCATACCTCATATTGGGATTCCTCATGCCACGACTAATGAAGCATCTACGTCTGAAGTTTCTACTACACCTGATGTTCCTGAAGTAACTGAGAGTCAATCGACAGCAGAAAATGTTGAATCTGAAAGTGATAATGTGGTAACATCTTTTTATTCTTCGTTAAACAAGACAGGGAGAGTATTTGTGCATGCTCATTCATGCTATGTGTGTCAAATTGAACCAAAAGATGCTTTTGAAGCGTTAAAATATGATGAGTGGGTTAGTGCTATGCAGGAAGAGCTGTTACAGTTTAAACACTTGAAAGTTTAGAAACTAGTCAATCCACCACATGGTTGTGTACCCTATGGTCTTTGATGGATGTTGAAGAATAAGAAAAATGAACAGGGTATCGTGATCAGAAACAAAGCTAGGTTGGTGGTAAAGGGATATCAACAAATCCCTGAAATTGACTATGATGAGGTTTTTGCTCCGGTTGCACGACTGGAAGCAATTAGAATTTTCTTGGCTTTTGCATCCTTCATGGGATTTAAAGTTTTTCAGATGGATGTGAAAAGCGCCTTTTTGTATGGAGAGATCAATGAAAGAGTATTTGTTGAACAACCACCTGATTTCGAAGACCCGCATTTCCCAGAAAAGGTTTATCGACTTGAAAAGGCACTTTATGGTCTTCACCAAGCTCCTAGAGCATGGTATGCAACGTTGTCCAACTATATGCTTGAAAACAGTTTTAGAAGAGGTGTCATTGATCAGACACTTTTCATCAAGAAGAAGGGACAATATCTTATGTTAGTACAGGTTTACGTTGATGATATTATCTTCGAGTCAACAGATCAAGGAATGGTTGATGAGTTTGAGAAAGTCATGCAGCAGAAGTTCAAAATGAGTTCCATGGGAACTATAAAGTTTTTCTTAGGTCTGCAGGTAGCTCAGACGAATAAAGGCATCTTTTTGCATCAAACCAAATATGTTGTTGATATTCTGAAGAGGTTTCAAATGGAAGCAGAAAGACCAGCTAAGACTCTGTTGTCAGTGAATCATGGGATCTCACCTGATTGTGAGGGTGCTCCAGTGAACCCTACGTTATACAGGGCGATCATAGGTTCTCTAATGTATCTTACAGCTTCTCGACCAGATATTATGTTTGCGGTTTGTCTGTGTGCTCGTTATCAGGCGAATCCTAATGTTCATCATATGCTCGTGGTTAAGAAGATTCTGAGGTATTTGAAAGATACACCGAGTTTAGGGTTATGGTATCCGTGTGTGGATGGGTTTGATCTCACAGCTTATAGTGATTCTGACTATGAAGGGTGCAAGAAGGATTTCAAGTCAACATCGGGAGGTTGTCAGTTCCTTGGTAGCAAACTAGTTACCTGGCAGTGTAAGAAGCAGACAGCAGTGGCTCAGTCCACTTGTGAAGCAGAATATATTACTGCGGCCAGCTGTACATCACAGGTTATCTGGATTCAACAGCAACTACGTGACTACGGTTTGCAAATTTCTAACATTCCTATTTATGTTGATAATACTGCTGCCATAGCTGTCACTAAAAATCTCATAAATCATTCTTAAATGAAACATATAGGGATTAAATACCATTTCATTAGAGATTGCTATGAGAAAAAGTTGATAGATGTAGTGCAGATAGACACTACAACCCAAAGGGCTGATCTCTTCACTAAAGCTTTTGATAAACCATGCTTTGATTACTTGTTAAAAGAGATTGGTATTAAATTGCTTAATGACGTGGTTCCTAAAACTGAGGTTCCTAACTCAGAGGAACCTAACCAAGAGACTGAGTTGTGAATGGTTTGAATATGATGTATAGTATGTGTAGTTTTGCATGGTAGCTTGTAGTTCATTTGCATGTTTTCTTTTCGCTTGCATGATAAGTTAGTATTTTATGATATTTCTACATGCTTGCTTATGTTTTTAGATAGTTTATGATTTTGTACAGAGAAATTCAAAAAGTCATAAAAATTTGAAAAAACAGAAAAACAAATAAAAATTGGAAAAATGAAAATCAAACAAAAAGTGAAAATCCTGAAAATGAGTTGCTTATTCTATTTGTGGGGAAGTGATTACAATACTGAAACTGACATGTAAGTTGTGGAAAACAAGTAATACAGAATAATTGATAATGTGTTAGTAGACTTTATTGGCCTAATTCTAGATAGAGATGATCACACTAACAAAGCGTAAATATCATGATGAGGAACTCATGGAAAGATTTACAGCGGTTGAGGGTAGTCACCTACTTATCACTAAATATGTACTGAGAAATGATTATTCAGAAACTCAATAGACGGTTGAGGTCTCCCCTACTACGATTTATACTCGGTAGCAAAGGATAATTTTGTGAGTCCCCAAGGTGAGCATACTTTGTCTAGGATGCATACCTGTTTCTATTTACCTTTATTACTTGGACCGAAGATCAACAACACACATGTCGGGTACCCAAAGGGAGGTGTTTTCTCTTGAAGGGTTGAGAAGTGCAGTCTTGTTTCACAGACACAGAATGATTTGTACAATGCAACGTCATCGGGTTATAGATTTCAATATCAGAAGTATGGTTTTCCGTGCAATTACAACAAAAGTCAGAGACAGCGGTGCATCATCATGTATAGTTGTACTTATTTATTTTG
Organism: Rutidosis leptorrhynchoides; assembly: GCF_046630445.1. Classification (NCBI taxonomy): domain Eukaryota; kingdom Viridiplantae; phylum Streptophyta; class Magnoliopsida; order Asterales; family Asteraceae; genus Rutidosis; species Rutidosis leptorrhynchoides. Next base: position 340,979,289 of record NC_092341.1, read on the forward strand.
GTTATTTTATTTATGTATTGTTGAATAGCATGGCGAAAACGGCAACATCAGAAAATCCAAAAAAAAATGTGTTTTGTTATGTTTATGTTTGTTTATTCCAAGTTGTAAATAACATGATGCATCACATTACTGCAAGAGAATTATGGATCAAGAATTGAATAAAGCTTCAAAGATTCTTACGTTATCTAAGTCTGAGACAACAGATATTCCAATCGAAGAATTATTTGGAGGATTTAGTTATCTACATCCGAGGGGGATAAATTTATCAGACCATCAGATATATAGAACTTAAATCATTCAGTTCGCATCACTAATTTGGTGGACTTTACATCTTTTATCTGTGGTATGGGATTGTACCTAGTGGCCTGGATAGCAGGGAATATCTTCTGGAAGGTATCTTAGCGTTCCATCACTCAAATATATATATATATATATATATATATATATATATATATATATATATATCAATTCCATCCATATAACATCATACATCATACGATTTCCATTTAAGTATAGGGTTTATAGCGGCCGGTATGCGTCTTGATAAAGTATGCAATAAATTTGAGACACACAATGTTATCTGAAATGAAAAGTGTAAGTTTAAGGTAGAAGCTCATGGCTGACAGGGTTGCTAGAAACATCGTGAGATGGTTCTGTTCAATCAAATTGAAAATACATAGATGTGATAAGAGGACATCGTCAACATGTTGTGCTCAATTGTTCTACCTGAAACATTATGCGATCTCAAATGAGGACTGACTTTGTGATCAAAATCTGGCATTGAAAAATGTTAAAGTAATTAATATAATGTGATCATCGAAGTCTAGGGGTGAAAGTTGGTAAATGTTTATTGATATATTTGAAAGTTGTTCTGTATATGCTTTTCTAAATAAGTTAAGGAATGAATTGTGGAATAACATGTCAGCATAGTTCAGTTATGATCCCTGTCTCAAAAGATTGAATCAATTTGTTATGTCAACTCACAAAAATATGTGTTTTACTCTTCTTAGTGTGCGTCATGATAAGCAGTATCACTTGCTCTTATGCGGATAATGTCATATATCTGTTTATGCTATTGGTTAATGAAACTGATGTTAGAAGTTGAATTATTGCAGACTTAAAAGGTTATAAGTTACTAAATATGTTTGTTATAATATTGCTGATCATGACAGGCTGAATCTTGTACAGTAGTTTGCTTTGGGTGTTTGCATGTGCATTCTTAGTTAGTTTTAAGCTTAACAACTCAGTTCTCGGAAAGGTTTACTATGAAAGGAATCCTATGTTTTTCATTAAATCTGAAAATAAGTTGTTTAGAGCTTAAAGGAATAAAGTGTGTTTGTTTTTGTACTGTGGAGATCAGTCCCAGGGAGAGTGGACAGGAAAAGTCTGTGAAGTTGAAAGTTAAAAGGGTTAAGTTTTGAAATCAATAGACAGTCGGTCGAGTGAATATGCATACACGACCGTGTGATTCACTCACACGACCGACTGAGGTTAAACATTATGTTTTGTTTAATAAACACACTCAGCCGAGTATGTACACTCTCACGGCCGAGTGAGTGACACACTCGACCGAGTGTGTCTGTAGGTATAAAAGGTGTTGAACGTCGAACGGCTCAAAACACTTGGTAATTTTTAGAGAGTATTTTACCTAGATTTTTCGAAGTTAAAGAAGGAGGTTTTGATCCAGTATTTTAGATACAACTTTTTCTTGTGATTCCAGCACCACTATCGAGGTAATCCAACTCGTTTCCATTTGTTCTAAATCGATGATTTTATGTTCAAAGTGCAAAACTTAAATCAAATGCTTTTAGGTCTTGTGTTGTTCAAATTGATGTTAAGAGTGTGTTAATCGGCCTCTTTAGATGCTAATGTGACCAGGAATCGAACCAAAAACAACAGATTTGATCAATTTGAAAAGTTGGGTGTAAACAGATCTGGATGAACACGCTCGACCGAGTGTGTGACACACTCGATCGAGTGAGTTTACACACTCGACCGATTGACTACACACACGACCGTGTGTGTATACACACTCGACCGAGTGTACTGAAACCCTAATTTTTGATTTTTGCTATTTTTGAGTGTTTGTTGAATTCATGTCATATTATACTGAATGTGTTGTATAGTTTTTGCTCTAAGAATGTCAGGTCCAAGTAGTATGTTAAGTGGAACTTGGAGATATGATCTTGAACGTAGGAAGGCTTTGGCCAAACACAGGCCTATCCGAGTAGAGACCAAAGTTGTTGCAACACAGACCACTCAAGATAAGTGGAAAGGTTTAGATTGCATAACATTTCTTCAGATAGGGAATCATTTCTGTCCTAAGCTTATTCGAGAGTTCTATTCTAGTGTGGCCTTAGAGGAAGGTAAGAAGAAGCATGTTCATGCTAACTTCTTTGGTAATGCCTATAAGTGGACCATAGATGAGTTTGCCGATCACTTATTATTGCCTTACTGGGGAGCCAAGATTTATTACCCTAGTAAAGATCTTAGAGAGATTTCTAGCAAATTTGACGCTGGTGGGGTGGCTTCTCACATCAGTAAGCCAGGGTATGTAATTGGTTCCAATAGAATTGAGATCAGAGATAGTGATGTTAGGGATGACTTGGTACCTAACATGAGGATTATTAAAAGAAACGTGGTGTTTAGGGATCCAAATGATGATTTGCTATCTAGAACTGAGGCTGTTCTGTTATACTGTCTTATGGAACGTATCAAGGTGAATTTGAGTCAGATTGTCATTAACATCATGAAGGACACTTTGGATAATGAGGAAAAACCATTTCCTTATGCCGTTCTTTTAAATCATTTGTTTGATGAGCTTGATCTGTTTGAGGACACGAATTACAAATTGAAGCCAGTCTCAGAGGATGTTATTGATGGATAATTCTAATGCTTGTGAGTTCGTGTGTTTATGTTTAGTTACGTTTAATATGTAATTTGATAAGGCTAGTATGTTAGCCTTGGTACTTTGGTTTGTAATAAACAATAACCTCTGAACAATGTACTAGTGCGTTTGTCAGTTAATGTGCTTATTATGTTTGGCTATTCTCTGATTCGTATAATTAACTAGATACCCCATGTTTCATGGTGGTAGATGCTTAATCTTTGTGTTATTTTGAGTTTTATACAGATTTTTCAAGATGTCTCAAGATCAATAGCAGATATCAGATAAAGTGAATGAGCCACAGATTCCGTTATCTTCAGAGTTACCAGGTTTAATTGGACGTGAAGATACAAACGTGCTTGCTTGTGTTGATGAAACCGGGTCTGAAGCTCAAAGAGGAGGTTTTGGTCCGATTATAGCATTTATAAGGCGATCGAGAATTTTCAAGGCTATCACAGCTGAGTGCACTCCATATTACTCACATCGAAGAAAGTTTTGGGAAGTTGCGAGCATTGTTATTGAGAACAACAAGCAGGTGATTCTAAGCTCAGTCAACAATACCATCGTTCGGATCTCTGCTCAGACGATCAGGGAAGATTTGGGGTTCCCGGATAATGATGATATGCCGACTTCTTTACCAATTCTGAAGGTTGGGAGATGTTTGAAAAGATGTGGTTATGCTGGTGATATAACCAAAGCTGTGAAATGTACTAAGCTTCCAAGGCAGTACAGATACTTTACGTATGTTCTTCTGAGATGCTTGAGCCCGATGCAGGGTGGTTTCGATGAGATGACCGCGAAGTATATTTCTATGTTTGTCGCGTTGGTTTTAAATGCTGATTTTAACTTCTCTCAAGTTATATTTGATGGGATGGTTCTGAATGTGAAGAAGAAGGTACATCTGGTGTTTCCAAGGTTTCTTCAGATTATGCTTGAGAATTATGTTCAAGGGTTAGTGAAAATCCCTCAGGATGAGCTGAAACAGAATCATTTGAATGATCAGTCCTTCAATAGGTTTCTTCAGAACAGAGTTGAGGTTCCGGAGAAGGGATTGATTGGCCATCTGGCTAATGAGAATTATGTGTGTCCGGAAGGTTTACTCTGCCGTCATGAGAATAGTAATTCTGGAGACGAGACTGATATTACCATCGAAGGAGAAGAAGAGGTGAATCAGCCACCGCCGAAACAAACTGGTCCTCGGTTGGTTGATGAAAATGAGGTGACTGCTCTTGATAACAGTCAAGTTAATTTGGTTAAAAGGAAGTTAGCTGAAGCTCCTAAGGTGTCAACTAGAGGGAGACAGAAGCGTTTGAAAATCTTGGTTAAGGACGGAAGTTCATCTTCTACAACAAAATCACAACCGAAGGTCGCTCTGACTGTTCCAGCTACTGGTGATGCTGGTGGTTCTACACAAGTGCCACCCACTCAACAACAACAAACTCCGTCTACTCAACAAGTTCTGACTTCTCAGCGTTCTGAAGTTGTTTCAAGTGATCTAACAGAAATAGTTAATCGGCGATTGATTCAGTTGACTGCTGATTTTGCTAAATTCCAAAAGGCTGCTGATGAAGACAAGAAGAAGACGGAAATAGAAATGTCTGCGTTGAGGAAGTTAGTTGATCAACAACAGTTGAAAATTGATGAACTTGAGCAAAATGTTGGAAGTCAGGCTGGAGAAATCTTGACTCTTCAGACTTAGAATCAAGCATTGACTGAGAGATTGAACGAATGGGAGAAGAAGATTGTGATAGAAGAGGAGGATGGAGAACCAGATCCTTTTGGTACTGTTGGTGAAGAAGAAGATGAGGACAGGGCTCTCGAGCTTGCTAAAGGCTATACAGAGGATAACCCGATGTATGTAACTCCACTTCAAGTTATAACAATTTCTGAATTTTTAGCTATGCAGGATCGACTTAACCACTCTACTGTTTACACTGATCTAGAAGAAGGGGAGATCCCTCCGGATCTCACTGAAACTGAGTTGGAGTTGATGGAGCATCTAGAGCGACAAGCAAAGGAAACTGCTGACGGTGCATCAAAAGCTTCAACTGAAGCTTAGACTTCAGAGGCTCATAATTTTGATGATGATATGAGTGATACTGATGTTTTTGATGAGAGTGATAATAGTTTTGATGAAGTTGTTATTGAGGATGAGCCAACTGAGCCTTATCCTTGTTATGAAGGCTGTGATGATGATTATCCAACTTTTGCAGAGTACTTTCAAATGAATGATGAACTTTTGAACAGAAAGTGCATGGAAAAAGAACGGAAAGAGCAAGAAAGTGTGTTGCCGGAAGGTTTCTTGCCGGTTAAAATCAACAAAGAAAAGGTTGAAGTTTTGGAAGAGGATTGGAAGATTTCAATGAGAATTCGTAAATATGTGATGAAACCTGAGGTGGAGCCTCAATTTTTGAAGTTTATAGAGCACTGCGAGAGTTTGCGTGCTAAAGGGAAGATAATAGCCTAGGCTTATATTAAAGAATTTGATATATATGCGATCAAGAAAGAACATGGAGTGGATTATATCAAGTATGCATATAAATTCAAATCGTTACCATATTTTGAATTTATGCAGATTGCAAGGCTCAAGATGTTATATCAGGATTATGTTGGTATTCCTGATCTTTTGGTTCGTAAGATAAGAAGATCATTTCGGTCACCTAATTTTGTAGACTTTCGACCACAATTTCCAAAGATCTCTTACAGGACGAACAGGAAAACAAGGGTAAGGAGGAAGATAGTAAAATATCAACCTGTGAAGTATATGCGAAAGGTTCTATTGAGGAAAATGCCGCAACACTTCAGCTCTCATTTTCGTTGGTGGTATTATGATGAACGCTCGGAGGAAGAGGTTATTGTGTTAGACAAAGATGGAGGAGATGAAAATGATAGTATAAGGGTTTTAGATCCAGTTTGGTTGAGGAACTGTTGTGAGGAAGATATGTTCACCTTATACTACAATCGGATGCTGTATCGTCCAGAAAATCGTGTGCAGGCTGAACAGTACTGCAGAGTTGTGAAACTCTGCTATCTGAAGAACTGGGTGACAGATCCGTTTACTGATTGATAACTGAATTTTTATGTTCTACGGCTAGGTCTTAGGGGGAGTTTGTTGGCGCATGAATCCCCAACCGTAGATTGATTCGTTATTTGATACATTCGGTTATGTAATAATGTTTACTTGTGACTATTGATTACGTTTGTGTTTGTGCGTGCTTAATTTGTTAAATAATCAATATGTTAAACTGCACACACAGTCGACCGAGTGTGTGTACACACTCGACCGACTGTGTTACTCAGTCAACCGACTGAGAGACACACTCGACCGAGTGTGTCTGACCTGCAGTATATATACGGGTTGTGACTTCTTGATTGAGGTTGATCGCCCCATTTACCCTAGTCGACTGGTTTTCGTCTCCAGAGAACCCTAACACCATCTACCACCGAAATAATTCGTTTAGACATCGATCTAATCTAGGTTTTGTTCTAGGTTTGACCAAATCGATCTCAACACGACCCGTATCTCGGTTTTACTCGATTCTAGTGTATTCTGCCTCTAGGATTGTTAGCAAGCGACCTAAGATCCGTGATTCAACGTCTACAACTGATGCACATACTCTGTATACATCTTTTACCTATATGCAGTAAAAAATTACCCGGATAACAAGTCCTAAGGAGGGTTATTATACAAAAAGCTTTATGAAAACTTAAATAACATAAACAAATTTCAACTACTTAGCAAGAATATCACATTGTTTGCTTTATAACTACAAAAGTGTAATCACATATCAATTCTGTAGTAACTTGTACTTCATGGATTCAATGTTGTACAATTACACACCGTTGTTAAAAGCTCCGATTACTACCGATTAAATCCCAATTAGTCGTTTTTAAGACCAGCCCGTTCTGATTTTTCAAAATCCATTTTATTAATCGGTCAACGTCGATTAATGAGACAAAATTGGATTTGTTGATCAAAGTCGGTCAAAGTCAAAATTTGTTATAACATTTTAACATTAATTTTAAGTAGATTTAGAGTTTTTTTTAACAAATTTAACGATTTTAGACAATTTTATTATAAATTATGTTTATGTTTATGTTTATGGTTTTCTTCTATATTTACAAATATAATTTTGAAATTTAATATTTAATTAATGTATAGAAAGTACAACCCGATTAATCCCTGATTAATTCCGAATTGCCGATTACTCCTTTCAAAGTCCCGACCAATTACTTCCCGAATAGCGAGTTTTGCAACCTCAATTACATGCTTTAAATCAGCAAGTAGTTTTTCTTTTTAGTAATTTTTTTCATGTTATTTGAGTTGAGTTTTATATAAGGTTCCTTCCTAATAGTTTCCTGACCAGTTACCACCAAACCTGCATAAATCAATGGAGGTTCATAACTTTAATTAGTTACTGAAGATTCCATGATTTATTAAACAGAGTAGATCCCGATATTAAATCCACCATTCTTAACAACATTATACAGTGCACATGGTAGTCAATAGTACAACTACATATGCAGTATTTACAACAAACATATGCTCTTATTCAATATAATATGAAGCCTTTGAGTTGGACAAAACAAGCTATAATAACCTCAACTTGGAGACATTGCCCAAAGGCACATGAGCCACTGAAGGGACCACTTATGCATGTGACCCATAATGTATTGGCCCAATTCGTTACGGGTTCTAATATTTATAGTTACTTTTATGCCCAGGTTGATTAACGGGTCAAAATGAATTCAGATCAAATCAAGCATCGTTGTTGTTAGAGGCGGACCATAACACATTATACCTAAAAAGTTACTTTTCTACATTCAGATAGTTTTTCTAATATGACTTAGTTTGAAAAATATTACATTTTGGACATCTTGCAACATACATCTACTCGTACATAAGTAAAACGGGTCGAAATTGCCACCTCTACAACAACACTATCTTTCAATAGCATAATCCAGCTAAGTAAGTAGCTAGCTAACTACAGTCAAACGAAAAATGCTACTTAGACCACAGATAACGCGGCGGCGTAGAGCCGTTTCACGCCACAAACGCCACCACAAACGCCGGAACTGGGCGGCGGTGGGCGTTTGTCCCACGACGTTTGTCGCCGGATCACGGGCATGAGGGTGGGCGGCTTGGACACGTGTCTATTGGTGATTGGTTGGGTTTTTAAACAGTTGGGATATATAGCTGTTGCCTTTTTCTTTTTTTTCCCTCCTATAAATACATACACATTTAACCATTTTTTCACACCTTTCTTTATACTCTCTACTTTATCAATTTAATTTATATTACATAAACACTTTCGTTGTTTTAAAAAAATGGAGTTTTTAGCCGCTAGTCTAGATTTGCTATTCGATAGCACCTCGTCCGACGAAGAGGAGGAAAGTCCACCTAAAAGAAATTGGGTGCAACGGAACCCACGACGTTTTATTAATAGAGATCGTGAAGCTGCGGGTCTACTTTTGTGGAACGACTACTTTTCGCAAAATCCGACGTATCCAGACGACGTTTTCAAGAGACGATTTCGGATGCGAAAATATTTATTTCTACGTATCAAAGACGGTATTCTCAATCACTCTTATACTAATAATGCTCCTAAACACTTTGTATTTTTCCAACAACGTCCGGATGCACTCGGACGTCTTAGTTTTACGACGTATCAAAAAATAACTTGTGCGTTACGCCAATTGGCGTATGGAACATCTGCTGATATTTTTGATGAATATATAAAAATGGCGGAGAAAACGGGATATGTTTGCTTAAATAATTTTTGCAAGTGTATAATTGATTTATATGGCCGAGAATATTTGCGGAAGCCGACGGCAACTGACGTTGCTCGGTTGTATTCGGCGCACGAGGAGAAACATGGTTTTAAAGGAATGTTGGGTAGTATTGACTGTATGCATTAGGCTTGGAAAAATTGTCCCGTTGGATGGAAAGGTCAGTATACTAGAGGTGATCACGGTCACCCTACGATCATGCTTGTAGCGGTTGCTTCATACGATATGTGGATATGACATTCGTTTTTTGGGATGGCTGGTTCAAACAACGGCATAAATGTGTTGAATCACTCTCCGTTGTTTGATTCACTAAAAAAGGATACAGCTGCACCATCTCCGTTTGAAGTAAACGGACACGTGTATCCATTTGGTTACTACTTGGCGGACGGGATATATCCTGATTGGACAACGTTAATAAGGGATACTCGACGCCTATTGATGAGCCACGAGTCAAATTTACTAGATTTCAAGCGAGTGCTCGAAAGGACGTTGAGCGTACATTTGGTGTTTTACAATGTAGGTTTGCAATTTTGAAAACTCCTGCACGAGTTATGAGCGTTAACAAAATGAGAAAGATAATGTACAGTTGCATTGTTATGCACAACATGATACAAGAAGATAACGGTTTTGCCTTGAGTACTTGGGAACAAGAATTGTTAGATAAACCCGAAACAGGCCCCGTCGTAATATTAGGAGAAGAGTCAAAGATCGAAGATCACGAGAAAAGGAAATTCGTGATCGAGCCGTACACGATCAACTACGTGAAGATTTAACGGCTCATATTTGGGACCTCCCACCGAACTTTCGATCTACATACTAGTCTTTTATTTTTTTTAATTCTTGTAATGTTTTTTTTTAATGTAAGCTTTATTTTTTTATTAATGTAACTTTTATTTTTATTAATGTAACTTTTATTATTATTAATGTAACTTTTTTTTTATGTAACTTATTTTTTTTATATATGAAAAATGTTACATTTTATCTTATTTAATAAATAAAAACTAATTAAAATAACTAAAAAAGGAAGAAAAAAAATGCCGCGTCACTGTCATCCCATGACAAAAGCTCCCCATAACAGCTCCCCCTAAAATGGCATGGTCCGGTCACTGACATGCCCCAAAAAGTGCACCTCTTTCGCTCCACGTAGTCGTCACCGTTATCTATGGTCTTATAATCACGTATTACCTGTATCAGTTTCATTATACTACTAGTAACAGAATAATCATACATTCATACATCACAATCAAACGAAACATACAATTAAGAGTTATATCGTACAAGATCGAATGACAACCTCAAATGTTCTAAGACTCATCCTCTTCCCACATTTTAACCCAGTTCTTTTTAGCTTCTTCAAACCCGATAATAGAACCTTTATTCTCTTCATCCCAACTAGTAGACAAAGTACCATAAACAATCCCAAGTGTTGAAGCACCAAATGTGATAAAAGTCGTCAAAAACGGCAACCAACGTGGAATTTGCCATAAATTTTGTTCCTTTATTACACTAAACATTTGAAGCAGGCCTAAACCTGTTATCAAAGGCACGCCCACATTGAATAATATCCTACTTATCATTCTTTCCATTACCACATCTGGTATTTTATCATCTGCTTCTTCTTCTTTCGCCTTCTTTTTTTCTTCTTTTATCATAACTTTTTGTTTTTCTATATTTGTCCCATTAAATCCTTTTGCTTTTGCATAAACCTTCCTTGTTTTTGTGTGGATGTATGATGGGCTCTTATTGGGTAAAGTTGTAATGTATAAAGGTGTTAGTTTCACAATAAACAGAGATTTCATGACTTATTGTGTTACCTCATAAAACAGAGGAATTTATGTATTTATTTCATTTGCTTATTACAAGTTATCTTATCCAAAAAAGTGAAGGGTGGATATAATTTCTTGGTTGGTTATATTTTGTCTTCACTTGCACATTTTATTTTATTATTCATAATAATTAAAATTCGTAAATCTTTCAGATATTAATAATATAAATTGTAACAAATTTAATTTTACTACTATCAACATCAACATAAAAGTTATTAAGGAAAACATGTCCCAAAACCTGGTCTAAATAAATATCTCTAGACCAAAATTTTGGAAATTTCAGCATTAATCAATTTACAACAACTGATTATTTTACAATGTGGTACCTTGTATACTTATTTACTGGGTGATAAGCTTTAAGAGATTGAAAAGGTATCAATTATCGGGTTTATCCAGTTTCTCGTACGATTTTCTTGCGACCTGCAAAATATCAAGTAAATAAAACTATAAGAGCATAGTTAAATAACTTGAGGAAGATGGTAATATTTCAAACATAGCGTATTGGGTCACCCAGCATGACCCGTTTCAACACATACAAATTAAATACTACCCGTTTTGATATGTTACCCAACATGTCAGACCCACTTATTTTGCCAGTTCTAGTTGAAATATGTGAAAGTTGTGATATGTAAAGTGGTGAAAATACAGGCTACGGTGGCTTACCCTATACGGAGACGGTGTACTGCTGATGGGGCCCATAGGAGAATTTGGTGTAGATTTTGTTGGTGATGCATATAATGTAGGTTTTCTAAAGGGTGATCGAATAAATGGAGATATTGGTGAACTTAGTACAGATTTATGATTGTGTGAAGAAATTGGTGTGTCCGAAGGTGATGAATGAAGTGGAGACGACACAAGCGTTTTCCAGTCCAAATGAGACGCTGATGCTGCCCCTGATCTTAATGATGATGGAAGTATGTTGATTTTCATTCTAAAAAAAAACAATTAGGATTAAGGATTTAAGGTGTTAATGAGTCGTTAACATGTGTTTTTTTGAATTATCAAAACAAGGAAGATATCGATCGAATGACTCACATGTTGTCTACATCAATGTACTCGTGTCTTTCATCTAATATAGGTTCCTTCAAGTCAAATTTTTACCTAGCATTAGAATGGTAATTAACAATATTAACTGTGATAAAAGTAGTTATCGGTTTATAGCCAACCTGTAATAGTTCTTCTAGAACATCTTCCATTGTTATCAAACCGATAATTTCTTCATTTGGATTTGAAAATGAGTCTGAAACACAATTCGAAAAATTGTTCTGACCTGTAATTAACTTAAGAAAATTGGTCATTGCTAGGATACATTAAAAAAAAGGTCTATTTAGGAATGTAGACTGCCATTCATAAAAATAATTAAAGACCTTGTTTGTCCACATGAATTTGAGTTAAATTTGTGGTTACAGACGTAGTTTTACTTCTTACGATAACTGCCATATGGCTTTGTCCTTTCAGAAACAAATTTAGCATATCATACAGCGGTAAACATTCATGTATCCTGTCGAATCAGTTTAAACCAACAAGTGAATGATTTCATATAAAGTAAACCGAAGAATGTTATATATGCATATACCAGTTTTTAAAATAAAACGGGAAGTTTTACCTAGGAATTTTCCGGATACTAAGATTTTTAATTGGAACTTCATCTTCTGCACGAAATTTTATAAGACTTTTTACCTAAAACGCAAATCTTCTGTTAACAATTCAACTTTCACAGAACGTGTTATTATTTCTAGTATTTAATCGGATGATAAATTACCAAAATAAGGCCGATTATATTTTCTGGTCTTTCTAGATATACAGGAACTCGACTGTGCTTTCGGCTTAATAACAAGCTCATAGTTTCCCTGCAAAGTTACAATGTGTCCTCTATGAATTATTATATAAAAAAGAGAAAATGGATAATTCAGATGAAAAGTATATATATACTCGTTGAGTTTAGAGTTGAGCTCGAGGGAAAATATTTCAGATATTGGCGTCATAGCATCTTTCACAGTTTTCTGAGCTAAATCAAGTGCTCCGGTTATAATTGTAATTTCATCATTTGTCAATTCTCCACCTTTACCTGCCTGAAAATTATAGTAAAACAGTTATTCATTTGACTTTTTAATAATTATTAGTATTTTGCTAAAGACAGCTCAGTTGTACATTCATGTAACCGCCATTAATTTAATGGTGGCAGTTACATGAATGTACAATTGTTTAAAGCGCGTTAACGGGTTGTCTTTTTGTTCATAAGATATATATGTACCTTATCTCCATGCATATCGACCAGTGTTTTGAGCTCTGCGCGTCGTAAAAGTACAGAATGTCCCTTTCCAAGTATCCAATCTAATACCTTGCTGACAGGATAAGCTACGGGAAACACAACTACGACAAGCACCCGAACTATGATTGAAAGCTTTGCACCGATTGCTAATCCATATCGTGAACAGGCAGCTTGAGGTATAATCTAAAACCAAACGCAACATATTAACATCATGTATAAAGAAAACATTTAAAGCCACAATTGATTGTTGCAAAAAACATGTGTATCGGCAGGGACATGTTAGAGAAGCCACAATTGATGATGCTTAGCTTACCTCACCAAAAACAACGACAAGAGTTACAGATATCAATATGGCGGTCCAAGGTAGCAAAATCGAGTCAAGAAAAATTGGCAATGCCTTGTTCACAAAAAAAGGTTAAACATCATGATATTGTAAGTACGAAAATCTCAAATTACATTAATTAATTACTTTATAATTAAGTACCTCCATAGCTATAGCATTGCATATGAGTAGTGTACATAAGAGTAAGTGTTGATTCTTCACTATTGGCATAATCTTTTCTACAAACAAATAATTAGAATAAAAAAGATTAGAATCAAACCTTGAGATGATTACTAGTGATTAAACCAAATTACAAGAACCAATTATAACCTGCATTTTTCCGATCTTTAGGCTGACCAGCTTTGATGAGCACCTCAAGATCAAGAAGGCTAAGTGACATCAGACCAAGAGTTAGACCCGACATAAGCCCAGCGAAAGCAACCAAGCCAACGGCTGAAGCTAAATAGACCCAAAACATAGTTTCACAACATGGTACATCATTCGCAGCCATTTTAGAAAACTCGTAAAATGATAACAGAACCAAATGGAATGAGTTAAGTTTAGAAAGACAGATTAGGAAGCCTTATATAAGTATTAATCTGGCTGTTGAGCATATGAGCAGGCGAAAGCAATGGGTGCATAAAAATAATCAGGATAATATAGAAACAAACAACAAAAAGCACCTTAAAGATGGATTATTCAGTAATTAAACTTATTTTTTTCTTAACTACTCCACTTGTGATTTCACCATTTTTTTTAAGATGGAAAAACTCACATACAATACTGGTCTGTGGTGCAGTTGAGAATGGCAAGTACAGTACTGGTGAGATTAATACATATATGCATGCATGATGCATGACGATCTGTTGTGTCATGTTTGGCACAATGTTATCCTTTTTTTAACAAAAAAAATATACTAACACGCGGCGGTGGCGGAACCAGAAAAAGTTTCCTAACGTGGCAAGAAAATTATCAAAATAAAAGAGATGTGACTAGTTACTAGTTAGCAATTTTACATGTAATTACACTAAACTCACTTATAAGTACATAAAAAGAAAGGCTAGTTGGGTACAACTAATTAACTTGCCTGCCCTACTGTGACTCCGCCCCTGCACTCAGGACGTTCAGGGGTCGTAGGCTTGTACAATGCAATAGCACGGGCTACTAGTCAATTATGTCGGTGATGAATCGACTTTTTTTGTGACAGTATGTTACAATATGTTACAGGTCTTTTAATATGGTGGATCAGTGATACTGGTAATTGTAGGAAACCTAATGGTAAAAGACTCATAGCCTTGCAAAAGAGTTTAAGATAATGAGTTCAACTCTTTATTCAACTCTTCAACCATTAGACCACGGATAATGGTGATTTTGATGTGGAGTGGATGAGAGGATTTTTTTGATTTTTTTGGATTATGCCTGTGACGTGTTAAGTATAGGGGTTGTTGTGTGGCAAAATATAATTGGAGGTATGGTTAAAAAGTGGTGAAATGGTAGGAAAAAAATAAAAATTAAAAACGTTGCTTAGTTCTCCGTTTCTCTTTGACAAAAGCCCAATTTTTTTTTTTTGTTTTTGTTTTTTTTTATCACAAACGCCCCACTACATGCGTTTGTAGGGGGCATTTATGTTGCCATGTAGAAATGGGTGCGGGACAAACATTCGCGTTATCTGTAGTCTTGGACCAATCATTACGGGCAAAACGATGATTTTTTAGGTGGCACATAAACGACGCCAAAACACCCCCTAATAGGCATTTTTGTATATAAATTTGCGGAGTCGTACCAGAATTAATGGTAAAAAGTAGCGTTCTTGGTGCCTTTTTATTTTTATTTTTGGCAAAAATAACGATAGCATTAAAACGAAACTTTTCATCAGAAGATGAAAAGAAAGAATAAAGTTACAATCGAATCCATAAACCACAGCAAGGATTGGGAGAAGTAAACGAACTGTAATCACTAAACAATGAGCTAAATCTGACTAAACTCGAGCCTTAAGCAACCTAAATAAAGCGACGATACCAGAACATAAACATGAAAAAGCGCCGCTACACAGACAAATAGAAACCCAACACGAAGTAAAACTCTAAAAAACAAACCCGTACTTACTGCTAATTAGTTAGCTGCTTTTGACCGCCATTGATGGTGGGTTAAAGGGCTAAAGAAAACCTCAAAACTGCAATATTTTACCTATAAAATACACCATCAGTATTACATACAATTATATCAACAAAAGTCTCAATTCATTCAACTATATCAAAATAGTCATTTTCAACATACTTTTTCAAAAAATAATTTTTAACCCAAAATAATTTGCCAACCCAAAAGATAATCCAAACATACTCGGTTCGTTTAGGAATCTTATGTTATCCGGAACATCACATTCTTTGGTTTTTACTCATCAAAATTAACAATAATATCATATCGCGATCATATAGAAAAGCACTTTTAATTAGGTATATAACTAGATTATCATAAAGACATTTAGGGTCTATTAGAGATGATGAAAATTAGAGTATAAATATAATCAATAATTCCAGTGCTAGTTACGACTTTGTCGGCATTATCAAATACTATTATCACTTGTTTGGTTACTTAAACCGTCTCTTCTTCTCTACCTTTTACAAAGCACATAGATTAGTGTTGACGTATCACTCTGACAGCTTTTCTTAATTTTACAGTCCGCGTGTTAATCCCACAATTAAGACTTTTAATCTTCTCTACATTTTACAAAGCATGAATCTCAAATCTGACATGTCAGTCCGTCATTGTCCCCCTTTTTTTTTCCACGTGGATTTTTTAAACATCACAATGAAAATGCAAAAAAACTCCAGCTACCCTACACGTGTACATAACAACAATTCTGAATACATTTTACCCGAAAAAAAAACAAAAAAAAAAAAGAAAAAAAAACTCGAAAATCAAACTATCTCTTCCATCTCTCCTCAAATAATACTCACCCCCTATTAATTCCAATCGACGGTTTATGGTTCCAGATTCAATCATATATGATGCTGATACAAGGATTTAATCGGCGAATCAATTACCCACAGAATGATATAAACTTTGTTTCGAATTTCCTTTGTATTAAATTTAGGGTTACGAATCTCAGTATAATCGATTACGGTGGGTTTTCTTAAATAACCAAATTTGAACATGTATACCCAACTGCAATTTCAATTGTATTTCATCATCAATCGCAACACCTGAATCTCGGGTTATCAATCTCTAACGGACGATTGTAGTTGTTGATGAAATTATGGTTTTTGATTTCATAAAATCACGATATGAATGTTTCTTCAACTCTGCAGATAAGGTAATGAATTATTTATGTTTTTTTGCAAAAATTTTATGAAGTTATATCGGCATATTTTTTTAAAAAACTTCATCATGGTAATTTTTGATACAGTTTTTGGATTACAATGAAGAATATGTAACCTATTGGAGATTTTTAATCTTTTTTATGATTGATTTTTTCCTGGATATTATTACTTGCTATTATCAGTTTTTGAATTTTTTTCTGGATATTTCTATTTTATCATTTGATAATATCAATAATTAGGTTAAAAAATATACAAATTCAGTTGATTGATATTTGATCGTTTGATTGCAAATTCTGTTACCTTTTTGATTAATTCATCAAAAAGTTTGATCTTTATTCAAATCTAGGATCAAACTGAAATGGGGGTATTCATGTAGACCATGTGTTCGATAAAATGTGTAAATGAAATTGAAGGCTCTAAATTAATGATTTTTTTTGTGTGATTGGGTATAAGGAGGTAGGATTAATGTTTAGCTATTTTGTTGTTTGCTGTAGGCTGGTCGATCTTTTTCATTTCCTTGTGTTTGATCAAAATGTTGGAAATTAAGAAGGAACAAAAGCTTAAAATAGTGGCTATCGAAGAAAGTGGGGAGAAACATGTTGATTTGCTTAAAATAGTGGCTACCGAAGAAAGAGAGGTTTAATTAACGATACATGCTTTTACGCTTATTGCAAGGTTCAACATTCTCAGTTCTCAAACGTAGCTTCAAGTAAGATATTAACACCCAATTGGCTCTAGCAACTTGGTAGGTGTAAGGATTTAATTTAATTTAGTTTATTACTGTTTAATCATAATTTAGAACTTTGCAATGTTGGTTTTCTTTTGTTGAATATATATTATCGTTTTGTGTCAGGTTGATTTTTGTTGTTTTCTGTTTCCTCTTTGAGGCATTGTGCTTCAAGTATACTTATAGGTGGTAGGATGTGTCGGGGTAATGGGTCGGCCCAATCTGCAACCATTTTTTTTTCTTTCATGCGTATTATAATTATAATTTTATAATTATAAATAATAATATAATTATACTATACAATAGAATGTGATACATGTGATTAAAAATCCATATTGCAGGTTAATGAACTGTTGAATCTCTGAAAAAAGCAGATTACAGTGTTGTAATGGGTCCAAATGGGTATGTTTTTATTATAAAAATGAGTCAACTGGGTATGTTTTATTGCAACGAAGGTTCACAATGGGTATGTTCACACTTATATTTCAAGTCTACGGCTCTCATTCGTAGACATGTCTTTACTTATGTGTTGATCCCTAATAGCAGAAAAGGAGAAATCGTGGAACTGTCAATGTGAACGGGTCAGTCAGAGTCTTCACAATTAGCACTCTGTGAAGCTCGAAACAACCCGAGTTAAATTAAATTGACCAATTTGTTCATTAAGGTGTGTATACATATATCTGGTATGTTCTGAATGAGTCTAATTAAGTTGGGCTGATCAAAAACATATATGTCCATTTGTGTGTCAAGGATGATCATACAAAATATATTGATATTGATTTGTGTGTATCTTCAATAATCAATAAGGAAATGATAAAAAAAAAAAAGCCCATCCTTTCAACTGATAGTTTATGTAAGCTTAGTACACTTTGGGAATTTCAACCCATCTAGCCATTTCCTTTTAGCAAACTTTAGACTTTACATACCTATTGGAAGTTAAACTTAACACTACTTGATCTGATGGTGTATTTCACTTTATACAGTAGTTTCTAATTTCTAATTTCTGATGGATTCAATAATTGATTCAGCATAGTGGGACTAATGTTTCTTATGTTTATTCTTTCAGGATTATGGAGATAAATATGGCAGTGTTGGCCCATCACATTAAGGATATACATGGTATGTACTTGCACTCCTTTTCATTCTCTTAAAGATTTAGTTTTCACTGATTTTGAGTTTATGTTTTTATTTCTTGTGTGTATTGTTTGAGTTTACTTTCGGTAATACATGCATAATTTACACCATCAAGAGGCAATTACTGTTATAATAAGTGGTAGTCAATATAATATGAAATCTGAATCATTGGGAATAACGTCAATGATAAGTGGTAGTTATCGGTTTGAGTTTCCTGTTTTGGTTAGAGTTTTGATGTAAGTCACATTTTGAAATATTGTACGTGGAGTTAACCGGAAGCTGATTGCAGTTGAGAATTCGAAGCAAATGTTACCGATCGCGGATCAAAGTAGAACAACCGAATATAAATAAATGTCATGTTCAGAGAAATGTCTCGATCGATAGTAGTTCAGCGGAATCCTCGGACAATGATTCTCCAAACAGAGCTGATACATTAGGTATGTTGCATATGAATCTATCTATTTGGAGTTGAAAAATTGAATCTTAAAGTAAAAGGGTTATCAAACTGCTTCTGTGTATATCATAGTTGTGAATGATAAGACAAACATTTTACTAATAACTCGATATTGGTTACTTTAGTGGGCCTATATTCCAACTAAATATTATGATTCCATCATAATAAGCAACAAATGATGTGGCAACATGTAATCTACTGTTAGATTACAGATTCGACAACTACAATGTGAATCAATAGGTAAAAATTATATGGTGGAAGATTTGAAATGTGATCAAACATAAAATTTGACTTAAAACAAACATTTAGATTATAAATTAACGTCTATAAATGTTGTAATTATATAACAAAGTTTATGTCATCGATTGTGTTTAATAAGTTAATTTCAACGTCAATTTGGATAATCCACTCTACATGATTATGTTTAGGAAATCGCAATCCAATATTAGAATAAAAAATAATACTTATCGGATATTCATTGAAATTTTCTTACTTGACATAGTAATACTTTGACTGAATTTCTTTTTTTCTTTTTTTCTTCTTGCTTTCTTATAGGAGAAATTTTGACTCACTATATGGAAATGGGTCAAGAATTTGTACTACCTGTTTAATAACAGGTCAGACATGTATATTGTAAAAAATAGTTAAATGGAAAGGTGTCGAATGAGTTAAATTGGTAAAAAGTCATCTAACGAATGTGTCAAATTGTTATAATTCTTCTAACGCTTATTCATACGCTTACTTTTGTGGATTGATTTCTAGAACGACCTATATTATTCACATAATATATTACCTTCTATAAACATATTTAAGCAAATTTACTAAACTTTTGCAACCAATCAAATTACCATAAATAACATTAAATTCAACTGACATAACTTCAAAATAAAATAAATGTTGGAAGTAACTTAAAAATTATAACTTTTTAATGATTTTGATCAATAGAACACATTTATATGTTGCCCAACATATGACTTGGTTAAATAATGATAATTACATCCAAATTTAAAGATTTGGTAAATCCTCACGTTATTCTCAATAAGTCAATAACTAATAAGCTTAATTTTAGGAAGTCAAGTGTCGAAATGGTCAAAGTATTTTTTTCGGTCAACTCGAATTCGGGTCAGATTTGACCCGATTGTAAAAATATTTTGTGAGTAGGCCTGAAATGTGTTATTATGTATCTCTGCATATTTTAAGGTCATTTGGATGTGTTTTCGGATCTGAATAAGTTATGGGTCAAAAGGTGTCAACTTGGTCAAATTCGAGTCATATTTAACCCGAATGTTAATGTATTTTTTGTTAGTAGGCCCGAAATATATTATTTAGTATCTATGTAAATTTTCAGCTCATTTGGATGTGTTTTCGGGTCGAAATAAGTAACGGGTCAAAAGGTGTTAACCTGGTCGAATTCGGGTCAGATTTGACCCGATTGTAAAGATATTTTGCGAGCATACCCGAAATATGTTTTTAAGTAATTCCGAAAGTTTTCGGGTCAAACGGTTAAGTGGAACTTGGGTTTTGTCAAAATGGGTCATGTAACTTTTTGCTATAAAAGTAATCTGGAAGTTCTTAGCTATTGTGTTTTTCTACAGTTATTGTTTATCTACCAAAATGTCACCATATTAATAGCTATTGTGTATCTACAGCTATTGTTTCATCTTATTATTTTGTACATACAAAAAACTTCTTATTGTTTCATCATAAGAATCTGTCAAATACATTCTATGTGTTGAATTAACATAATATATACATATATACATATATATTAATATATAAAATAGGTAATAAGCGTTACTCTTAAGTTCACTGAGATTACTCTTATTTGGAGAAAATGATCAAAATCAAACCACCAAATTGATTCAATCAACATATAAAGGTTATAATTAGTTCAACTTATCTATTAGCCTCATTAGAACTACATTATCACCCATAAAAATCACAATACTTTGTGTAGCTATGATAATAACGCTTTGACTTAATTTCAACAATTTTTTAAATTGCTTTTACTGAAATAGAAGTGTTCCTTTTTATATACAATGTCAACAGTTGGTTTTTGTTGATTTATAATGTTTTAAGGCAATTACGAATTGGTTATCTATTCAAGAAATATGGTGGCCAAAATTTTTTTTAACACCAGCAAAAAATGGACAAAAGTCTTGGAAATTCAGAAAATAATCTTTGAATTAGCAGCTTATAGAAGATTTCCTTCGTTCATGGCATTTATAGATGATATAAATCAAGCTGAATTGGTAAGAAATTTCAATATTATTATATTATAGTGTGTTACTATATTATGTTGTAAAAGATTAGTACACACATTTTATAGTTATTGTTCACAATTACTTTTTTTTTTATTAAAAAAAATTGTTTGTATAACAGCTTTTAAAGAAGAAATGTCTATCAGCATACAAAGGGAGGTTGACCCCAACAGATGACGTTGTTGTTCATTATCAAGGAACCTACAAAAAAAGGTTGGGAATATCAATAATTGAAGGAAATTTGATCATAAATAGAGGCTGGCAAAATTTAAAGGTTGATCTGAAACTACAAACTGGAGATTGTCTTATCTTTTATGCGCTTGATGAACTAAACTTAGAGTTAATAATATATAACCAAGATGGTTGTGAAAAAACAAGCATTTTAAATTATATGCTTGCTGAAATGGAACCGCCTACTAACTTGCACAAAGAAGTCAGTGTATGGTAATGCGAAATGGTCATACCGCGCGGAAACGTATTGGTAAGCAAACTATATTTGCATAATTATTTAATGATATAATATGCTATTAAGTAGTACACTTTTTTATTGAATCAACTAATAGTAACACAGTTTCAGATTTAGTTCAATTCATTATGTTATATTACATTCTAAGACTAATAAAAAATAATACTTTTTATTGTAGCGAATTCCAAACAAAATGATGTTTATACCTGGTTTACGAAGTGGCAAAAGAGTAACATGCATCAATCTCGATCAAGTCAAGTACAAGTGGAGTTTGAAACAAGAGAAATCGAAGAAAAAGCCAAACCTCTGCGTCTCTTACGGATTAACACGCTTTCGAAAAGAAAATAATCTCAAACCTGGGTCAAGATGTTTATTCAAGTACTGCTGCAAATACCGTGTCTTTTACTTTTATGATGTTTCCAACAACTAAAAAATAATACTTCCATTTCACATAAATGTATGAACAACTATTATGCAAACGTTGGTGGTGCATGTTTTATCTTAAAAAAACAGTATAATAATAACTAGAGTGTTTTTATTAATATGTTATATGTTATATTGATCAGATATACATTCGTTAACAATTTACATGTTCTGGCATCAAGGGTCGCCGTGCAACGCACGGGCTCTTAAAGTCTAGTTATTGATAATTAACCAAAAAAAGACGTGTGGCCCAGTTATATTTGCGATTACTTTAATATCAGTTTTTCAAGAATGTTAAACGGAAAAACAATCTCTCTCTCTCTCATATTCTTGGCAACTGAAAAAACCCCAAAATCAAATTCGCCGATCCTGCCCTAATAAAATCCAACACTACCACCAATAAGTCCGTTTCGTTATTCTCTACAAATTAGTATAAACTTTGTATACTAACACCACAATACTCGAAGGCTTCTCGTGGTTTTACCCGTTGCGATGGTTTTCGGTGGATGATGGATTGTGGCCGTTTAATACGGTAATACGGTCTGAGGAAAATTGTAACACTCCAGGTAAAACGTTCCCCGTAGCATGATATTGTCCGCTTTGCAGAGATAGGGACGTACCCTTGTCTCCCCCGTAGATTGCTCACGGATTTTTCTTGGCGACCACACACGACGAACACTTTCCCAGGAGGTCACCCATCCTGGTAGTGCCCTTGCCTGAGCACGCTTAACTGCAGAGTTCTCATGAGATCTGCTGTGCTTGTGGTCCCAAAACGCGTCATGCTAGGAAAGGTCTCCACACCCTTATAAGGCATGCTTCGTTCCCCTCTCCAACCGATGTGAGACGGATGTAACACGGATGTTACAATCCTCCCCCCTAATGGGACACAGCGTCCTCGCTGTGCACGTTTGGTCCGGGGCCTGGCTCTGATACCATCTGTAACACTCCAGGTAAAACGTTCCCCGTAGCATGATATTGTCCGCTTTGCAGAGATAGGGACGTACCCTTGTCTCCCCCGTAGGTTGCTCACGGATTTTTCTTGGCGACCACACACGACGAACACTTTCCCAGGAGGTCACCCATCCTGGTAGTGCCCTTGCCTGAGCACGCTTAACTGCAGAGTTCTCATGAGATCTGCTGTGCTTGTGGTCTCAAAACGCGTCATGCTAGGAAAGGTCTCCACACCCTTATAAGGCATGCTTCATTCCCCTCTCCAACCGATGTGGGACGGATGTAACACGGATGTTACAAAAATTGCGGCCGAAAACAAGTGGGTAATACTAACACCACAATACTAACACCACAATCTCACAACACTGCCACAATACTCGAGTAATACGGTCTGAGGAACAGGTATGACGATTTTTGTGATGCTTTTGTTGCAATTAACGTTTAACCCCCGCTTTAGCACAGCGATTGTGTGGGAAGAGATCGTTAACCTTTGATCGAGTTTCCCTTCTACACATAAACAGATTCGTTTTTCAAATCGCATATACTTGATTCTGTATCTTAAGTGCTTCGCTCCTTTTTGATTTCTTATTTTCAAACTCCAAAAATCATATCTGTGTTTGCAGGCTATCAAATTTTAATTTGGTTGGTAATTTTAATTTTAGTTTTAATTTTTGTTGTTGAATATATAGGTAATTGTATTTTTTTGTTGCGCAAATTAGGTTTTTGCATTGCGTAAATACAGTGGTGGATGAACACAGCTCTATTATACCATTAACCATTTACTTATAAAGATTTCTGAAGCTGCGGATTCAAAAACTCAAATCTAATATTTTATCAATTCATCAAGTTAGCTTTCTCGGTGATACATTTAGACTGATTATGAATGTCATAGTCTATCTATTTCAGATATCAATTAGTTGTTGGGGATAATAGGGTGTTGGTGGCGGTTCTTATAGAACAACGATTTGGCTACATGTTTGTGATTACTTATATTTTTAATTTTGTTTACCTATATCTTCCAGTGATCATATCAGTTATGATTGCCTTACACATAAGTTTGTCGACTATTGTAGTTTACACACTTATACAATGTGATTTGTGTTAAAAGGAGTATGTAGAACCTATTGATCATTTTTTTTAATAGAATTGTATACGAATTATGAGCCTGTAAGTGATGTAAATGTGATAAGAGTATGTTGAAAAATAGCTGTGCTGGTCTTTTGTCATGAAAAGAAAAATAGATCGACTGTGTACACATATTATTTGACCAAAATGACCAAACGGGTCATAAGGGAGCAAATGGGCAAAACATGTAGAGGCGATAAAATTACTACCGTGAATGCAACTGAAAAATCTGATTTTCTGTTAATATTGTGAGTTTTTATGATGATGTTCATGTGATTTAAAAAATCTTTTGATGTATCATTCGTTTTCGTATTTTATGTATATATCACTGGTTACTTTTATACCTAATTACTAAGATTAATCAAAAAGTTGAAATCCTTATATTTCGGCAAGTACATGTTGTATAGTCATAGTTCTAACCCTGAATTTACTTCAATCATACTTACTTGATTAAGAATATCGCTTTTATATATTTATTGTGTTAAAATCAGGTTTCTAATTTTCTGCAAGCTTCTAATATTAAAGGTATGTTGCTGCACTTTCAACTGACACACTTCATTGGAAATTCAAGGTGGATATTTTATCTAAAGTATCTACTGCCGTTATAAAGGTTGGGAGGAGACTTGAGAATGAGAATGCAGGATAAGTAATTGCGGAAAGTATTAGTTTCTTTGCTACTTCTGTTATATGTAAGTGGTTTAAGAGTGTGTATATTTAAACTAGACTGCTTATCAACCACCAACGTGGCTAATGAATTAACAATATCAAAATGCTTTATGTACTATCCGCTACACCTGTTCTCCTGGTAGGCTTGGATTCAATTGGCTCTAAAGCTAATGTTGCACCAATACAACAAGTTGACTTATGAACATTTGGCGAATGTGTGTTGATTAATTATCCAATACATATATAAATTTTTTTGTTCAAAGGACGATCATTATACAAATACGAGTTAATTCAGGGTACTTCATTGATAATAAGTCAAACAAGTTACTAACAATACATATGAAAAGAATCAGGTTGCACATGTCAAATGGGTCGAATGAGTATTGTATCTATTTTTCAAGATTATGTATATGGTAATTGTAATTTGTTTTTAATCTCTTCATGTATGTTGTTTGTATAGTTGGTGCTACTCGTGCGACTGGTGATGCAAGATATGTCCCAAATGAGCTGCAGGTAACATCCATAATGCTTTTAACCTTTTCTACCATTCTAAGCAAGTGTGGTTTGCATAATATTGTTTAAGTTAAACTATAAATACAACATCGGCCTACATTTATTGTGACGCCCCGTACTAAATCATCATGTACGGACCATCAACAACAGGATCATTACAAGGTTAAGCACTATATGCGTTATCAAAACAGAGTTTACATTTATAAATAAAAGTGACGTCATAACATACGTCAATTGTTTTACAAATCAAAAGTATGCTTCGCTAAGTAGAAGCATTAAATAAGTGTACGTGACCATAGTGGTCGTTACATAACATAAGTTCATAAGTAAAAAGTTTGAATGCAACATAAGTAGTCATGCGATAACAACTCTAGGCAGCGGGTTCTACAGCACGACTAGTAAGATAGCGGAAGCGACTTCAAGCACCTGAGAAAATACATGCTTAAAAAGGTCAACACAAAGGTTGGTGAGCTATAGTTTAAGTATAACAGTGATGTAAGTAGGCCACGAGATTTCAGTGCTACAACGAGCGTTTCAAAAGTATGTAAAAGTATATGCTTAACCGTGGGCACCCGGTAACTAACTTAACGTTTAATGTACCCCCTTAAAGTGCACTTGGCAAGTGCGTATAACCTCGAAGTATTAAACACTCGTTAAATGCTAGCGCTACTAGCCCGAGTGGGGATGTCAAACCCTATGGATCCATATCTAAGATTCGCGTTCAGGGTTCAAAAACCAATGATTAAACGTTACCGGGCTAAAGGGAATGTTTCTGCCGTTATATAACCCACACATATATAAAGTTTAAGTACTCGTGCCTAGTATGTAAAACATAAAATCCGCATGTATTCTCAGTTCCCAAAATAAGTTAAAGTAAAAAGGGAATGCTATAACTCACAATGATTAGTAGTAATGGTAAGGTAGTAGTCGGAAAGTGGTGTGCAAGTAACGGTCCAAACGTCCTCAACCTAAGTCAAATAGCACTAAGTCAATAAGTCGTCTCAAAAGGTTTACAAGTACGTAATTAAGGTCATAAGGGTCATCATCAATCATCATTAAACAAAAGGTAACAAGTAAGACTCGTTTATGAAAGTCGTTTAAAACAAAGGCTGACTTCGGTCAGTCACCACGGCCTCTACCCTTACTGAATTAAGGTG
This sequence comes from Rutidosis leptorrhynchoides, assembly GCF_046630445.1. Classification (NCBI taxonomy): domain Eukaryota; kingdom Viridiplantae; phylum Streptophyta; class Magnoliopsida; order Asterales; family Asteraceae; genus Rutidosis; species Rutidosis leptorrhynchoides. The sequence goes on from NC_092341.1 coordinate 341,005,583, forward strand.
AGACCAGTGGTCATGGCTCCGTCTATGAGTCCCTTAAGTGTGGTAAAATTTACAGAAGCAAACTCGTCTTGGTTTGACCGTGGCGACGGTCTAAGTGCGAGTAGGTCAGAAATTTCTGCACAACGTTAAAGGACATGATAACGATCGGAGGGCCATAAATCCTAAACCGTAACTCGGATTAAGACGAGTCCTATATGAAAAGTTATCTACTCGAAAAGTTCTATCTAAAAATCAAGGTTAGAACAGCCCAGGTCTACTGGTCTGTTCCAGAAGCATCAGGTCAGTAGGTCTTGGACAGAACAGTGGGTTTTGGAGAGTTCCGGTTGTCTCGGTGCTTGATGTTCATCACGGTTCTCATTCTTGATGCGTATAGCTTCAAGTGTACAACTCGTTGATGTGTTAACATCATTTTGACCAAGGTTTGTCCATCATAACTCAAGTGCAAGTGTTGTAGGTGTTTGATGAACCAAGGTTACATGTAAGTTTATGAACAAGTTCATGAACACTAAGAAAGATCACAACCAAGTGTTGGATCCATGATACTTGCACCAAAGTGTAAGCTCTTGTTGTTTTCATGTCCTTGTTCAAATGTGTAGTAAGCAACTAACAATAAGAAATAAAGAAAATGAATGATAAGCCTAAACCAACCATGAAGGTGGTATTCTAGTAACATACAACAAACAAGAACACAAGTAACAATTATAAAGATTATAAACTTTAAATCTTTTGAAACAAAATATGTAGAACATAACTAGATAGATTATGTTCTTGGATGTTCTTGATAAAATACAAGATATAAATGGAGAATCAAAACTAGGAAGTTAGATTCTTGAAAGTTAGTAAGTAAGTAACAACAACATGTAACAAGAATCAAACAACAAACAAAGATTGATGATGATGAATGCTTATGAAATCAGTTTTTACCAACAAAGAAAAGAAGAAAAGAAGTTGTTTCAAACACTTACAAGTATGAGAGAAAAAGAGAAGAAAGTTTGAGGGAATTTGCAAGTAATGTGTGTGTGTTTTGAGAGAAGACTTCAAGTGAGTTGTGAATGAAAAATGGAAACCAAAACACCACTAAATGTGGCCAAGGATTTCGGCATTCTGCAGCAAAAAAGGGGAAGAGGTTTGTTTGATGGTTACTTGCAAGTAAAGAGGTTAAAAGTTGGTTAAAAGGGTTGTTTACATGGGGATAATGGGCAAACTAGATTCCTTTAAGTAATAACTAACTAGTTCATGATCTAATTGATACTTACACTTAAAAGAGTGGGCTAAATGTCCACTAATAATTGTAGGGTGGGCTTGTAAGCCCAAGTCAAGTGTCCATTTCATTAATTAAAGCCCGAGTTCGATAAATCACAAGTTAAACCCAATTAAAGCCCAAGTAACTAACTAAAAGCCTTAGTTAATTAAAATGATTAATAAAATTAATCATGGATGTAAATAATATCTTAAAATATTATTCGTGCAAGTTCCGGGTGTCACAAAGACGTTTCGGGCATTTAAAGTTCAAGTACGGGCAATCAAAGCAACATGTAAATGTAATAACATACATTCGTTTAATCAAGCGTATTAATAATAATAATTATTAATAAATAACGTAGGAAAAACCAGGGTCGTTACATTACCCACCTGTTAAAGAAAATTTCGTCCCGAAATTTAAGCTGAAGTAGATGGAGGAGTCGGGAAAAGATGAGGATATTTCCGCATCATTTGATCCTCTCGTTCCCAAGTAAACTCAGGTCCTCGTTTGGCATTCCATCGTACTCGTACAATCGGAATCTTGTTGCGTTTCAAAGTTTTGATCTCACGATCCATAATCTCAACAGGTTCCTCCACAAAGTGGAGTTTGTCATCAATAGTAAGTTCTTCCAATGGTATGATGAGTTCGGGTGCAGCAAGACACTTCTTCAAGTTTGACACATGGAAGGTAGGATGAACTGAGCTCAATTGTGCTGGTAGATCCAAACGGTATGCAACTGGTCCAACACGTTCCAAGATCTCGAAAGGACCAATGTATCGTGGGTTCAACTTTCCACGTTTTCCAAAACGGATCACACCTTTCCAAGGTGCAACCTTCAACATTACACGATCACCAACATTAAATTCAAAGTCTTTCCGTTTAAGATCGGCATAGCTCTTTTGGCGATCACGGGCAGTCTTAAGTCTAGCTTGGATCTGAGCAATCTTCTCCGTGGTTTCGTGAACTACCTCGGGTCCGGTGATTTGCTTTTCGCCTACTTCGGCCCAACAAATAGGAGATCGGCACTTACGACCATACAATGCTTCAAAAGGTGCAGCATTAATGCTTGAGTGATAACTGTTATTGTACGAGAATTCGGCGAGTGGCAAATGCCTTTCCCAGGCCTTTCCAAAATCAATGACACATGCACGCAGCATGTCCTCCAAGGTCTGAATCGTTCGTTCACTTTGCCCGTCAGTCTGAGGATGATAAGCAGTACTCATGTCAAGACGAGTTCCCATGGCTTCTTGCAAAGAACGCCAAAATCTGGAAGCAAAACGGGGATCGCGATCGGAGATGATTGATAAAGGTACACCATGACGAGATACAACCTCTTTAATGTACAGCTGAGCAAGTCTTTCCATTGTATCAGTTTCCTTCATCGCTAGGAAGTGTGCAGATTTGGTGAGGCGGTCAACAATAACCCAAATAGTATCGCATCCGCCCACCGTCTTCGGCAGCTTAGTAATGAAATCCATTGTGATCCTTTCCCACTTCCATTGTGGGATCTCCGGCTGTTGAAGTAACCCAGAAGGTCTCTGATGCTCGGCTTTAACCTTCGAGCAAGTCAAACACTTACCAACATAAGTCGCAACGTCCTTCTTAAGATTCGGCCACCAATACTGTTCTTTAAGGTCGTGGTACATCTTACCTGCACCGGGGTGAATCGAATATCTCGATTTGTGTGCTTCATCAAGTATCAGGCTTCGTAGATCTCCATAGTAAGGTACCCAAATTCTTCCGGCATAACATCGGAGTCCAGACTCTCTAACCTCGAATCGAGAGACAAGTATGTTCAAATGCTCGTGAGATATGTTCTCCTCCTTGAGAGCCTCAACTTGGGCTACTCTGATCTGGTTGTTGAGGTTCGAATGGATGGTGATGTTCAGAGCCCTAACACGGAGAGGTGCCGTCCTCTCCTTTCGGCTTAAAGCGTCAGCTACAACATTGGCCTTGCCAGGGTGATAACGGAGTTCACAATCGTAGTCGTTGAGCGTCTCGATCCATCGACGCTGTCTCATATTCAATTGTTTCTGATTGAAGATGTGCTGGAGACTCTTGTGATCGGTGAAGATAGTGCTCTTAGTTCCATACAAATAATGTCTCCACAATTTGAGTGCAAAGACAACGGCTCCAAGTTCAAGATCATGTGTAGTGTAGTTCCGCTCGTGAATCTTCAATTGGCGGGAGGCATAGGCAATAACCTTTGATCGTTGCATCAGTACACAACCAAAACCACTCTTCGATGCATCGCAATAAACAACAAAGTCGTCACTGCCTTCAGGAAGTGATAGGATAGGTGCGGAGGTTAACTTCTTCTTCAAAGTTTGGAATGCTGATTCGTGTGTGGGTTCCCAAATGAACTTCTTGCCCTTGTGAGTCAGTGCGGTCAAAGGACGCGCAATCAGAGAAAATCCTTCGATAAACCTTCGATAATAACCGGCGAGACCTAGAAATTGGCGAATATGCATTGGAGTAGTGGGGGTCTCCCACTTGCTGATGGCTTCAATCTTGGCGGGATCAACTTTGATACCCTGGTCGCTCACAACATGACCCAAAAACTGTACTTCCTTCAACCAAAATTCGCACTTGGAGAATTTGGCATAAAGTTGCTCTTGTCTTAAGAGTTCAAGCACTAGCCGAAGGTGTTGCTCATGTTCTTCTTCGCTCTTAGAGTAGATGAGGATATCATCTATGAAGACGATAACAAACTTATCCAAGTAAGGCTTGCAGACACGATTCATGAGATCCATGAACACGGCAGGGGCATTTGTCAAACCGAATGGCATCACGAGGAACTCATAATGACCATAACGGGTCCTGAATGCAGTTTTCATCACGTCACTTTCCTTCACCCTCAGCTGGTGATATCCGGATCGCAAATCGATCTTTGAATAAACGCTCGATCCTTGTAGTTGATCAAAAAGATCATCAATTCGTGGAAGAGGATATCGATTCTTGATAGTCAATTTGTTGAGTTCACGGTAGTCGATACACATACGGAAGGATCCATCCTTCTTCTTTACAAACAACACAGGTGCGCCCCAAGGCGAGAAGCTTGGTTGGATAAACCCTCGATCTAATAGCTCTTGTAGTTGACTCTGTAATTCTTGCATCTCGGAAGGTGCGAGTCTATAAGGTGCGCGAGCTACAGGTGCAGCTCCTGGCACTAAGTCAATCTGAAACTCTACTGCCCTCGGTGGCGGTAATCCAGGCAGTTCTTCGGGAAAGACATTGGAAAACTCGTTCACAATACGCACATCGTTCACGTTCTTCACCTCAGTTTCTACCGCTTTCACATGTGCTAGGACAGCAAAGCGTCCCTTCTTCATAATCTTTTGCGCTTTCACGCAACTAATGAGGTTCAACTTCGAGGTACATCTCTCTCCATAGATAACCAGTGGTTCACCATCTCCTTGTGGTATGCGAAGTGCTTTATCTCCACAGATAACATCGGCCTTTATCTTGCTCAACCAATCCATACCGACGATCACGTCAAAACTTCCCAGTTTGATAGGTATCAAATCAATTTCGAAATCTGCACCAGCTATGTTGATGATAGCTCCACGACTAATATGGTCAACCTTTTCAAGTTTTCCATTGGCGACCTCGACAAGCATACTTTCCTTCAAAGGAACTAACGACCAATCTAACTTATCACAAAAATTTCTACACACATAGCTCCTATCGGCACCAGTATCAAATAGGACAGAAGCTAAAAGATTGTTGATCTTGAATATACCTGTCACCAAGTCGGGGTTGTCGCGAGCGTCCCTTGCATTAACATTGAAGGCTCTAGCACGTGGTGGTCCGCCATCCTTACGCTTGTTAGGACACTCGTTTCTGAAATGGCCCGTCTTTCCACATTCATAACACTTCTTAGGCCCATTGTTGTTGTGGTTTGGCTTCACATTCAAAGTGGTAACCTTGCAATCCTTGCCAACATGTCCAGATCGTTGGCACTTCTCACAGATAACATTGCAATACCCAGTGTGGTGCTTGTAGCACCTATTGCATTGTGGTAAGGTTCCTTTGTAGTTCGGATTGGTGCGGTTGTTGTTGTTGGGGTTGGTGTTGTTGTTGTGCATGTTGTTGTTTTGCCTGAACCCTTCATGTAGTTTTGCCGGGTTTTGATCATAGTTCCTGCCCCTGTTGTTGTTGTGGTTGTTGTCCCATTTCCTCTTTTCACCACTACCAGTTTCAAACTTAGCCTTCTCCGGCTCGTCCAGGATGATTTGATTCAAGAGAGTATGCGCCATGCGCATTGCTTCGGGAACGCTTGATGGCTTGGATGAGGTAACATTACCCTTGATGGACTTAGGAAGTCCCGAGAAGTATTTCTCCAAACGCTTAAATTCGGGGGTGACCATGGTTGGACACATAAGAGCCAATTCCAAAAACCTACGGTTGTAGTTGTTAAGGTCGTTCCCTACGGTTTTCAATTGCATAAATTCGATTTCCATCTTTTGAATCTCGGTTCTCGGACAGTATTCCTCGATCATAGCACATTTAAATTCTTCCCAAGGCGTAGCATACGCCTCATCAATTCCTTTCGCTTGGGCCATGGTATTCCACCATGTGAGCGCGCCATCAGACAGCGTGCAAGATGCAAATTTCGTTTTGTTAGCCTCAGAACAATTGCTAACCCTGAATACCGATTCCAACTTTTTGAACCATCTGGTGAGACCGACGGGTCCCTCAGTGCCACTGAAGTAGTGTGGCTTGCAGTTTTGGAATTCCTTGTAAGTACACCCATCTCGGACGACAGGTGGATTGACAGGCGGTGGTGGTGGAACTTGGGGTTGTCTTTCAGCTAGTGCAGCAGCGACTCGCTCGTTAATCATTTCCTCAATTTGTGCCGCGGTGGGGATAGATCTCCCGTTGGCCATGATGTTCTATACAAACATTTTGACTCAAGTCAAAATCCATTATGCAAATAATAATAATATAGTATATAACAACCAACATGAAAACAGCACAACACATGTTGATTAAGTAATGCAAGCATATATAAGTACCACAAAACCATGATATGATAACGTAAATAGAACACTTGCGCACAAAGTAACAACACAAATTCCATTCATTAATGATAATAAGTTCATACATTACAATAAGTTCGTACATTACATAAGTGAAATATGAAATTACAAAAAGAGATTACAATACAGAATCCAGTACAAAGTCCTACGGCGATGGTGGGTACAAGATGTCCAAAACATGAGTCATCTGCTCCTCGAGCTCAGTAACTCGAGTCTGGAGAATCTCAATCTCCCGCCTCATTTCCTCATTAGAGGAAGATGGTGGGGCAGGTGGTGCTGGCGGTGCAGGTGGAGCCGGTGGTGCTGAAGTGGATGGTCCGGCTCTGGGTGGAGACGGTAATATCAGTGGGTCGGCGGGGTACGGCACCAGCCGTTTACGAGCAGTGATCCTACGACGCCGACCATAAGCGTCAGTGATAGTACGACCAGGAATTATGCCAGCGAAGCGATACCGCTTCTTCGGCGGGGTAGAAGGTGCCTGAATCGGTCGGTCAGCGGGATCCTCCTCATCACTGGAGTCGTCAGATGAGGTGTCGTCTGAAGAAGCATCGGTGGAAGAACCGTCGTCTGAATCATGCGGTGGTGGTGCGGGTGGCTCAACGTATCCGAAAGCGGCCAACATCTGTCGGTGTCGGCCTGGCGTAATCACGGCTAAGCGGCCGTCGGCAGTGCGTCGGCAAGGTGTGCCCCAGTGATTACGGAAGGGACCTTCCCCGAACTCCGCGGGGATCTCCATGCCACCAATGCGAGCCAGTTGTCTCAGGGGTCTGGAAGAAGACGCCGGGATAGGCACACTAGAGCTAGCTCCAGAACTAGAGGCGCCGGGGTCGCCAGTGAGTGTCGGGGCCGGAATGTCGGCAGCAGCAGCAGCAGCAACAGGTGCAGCAGTGGGTGGAACAACGGGGCCTGAGCCGCTCGGGATGTCAGTAGGTGGAACGTCCGACATCTGAACAAGGAAAAATAAATTTTCCATGTCAGTATGTCATAAAGCAAGCAAATAATAGGCCAACAGTTTAAATCATGTATAACAATAAGTAGCATGGCAATATCAGTAATCGTACGAAACTAGCATGCAATCGAAAGCAAGTAATAGCATGCAGTAGTGAAATCACGTAGTAGCATACGGCATATAGCAGTAACAGTAAGCAGCAGCATGCAGTAAGTTCAGCGGAAACAAGTAAACTAACAAGTTGTAGATTAGCCCTATTAGTGAATCCTACTCGGGTCGGTCTTAGACTCACTAATGCATCCTAATTCCCTACAACCAATGCTCTGATACCAAATGTGACGCCCCGTACTAAATCATCATGTACGGACCATCAACAACAGGATCATTACAAGGTTAAGCACTATATGCGTTATCAAAACAGAGTTTACATTTATAAATAAAAGTGACGTCATAACATACGTCAATTGTTTTACAAATCAAAAGTATGCTTCGCTAAGTAGAAGCATTAAATAAGTGTACGTGACCATAGTGGTCGTTACATAACATAAGTTCATAAGTAAAAAGTTTGAATGCAACATAAGTAGTCATGCGATAACAACTCTAGGCAGCGGGTTCTACAGCACGACTAGTAAGATAGCGGAAGCGACTTCAAGCACCTGAGAAAATACATGCTTAAAAAGGTCAACACAAAGGTTGGTGAGCTATAGTTTAAGTATAACAGTGATGTAAGTAGGCCACGAGATTTCAGTGCTACAACGAGCGTTTCAAAAGTATGTAAAAGTATATGCTTAACCGTGGGCACCCGGTAACTAACTTAACGTTTAATGTACCCCCTTAAAGTGCACTTGGCAAGTGCGTATAACCTCGAAGTATTAAACACTCGTTAAATGCTAGCGCTACTAGCCCGAGTGGGGATGTCAAACCCTATGGATCCATATCTAAGATTCGCGTTCAGGGTTCAAAAACCAATGATTAAACGTTACCGGGCTAAAGGGAATGTTTCTGCCGTTATATAACCCACACATATATAAAGTTTAAGTACTCGTGCCTAGTATGTAAAACATAAAATCCGCATGTATTCTCAGTTCCCAAAATAAGTTAAAGTAAAAAGGGAATGCTATAACTCACAATGATTAGTAGTAATGGTAAGGTAGTAGTCGGAAAGTGGTGTGCAAGTAACGGTCCAAACGTCCTCAACCTAAGTCAAATAGCACTAAGTCAATAAGTCGTCTCAAAAGGTTTACAAGTACGTAATTAAGGTCATAAGGGTCATCATCAATCATCATTAAACAAAAGGTAACAAGTAAGACTCGTTTATGAAAGTCGTTTAAAACAAAGGCTGACTTCGGTCAGTCACCATGGCCTCTACCCTTACTGAATTAAGGTGAGACCAGTGGTCATGGCTCCGTCTATGAGTCCCTTAAGTGTGGTAAAATTTACAGAAGCAAACTCGTCTTGGTTTGACCGTGGCGACGGTCTAAGTGCGAGTAGGTCAGAAATTTCTGCACAACGTTAAAGGACATGGTAACGATCGGAGGGCCATAAATCCTAAACCGTAACTCGGATTAAGACGAGTCCTATATGAAAAGTTATCTACTCGAAAAGTTCTATCTAAAAATCAAGGTTAGAACAGCCCAGGTCTACTGGTCTGTTCCAGAAGCATCAGGTCAGTAGGTCTTGGACAGAACAGTGGGTTTTGGAGAGTTCCGGTTGTCTCGGTGCTTGATGTTCATCACGGTTCTCATTCTTGATGCGTATAGCTTCAAGTGTACAACTCGTTGATGTGTTAACATCATTTTGACCAAGGTTTGTCCATCATAACTCAAGTGCAAGTGTTGTAGGTGTTTGATGAACCAAGGTTACATGTAAGTTTATGAACAAGTTCATGAACACTAAGAAAGATCACAACCAAGTGTTGGATCCATGATACTTGCACCAAAGTGTAAGCTCTTGTTGTTTTCATGTCCTTGTTCAAATGTGTAGTAAGCAACTAACAATAAGAAATAAAGAAAATGAATGATAAGCCTAAACCAACCATGAAGGTAGTATTCTAGTAACATACAACAAACAAGAACACAAGTAACAATTATAAAGATTATAAACTTTAAATCTTTTGAAACAAAATATGTAGAACATAACTAGATAGATTATGTTCTTGGATGTTCTTGATAAAATACAAGATATAAATGGAGAATCAAAACTAGGAAGTTAGATTCTTGAAAGTTAGTAAGTAAGTAACAACAACATGTAACAAGAATCAAACAACAAACAAAGATTGATGATGATGAATGCTTATGAAATCAGTTTTTACCAACAAAGAAAAGAAGAAAAGAAGTTGTTTCAAACACTTACAAGTATGAGAGAAAAAGAGAAGAAAGTTTGAGGGAATTTGCAAGTAATGTGTGTGTGTTTTGAGAGAAGACTTCAAGTGAGTTGTGAATGAAAAATGGAAACCAAAACACCACTAAATGTGGCCAAGGATTTCGGCATTCTGCAGCAAAAAAGGGGAAGAGGTTTGTTTGATGGTTACTTGCAAGTAAAGAGGTTAAAAGTTGGTTAAAAGGGTTGTTTACATGGGGATAATGGGCAAACTAGATTCCTTTAAGTAATAACTAACTAGTTCATGATCTAATTGATACTTACACTTAAAAGAGTGGGCTAAATGTCCACTAATAATTGTAGGGTGGGCTTGTAAGCCCAAGTCAAGTGTCCATTTCATTAATTAAATCCCGAGTTCGATAAATCACAAGTTAAACCCAATTAAAGCCCAAGTAACTAACTAAAAGCCTTAGTTAATTAAAATGATTAATAAAATTAATCATGGATGTAAATAATATCTTAAAATATTATTCGTGCAAGTTCCGGGTGTCACAAAGACGTTTCGGGCATTTAAAGTTCAAGTACGGGCAATCAAAGCAACATGTAAATGTAATAACATACATTCGTTTAATCAAGCGTATTAATAATAATAATTATTAATAAATAACGTAGGAAAAACCAGGGTCGTTACATTTATGTTTGATCTATAATGGGAAAATGGTAAATAAAACAAACTTAAGTGTTCTAATCATTATGAATAGTTAACACTCTAAATGTTTCTTAAGTTCATTAATAATTCAGAATATAGGGTCACTGCTTTTAAGCAAGTAGATATAGGTGCCAAAAAGGACGGGTATATAATTAAAAGTATAATTATAGATTCAACTTTTTAGGTTAAGAGCGTAGCTTTTCGAACACTTTTTACACCCGTACGTCTCTCTTTTATTCATTTTTTAATGAATTGGGCATTTTGATGAAATGTTACTTATTATGTTTCAAGCTTTATGAATTTTTATCACAAGAAAAAGAATCAGTAACAATGGGAATACCGTTAATTTAATCATGAAGTCATAGATAATAATAGTACGTAGACTTTAAAAATGTAAATTTGTGTGTGTGTTGGGTAAGCTTTTATGATTGAGAGCGATTAGAGAAGTAAAGATAGATAAAGCATGAGTATTTGTGTGTGCAGCCTGATGTTTTCTCAAGTTGAGTTTAGAAAATTTAAAGCTTTATTTTCTTCAACATTTTTTAAATTATGATATTGAACTTTTTATTTATAGAATTCTCACCGCTTGTGAATTAGCCAATAACAACAGGTACTTTCTGTTCTCGCGATTCGTTTAGTCATTAAACTGTTGTTTAGTACAATTTGTTTTGCTAATTTGACTTATGTGGGAGAAGATAAATGAATTTTATTAGTGAGAGTGGAAGTTTGATAATTGGATTTTCTGTTTATTTTCATTTGGCTGCACCCACAAATACTTAGTTGATTATTTTTAAACATTAAAGTACCTAAAGATTTGTGGTTAGTACGTATAATCAATACAATTTGTAACAAATACAGTAAGTGATATATAAGTGATATGAAGCTCCCATCTTTCTCAAGCATGTCAAAGTCAGGTTTCTTTTGAAATTTATACCTTGAAACTTTAAGCTATAAAACAAATGTTATTTTGTTCAACCAAAAAACAGAATGTTGCATTCACGAAATGGTATGAAGTCAAAGTCAGAGTCATGTGTGGCTTAGTTGTAAAATGGTATATTATATTGTTTTTATGATTTTGTACTTTTCTATGACAATATGGCATGATTTGTTAATATGTTGTACTTATTGATGATTTGCTTTATATTATTAATTAAAATATTATTATTAATATTAATATATTCCGACCGTTCAGGTAGTTCGACCTCTTGAAAATATTCAAGATCTTCTGGGATCAGAAGTCTGGTTATCCAATTTGGCCCAATTTTTGGTCAACATGGTGTTAACAAAGATAATTTTTTTGTGCTTATTTATTATGACTGTTGTATTGGTAGTTCACTTGAACTAAATGGCAATAATATGCAATGAAGGACGTTAGCACCTACACTCACCCCGTCGAATGCAGCGGATGAAACATGGTTTAAAGAGTGTTTAAATGTCGGTCTGTCTGAGCTCAGTCCGGAAAAGTTATGCACAATTACGTCACACTTACATATATAGTACCACTCCGGTCGTATGATTACACCGTATCTAACTATTAATTGTAAGTTAACGTGTCATCACTTTAACTACATTTAATAAAATAAATTTATATGTATTCTGATTAGTATTTATATTTAGTTGAACATAGATTACAACTATTACAATTAATCATTTGTTTTCAGTATTGGCAATACAACAATCGGGCATGTAAGTTGTTCTCGCATATATCGTATTAATACTCCGACCGGGCTTATATTGGCTGTAAGAGATGGTTTATAAAGCCTAAGGGTAAAGAAAAATGGAGGATTTGGCAAATGGCAATGGATATCGATACCCTCCTAGCCCGATCTTTCGGAGCTTTTTTAAGGTGATGTTTTTATCTATTGATGTTTGTATCGAAATAACATAGAACCGCTTTACATTAAGCCTAATGTTTACCATTTATACATTACAACCCATTTTGGCATATTTGTTGGTTAAACAGGATGAAGTGTTTATACAAAAATACTTGCTGATTATTTTTATTCCATCGACAACAATACTTGTGATACTCTTTTTATAATACCGTTAATTCATATAACATATATGTTTTCAGTTTATCTGATTAAGAGTCGCCGTGCAACGCACGAGCTTTTAAAGGCTAGTTAGTAAATATATTAAAAACAGAATGATATAGGGTAGTATTAAACATAAACACTTAACTTATAATACTCCGTAATAACATAACTAGTGTTGAAAATTCGTGTGAGAACATGATGAATGATTTTAATTTTAATCGAATGATTTGTGTACATATTAACTTTTTAAATGAGATATTTTGACCCTACAAATGTCGAAGTTGATGAAAGTTTAACATAAATTTTGAAAAATAGATAGGTTTTTTTAGACAAAATCAAATAGTAAAGCATATTTTTAGACATTAACTAGACTGCTTTTTTTCGCAACCAACTACGGTGTATGATATTTTGCAAAAAAAAAAGTTGTCAAAATGCCCCTTTCAGTGGCAATTCAGGGATTATAATTTAATTGGTTTCTTAATTTTTTTTCAGTACTAAATATATTTGAATGTTATTTTAGTAATAAATACATTTAAAAAACTACAAATTCAATGAATAAGAGACCCGAATAGTTAAAACCAACCGTTCATTATTCATTAACAAAGGAACACAACCAGTGGCGGAGCCGGAATTCTGAGTCACTGGGGGCGAGGGCAAAACCAAAAAACGACACGAAATGTACCAAAAACTAGTATATTCCTCGTAAACGCATATGATGGAAACGCTGCATTACATCTTTATTATTGGAAATTTAACATTAAATATAACAGTTAATTTATCAGTTACTATTTATAACATTAAATGAAAGGTAAATTAGATAATTCGTGAACATATCATAAAATTCAATAAAAAGTTAAACGAGACATTTTTTATAAGATATTGGAAATACAACTATTTTATTCATTGATTTAATTCTTATAGGCTATGATTAAAATAATTTGTATAAAAAAATACACTGCCACCATTGTAGGCTTGCTTCAGTGGTATCCCTTCACTTTGTATGCGGAGCTTTGATTTAAGTCATTGACTTGAGCCCCGCTCTACAATTATATTAATCAATTTGCCTGAAATATGGAGCTTCAAGAAGGTTTTCTCCCGAATTCAAGGTTTCCTCTACGTGCGTGACAAATTATAGTGATCGATATCAAAACTTGTCTTAAAAAAAAAAAAATATATATATATATATATATATATTGTTATAATATATAAATATATATATATAAATGGATAGTCAATTATTGATACACAAAAGTAATATTATTGTATTACCTAAACTTGTGATATTTTTGCTATAAATAGCCATGAATGCAAGCATTAAACTTGCACCATTTCTCACACTTACAAAGTGTTTCTTTCTTTCTCTCCATTATCATCTTTGTTCTTACACTTCATTATTAAGTATTCTAAATCAAGAATCAAATCACTAAAGGTAGTTATAAGCCTACTGAATTATAACATCAAGAATCAAACCACTAAAGGTAGTTATAAGCCTACTGAATTATAACACGTTATCAGCACGATAATCTTAATACTAATTATGGTTGGCTCTGCCACCTAAATGATATATGGTCGGTTATACCACCTGAATAATATATGGTCGACACTGTCGTCTAATTATCATTTATGTTACTAACATTTATATTTCAATTATCTAACATTTATATGGCCGACACTGTCGCCTAATTATCATTTATGTTACTAACATTTATATTTCAATTATCTAACATTTATATGGCCGACACTGTCGCCTAATTATCATTTATGTTACTAACATTTATATTTCTATTATCTAACATTTATATGGCCGACACTGTCGCCTAATTATCATTTATGTTTACTAATATTTATATTTATGTTATATAACATTTATTAATGATTGCTTACATATGGTCGACACTGTCACCTACTTATCATTTATGTTATATTAAATTTATGTTTAATTTTTATATACTTATGAATATAAAGTGACTATAATTTATCATGTTGTTTGTTTTAATAGAAAATGTCGAATCTGGAAAAGCTTAAATTTACTCCTTTAGAATCAACTGGAAACAACTACATGCCATGGGTTATAAAAGTAAAAATGCATCTTAAATCAATGGGTATTCTTGAAGCCATAAATGAAAACAACACTTGTTCTGAAAAAGAACAAGCAACGGCATGTTGCTTTATTCATCAACATATTGATGAATGCTTACAAAATAATTATGTGACTGTAGAAGATCCCCATGTTTTATGGGAAGGTCTCAAAAGCAGATTCAATAATCAAAGAGAAATTTTACTTCCAGCTGCTATGGAACAATGGAGAACATTAAGGTTCCAAGACTTTAAGAAAGTAAATGAATATAGCTCAGCTCTGTATAATACATGTTCACAACTTAAATTCTGTGGACATGAAATAAGTGATGCAGACATGATGGAGAAAACTTTCTCCACAATGAATGCTGCAAACATCACAGTGCAAAGAAATTTGAGAATGCTAAAGTTCAAAACATATACTGAACTTAATTCATATCTCTTAGTTGCAGAGCAAAATGATGAGCTATTAATGAAAAATCAGCAATCCCGTCCTACTGGTACACTTGCAATCCCTGAAGCAAATACTGCAAATAATTATAAACAGGGACAAGGACGCGGGCAAGGTCGTGGTTATAATAACCATCACCATCATCATGCCAAAAGCCATAACTATGGTAGAAACCATCCTTATGGTAATGGTAATGGGCGAGGACGTGGTCGTGGTCGTTGCCGTGGTGGTCAAAGAAATAATAATCCACGAAAATATAAATATCAACCACAAACAAGCCCACTAAACAAGATGTTGAAGAAAATTCTTCTAAAAATTCTGAAGAATCTTGCTACAGATGTGGTAGAATGGGCCACTGGGCTAATACTTGCCGAACATCTAAACATCTTGTTAAGATGTATCAGGATTCGCTGAAAGATAAAGAAAAGGAAGTAAACTTTGTGGATAACGTCGATCCAACAGTCACTGAGAAACCATCTGATTTATATGAAGATTTCTTGAATGTTTAAGTTGTGTGTCTTTCGAAAAATAAACGATTTAATATCGTCTGTCTTTGTCATTATGTTTGCTAAATGTTTCAGTACTATCTATTTGCGTTTAAAATATTGTGTAATATTAATGTACTCACTATTTATTTCTTATATATGAAGTTCAATATGAATTTTGCTGGAATACAACATCAATCAAGTGGTGGAGATCTCTGTATAGCAGACAGTGGAACTACACACACTATACTTAAATCCGAGAAATATTTTATTGATCTAAAACCAACGGAAGGAACTATACATACAATATCAGGACCTGCTAACTTGATAAAAGGGATAGGAAAGGCAAATTTCATACTACCAAATGGTACAAAATTTTTAATAAATGATGCCTTATTTTCTCCCAAGTCAAGCAGAAATTTATTGAGTTTCTCCGACATATACCTTAACGGGTATGATTATCAGTCAGTGACAACAGAAAATGAGAAATATTTAAGTATCACTGACAAGAGTCATGTGGTTGAAAAACTGCCAAGACTTAGTTCTGGATTACATTATACACATATAAATGTACCAGAAATACATATGGTAGTTAACGAAAAATATATTGATCCTGGTGTATTCAGTTTATGGCATAACAGATTAGGCCATCCAGGATCAACAATGATGAAAAGGATTATTGAATGTACTCATGGACATCCACTAAAGGATAGAAAAATCCATCATGATACAATGGTTCCATGTACATCTTGCTCTCTTGGAAAATTGATAACTAGACCCTCACCACTTAAGGTTGAGAAAGAATCACCAATGTTTCTTGAAAGAATTCAAGGTGATATATGTGGACCAATTCATCCACCATGTGGACCATTTAGATATTTCATGGTTCTAATAGACGCATCTAGCAGATGGTCTCATGTTTGTCTGTTATCAAGCCGTAATGTGGCATTTGCAAAATTTCTTGCCCAAATTATTAAATTGAGAGCTCATTTTCCTGATTACACCATTAAAAGGGTGAGACTTGATAATGCTCGTGAATTTACATCTCAAGCATTTAATGACTATTGCATGTCTATAGGAATTGTTGTTGAACATTCTGTTGCTCATGTGCATACACAAAATGGTTTAGCCGAGTCATTGATTAAACGTTTACAGTTAATCGCTAGAGCATTGATAATGAGAACAAAACTCCCTGTATCTATATGGGGTCATGCAATTTTACATGCTGCTGCATTGATTCGCATCAGACCAAGTGCAAGTCATAAATATTCCCCCCTACAACTTGCTTTTGGTCAAGAGCCAAATATTTCCCATCTTAGAACATTTGGTTGTGCAGTGTATGTTCCAATTGCGACACCACAACGTACAAAAATGGGTCCTCAAAGGAGGTTGGGAATATATGTTGGATATGAAACATCTTCAATATTAAGGTATATTGAACCTATGACAGGTGACGTTTTTACAGCACGTTTTGCTGATTGTCATTTTAATGAAACATTGTTCCCTAGATTAGGGGGAGAAATGAAAAATAAAGAAAATGATGTTTCATGGTGTGAACCTCAATTAAAGTATCTTGATCCTCGCACAAAAGAATGCGAGACAGAAGTTCAAAAGATAATGCATATACAAGAACTTGCAAATCAATTGCCTGATGCATTTACAGATACAAAAACGGTGACAAAATCATATATACCAGCAGTAAATACTCCAGCTCGAATTGAAATTCCAAAAGCTGGCAATAACGTCACTCATAAATCTTTGCCACGTCAGAAACGTGGAAGACCAATTGGTTCAAAGGATAAAAATCCTCGAAAAAGAAAATCAGCTGATAATGAAGTAAAAGAAAGTGTTCAAGAAGAACCACAAATCAGTACTCCTACTGCAGAGGAGATTGATGATGTCAATACAGAAATTGCAATCAATTATGCATATTCAAAAATATTATGGAACCGAAATGAAATGAAAAATCTTGATGAGAAATTTTCATTTAATGTTGCATATGACATCATGAATAATGATGATGATCCAGAACCAACATCTATGGTTGAATGTCAAAATAGACATGATTGGGCTCAATGGAAAGAAGCAATACGAGCTGAATTAGAATCACTCAATAAAAGAAAAGTTTTCGGATCCATCATTCTCACTCCTAAAGATGTGAAACCTGTAGGATACAGATGGATTTTTGTCCGAAAAAGAAATGAGAAAAATGAAGTTACAAGGTATAAAGCTAGACTTGTAGCTCAAGGTTTTTCTCAAAGACCGGGAATTGATTATGAAGAAACTTATTCCCCTGTTATGGATGCAATTACTTTTAGGTACTTAATCAGTCTGGCAGTTTCTAAAAATTTAGAAATGCATCTCATGGATGTTGTGACTGCTTACCTATATGGATCACTTGATAGTGATATATATATGAAGATACCTGAAGGATTTAAGGTACCAGAAGCATCAAATGCAAAACCCAAAGAAATGTATTCGATTAAATTACAAAGATCTTTATATGGGTTAAAACAATCGGGACGTATGTGGTATAACCGATTAAGTGATTACTTGATAAGCAAAGGGTATACAAATAACCTTACTTGCCCTTGTGTTTTCATTAAGAAAACAACATCCGGATATGTGATCATAGCTGTTTATGTTGATGATCTTAACATCATAGGTACAAATAAAGAGATCTATGAAGCCATTCAACTTCTAAAGAAAGAATTTGAAATGAAAGATCTCGGAAAAACCAAGTATTGCCTTGGTTTACAAATTGAGCATATGCCTAATGGTTTACTTGTACATCAAACAACATATACTGAAAAGATTTTGAAACGTTTCAATATGGACAAGGCAAAACCATTAAGTACTCCTATGGTTGTTAGATCACTCAATGTTGAAACTGATCCATTTCGTCCATGTGAAGATCATGAAGATATTCTTGGACCAGAAGTACCATATCTTAGTGCAATTGGAGCTCTTATGTATCTTACAAATTGTACAAGACCTGACATTTCTTTTGCAGTTAATTTGTTGGCAAGGTTCAGCTCTGCTCCTACCAAAAGACACTGGAATGGGATCAAACACATATTTCGATACCTTCGAGGAACTACTGATTTAGGATTATTTTATTCTAACGAATCAAAACAAGATTTGGTTGGTTATGCTGATGCAGGTTATTTATCTGATCCACATAAAGCTAAATCTCAAACTGGATATGTATTCCTAAATGGAGGTACTGCAATATCATGGCGTTCTCAAAAACAAACACTTGTTGCTACATCATCAAATCATGCCGAAGTGATTGCATTACATGAAGCTACTCGGGAATGTTTTTGGTTGAGATCAATGACACAAATCATTACTGATTCTTGTGGACTAGAACGCGATAAAAGTCCAACAATTATCTATGAAGATAATGCAGCTTGCATAGCACAGATGAAAGAAGGGTATATCAAAAGTGACCGAACCAAACACATACCTCCTAGATTCTTCTCATACACTCAAAATCTCATTAAGGACAACGAGATTGAAATGAGATATGTTCAATCCAGCAAAAACTCTGCTGATCTTTTCACGAAAGCACTTCCAACTGCTATTTTCAGAACACACGTTCATAACATTGGCATGAGACATGTTCAAAAGATGTAACAACCGAAGCGATGTCTACTTGAGGGGGAGTCAACTCCATGCTGCACTCTTTTTCCCTTAGCTAAAGTTTTTCCCACTGGGTTTTCTTTAGCAAGGTTTTTAACGAGGCAGTAACTTACAGTTGATCTTCAACAAACAAAATTGCTATCCAAGGGGGAGTGTTATAATATATAAATATATATATATAAATGGATAGTCAATTATTGATACACAAAAGTAATATTATTGTATTACCTAAACTTGTGATATTTTTGCTATAAATAGCCATGAATGCAAGCATTAAACTTGCACCATTTCTCACACTTACAAAGTGTTTCTTTCTTTCTCTCCATTATCATCTTTGTTCTTACACTTCATTATTAAGTATTCTAAATCAAGAATCAAATCACTAAAGGTAGTTATAAGCCTACTGAATTATAACATCAAGAATCAAACCACTAAAGGTAGTTATAAGCCTACTGAATTATAACATATATATATATATATATACTCTACACAGCCTAATGGGAAAAAGCGACCCGCTTATCAAATACGGTAGGGTCCGATCCATACTTGTGAAAATTAGCAAAGTTCCCGCTCACTAGAGACTAAAGTCACTAAAGATGCCCCAAGTGCATCGTCATCATCACCGTAATCGACACACTCCGTTGCCGCCATGGATGACGTTGATCGCCTTTTCCAATGCTTTAAATGCGGAATCTCTCCACCTCGTAATATAATTTATTCTCTTATACTTGCCAAATCTCATTTATTCTTTCCAGGATTGTTTTTGACCTTTTTTAATGTTTACTGAAAATGCGATGTAAATATGCAATTGTATGTGAATTTCAGATTCTTTGGCGGAATGAAAATACAAATAATTTTGATTTGAAATATAATCAATATCTGTATTTCAATTTAAACAGTTTATTTATTTATTTGTATTTTTTTTGTTTGTAAGCGAGGAAACCCTCCTAGAACGAGCAGATTGGCTCCCCATAGAAGGTAAAACCTTGGGTAATCAAGCCCCCAAGCGCGAGACCTGGTACCGGGTGAATAGCGCACCTTCTAGTCACACCCCTTTTTGAACAATTTGACATAGCCAGGAAATGAACCCGGGTGGTGTGCTTCATTGGGCAACTCGGTGGCCACTCAGACAAGCCTGCGTGGTTATTTAAACAGTTTGTTTATTGTCACAATTATATAGATGCATTGATTGTTCGAATGTTAGATTAGAGTAATGATAATACTGCGACTCTAATTGTTTGTAGCGATTTCGCTTAAGGTTTTTTAGATGCGCTTTTAGTATGGAAGTTGAGTATAGGAAAGAATTTATAACTTTTTGTAATGATGCATCTGTTGGATTTTTGCTTATTGAACTTTCAGATGTTATACGAGAAGGATGGATTTATAATTGTTCGTAATTCGTAACAAATGTGTTTTAGTTTTTGTAGTGTTGCTTCTTAGGTACAATACTATAAGTCAATACCTTTTATGTACCAAAGTTGTTAATGATATTTATTCGTTAATAGTTTGGAATTTAGAGAAGAAAATTGAGTTTTAGTGTTTGTAACGAAGTCGTATGCCTAATTCAGTACTTATTGTTTTGTCATCCAGAATCGGCTGCAATTGCAAGGAAAACTAAAAAACAGAAAGTAAATCAAGAGAAATTGAATGAAGATACATCGACTTCTACTGATTTCACCTCTGCAGGTTCAAATGGGAAAAACCAGCAATCTTTGATGAAGATTCAGAATGTAATTTTTTATTCGTATCTTGTGGCACAATTATATGATGTCATAATCATATTTAGTCCTTAATAGTGTGCGTAAGTGTTTTTTATGGTTTAGTTTACTTTGCTCTAGTTTTATACACCAACTGTTGGAAGAAAGAAGTTAAACAATGGAAGCCAGTTCTCCCCAGTCGTTTTTTACGGTTCTCCACAAGGCGTGCCTCCAAAAAGACCGGCTCGGTTATTGCGATTGTTACATGAAATACGCGTTGAAATTGCTGCTCAGCATAAATCAAGGTGCTTGCAGTTTTTATTGAAGCATTTATTTGATAAATATGATGCACGATGCTTATTAGTTATTCATATATGTTAAATTATAAACTGTTGGTTATTTTTTGGCTGTATACTTGTGTAGAGAGGATGTATGGGCTACGTTTCCTAGGCAGGATGAGGCTATGAAGTTTGCAAAAGATAAAGGAGATATGCGTATTTTTAGTTATCAAGACCACACTAGTGGACAACGAAGGTTTCTTGTTTCAACATATAAAGAGTTTTGGCGAAGGTGCATACTTGTGCAGTCACTGTTTCTTGGTTATAAGTGACATTAAGATTGTGATTCTGCTCCCTTTAATTTGAACTAATTGTTGTAAACTTGTGCTGACTATTTATGACTAGGTACAAAAATATGAGTCCTAAGTTTCGTCACCATTATGAAGTTATTCAAGAGGTAATGCTATAATACTCGTATTTACCTCCACGCAACTTAAGAAAATATCCCAGTATTCGTTTTAAAACCATTCTTGTTTTACACATTAGTTTATCCTAACGGGACTCAAAATATTTTTATATCCAATTTGGACTTATCATAGCATTCTGCCACCTTTAAGCAACATTACAAATTACGGGCCTTCAAGGAACTATATAAAGGGTTGCCAAGAGGCAGTCTTTTAAGCAACATTACGAATTATGGGTTTTCAAGAAATTATATTATGGGTCCTCAGATGCAAATATGAAATATGAGCTATCTACTGTTTTCAGTGGTAAAAGTGTATATACTGATTCTAAAATATATTCGCCACCTTCATTCTTATTGGGATAAGTTGTTCAGTTTAAGCAATCATCTATTAAAGTTAATGTAATGTTGTGCTATCTTTACTTCATCTTTCAAGTTAATTTCTATATTTACTACAAAAAATCGGTGCTTCAATATATTTTATATGGAATTGCTATTGCTTAAGGAATATTTACATGTAAGTTTGTAACCTATCTGATGACATTGATGGTATTTATAGGGATTGCCATGCCACCTTTATTTCGATTTAGAATTCAATATTAAAGAAAATCCTGAAAGGAATGGGGATGAAATGGTTGATCTTCTCATATTAATTACTTTTGAAGCTTTGCTTGAAAAATACTCGATTGAAGGAGACACTAATTGGATTGTTGAACTTGACTCTTCTACAAAAGGTACAGATTTAAGTGTTTGATTGCATCAATATTTAAAAGATCGTTAGCTATGTCACGAGACTCTTCAGCGTTTTTTGTACTCAACTGCATAAAACTTGATGTGTGCTCCTTCGTAAAATTGCAACTACTAGTAGTTTTTATTTTCTCATACTGTCTTCTAGTTTTTTGTTTGTTTGCTTCTATCAAGTTTAGGTGTGTGCACTGGGTCGAAAACAGAGGTTTGGACCAAAATGAAAAATTAAACATTGTAACAGAAATCAAATAGAATGGTTTTCCAAGTCAATATATTAATTTCCTTATTATGGGAAGTTCAAAGTTTAAATATCTCCATTTCATGTTTGAAAATTTACAAAGACTTGTTCACTTGTGGGTTTGAACTAGACCATGTCTAGAACCGATTTCTCATAATCTTCAACGGATAACTGAACCAAAACCAATTTTAAGCTTTACGCAACCAAAACTGAATATAGACGGTGCTTCTTCACTTTGTTTTCTAGGTTTTATCTGTCCGGTCTGACTTTACTTGTATGGGAACATGCAAGGATATATGTTACAAATAATGTTCTACTTTCTATGTTTCTAACAATGATTCAGTTGATATATATTTAAAAGTGCATATATCTATTTTTCTAATAGTGTTTGCGAACAGATAAGTTTTCCCGTCACTTAATCATTCGTATACCAGGGATTGCTTTCAAGGACAACATACATGTTGGTGCATTTGTTGCAGAGGTATCAAATTGTAGCTTATTTTCTTTTTTTTCAGTTATTATAATATTACTTTTCTGTTTCCCTTTTTGGTTAAGTAATATCAAACTGGTATATTTCAAAGTTCTTTTCTCGTTCTTTGTTTAGTTTTTGTTTAACAAGTTGTTTCATGTTAATAGATATGTTCACGAATTCATAGTGCAAGAGGAAGGGATAAAAGATTTGAGCAGTTATTTATATCCAAAGATTCAAGTTCTACTGATGTCCCTTGTCATCTTTTTGTTGATACTGCTGTCTATTCGAGAAACCGTTGTTTTCGTCTGCATCTATCAACTAAAGCAGGGAAAAATTCAGTGCTTCTCCCGACTGGACGGTTTAAATGCAAGGACATGGTATGGACTAAAATCCATCTGCAACAATATTTTCACATCTTGATAACATGTCTATATTTCACATTACTAACTTTTACCGACGATGTTGAGTCGCAGAATGAGGATGATGTATTCATGGTATCATTGATCTGCAATATAAATGCTGACTGTGAAAAGCTTCTAATTTGCAAAATGGATTTAGATTGTGTGAAGGTTTTGCATTTTGATATCGAGGTAAATCCCATCCACCTATCTACATAATAATGTGTGTATATATGTTTTTACTTACTGGTCCTAACAATATTTGACTAATGTAGTAACGTTATCATTTTGGCTAATGATTTATAGCTCACTACAGATCTTGAAGTTGAGATGTTTGTATTTTAATATAAGAAGTGACTTAAATTTCATGTGGTTTGACGAGTAGTATTATAGATTTTAATATTTTATTGACCAATTCGATTATTCACGATTCTTGTATGGCAGAAAAATAGTGAGTACCGTAAGCCTTGTGCTCGAGAATTTATACCGAGTGCTAGCTCAAGCAATGGTTATTTCAGTGGAAAATCTCCATTTCCAACATTAGATGAGTTTGTGGAGTATGTTGGTACCATCGGTAATGTACAAGGTTGTTCTTCATACTATATATTTATCATTTTTTTTTTTTTTTTGTTCATTATTAGGAGTTGTTTTTCATTTATCCTTGCAAGTTGCAACAAAGAGTAATTTCGACAATAAATGAACAAGATTTTTTGGTTTGCATTTCTAGGAAAAATTCGAAGCTGGTATTGGTTCTCAGAGTATGGCTTAATGGTATACAGCATGCTAAGAAATAGATTCTGTGAAAGAATTGGCAGACAACACAAAAGCAATCACGGTAAATCTGAAAGTTGTCTGTCTGCCGACAAAATAACATCAACAAATCTAATGTTTACACGAACGTTTTGTTATCTGTTTCAGTGATGTACGTGGTGGATCTACAAAAGGCTACGTACTATCAGAAGTGTTATGATCCTGACTGCAGAGGTTTGTCATTTGTTTCTCCTTGATTTATTTTTAATATAACTTATAATGTAGTCACATATTTTTTAAACCTACTGATGTATTGTATTCATAGGTTATCGATCTCCGCTACGGCCGGTTCCACCAGAAGCTTTTCCCGACTCTTTTAGTTACATGGAGACAGGGGATGAAAAGGAGTTGATGTTGCCTTATGGTGAGGAGAGTCCCAAGGACAGCTGTCAAAAAGATGAGTGGTGGCGTGAAGCAATGGTTGTTGCAGACAAAGCTGAAAATATGCCTAGAATGCTGGATCTAATGAAGGAGGTACATGTTCTTGCTTTAGATGTTATTTAGCTGCGGTTGTCATGATGCTACATATATAACTGGTGGATGCTACAATTGTCACGATTTAAATGTTATAGCAGGATGATGATGTGTGGGATGACGATGATGATTGGTGGATGGCTGCTGAAACCACTGTATCACAGATTGAGCTCATGTACTGCGCTAAAGCTTGATTCTGTTTGAGTTATTTGGCATCCCACTTGCTTTCACAAAATCTGTTTAAGGTTATTAAGATGGAGCTCTCCTGTTACAAGATCAGCTGCATCTGAAATGTTCAACTTTATATTTCAAATTGATTGCTCTAGTCCTAAAATTATTAATCTCATGTATACACTATTGACTTGAGATCTATGTAACAATGTAACATGTAATACATAAATCTTATTATTTATATATTTAATATTTATATAATCTCAAGAACTGAGATATGTATATTGTTAATTTTAGATTTGTGAATGTTAATCTGTATGAAACTGGAGAACGGATTCTTAAAAAAGACTCCTACGTTTTCGCATTGAGTGTCCATTTAAATGCACACGAACTTAATAATATGAAATCAGTATTTCAATAATCTATTAACTTAACTGTGACTACTTACAAATCTTTCTCCACTATTAACATTTTAAAGTGTACATGTACATGTATCTTACTATACAATGGTGATGTGAACCAAAACCTGGTATACCTATTGGGCCATTTAACATACATAGTTTTTGGGCTCATTTGAAGCCTTATTTTTTGGAAAGCCCAAACTCATATAAAAGCACTTTTTTTTTTTTGCTTTATTTTAAGCAGCAGTCACATTCTAAAACTTAAAGATAATAAAGAAATTATAATCTATCTATACATTATTATAAAGCGCGTGCTCATAATCCTACGTGTCACCTCCTGAATTAATCTTCTCAAATACGATGACGTGTAATTTTCTTAATTAATCTGAATTATTTTTTTCCCAAATTATTACGGAGTATATTTTTAAGTATTACTCCGATTCTTACCTTTTTAAAATTTCAATCAATATCCATACAAAAATTACGGAGTACCAACTCTAAATTATTAAGAGAAAGATTTACATAAATGCATAACATAAATAATAAGTTTAATTAAATAATATTAAATCAAACGTAAAATCAACTATAACTATATTACAGTAAATTTTAGGAAATTTCTAATCTAAAGAGAATTGGAGACGGACAATATAATTATTAAAATAAAATATCAATATTAATTAATTAATGCTCCGTATAAAAAGATAATGATAAAGTAACAAGGAGTAATATTTTACTTTGGAATGTTGATTAGAATTAGCGAACAGGAGCGGAGCGGTATATTTAGACATCCCAATAATTATTTGATACGGGTACTCTATTTTTTTCCAGCTAACAAAATCAACTCTTGATGTATTTTCTCATATAAAATTTCATTAAGTTATATATATTTGATTTGATTTGGTAGTTTAAATTAAAAGGTGGCATAGATTTTTTTTTCTTTTTGAAAAAATGTAATAACAACACGTATAATTTTCATTAATTAGTCGAAATAAAAGCATGACACATGAATTTTTCTGAGATTATAGGGATTATTGAATATTTTATATATGTGTATATTATAAAGCTATAAAAAAGATTCTACAAGTAGAATTCTTTACAAAATCTTGTAATTGTTTTATTGTTGTGTTACGTTGCGTTTCATTAAAAGCTTGAAACAATATTTATTTTGATTAATATGTGATTTTTTAAAAAATAAATTAAATAAAATCAGTGAGCATGATAGATAATAAAAGATTCGTAAGTTATCTTATTAATAACATATACTTGACGTCTAAATAGGTAATTTAGTATTTTAATATTATTTAATTAAAAGATATAAATTATATATTTATATAATAATTTAATTTTATTTTATATAATAACAATAAATTACTATAATTATATTAATTAAGCATAAATACTTATTTCTGATTAGTTAATTGAACTTCAATTTTAAAATACAAAACTCGCTTCATATATTTAATAAGTAATACTAAGAGATTATATATTAAGATAACATAAAAATTGATAATTAATTTTTATTTAATTTAAAAATGCAATGCAAAGCACAGACTCTTTCATGCGCTCTTTCATACAGGAATATCATGTAAGACTTCTACTGTATTTACGTTTTCATGTTCCTAATTATAGTCTTCATTTGATCGATAACATATGTAATTGTCGTCAATACTAACGATTTAAAAAGTAATATTAATGATTTTCGTTCAACAGGCGGGCTCATAAAACTCGGGCTCTTCCATAGAGGATTATCATGTTTATTTTAATTATGTTTTCATGTTTCTAATTATAGTCTAATTTGATCGAAAATATTTGTAATTTTCGTCATTATTAACGATTTTAAACACTAATATTTACAATTTCCGTCCAACGGACTGCTCATAAAACTAGTTTATAATTTTATAATAAAATATGATAATAATAGCATAATCCCAATCGCCCTCACTCATTCACCGGCGAACACCAAAAACATAATTCCGATGAGCTCTTCAGCTGACCACCACCGTCATCTCTCTCAAAACCACCACATAAACAATATCTCACACTTTATCAAATCAACGGCCACAAACATCTCATCTATTTTCGCTCCTAATTCTTCAGTTCCATCAAAAACTGTTTCCTCACCGCATAAATTACTTCCTCTAACCCTACCTCAAGTTTCGTTAATCAATTCGAATTTAAATACGTCTTCTGATAGTCCGGAAGCTTCACCGGCGTCGGTCAGGAGTGTGTCGCCGGAGTCAACGAGCTCAGGGTTTCCGTCAACGGTGAGGATATCGAATTTGAGCTCGAGTGGTGGAAATGGTGGACCGGCGTTTGTAGGTCAGGTTTTTAGTATGTGTGATCTTTCAGGGACTGGTCTCATGGCTGTTTCTACTCAGTTTGATATTCCGTTTCTTTCAAATAGGTATGTTAAATGTTAATTGAAATGATGTAATTGAATTAGTTTATTTGTTTATTGATTATTATTATACGTGAATTGTATTATTTTAGTTATTAGTTTTGTTGTACTGGATAAGGTTTGAAATTTAATTAGAGATAAATCGAGTAATTAGAACAGACTGTTTATACATTTATAATACTAGTTCCAATGTGTAAATAGTTCATTCAGGTTCTAATAGATGTGTAAATAGTTCCTATGTGTAAGTTTAAGTTCCTGCAGTGACTGCTTTTGTGTCGTACTCGATCACAAAGGTTAAGGTTTTTTTTTCTGTATAGTGGGGTGTGTTTTTGAATTACATTCTATTGGTGATGAGTATGTTCTTTGTGACATCTAGTTTCTTCTCTCCCCTCTATATATCACATATTTTTAGGTGTTTGTTCTCACTGACAGAACACCACAATGGCTCAAAAAGATGTTTCAAGCAGTTATAAAGAGCGAAAGGAATGGCCCTGTATTCCAGTTTTTTATTGATCTAGGAGATGCAGGTACAGTTATACAAGTTTATTAGATAACTCCGTTAAAAATTTCGCTTATAAGTTATTATAGGCTCAAAGAACTTGTTATAGAGGAATTATTTAATTATTATTTACCTTATCTTTCAGTTTCTTATGTGAAGCGACTGAGTATTCCTAGTGGGGTCGTTGGTGCTTGTCGCCTTGATTTAGCATATGAACATTTCAAGGTACCTCTTTGATTCATATTTGTATTTCTCTCCGTCTATTTGATTACACAGATGGTTGTAATATTTATTACTGTATTACCCTTTAGAGTCTTATCATCTTTATATATCATTATCATTATTATTATTGTATTATTCTGCGGTTGTTTTAGGCATTTTTTATTTTTATTATTTTTTTTTTAAAATGTCCTTGCAGGAAAAACCTCATTTGTTCCAGTTCATTCCAAATGAGAGACAGGTCAAGGAAGCTAACCAACTTTTAAAAAAAGCACCACAAAGCACTCGGAAAAAGAGAGTTGAAGGGGTTCCAGTTTTCACTGCACAAAACTTAGATATTGCAATAGCCACTGCTGACGGAATTAAGTGGTATTGTCACAAATGTTCTTAATTTTTGAATAATTCATGTTATCTATGTTTGGGATAACGGGCTTGACTAAATCAATTAACTTTTGAATATTTTTTATCAGGTATACTCCGTATTTCTTTAATAAAAGCATGCTAGATGACATTCTTGAGGATTCTGTTGATCAGCATTTTGATTCCCTAATTCAATCGAGACACTTGCAAAGACGTCGAGAGATTATTGATGACAACATATCATCCGACATGCTGGATGACAATACAGAAAATGTTTGGGAACCTCCAGAGGTACCGACCATATTTTAGCATCTTTAAATACACAATGTTAAGAGGTGCCAATTTTAAATCAAGTACCATGAATAGATTAATTTAGATGATATTAAAACTTGTTTAAACTAGAGAAGCAGGTTAAAAATGACCCTGAAGTGTATTTAAATGCTTTTAACTTCTTAAATCACTTTCAATAAAATTGATTGATTAGTACTGTAACAATACAGTTTCCGTGGTTATATCTAAGACATTTATGGAGTATTATTCATATAAAGTACGCAGCACAGTTGGGAATCATGTCGGGTCTTTAGTTTAACAATATTTAGATTGGGTTTAAATTTAAAAAACATATTTCAGTTTTCTATTCTCTCATACATGGACACTTTAAACATACACTATCTGATTATCCTAGTCACTTCATCAGATTACATGCATCCATGTACCGTCAATTTTATTTGCGGGTTTCTTTTATGAATATACTCGACTAGTTTGAGGCGTTCTGTGTGTGTTAATATTTGGTAGATCAGTATAGTTCCTACATTCATCATCATTAGATATATATTTAAGACTTCTTTGATAGATGTTTGTATGTTGTTGACAGGTTCAAGAAGTTATGGATGAAATTGGCGCTCCTTCTATTCCATTAAGTATCATCACCAAAGCTGCAGAGATACAACTTCTGTATACAGTCGATAAAATACTTCTTGGAAACAGGTGGTTGAGGAAAGCAACCGGAATTCAACCAAAATTTCCATATGTGGTTGACTCATTCGAAAAAAGGTACCTCGTTTATTCCACTTCTTAGTTTATATAAAATCCATGATCTTTTTGTAAAACTTGATAGTTACAAGAAAAAGTATTACTAATACTGTTAGTTTAAACCTCATACTATATATACTCTTGCAGGAGTGCAGCCTCTTTTCAAAAAGCATCGATGTTACCCCATGACGTTTTGGATTCTGAGACAGACACTGAAAACAAACAACTACAGCCTTTTAACAGGTGAACTTAAATGTCCTGCAAAAACATTGGTGCAATTTTTATATTTATTAATTGTTATTTATTTTTAATTGGTATGAAGAATATCTTTTATTAATTACAGGAACGGAAGTAGTGATAAAGAAAGCCTGAAAGAAGAGCTACACCCGAACCCGTTTCTTCCGAAGATTACGATGGTTGGTGTGGCAACGGGTGAGTCTGGGCCGATGAGTAAAACGACTCTCAAAAAGACCATGGATGATTTAACGAAGGAACTAGAAAGTACGGATTATCTGGTGAACAGTAGTGGTTTTAGTGAGTTTAAATACGATGATGAAAGAGACCCGCTTTTTGTGGCAAATGTGGGTGATTACTATTCGGGTTTGTCAAAAGCAAGTTCGGCTAGATGGGTTCGACCTCGATCAGCTAGAACTTAAGTTTCTAGATATTGGTTATCATACAGGAAATCAGAATATTTATTTATTGGGTAAAAAATGTAGACTTATTATTTATGATAATATCTGCTTTACGATGTACTCGGTTTTTTTGGGTATGCTGAAATGTTGTTTAGACTAAAAGAATAATGGAGCATGGGTTGTGCACTTGTGCTTTGTGATTGGTTGACTTGACTATAACAGTCAAAATGCTGACTTTTTAGTTTTTACCAATTTGCTCCAATTTATTTGGCTTTGGAAGCTTAGACATGTATACTTTGGAAGCGCTCCCAACGGTCCCGTCCACCTCCAGCCCAGGCCGCCGCCCAGCTGGGCGCCGATGGCACCACGACCGCCCAGCCTTCGCCCAGGCCGCCGCCCAGCTCACTCGTTCTCATTTTCGTCCTTTTTCAGCACATTTGTGGACGATGCGGACGAGGGAGATGCAATAATCACAGGTAACTTTTGCTTTTGAAGTTGTACATGTATTTATTTAATTAATATAGTGGGTTGAATTTATTTGAGGGAGGAGTGTCATTGTTGGGGCGGTTTAGTGCTGGTAAGAAAGTGAGATGGAGGTGCTGATGTGGCGCTGAATGATTGGTTAGTCCTGGAAGTAACCATGTCTTGGTTGGGAGCACTCTTAGGGGGTTTCACTTTTAGATTCGTTTTAATTTTAAAAGTCGTTTTTTTTTTTTTTTTTACGGCAAGCTTGCATCATTGTATCATTTATTTTAACGACACTCATCATTTGCATACACACACGCGTTCGGGAGGAAACCCGAATCGCATTACAGGAACCCGATCATTTAACCATCCCGAGGGGCAGGCGGACCGGGTTTGAAAATTCTGAATGGATCCGGGAGAAAACCCCCCATGGGTCAATCTTAATATCCATATTTCAGGCAGATTAATTAATAGGATGGTCAGAGCGAAGTTCGAACCCATGACCTAACTTCAGCCCCAAGACACAAGGTTTGTATCATCTAAAAGTCGTATCTTTATTTATACATTCGTATTTATTGTTATTTTTTATTTTTTAGATTTCAATATTCTCTTATTAAGATGTAAACAGTTTGACATGCATAAAAAACAGAATCAAATACTCGCATACAAAACAGAATCAAATACATGCATCTCACAAAAAAAAAAAAAAAAAAAAAAAAAAAAAAAAAAAAAAAAATTCCAATTACCAATTACACAGCAGTAGAAAAACACAACTACACGATCTCTAAATGCAATTTTTTATCAATTTACAAAAGAAATGGAGTTCACGATACCACATGCACGTATCACAACTTGAAACTGTTTCGTTCTCGTCTAAACTCCAACCTGGCCTCCTAAAGTGACTAGCATGGTCTCGTTCTTCACATTCCGTGTTAACTTTATGTAACGAAACCGGATTTTTAATCCGCATTATTTGATTTACTATGGATTCAATTTTAGCTCTAGAATCTTGCACTTTCCAACCTCTTGTTGAACTCTTCATAGAATTCAAAAGATTTAATCCTTGCTGATTCGATTGATTTCCACGCGCTAGAAGAATCATGCCATACACATACGTCGCCTCAAAGTGTCCTTTCGCCACTGCACTCTTTAACAACTCAAGTCCAGATTCAACGTTAGCTCGCCTGAAGTAATTGATCATTCCTCGTCTAAATAATGCTTCGGGGTTTCCTTTTTCAAAGCAACGAGTTAAAAAGGAAACCACGTCTTCTTTTGGTGGAAACCAATGAATAACCGGGAACTTGTTGATTGAAATACGTTGATAGATATAATCATCTTGAGCTGCTTCCATTAAATCCTTGGAACTGTATAAAAACAGTAATACTTTGATTAGAATCAAGGGGGGGGGGGGGGGGGGGGGGGGGGGGGGGGGGGGGAAGTGGGGTCGGCCGTTCCCGACGATCGAAATTTTTTTAGTGTATTTTTATGTTAAATTTGACATTTTTTTCAATTTTTTACGGGTTGCTCCCATGAAAAAGATTCTGGATCCGCCCCTGATTAGAATCAGATAAAATTAAGCCTATATAAGAGTTGTTATTAGCGATTAATTGGTAACTATAACATTTGTATTAACCTTTTATCCCGTTTAGTAATTTAATAGTAGAGACATACATATTTGATATCAGGTGACAAAATATAAGTAATATACCAAAATTGTCATTAAATTGGGACTTTTCTAAAGTACGACGTACATAAAGCCCTATAAAACATTAAAAAAAAATAAAAAAAAAATTGTGTGTTTCTCTTTGGGGACATGAAATTTAAAACTTTATAAAAATACAATAACAAATGTCAGATCTTACGATTATTAATATGACTCGTATATTATTTCATGCATGATCTTGCCAAGAATTATATGTAAACATGCATCCATATGTTACATACTACGTAATACGTGAAAGTAATGAGATATTGACATTGTTATACTAACCTCAGTTTGGCATTAAAAAGAGTGGTGAATGAAGATGAAGCGACTCGAGCAAGAATTTCCACTAGCATCTCTCTCGGAAGGTTATCTGGTTGATGAACGATTTTGCCATGTCGTTTTTTGCTATTAACTTCAATCAAACTCGTAGTGTTGTTGATTTTCTTGGTTTTTGTTGGAACACCCATTCTTGATTCGATAATGAATTGCAATCGAGAATAGTTAGCAACAATTTAGAAGTTAACGAATATATGAATTACAAAGAAATTGTCCATGAAGAATGGTAATTTATTACTCCGTATTAATTATATACGGAGTATGTTCTTATATATAGGGCAGCTAGACTTGGAATAGAAGATTATTACTTGTCGAAAAGGTAAATGGATTTGAACAAGGAAACTTGATTGGAAGGTGATTAATTAAGGAAACTATAGTTACAATGCATTATTTTATTTATTTTGAGTTTTATAATGAGTTAATTAAATTTGAAAATATCAGTTTTATTATGGTAAGTATTTAGATTGTGGATTGTGTTTACATGAAAATAATAATAATAATAATTAACATAGGTTAGTCAGAGTAGTTAACCATTACGGAGCATTATCTTAGCTTGAGTTATATAATACAAATCCAGATAAATGTAAACCAAATTACATTGCCAATAACTTTCAATTACGCAAAATTTTTACTTGTTGCCATTTTAGATCTTCTTAATTAGAGTTTATGACCAAACACAAATAATATAATTAGTTAATTACCAAACACATGTCAACATGTCAACTTGAACATATATCCCAAAATAAGGTATTTCTGATTTATTTTACTTTTAATATTTAACTAGTTTATAACTCGCGACTTCGCGGGCTTATAAAAGTAATTTTGAAATAATAAAATATCAAACCTCTTTTGAGACCTACCGGATACGTATAAGAATGAATCATTGGCACACACAAAAATTAAAGAATATTTTTGTAACAAAAAGATCAAACTATATTGATAAAAAGAAACAATTAATAGGTAGCCATAAATGTACAATAGGTAGCCATACTACTATGAGGTCGAAGAATAGGTAGCCATAAATGAACAATATCTTTCAGTCTATTGCAATGCCACTTCTTCTTTAGAATAGATCTCTTATAGCTAAAAGTAAAACTACTTCGGTATTTGACATCATGCTTCCATTATTTCTCAGTGTTACTTTTTTAGCAGCTACATGAGTAACAAACTCACTGAACCCATAACGCTTAGATTGGGGAGTCTGCTAATTCCTTATGAGCTTTATATCATGTACCTGCACACAAAATATTTTATTAACAAACTATACACATACCAGTGGGCACCAAATAATATATGGGTGGTGGTCTTCCGAATATATTTTTATCGTATGAGCTGGTCTTCGGAGTCAAATTAGCTGCTAAATCTTCACACCACCAAATAGACCGAAAAAGTCCACGTCATAGACACTCCGTATTTTTCTATCCCATACACTTATCATATTCTCTTCCTGGAAAGGGACCACTGAAAATACTCACAGAAAACTTTCTGAAAAGTATTTAGCAAATCATTTCTTTGACTATGAAATCCATCAATAAGAACTGTGGTCGCCATCCCATCGAGTTCTTTGTGAGTCCTTGGAGAACTTGCTCATCCTGATAGTTCATTTTTGGAAAGATCAACAATTTTATTAAAGAAAAAGAAGTACAGAGAGGGCCAAAGGCCATAAAACACGAAACATACACACGAGAGCATTTACATGTATAGCTAGTCCCTACCGATCTAAGAGGTATACTCGAACTATGACACAGGGAAAAACCCTCAACTCACAGGCTAACTCTCAGCTTTTCCTCACTTTAGATAAGCTGGGTCGATTATAATTACAGTACTAAACTATCTTAGCGACAAAGCAATTAATAACCGGCACCATTTAGGTACTAACTAAGAGATCACCTGCGAGAGAGGATGAAAAAACCCTGAATTATTAACCGATACCTTCTTTATTTGGCGGGTTGACATCGAATTTTCTCGGGTTTACTAGCCAATTATGCCAATCTATATACCCATTTTTTAGCCTCGATGAAATCCATTCAAATGATTTGATTTGAATTTCGGAGACTATTTTAGCGTTGCAAAATCTGGTCTTATTAAACACGTGGTCGTTTCTATTTTTCCAAATGAAGTAGCTAGTGACCCAGACTATAGCTTGCCATATGGAGGCTCCGGTTGCCGTATGAATTTGTGAATTCGAGCCTTTTGTGAGTTCATTTATATCCGCGAAAATTGTTAAGTTAAGGTTCCACCATTTGTAAATTCTTTCCCATATGTCAAAAGTCGTTTTGCAGAGGATGAATGAGTGATTTATGGATTCAATATCGTCGTCACAAACCGGGCATCTAACAGAATCCAAATCAATTCCCCGACGATCTAATTCAGATCTTACAGGTAATTTATTTTGGGAGGCACGCCACATTAGGATACCCACTTTTTGTGGGATTAGATTGTTTCTAATAGTAGGTTTGACATGTGTATCAACAGAGGAGTTTAACATCTCGATCAATGACTTCGTGGTGTAAATACCGGAGCAACACGGTTTCCAGACCCAAAAGTCAACATTTTTACCCGAGCATTTGGCTACTGATAGCCGATTTTCGAGCTGTTGAAGGTCAGAAAGTATACGCCATCTAGGAAGTGTCGACCATTGCCATGAAAACTGTACACGTCCCTCTACACCGGTCCACTGCTCCCTGTCCGAGACCATCGCCAATTTGTTTGATTCGAGCCTGAATAACTTTGGAAAAGCTTGCTTTAAAACTGTTTCGCCAATCCATATGTCATGCCAAAACAATGTTTCCGTCCCTGAACCATTAAGCTTAACAAATTCGTTAGTAATATCACACCCTAACTTGGTTAGGGTGTGTTTGACATTGATAATATTGGACCACGTAGTGCCGGTTAATCCTTTGATATTTGTAGGATTAGGAGAGATACATTCTAGCCCACCGTTATATCCATAGATACTTTTTATGACCTTTACCCAAAGTGCCTCCTTGTTTGATAAGAATTTCCACCACCATTTAGTTAGGAGGGCCAAATTTTTATTTTTTAGAGAACTAATGTTCAACCCACCCGAATCATAAGGTAACAAAATTTGGTTCCAATTAACCCACGCCATCTTTTTTTGTTCATTAGAACCACCCCAAAAAAAGTCTCTCCTAATTCCTTCAAGGTCTTTTAAAACACCCACCGGGGCCTTAAAAAGTGAAAAGTAATAAAGAGGTAGACTAGAAAGGACCGACTTGATTAAAGTGCGTCTACCTCTGAAGGATATAGATTTACATTTCCAATCCGCGAGCCGGTTTTTAAATTTATCGAACACAGGCGTCCAATTTTTATAGAGTTTGAGGTTTGCCCCGATAGGTAGTCCGAGATAAATGAAAGGAAAGGACCCCTCAAGACAACCAAACCAAGATGCTAGACTATTTAATTCACTTTTAGATGTATTAATACCATATACGCAACTTTTGTTTAGATTTATTTTAAGACCGGAAAGATCCTCAAAACATTTTAGAATTTTAAGAGTGTTTCTAACATCACGTTTATTCCAATTGCCAAATATTTGTGTCGTCCGCATATTGGAGATGCGAAACCGTCACATTATCATTACCCACTTTGACCCACTAATTATTCTTTCATTTAGAGACTTATTAAGTAAATAATTTAACCCTTCACTTGCAATAATAAATAAAAAAGGTGAAAGGGGGTCACCTTGTCGTACACCCCGTTTTGGAAAGAATTGTTCGGTTGGTGATCCATTTATTAAGACCGAGATGGAGGTAGAAGATAGACAAGCATTGACCCACTTTATCCATTTCTCCTCGAAACCCATGAAATTCATGATTTTTGTTAAAAAAATCCCAATCAACACAATCGAAGGCTTTTTCGAAATCAACTTTGAAAATAAAACTTTTTTGTTTTTTCCTTTTTAAGTCATCGACCGTTTCTAAAGCCACCAAAATCCCATCAAAAATGTTTCTGTTACTTATAAAGGCACTTTGTTCATTGCCAATTAATCTCGGGATTACCTTCCTAATTCTATTGGCCATGATTTTTGAGAGAATTTTGTAATAACTGTTTATAAGACTTATTGGGCGAAAGTTGGAAAAATTTAAAGGATCTTTTACCTTCGGAATGAGCGTGATAAAAGAGGCGTTGCATCCATTTGAGATTGAACCTGAGTTCCAGAACCAAGTGATTGCCTTCATGAGGTCGACTTTGATAATATCCCAGAACTTGATGTAAAATAATAAATTGAACCCGTCGGGTCCCGGGGCTTTATTTTTTCCACAACTCTTTATTGCCTCGAGTGTTTCGAGTTCAGAAAACTCTTCTTCAAGTGTATCTGCAAGTGCTTTTTCGATTCTAGGTCCATCCCAATTTTCTAGTAGAAGACCGTCTTTTTTATTACCCGAGAACAAGTTTGCGAAGTGCTTGTGAGCTTCGTTTTTAATCACAGTGGGATCCGTGGTCCAGACTCCATTAGCATTGACTCCGTGGATATTATTCTTGTGTTGTCGTTTGCGAATACAAGAGTGAAAAAAATTACTATTCTCGTCACCTTCTAATGCCCATTTGTACCTTGCTTTTTGTTTTAACATTTCAGTTTGATTTTTTTCTTTTTGAAAGAGCTTATCACGATCCGTGTTCCATGCTAGCAAATCGATATCGCTTAAGTTAGAAACTTCAGCCTTTAGCTCCCAATCGATAACCTTCTTTGTGAGTTCTTCGATTTCACCTTTTAATTTACATTGTGAGGTGGAGTACCATTTTTTGAGTTCCATCTTAACGTTTTTCAATTTTTCTCTAAAGATAACATCATGTCTCCATCCCTTAACCTCCATACTCCAAGCTTTTTCGACAATACTCTGTGCGTCTTTATGTTTTATCCATTCGTCGAAGACTTTAATCGGTTTCGGCCCAAAATCGATATTACCCTCTTGAAGCATTATCGGGCAATGATCCGTATATTTTTTGTCGAGCACAACCGCATTCAAATTAGGCCATTTTTGTAAAACATTTTCGGAAATGAGAAATCGATCAAGTTTACTAAATTTGTGGCCATTATCGCTAATCCTAGTATATAACCGACCTCCAAGCGGGATATCAAGAAGATTGCAATCTTTTATGAAATCGTTAAACCATTTGGCCCTATTTTCAATAAAAAGGTATTTTTCCTTTCGGAAGCAAACCTTACTTCATTGAAATCCCCAAAAATCATCCATAAGGCCTCATCATAATTCATAACCTCTTTAAGATCTTTCCACATTTGCTTTTTACCTTCATCGTTTTGTGGACCATATACGTTTATAAGAACCAACTCCTCACCTACACTTTTCCAATTACCTTTTATCGCAATAAAGGTTTCTCACTCAACAATATGGTTAGTAACAAAAAGGTTAGGATCCTAAACCATAAGAAGCCCGCCCGAATTCCCTTTAGCTTTTTTGCAACAATATTTATAATCCGAGTTACCCCAAAATTTTTCGATCCAGAATTCTGGAAAGTTTTGACATTTAGTTTCTTGTAACGCTAAAAAGTTTGGTTTTTCACGATTGCATAATCTTTTGAACCAATTTAGTTTTAATTTGTCTTTATCATCAAGCCCTAATCCTCTAATGTTTAACGAGATTATCTTCATTTTAAAAAATATTAGTTAAAAATAACCCGAGGGGTAACCCGATTAAAGGCCGGGTCCTTGTCTCTTGGAGAGCCCTAGAATCGAACCTATTTCCTCATAATGCAAAGAGTTTTCAGAGTTTGAAATATTACCTTTGGACCTGCTGCTACTTGTTCCAGATTTTGATCTGCGGGTTTTTGTATGTCTTTTTTTCGGGTGCAATCTTGCTTGAGATTTCAGATTAAGTATCCTAGATGAAGCATTCCATCTTCTTACACTTGCCCATAGACACTCTGTAGGTTGAGACGAGGGTGAAGATTCGTAGGTTTTTTTTCTTTTTTTGTTTGGCTTAGTTGATTGATCTGCAAGTTTAGAAGTAAGGTCGAGGGGTTGTGTGTTTGGAACGCCAGAATCATCACTATTTGATTTCGATGTAAACTTGAAGGGATCACAGGAACTGATGTCAGGTTTCTTAAGTGGGCTTGTTTCATCTAAGTTAAAACATTCATTTGCCAGGCCCAATGTATCCTCTTCTGGAGTTGAAGTACTACCCGTAATGGGCTTATGAAGGTTGGTTTGTTTGTGTGGGCTTGGGGTTTCAACATTAATGGGCTCAACAGCTATAGTGGTTGGTATTGTGGTTGGGCTTATGTCGATAGGGTTGGATTGGGCATTGGTAACAGGGCTAGGGTTAGTGGAATAAGGAACGTCTGCATTTGTTACCTCATCATTATCCGCATTTACTTCATTCTTATTTTCATTAGTTCCAAAGTTCACGCTCTCACCTACCGAAGATGAAGTATCATGTAACGGCTTTGAGTGGTTTAATTCCTTGTGCTCCTTTACGATGTCATCATTACAGTTATGAAAAGAGTCTGACGTGGCATACGTCCTGGAACCTGAACTTTCGGTGTTCCTTGGGATATGTGCAACTGGCGGAGTATTGATATCTCCTTCATCTTCTTCATCTCCTTCATCTTCTGTTCAATCCAAGTAATTAAGACCCGTATTCATCACCAAGAAAACCAATAAATATTTTTGTTAAAAATATAAACTTTGTTAGAAAGAAAGACTCAAAATAGTTGGGAGAGTGATAATGCTAAAAACGAACATATATTTCATAGCATTATTCCTCAAGAAAGACAAGCTTTTAGTTGCAATTGTTCTATTTACAAGTGATATTCGTTTAAATAATAAAAGGTGAAGACAAAAGACAGATTCGACGAATTGAAGACGCAAACGACCAAAAAGCTCAAAAGTACAAAAGACAATCAAAAAGGTTCCAATTATTGATAAGAAACGTCTCGAAATTACAAAAGTACAAGATTCAAAACGCAAAGTACAAAATATAAAATTGTACGCAAGGACGTTCGAAAATCCGGAACCGGGACCAGAGTCAACTCTCAACGCTCGACGCAACGGACTAAAAATTACAAGTTAACTATGTATATAAATATAATATAATATATAATTAATTATATTAATTATATATATATTATAAACCGTCGGTAAACAAAGAGCCAAACTCCTCTGAGCTGTAAAAGCAAACTCCGCGACTCGCGGAGTTTGAAGGCCAAAAAGGCCGCGAGTCGCGGAGCCCCCAGTTTTGAAACTCCCTATAAAGCAAACCGAAATCTGATCATTTTCATCATCTTTTTTTTCCTCATTCATACGTAAAATATATATATATATATTTATAATTTATATTTTAATTTTAATTATAATTCTAATAATAAGGGTATGTTAGCGAATGTTGTAAGGGTGTAAGTCGAAATTCTGTCCGTGTAACGCTACGCTATTTTTAATCATTGTAAGTTATGTTCAACCTTTTTATATTAATGTCTCGTAGCTAAGTTATTATTATGCTTATTTAAAACGAAGTAATCATGATGTTGGGCTAATTACTAAAATTGGGTAATTGGGCTTTGTACCATAATTGGGGTTTGGACAAAAGAACGACACTTGTGAAAATTAGACTATGGGCTATTAATGGGCTTTATATTTTTTTAACTAAATGATAGTTTGTTAATGTTAATATAAAGATTTACAATTGGGCGTCCCTATAAATTACCATATACACTCAATCGGACACGATGGGCGGGGTATTTATATGTACGAATAATCGTTCATTTAACCGGACACGGAAATGGATTAATAGTTAATAAACTTGTTGAAACAGGGGTGAATTACATTCAAGGGTAATTGGTGTAATTGTTAACAAAGTAGTAAAACCTTGGTTTACACGCAGTCGATAACCTGGTGTATTCATTAAACAAAGTATTAAAACCTTGTTACAATTCGAATCCCCAATTAGTTGGAATATTTAACTTCGGGTATAAGAATAATTTGACGAGGACACTCGCACTTTATATTTATGACTGATGGACTGTTATGGACAAAAACCAGACGGACATATTAAATAATCCAGGACAAAGGACAATTAACCCATGGGCATAAAACTAAAATCAACACGTCAAACATCATGATTACGGAAGTTTAAATAAGCATAATTCTTTTATTTCATATTTAATTTCCTTTATTTTATATTTAATTGCACTTCTAATTATCGCATTTTTATTGTTATTTTATCGCAAGTTTATTTTATCGCACTTTTATTATTCGCAATTTCATTATCGTTATTTACTTTATGCTTTAATTTAAGTCTTGTATTCATTTTTAATATTTTACATTTGGTTTTAACTGCGACTAAAGTTTTAAAATCGACAAACCGGTCATTAAACGGTAAAAACCCCCTTTATAATAATAATATTACTTATATATATATGTATTTGTATTTTTATAAAAGTAAACTAATATAGCGTTAAGCTTTGTTTAAAGATTTCCCTGTGGAACGAACCGGACTTACTAAAAACTACACTACTGTACGATTAGGTACACTGCCTATAAGTGTTGTAGCAAGGTTTAAGTATATCCATTCTATAAATAAATAAATATCTTGTGTAAAAATGTATCGTATTTAATAGTATTTCGCACTAAAAATAATACTATTTTGTATACACCCCCTACGACATCAAGTATTTTTGGCGCCGCTGCCGGGGAATTTTCTAAACGCCGGAAGCGCAACGCTAATAAAAAAAAAAAAAGATTTTTAGTTTACTTTTATTAAAATTCGTTTTTGTAAAAAAAAAAAACGTTTTAAATATTCGAAAATATAAAAAGAAAAACAAAAATATAAATATTTTTAGGAGTTTGATAAATATTTAAGTTTTATAAAGTTTCTTTGTTTTTATAAAAACATAAGTTTTATTTAAGTATTTTGTTTTTATTTAAAAACATATAAATATAAAAAAATATATATATATAAATCTAGTTTTAAGATTTTTATTTATAAAATTATAAAGTGATTCTATTTTTATTTAAGTTTTAAATATAAAGTTTTATTAATACACATATTTAAAAACAGAAAATAAAATAAATAAATAAATAAATAAAGAAAAATGCGTTGAAATTAAACCTGTCAGTTGAAATTCTGAACCCCGCGACTCGCGGGGTTTGATGCATTAAATACCGCAACTCGCGGAGGTATTCTGACACGCGACAGAAGCCCTAATCAGGCATTAATTACGGAGTTATTATTATTATTATTTATTAATTAAAACCCTAATTATGTTTTTAGTTTTTAATTAGTTTTTAGTTTTTATTATTATTTTGTATATTTTGTTTAAATTAGTTTAATTAATTTGTAAAATTAGTAGTTTTATTAAATAAATAATATAAAAATAATATTTTTATAAAAATTGTAATTTTTACAACTTTTTGTATATTTTTATATTTTGTCCCTTTTTAATCGCTTTAGTGTAACTTTTGTATTTTTAGCTCATATTTAGTTTTAAACTTAGTTTTTGCCATAGTTATTTTTACTCCTAGATTTTTAGGCTTTGCCGTAGAATTACTTAAGTGCTTTTTCTTTAGACTAAGATTTAGGTGCTTTAGAATTTTGCGACGCCTTTTTAAGTTTTAGTTTCTTTTTAAGTTATTTCCATTTGGGATTTAGTTTTTCTTGTAAGCTTTAATATTTTTAGACGACTTTTTACCTATGTATCAATTATCATTCCAATTAGTAATTTCAATTTGCGATTATAATTTTAAGTTAGTTGTAGTAATAAGGTTAGGTTAGTCAAGTATTTTTAAGTTTTATAAGTTTCTTTTATTTTTCCGTCACCTTTTATTTTTCAACCATTTTTCGTTTTTCGACCTTTTTCGACGAACTCTTTTTCTTTCTTATTTCTCGCTATTCTAGTTTTAGGACATAGATTTTTATTCTACTTCTTATCTAAATTTCTTAAAATTACGAAAATTTATTTTAAGTGGTTAAATTAATAGACATCAAAATTTTCTGGTTCGTAGTAATAGTTGGATTTGTACGTGGACCGGGTTATTGGAGCCAAACAGTCCTCAATTATATTGAGACCAAACGAATCCTGCCCCTCTGGTGCATCTTTTGGCTATTCGAAACGTGGGAAAAATCAGAAAAGTCTATTAATTGGATAACTTATTATAATTTTTTTTTCCTTTTTAAAACTAATAGGATATTCAGTGAATGCACCGAGCAAGACGTTCATCACCTTTTGTACGTTCACCACCTGTAACTAGATCAAGACATTTAGCAAATATAACCGCCGTTGATTTTTCTTTAGAATCGTCATCCAGTCGACCAAGTACTTCAGTTCAAATTTCCGATAATCCATTTTTTGAACCCGACCTCACAATTGAGAATCCGGAGAATATTCAGGAACGGTTCGTAGATCCTGAACCATTAAACTTTCCTCCGGAGCCACCAATCATTCAAACAGAGTTTGTTGAGGAACGAACCATTAAATCAGAATCATCTAGTGATACCGATTCAACAAATTCAATTATGGAGAATCAGGAACCTTTAAGTATGGAAGACCGAATGAGAGCTAAACGCACTGGCCAAGGTCACGCAATTACTCATCCAGACATTAATGCGCCAGATTATGAAATCAAAGGACAAATTCTACACATGGTGACTAATCAATGTCAATTTAGTGGTGCGCTGAAGGAAGATCCAAATGAACATCTACGTACCTTTAATAGGATCTGCACACTATTTAAAATCCGAGAAGTGGAGGATGAACAGATATATCTCATGTTATTTCCCTGGACTTTAAAGGGAGAAGCCAAAGATTGGTTGGAATCGTTACCTGAAGGGGCGATTGATATATGGGATGTTTTAGTTGACAAATTTCTTAAACAATTCTTTCCTGCATCTAAAGCCGTAAGACTTCAAGCAGAAATTGTTACGTTTACACAGAAACCAAATGAAACTCTATATGAGGCGTGGACTAGATATGGAAAGTTGTTAAGAGGATGTCCGCAACATGGTTTAGACACCTGTCAAATAGTACAAATATTCTACCAAGGATGCGACATCACTACAAGAAAAGACATAGATATAGCAGCTGGTGGTTCTATTATGAAGAAAACCGAAACTGATGCTTACAAAATTATTGATAATACTGCTTCCCACTCACATGAGTGGCACCAAGAAAAAGACATCGTTAGATCATCTAAAGCAGCTAGAGCCGATTCTAGCCATGACTTAGATTCCATTTCTGCAAAGATAGATGCTGTGGAGAGACAAATGGAAAAGATAACTAAAGATATTCACTCAATACGAATTAGTTGTGAGCAGTGTGGAGGACCACATTTGACAAAAGATTGTCTCAGTATTGAATTAACAATGGAACAAAGAGAGAATATTTCATACATAAACCAAAGGCCTGGAAATAATTATCAGAATAATTATCAACCGCCAAGACCGATTTACAATCAAAACCAGAATTATAACAGAAATATTCCATACAACAACCAACAAGGTCCTAGCAATCAACAAGTATCCAATAATACTTATAATCAGCAAAGACCTAATTTTCAAAACAAACCACCACAACAAACCGATGATAAAAATCCGAATTTAGAAGATATGATGACGAAGCTAGTTGAAACTCAAACGCAGTTTTTCACATCTCAGAAATAAACCAATGA
This sequence comes from Rutidosis leptorrhynchoides, assembly GCF_046630445.1. Taxonomy (NCBI): domain Eukaryota; kingdom Viridiplantae; phylum Streptophyta; class Magnoliopsida; order Asterales; family Asteraceae; genus Rutidosis; species Rutidosis leptorrhynchoides. The sequence goes on from NC_092341.1 coordinate 341,049,980, forward strand.
ACAAAATGCTCAAGCATTTAGAAATCAACAAGCTTCTATTCAAAATCTGGAACAAGAAGTGAGTAACCTAGCAAGGTTAATAGGTGAAAGAAAACCGGGAAGTCTACCTAGTGATACAAATGCTAACCCCCGGAATGAAACAGCTAAAGCCATTACCACAAGAAGTGGTACAACACTTAAACCACCTGAAATACCTGTAACTTCTGATGAAGCCATTCCTACTCCACAAGAACCACAACCTGATCAAGATAAGGAAAAAGAACCGGTAGTTGAAAAGGTTAATGAAAATAACACAGTTAAGGATAAACCTTATGTTAAACCATACCAACCACCACTTCCTTACCCGAGTAAAATGAAGAAAGAGAAACTTGAAGCCGAGCAATCCAAATTCTTGGATATGTTTAAACAGATAAATGTAAATCTTCCTTTCATTGATGTGATTTCAGGAATGCCTAGATATGCTAAATTCTTGAAAGATCTAATTTCAAATAGGAAGAAAATGGAAGAACTCTCGGCTGTTACTATGAATGCTAATTGTTCAGCAGTACTGTTGAATAAGATACCAGAAAAATTATCTGATCCAGGAAGTTTCACAATTCCATGTTTTCTGGGTAGTCTTAGTTCAATAGAAGCATTGGCAGACTTAGGTGCTAGTATAAATCTAATGCCGTATTCACTATACACTAAACTAGACCTTGGAGAATTGAAACCAACCAGAATAAGCATACAACTAGCCGATAGATCAATAAAATATCCTAGAGGGATAATGGAGAACATGCTAGTTAAAGTTGGTACTTTAGTATTTCTAGTAGATTTTGTTGTTTTGGACATGGAAGAAGATTCTCAAGTTCCTCTCATATTAGGAAGACCATTCTTAAACACGGCTAAAGCAATGATAGACGTGTTCGGTAAGAAACCGACCCTAAGTATAGAGGATGAGAGTGTTACCTTTTCAGTTGATAGAGCAATGCAACAACCACAATCTGCAGATGATACATGTTATTATATTCAAACTATAGATGCACATGCAGAATTATTAGAAGAATTTCCAGAATTACAAGGAACATGAGAATGCTCTTTAGGAGAAGGTAATGAACCAATTGATGAAGCTGAAATGTTAGCTACACTTATAGCTAATGGATATGAACCAACAACAGAAGAAATTCAAATGCTAAAAGAAGAAGACAGATATCGATACAAATCATCGATAGAAGAACCTCCGAAATTAGAGTTAAAGCCACTTCCAAACCATTTAGAATACGCTTATTTACATGGTGAATCTGAATTACCTGTAATAATATCGTCTTCTCTTACTGAAAATGAGAAATCACAACTCATTTCTGTGTTGAAAGCTCATAAACCAGCCATTGCATGGAAGATTCATGATATTAAAGGAATAAGTCCTTCGTATTGCACACATAAAATCCTTATGGAAGAAGGTCATAAAACGTATGTGCAACGCCAACGAAGACTAAATCCTAATATGCAAGATGTAGTTAAGAAAGAGATTATTAAACTGCTAGATGCAGGTCTAATTTATCCAATCTCTGATAGTCCATGGGTAAGCCCAGTTCAATGCGTGCCTAAGAAGGGTGGCATGACTGTCATTACAAATGAGAAAAATGAGCTTATTCCTACTAGGACTGTAACAGGATGGCGTGTATGTATTGATTATAGAAAATTAAATGACGCCACCAGAAAAGATCACTTTCCCTTACCTTTCATAGATCAAATGTTGGAAAGATTAGCCGGAAATAGTTACTATTGTTTTCTAGATGGATTTTCCGGATATTTTCAAATTCCAATAGCACCCGAAGATCAAGAGAAAACCACATTCATGTGCCCTTATGGTACTTTTGCTTACAAACGCATGCCATTTGGACTTTGCAACGCCCCTGCAACCTTTCAAAGGTGTATGATGGTGATTTTTCACGACATGATAGAAGAATGCATGGAAGTATTCATGGATGACTTTTCAGTCTTTGGTGATACATTTAAATCATGTCTAGTTAATCTGGAACGAATGCTAATTAGATGCGAAAAATCAAATCTAGTACTTAATTGGGAGAAATGCCATTTCATGGTTAAAGAAGGCATCGTTCTTGGACATAAAATTTCAAAAGAAGGAATTGAAGTGGATAGAGCTAAAGTAGATGTAATTGCTAAACTTCCACATCCCACCAATGTTAGAGGAGTTAGGAGTTTTCTAGGGCATGCCGGTTTTTACCGACGTTTCATAAAAGATTTTTCTAAAATTGCCATCCTATGAATAAACTCCTAGAAAAGGATGCTCCATTCATCTTTTCAGATGAGTGTATCAAATCTTTTAATATTCTTAAAGAGAAACTCACTAATACACCGATCATGATAACACCAAATTGGAATCTACCATTTGAACTAATGTGCGATGCAAGTGATTTTGCAATGGGAGCCGTTTTAGGACAAAGGATTGAAAAACGATTTCAACCTATATATTATGCTAGTAAGACGTTACAAGGAGCACAAACGAACTCTACAACTACTGAAAAAGAACTCCTTGCTATTGTCTTTGCTTTTGACAAATTTCGATCATATCTCGTTCTAGCAAAAACGGTGGTCTATACCGATCATTCTGCTCTTAGATACCTATTTTCAAAACAAGATGCTAAACCAAGATTAATTCGTTGGATCTTACTCTTACAAGAGTTTGATATTGAAATCCGAGATAAAAGAGGAGCAGAAAATCTCGCCGCTGATCATCTTTCTCGTCTTGAAAATCCCGAATTAGAAGTTCTAAATGAATCAGCCATACAAGACAACTTTCCTGATGAATATCTATTGAAGATAGATTATAATGAAATCCCATGGTTTGCAGACTATGCAAACTACTTAGTTTGTGGATTCCTTGAAAAAGGATTATCGTACCAAAGACGAAAGAAATTCTTCAGTGATATAAAACACTATTTTTGGGAAGATCCACATCTGTTTAAAAGTTGTCCCGATGGAATAATACGCCGATGTGTATTTGGAGATGAAGCTAGTAAAATATTAAACCATTGTCACACAGGACCAACAGGAGGGCATTATGGGCCTCAACTAACAGCAAGAAAAGTTTATGAAGCTGGATTCTATTGGCCAACAATTTACAAAGACGCACACCTTCTTTGCAAATCCTGTGATGCATGTCAAAGGGCCGGAAAAATAAGTCAACGTGATGAAATGCCACAAAATGTCATCCAAGTATGTGAAGTATTTGACATTTGGGGTATTGACTTTATGGGTCCATTTCCAAAATCTCATAATAATCTATATATACTCGTAGCCATTGATTATGTATCTAAATGGGCGGAAGCACAAGCTCTCCCAACTAACGATGCACGAGTTGTAGTCAACTTTTTAAAACGTCTTTTTGCAAGGTTTGGAACACCGAAAGCTTTAATAAGTGATCGGGGTACTCATTTCTGTAATAATCAACTTGAGAAAGTTCTTAAAAGATATGGAGTAACTCATAAAATCTCCACCGCATATCATCCACAAACAAGTGGACAAGTTGAAAATACCAACCGAGCTTTAAAACGTATTCTAGAGAAAACCGTAGGATCAAATCCGAAGGAATGGTCCATTAAATTAGAGGATGCACTCTGGGCTTTTAGAACAGCCTACAAAACTCCAATTGGAACCACACCTTTTAGACTTGTTTATGGAAAAGCATGTCATCTTCCAGTAGAAATTGAACACAAAGCATTTTGGGCTTTGAAAACATGTAATCTTGATTTACATGAAGCCGGACGTCTACGATTAAGTCAACTAAACCAATTAGAAGAATTAAGACATGAAGCATACGAAAATTCGTTAATCTATAAAGAAAGAATGAAGAAATGGCATGATAAAAGAATCAGAAGTTCAAAAGAATTTAAAGAAGGAGACAGAGTTCTTCTTTTCAATTCACGATTCAAGCTATTTCCTGGAAAATTGAAATCAAGATGGTCTGGACCATTCATAGTTAAAAGAGTTTTCCCATACGGAACGATAGAATTAATAAATTCAAATGGGATGGAATTTAAAGTTAATGGTCACAGAGTTAAACATTACATACATGGACCAATGGAAGTCGACAACGAAGTTAATCACAATTTCGACACCACAGCTAACTAAGTGTGGGGAGAATCAAGTCTTTAAAGGATAATATGTATTTCTGTTAGAGTTAGATTGTCTGTTTTCGTGTAGTTCTCGAAAATGGAACCCGAATGGTCTTTCCCTAGCAGACCCTAAAGAACTAGTCTTCTCCCCCCATTCTGAATTTTTATTTTTTTTAGGTTTTTACAAAATGAAGACTGCCTGTGAACTAAACCATGGTCTAATGCTACACGCTTTGATCACTAAAAGAAATAATGACATACTACCAAGTGAAATAGTATCAGTAATCAGAGAAAGAATGGACGGAGTTAGAAAAGAATCCAGATGCGAAGATAATAAGTTACAATTTGGTAAAGGAAAATCAAAATCCGCAGCGAAAAGAAGAGCACGACACCTAGAAAGATGTCACAAATGCGGAAAATGGTCACATGGAGGTAAATGTTCGAATAATCAAACCTATTCAAATACCGAATTTGTTACTTTATGCAGAGACGGACCGTTCATATGTTTAGAAGAAAAGACACTGAATGCTCGAGGTTACGCCTATGTAGCCATGGAAAACCAATTAAACCGACTATCTTATGAATGGGATAGATCATATAACTAAGAAATCTATTTCACAGGTATGTCTGTACAGTTTTTATTTTTATTTTTATTTTTAACCTTTTGATAATAAACGCTAATTTGTTCGCTAAAAAGTATTAAATTGGTATTGAATAAAATTAGGTTTGGCGACCGAAATTATTGATATCATTCAAAAATTTATTACATCACTGCAAAATTTAATGTTTATTCTTAAGGTATAAATATCTTTAATCAATCAACCCAAAATATTTCAAAAATTCGTCATGAGTTAAATTAGGTTTTGGAACCGAAATTACTTTACCGAAAAGAGGGGCGCATATTTTTGATAATATTTGATTGATTAAAGTGGGATAAAAAGACAAAAATATTTTAAATTTTATTTTTACCATGTTTTTAAAATTAATATTTAAATCTTAAATTAATATTGTAAACTTTGTAAAAACAATATATTTAAAATTGTAAATATTTGAAAAATTAATATAAGTTTGGTGTGAATTTATAATATGAATTTTTAAATTAAGTTTGGTGTGAATTTTTAAAATATAAATTTTTAATTTTATGCATTTTAAATTTTAAGTTTAGTGTGAATTTTTAATATTAATTTTGAATTTTATATTTAAGTTGTGTGAATTTAAAAACAAAAATTTACTTTATCTCATTAAGTTAAGAATATGATTTTTAAAATTCGTCGTAAGTTGAAGACTAGGTCTTTGAACCGAAATTGCTTTACCCGAGGGAGGGACGAGAACTTTTATTATCATTATTTTTAATCTTATTGAATTAAAGTATGCCAAAAACATTGAAAAAACCCAAAAATCTTAGCTTTTAAAACAATCGATACAAAAAGACAAATTTTAAAATTTTGTCGAGGGACGGACTAGGACATCGATCCGAAACGACCTCGTCCTAAATAACAAAGGAAACGAAATTTTAAAATTAAGTACTTAATTGTTTTATAAGTTAATGATTATATAAAAAAAAAAAAATTAAATATCAAACTCCGCGACTCGCGGAGTTTGAAGGGTTATTCATCGCGAGTCGCGGGAGTTACGAAAAATCAGAAAAAAATAAAGAGCTGGAACAGATCAGTCCCAACCCCAAAACAAAAACATACTGCGAAAAACTGCACGCAAAAACCCGAAAAAAACCCCCCAAAATCACAATTTTTAACCGTTAATCACCAAATCTTTTACTAAAATCATGTTGAGAAGGATGCTATCTAGGAATTACTCAAGAAAAACGGTAAATTTCTACACCTAAACACCATTTAATCCGAAATTAGTGTTCTTGAGCAATTTTTCCCCAATTTGATTTTGATGCTTTTTAGTGTAATTATGCTTAAATTGTTTATGTATTATGCTTGTATAACCTAGATTGATGCTGTTTAACATGATTAGAAGCCTTAAACTTCAAATTTTGAGTAATCTAGGGTTTGTGTTCTTGAGCAAATTTGGGGCTTTTTGATATAAACAGGTTATGGCCGATTTTTGTCATGAATTGTTGCTAAATTGAGTAGTGTAACATGTCTAGGTAGTTAAATGATCCAAACTTTGAGCCTAAACATGATTTTGAGAATTAAAGTGGACTTTTTCAAGTCTAAAATTCATGAACTTGATTGTTGAAAGATAATGCCATTTGAGACTTGTTTAATTGCTAGTAATGATTATTTTGACATGTTATTTGAGTTAAATGCTTATGAACTTGGCGAACATTTTCGTATATGCTTATTTGAAAAAGTGTAGATTTGATGAAAATATGAAAATAAGCTTAAGTTTGATATAAATTGATCATGTCATTGTAATTATTTTGATTGATGATTTTGCTGACACTAATGCATATTTGGATGCAAAAAAAATTGTGTTTGATGTGTTTTGCAGACTGAAAGGGGTGAATCTTCATCCCAAGCCCGCAATTCTCCTGCTGAGAATGTGGAACAACAGGAGGTGGATAACTACTACAAGCAGGATATACCTCATCCAGTCATGACCTTTTCTGATGTGCACTTGGAAGAATTGCACCCGAACCTGAGATTTGACAGACTTTGGATAGATTATCCAAAATATCAAAGGGGTTTGCATACTCTTCATTCTAAGGTTGTTGAGGTATCGAGGGTCATAGAATGGGGACCCTTAGAAGCTGTAGAATTGGCCGGGCCAATTAGGGAATTACTTGTACAGAGGTATGGTAATTCTTCTTTTAATGACTGGGTACGTTTATTCACCATGCGTAGACCTGTATATAAAGTATGGTGTGAAGAATTGTTATGTAGTATAGAGTTGAATGATCGGGTAGCTAGTTTAACCGATCGTTCTTTTATTAGATTTTTGTTAGGCGGTTCGATGCGCCACATGTCTTTACTGGACATGGCTCAGGCTTTACGTATATATAAGCCTGAGGAGTTAGCATCTGCCGATTGTAGAGGGTTGATACTAAACGGTAGAAAGATAGATGAAAATTTTGATATACACGGTGTGTGGAGTCAAATGACAAGCCATCACCGTTTCAAAGGGGGAAATTACTCTTATTTGGATATAGATAGAGCCGAATTAAGAGTGATACATAGGTTTTTAGCTAATTCGATTACACAAAGGGGTAAGAACAAGGAAAAAGTAAATGAACAGGATTTGTTTTACCATATGTGTATTCGAGACCCACAAAGCGCTGTAAGTATACCATATTGTGTGGGTTATTATTTATCAGCTATGGTTCGGGGGATGCGACCGCATAGCATAATAGGAGGTGGTATTTTTATTACTTTGATTGGTGAATATCTCGGTGTGGATATAAGTCGGGGGGGATTATTAGTAGAAGAACCGGAACCCCGCGATACTATAGGTTTAAATGTATACCATGGTGCTAAAGTTTTGAAGAGGCGAAATAACGCCGCAGTACAATACCATGGTAGACATCCACAGGTGGAGAGAAACCAACAGCAAGGTAATGTAGGAGGGGAGAATGAGATGCAAGAAATGCAAAGGTTTATAGCTTCTCAGGAATACGAAAATGCTAGACAGAGAGCATTTGAAGATTGGCAAGTTCATCAGAACCAAATCATAGCTCATTGCCAACATATAGGTAGAAACTATATTCCTACACCGAAACCCATCTTCCCTCCCTGGTCTATAGAGATACGTATGACCCTGCCGAAGCATTCTATAGCACCTATGGTTATGCCTGGAACCCCTATTGGTACCAGTATCATCCCTAGTATACTTAGTTTTATTTTTTTTGTAATTTGTAATTATTGATACGTTTAATACTTTTGTTAATATTGTAATCATTTTTATAATTATCTATCTTTTATTCTTAGATTTTAATAATTTTTGAATGTGGGGTAATATACCAAACTTCAAAAATATGTATATATGTTTGCAGTTTATCTTATGTACACAACAGGGTAAAACAACGCATTTTCAAAGACTGGCATTAAGTTCAGCAAAAGCAACTAATTTTGACGACAAGATGCAAAATATATGTGAAATAACAACAAGACGGAATGAACAAATGATGTGCACCATTTATCATTCAGCAAACAAACGCCAATATATTTGGAAACTTTGGTAAAAATTTAATCATTTTCACACAAATCACCCTCAATAATTTAAATTGTTACTGATTTCTTGCAAATGAGGGCATTGCAAGATTTTAAGTGTGGGAAGGGGTTAAAATTCTTTCGGATTTTAAAATTTTTACTTTATACACTTGGTTACCATTAAAAATGCTAGTAAAGCAGTAGTTGTATTAGAATCTAGTGCTCTCTGATAATAAAGAACAGCCCTAGTCTTATATACTGACTACCCAATTCTAGTAAAAATTTTCAAAATTTTCAATTAAATGAACTCAAAATCATGTTTATACATATTTATGAACGATAAAACTAGGTTTTAACACTTAAATTATTGTTACAAATTGAGAAACAAACCAAAATGTTAAAATTCATTTAAAATGGAATAGAGGACGATAAAAAGGAAAATAAAAGCCAAGTGTGGGAAAATTTACCAAGTTATCTTAAACATATGTCACATATATCTGTAACAAATAACTGAAAATACTTTTGCTTTGGACTAAACTAAACTGTTTTACCCGATAAAAGAAAAGAAGAGATGGATCTACACGATGAATCAATTCCATCATTAAAAGGAAGTAAAGTCTTCCGAAAAAGAAACGCGCTTCTTGATTTAGGTCATGAAGTTGTCGTCCAGACCAGCTGTAGGTTGACGAAAAATCTAGAAAAGTCATCACTAAAATCAGCAGGAAATCCACGGACCTCAGCATTAAACAGGGTCGCCAAGTGGTCAGATTTATCCTAACCATGAGAAGGATTTATCTTGTACAATGGGGGGCACCATGCAAATTAGCTGGATAAGACTAATGAATCAGATCCCCAGAAAGGATAATCTCCTTAAAGATTAAAAATCAGCTTTTAAGCCTGATATTACTCAATCCTAGAGATTGACCTTAAAGATTGAGAATTACAAACTCATGGAATTCAATGATATCTAAACTCGAGCTTGAACGAGAAAATATTTTGATCAAAATTACAAACCGATTTGTTTTCTGAAAACCTATTTTCAATGCGTTCATTACCATTGAACGTAAAATCCTAGGAATTCACCTGGAATTCATTAGGTCACCTGAACTAAATTGGGTGTCAACCGTAAGAACGGTGGTTGCATAGCATGATCAAAGACAGGACCTTGTGCCATACCGAAAAATCATAAGGGTGAGCTTTACTATTGCTCCTACCAAGGATAGTAATTGCGTCCGACACGTTATAGACCATAATTAAAAGCATGTCAGGGGACATTGCCTTAACAGTTGCTTGTTCAACGCTTTCCTTTACAACCGGACGGTAGTTTACCGAAAGGTAATATACGGGACAAGTGAACTGGACGTGTTGCTTTCCAAATACAAGGTTAGCAAGTGGGTGACACAAAACCGCAAGTTTTGAGCTAAAATTTTCAAATCTGAAACCCACCAAACCCACAAAAATATTTTGCAAACACCGGTAAAGGGTTATCCCGGAAAACTTATCTAGGGTAAAAACTAGATTTAATTTTCAAAAGATCAAATGTTTTCATAAAGATCCAATTTCCTTAATGGATCTAAATTTTTATAGTCATGTGGGACTATAAACCATATCGTTACTACCATTGTTTATACCGCCGTATAGAAATCACTGATGTACAAAGTGTGAAGAATAAAGAAGTGATTCTTGTATTTCAAGACGATATTGCTTGAGGACAAGCAACGCTCAAGTGTGGGAATATTTGATAATGCTAAAAACGAACATATATTTCATAGCATTATTCCTCAAGAAAGACAAGCTTTTAGTTGCAATTGTTCTATTTACAAGTGATATTCGTTTAAATAATAAAAGGTGAAGACAAAAGACAGATTCGACGAATTGAAGACGCAAACGACCAAAAAGCTCAAAAATACAAAAGACAATCAAAAAGGTTCCAATTATTGATAAGAAACGTCTCGAAATTACAAAAGTACAAGATTCAAAACGCAAAGTACAAAATATAAAATTGTACGCAAGGACGTTCGAAAATCCGGAACCGGGACCAGAGTCAACTCTCAACGCTCGACGCAACGGACTAAAAATTACAAGTTAACTATGTATATAAATATAATATAATATATAATTAATTATATTAATTATATATATATTATATATATATTATAAACCGTCGGTAAACAAAGAGCCAAACTCCTCTGAGCTGTAAAAGCAAACTCCGCGACTCGCGGAGTTTGAAGGCCAAAAAGGCCGCGAGTCGCGGAGCCCCCAGTTTTGAAACTCCCTATAAAGCAAACCGAAATCTGATCATTTTCATCATCTTTTTTTCCTCATTCATACGTAAAATATATATATATATTTATAATTTATATTTTAATTTTAATTATAATTCTAATAATAAGGGTATGTTAGCGAATGTTGTAAGGGTGTAAGTCGAAATTCTGTCCGTGTAACGCTACGCTATTTTTAATCATTGTAAGTTATGTTCAACCTTTTTATATTAATGTCTCGTAGCTAAGTTATTATTATGCTTATTTAAAACGAAGTAATCATGATGTTGGGCTAATTATTAAAATTGGGTAATTGGGCTTTGTACCATAATTGGGGTTTGGACAAAAGAACGACACTTGTGGAAATTAGACTATGGGCTATTAATGGGCTTTATATTTGTTTAACTAAATGATAGTTTGTTAATGTTAATATAAAGATTTACAATTGGGCATCCCTATAAATTACCATATACACTCAATCGGACACGATGGGCGGGGTATTTATATGTACGAATAATCGTTCATTTAACCGGACACGGAAATGGATTAATAGTTAATAAACTTGTTGAAACAGGGGTGAATTACATTCAAGGGTAATTGGTGTAATTGTTAACAAAGTAGTAAAACCTTGGTTTACACGCAGTCGATAACCTGGTGTATTCATTAAACAAAGTATTAAAACCTTGTTACAATTCGAATCCCCAATTAGTTGGAATATTTAACTTCGGGTATAAGAATAATTTGACGAGGACACTCGCACTTTATATTTATGACTGATGGACTGTTATGGACAAAAACCAGACGGACATATTAAATAATCCAGGACAAAGGACAATTAACCCATGGGCATAAAACTAAAATCAACACGTCAAACATCATGATTACGGAAGTTTAAATAAGCATAATTCTTTTATTTCATATTTAATTTCCTTTATTTTATATTTAATTGCACTTCTAATTATCGCATTTTTATTGTTATTTTATCGCAAGTTTATTTTATCGTACTTTTATTATTCGCAATTTCATTATCGTTATTTACTTTATGCTTTAATTTAAGTCTTGTATTCATTTTTAATATTTTACATTTGGTTTTAACTGCGACTAAAGTTTTAAAATCGACAAACCGGTCATTAAACGGTAAAAACCCCCTTTATAATAATAATATTACTTATATATATATGTATTTGTATTTTTATAAAAGTAAACTAATATAGCGTTAAGCTTTGTTTAAAGATTTCCCTGTGGAACGAACCAGACTTACTAAAAACTACACTACTGTACGATTAGGTACACTGCCTATAAGTGTTGTAGCAAGGTTTAAGTATATCCATTCTATAAATAAATAAATATCTTGTGTAAAAATGTATCGTATTTAATAGTATTTCGCACTAAAAATAATACTATTTTGTATACACCCCCTACGACATCAGAGAGCGTCATGAGGCATAAGATGACAGATTAAAACCGTAGCTACTTCTTTATCTGGAGGGGTAGATGAAGCATCACCTATTGACCAGCCACCCTATTCGCCTGGTCCACCCATCTTGGCACCTATATATTTTCCCTGAAAAAGGGGTGTCCCTAGTGCACCAATACTGATAGCAATGCTGTGACGATCGCTCCAAATCCATATGGACGAACACGTCATTCATCAATTTCATTGCGAGGTATTTGACCTCTATATGATACGTTTTGTAAATATTGCATTCTTTTGAAAAGGCACACCATAAATGAATGTTTAAATCAAAGGTTTTCGACATCTGATGATTTCTACATATAGACAATCACCGTAAATAATAGTTTACAATAGTAATTCCGTTGACAATTGAGACGACCCGACCCAATCCATAGGGACGAATACAATAACATATGATAACATTGTGAGGTACTTGACCTCTATATGATACATTTTACAAACGTTGCATTTATTCTTAAAAGGCAAACTATCATTACATCAATATTTGACATTTTCGTCTAACATTTCATAATATCCAAATGACCTAATCTGTCATTTACTTATTTATATTCTCTATTGAACTCCAATGACTCTAATGCAACGTCTTTGTATCATGGCTTAAAAGGTCCCAAGTAGTATCCTTAACATGAGCTAATGCACAGCGGAAGACTTAATTCATACCTGAGAATAACATGCTTTAAAACGTCAACATAAAGTTGGTGAGATATATAGGTTTGATGCTAGCAGCGTTATAACAATGGAACACAAGATTTCATATATAAACATTTTAATAAAAATATTCTAAGTGGTTGAGCACTTGGTAACCATACTTAACATTTAATCACGTCGCATATTCCCTTTATTATGAAATCTTACTACACCGTACCAAGGTTTAGTCACGAAACGAAGTACTGTGCAACCGTTGAATACTGGTCGTCCAGTCCGGTTGGGGTTGTCAGGCCCGATAGATCTATCAACAGGATTCGCGTTTACAATACCGCTGTAAATAACAGTTACCAAGCTACAGGGAAGTATGCCAGTGGTACAACTCAACGTAGAATATATTTTTCAGTTACTTGTGTCCATATCGTAAAACATAAAATACATGTATTCTCATCCCGAAATATTTAGAGTTTAAAAGTGGGACTATATACTCACTTTTGTCTTGAAGATATGTAATTTCGACTTGGTCTCCGATTGATATCACGAACCTATCCATATATAATATATCAATACCTTTTCTTTTTAAACAATCGTCACATATATATACTTATAATACTTTTAATACTTTTAATAATTCCTTAGTCCGTAGTTAGCAGTCCGATGTTAGTAATTCAATTTTAATGGTTCATATTTAGTTGTTTAATAAACCCCCAATGAAATAAATAAAACCCCCATCGTATATGTATTGGTCGAGATTAATCTTGACCCATGGTACCGGTGTTGTCAAATGACGTGTTGCGTACATAAAGTACCGGTGTTGTCAAATGACGTGTTGCGTACAATCATGAGATCTTATGATTAATCTTCTCGTATTGTTTACGGGTGATCCTAAACCATATAAAATTAAATTATGAGTACATATGTATAAAATATCATGTTACTTTAGGAAGATGTGATTTATTTAATTTTCTCCAATTATTTTCGTGGCTAAACTAGTCTTGGATATCCGATTTTGTTTTGGTCATAATTTCTTCGTTACAACTCCGTTTTCGTTGATTCAACTTTCCACTTCCTTGGATCGAGTCCCTCTTTAAGAATATGAACTATAAATACCTTAGTTTGTATTCGAAATCATAGGTCATAGGTCAAATTTTGGTGAAACTTATGAAGTTAATCATTTTTGTTACAAAAACATCATTTAATGACCATTTTTCTAAAAATACTTATACTATGAATTAAATCATGAAATTTTTATGTGTTAACATATTCATAAGAAATATCATTTTTCCAGAATATAAACCTCCAATTCAAAGTTCAAGATGGTTTTTAATTATCCAACCCAAAACAGCCCCCGGTTGCACTCCGACGTCATAAAAACAGTTTTTTTAAGGTATTCTTTGAAAAACCAAGTTATACCTTGTTAAATTAGCATATATTTAAGTTATATTACAGGTCTTGAAGTATTTTAAAAGTTAAGTTAGAAGGATCTATTTAGTTTGCAAACAAGTTTGAAATCATTCAAACTATGTTTTTGTTGTTAAAATTGTATACCATACAATAAGATAGCTATATATATATGAATCGAATAAGGTTATGAACAAAGTTACTACCTCAAGTTACTTGGACAAGATTACTGTAAAAGAGGAGTAAAAACCTAGAACCAAAAGAGTGATGAAATTGGATGAAAGATTGGAAGCAACTTAAGACATAAACTTGAATTGAAAGTTGTATTTTTGTAGTGTTTTTGTTGATCTTTTTATGGTGGTGTTTAAGGTGATTCTTGAGAGGATTTTTGCTGGAGTTCTTAGAGAGACATGAGGCTAGTAAGTATGTGTGTTTAGCTAGAGAAATGATGTTCCAAAAATTGAAAATGGATGCATGTATTTATGGTGGTGTAAAAGGTGTATAAATTTGTAATTTTGTGAAAAGATCTTTTAATCATGTGAAATTGTCATACTAAATAACAAAAGTAGTTACCTTATACATAAGGCATGAACAAGGGCTGGTTGGTGGTGATTTGATGTGTATATACCAATAGTAAATATGTATAAAAGCTAGGTATGATACGAGTACATATACTCTAGATATACGTATAGAAATCTTGTGAAAAATGGAATGAGGATTCAAATATAGCTATCTTTTGTGAATATACTTATATTGTTTTATGTATTTAAGTCTTTAAAAGTGATTAAATACATTATATATACGATATATGTATAAACATTATAGGTCGTAAGTATTTATGTCAAATAACGTTACGTATAGTTATCGTTTTGAAAGCTTAAGTTAGTAGTTTTAAAATATACTTATAACTTATTGTTATTAATACAAAATGAGATATTTAAACATCCTTAAATCATGTTAAATATGTATATATACATATATATACACAAACGTATAATTAACATATATTGTATAGTTCGTGATATCATCGGTCAAACTAGACGGTTAAACGTTATGTAAAACTCTTTTCAAAATCATAAATCTCAACAATTTAGATTGATTATCATGTTGGTAAGTTTTAATTTATGTAAATATTAATCTTATAAGTGTAAAACGATCGGAAAAATCCGGGTCGTTACAGTACCCACCCGTTAAAGAAATTTCGTCCCGAAATTTGGTAGAGGTTGTCATAAATAACAATAGGAATGTTTTCATGACGAATATGAGGTATTAATAGAGTTTTATCATTATTGGAAGATATGGATAAAACGATTCGGTCATGTGAAACGCACGAGTGAAGCTATCACAAAAGAATGAAATGAGTGAATATAGAATTGTTTTAACCGATGTCGAGATTAGGATTGATTTCCAGAATTTAAGGGATTTAAAGAAAATCTTATGTAATAAGATTTGGTTCTTCGATGATTTAGAAAACAGGATCTCCTTTGATTTAATGCGATAATCTGTTTCGATTTCTTTGTCGGATATTTCACTATAAATCCACCTCCTTCCCTTTCTTACTTCCATACCTCACATCTCTTACTCTTCCTCCTCTAATTCATACCTTAAGGTATCCTTTAAAATGCTTCATCCCGTTCTGATTTTTGTTATACTTCTAACTTTCATATCTTTCATTCTTCTCTTTCATCTACCGCTAGAAGAATCTATTCACTTTTATGATTTTCTTGGAATTATAATGTTTCTAATTCTCCCGTGTCTTTACGTCGCCATACGTATTGATACACACGGTTTGTAGTTTCTGGGTGGTTATTGGGTTTGATATATTTCCTTATATTTCGATGCTCCTGCTTCTGTTTTCCATAATCATTGTCATCCATAGTTAATACTCTCTCCTATTTGCTATAATCTATACCCCAATTTCTATTTTGGGACTTTGTCCCTTCGTTTCTTCTTCCCGTCCTTGAGTCAAGCGATCAATAGTTCGAAATTCGTAGGTATAAAATTCGGAATGAACATAGCTAATGCTCTAAGAAAGGAATGGTAATGGCACGATTTTGATTTGTCAAATTACCAGAATATCCAGGAAAATAGAACTATCAAGATGATTTGTTCTTAATATGTTTCGGAATTGGATAGAATGTAAAAGTCGTGTAACATGGCACATGATGACGGTACTGTGAATCATCATATTCCATTAGAAACTTAACATGACTTACTGTAATATAATGAAGTTGATCAAGTTTCATTATATTATACTAGTTCATGCATCAGTTCCCAACACTGCTTCAGAACATTCCTATTTTAAACTTGAAGGATTTAGAAACTAACACAGTTTCCTTTATATTGTAACGCAGATATTACAGAGAGATAAATGATTTCAGATAAGGATAGTGGTGAAAATATCTTCAGAAATATGAAAGATATGATAATATCTTGGAATTTCTAATGTCGAAGGATGATGATGAAGATTGACCCGTAAGGGATTAGATTCAGAAGCAAGGTGTTTGCTACAGAATCGTCATAATTCTTTATGTACAAGTTTAGTCCTTGTAACTTGTTCAGAGTCTCCTTCATGGTTTGTTCAATCCGGTTTTCAGTACCAATTTTCTATCGAGCGTTCCTAACACTTCCTTCTTTTATCATCAACATTTGGTCATTAAGACCTTCTACAACATGCTGCTTCGTCAGTATTTTCAAAGTTATCGGATCTGGGTCATTGGTTATCAAACCAAGATGGTTTAAGGAGAATTGTATTTTTAGATGATTAAACGCTGATGGTAATATGATGGAATATAAAAGGTTCTCCGGTAACGATGGCGAAAGAACAACGTATATATATATATCGAGATTGTAATAAGAGTAGTCTTACTGAGATATCGAAGTGGAGCTGTGACAAAATTAGTTAATTGAAAAGGAATCGCGTGATTGTTTTTGCTAATGGATGATAAGGAATTCGATGCGGATACGTTTTAACTATAACTTCGAGTTCAAAAATTTTTAGGTGCATAACTGTATGCATAAATCTTTATTCCGTAGACGAGGTGCGGCTGGTTGAACTTCTCGATCGAGATGTTTTCAAGAATCATGAAAAGTTGTGAATGCGAATTGTAATCGTCAAGATACAAATGAGGTTTAAAATAGAATCAAGTGGCAAACTTGAAGGATTGTTTAGTTTCATATGTAATAATCATCATTTTAACTCATTTTTAATTGTCCAAAGTTAGCAGTCCAATAGTCCGATTGTCCAATGGTTCAATAAATTCATATATGAACTAAATATATAATATTCGAATTACTTAATACGTATCGTGACCCGTGTACTGGTCTCGGTGTCGATCACAACTCAAAGTATATATATATTTTGGAATCAACTCCGACCCTGTATAGCCAACTCCCACCTTCACATATAGAGTGTCTATGGTTGTTCCGAAATATATATATAGATGGATCAATATGATAAGTCGAAACCTTGTATACGTGTCCCGTTATTTAAAATGCGTAAAATAAATAAATATATATCATGACCCATTATACAACGTGTTGTCTCAGAATTAATCCGACGTGTTGTTGTACATGTGTCCCGACGGTATGTAAAGTACAGAAATTAAAATTGCAAGAATGTAAATTGCGATAAATTAAATATTAATCAGTTAGCTGGGAACAGTTAGCCAGAACAGTTAGCGTGTAATCCTATCACAATTTCAATTAATTAATTCATCTGTTTCTAACAATTTTTATTTTGCCAATGTTTCTTCATTATGCCACTTGTTGGATTCGGATAGGTAAAAATCCAAATATGAAATTTAAATGGAAATGGTTAATCTGGGGTGAACGGATACGTATATCGGTAATTGTAAGTAGGATAATAAATGATCGTTGAATCAGATTCGAAGAATGTACAGTGTAACTTGTTAATGTGAATTCTAAATATTCCTTGGGTACTACCCACCCGTTAAAATATTTTCATCATTAACAGTTTGTACGAATGAAATTTTTAATTACAATCTTTATGAAAATATATTTGCATATATATTTTCTTCGGAGGTAACTATGAATTTAATGAGTCAATAAAATATTCAACTCATTTGATTTATCGTTATTACTAGATTACATAATCTCCAAAACATTAGAGATTACATAATCGTCATGTCGAACGAAGAACGATACGTAAAGAAGAGGTAATCGGTGTAGAATGATATGTAGAACAAAGATCATATTCGAAGTTCAGATGATGATGTTGAGGTACGTGGTGCGGATGTGATTGTTGGTGGTGGTAATGATACGGTGGGTGTTGATGCTGATGATGTCGTTGACGTCGATGATGCTACTGGTACTGAAGATTGCGAGGTTGATGTTGTTAACGGTACTGGTTATGCTGCTGGTGCTGCTGCTGGTGTTTGTAACCTTCGCACCGTGTTCTCCAAAGCCGTCACACGAGCGCGAAGTTCGTTAATTTCTGCTAGTACACCAGGATGATTGACGGTTGGAGTGAGCGAATGAACAAGATCCGAAATATGGGATAGGATATAATCGTGACGAGATACTCGAGAAATGAGAGAGAAAATGGTTTCTTGAACAGGTTCGCCGGTAAGTGCTTCAGGTTCGTCGCCAATGGGGCAATTCGGTGGGTGAAAGGGATCACCTTCTTCTTGTCTCCAATAATTTAGTATACTACGAACCCATCCTCAATTCATCCAGAATAGATGATGAGAAATTGGTTGATCCATTCCAGTGACGCTGCCTTCGGAGCCCGAATGGAAATCCATATCAGCGTAGCTGTCGGAGTCGGAGGAATTCGAACTGGACGCAGAGTTCATCTTGTACAGTCGGGGAAATGAATTTTTGGTTTGGAATAGATTATAGGAGTTGGGTTTGGTATTCTTCAATACATAATTTACATATGTATTTATAATACTCAAAATCCCGTGAATTACGGAGAATCTTTGAAATTCGTCAGGCAATGTCTATAGCAACAGATACGCTAGGATACGAATTTTGTCTATACACTATCGATGCACCAAATGCAGTAAGACGTGTCTAGACTTAAGAATACTAAGCAGGCAATTCTTAAGGATGATAAGTAGATGATTTTCGACTAGATATGATAAGCAAAACTTTTGACATGTAGACACGGTCAAAGTCCAGACTCACTAATGCATCCTAACAACTACCAGTTAGACATACTAATGCAAGGCCTGGTTCGCTAAGACCAACGCTCTGATACCACATGAGACGACCCGACCCAATCCATAGGGACGAATACAATAACATATGATAACATTGTGAGGTACTTGACCTCTATATGATACATTTTACAAACGTTGCATTTATTCTTAAAAGGCAAACTATCATTACATCAATATTTGACATTTTCGTCTAACATTTCATAATATCCAAATGACCTAATCTGTCATTTACTTATTTATATTCTCTATTGAACTCCAATGACTCTAATGCAACGTCTTTGTATCATGGCTTAAAAGGTCCCAAGTAGTATCCTTAACATGAGCTAATGCACAGCGGAAGACTTAATTCATACCTGAGAATAACATGCTTTAAAACGTCAACATAAAGTTGGTGAGATATATAGGTTTGATGCTAGCAGCGTTATAACAATGGAACACAAGATTTCATATATAAACATTTTAATAAAAATATTCTAAGTGGTTGAGCACTTGGTAACCATACTTAACATTTAATCACGTCGCATATTCCCTTTATTATGAAATCTTACTACACCGTACCAAGGTTTAGTCACGAAACGAAGTACTGTGCAACCGTTGAATACTGGTCGTCCAGTCCGGTTGGGGTTGTCAGGCCCGATAGATCTATCAACAGGATTCGCGTTTACAATACCGCTGTAAATAACAGTTACCAAGCTACAGGGAAGTATGCCAGTGGTACAACTCAACGTAGAATATATTTTTCAGTTACTTGTGTCCATATCGTAAAACATAAAATACATGTATTCTCATCCCGAAATATTTAGAGTTTAAAAGTGGGACTATATACTCACTTTTGTCTTGAAGATATGTAATTTCGACTTGGTCTCCGATTGATATCACGAACCTATCCATATATAATATATCAATACCTTTTCTTTTTAAACAATCGTCACATATATATACTTATAATACTTTTAATACTTTTAATAATTCCTTAGTCCGTAGTTAGCAGTCCGATGTTAGTAATTCAATTTTAATGGTTCATATTTAGTTGTTTAATAAACCCCCAATGAAATAAATAAAACCCCCATCGTATATGTATTGGTCGAGATTAATCTTGACCCATGGTACCGGTGTTGTCAAATGACGTGTTGCGTACATAAAGTACCGGTGTTGTCAAATGACGTGTTGCGTACAATCATGAGATCTTATGATTAATCTTCTCGTATTGTTTACGGGTGATCCTGAACCATATAAAATTAAATTATGAGTACATATGTATAAAATATCATGTTACTTTAGGAAGATGTGATTTATTTAATTTTCTCCAATTATTTTCGTGGCTAAACTAGTCTTGGATATCCGATTTTGTTTTGGTCATAATTTCTTCGTTACAACTCCGTTTTCGTTGATTCAACTTTCCACTTCCTTGGATCGAGTCCCTCTTTAAGAATATGAACTATAAATACCTTAGTTTGTATTCGAAATCATAGGTCATAGGTCAAATTTTGGTGAAACTTATGAAGTTAATCATTTTTGTTACAAAAACATCATTTAATGACCATTTTTCTAAAAATACTTATACTATGAATTAAATCATGAAATTTTTATGTGTTAACATATTCATAAGAAATATCATTTTTCCAGAATATAAACCTCCAATTCAAAGTTCAAGATGGTTTTTAATTATCCAACCCAAAACAGCCCCCGGTTGCACTCCGACGTCATAAAAACAGTTTTTTTAAGGTATTCTTTGAAAAACCAAGTTATACCTTGTTAAATTAGCATATATTTAAGTTATATTACAGGTCTTGAAGTATTTTAAAAGTTAAGTTAGAAGGATCTATTTAGTTTGCAAACAAGTTTGAAATCATTCAAACTATGTTTTTGTTGTTAAAATTGTATACCATACAATAAGATAGCTATATATATATGAATCGAATAAGGTTATGAACAAAGTTACTACCTCAAGTTACTTGGACAAGATTACTGTAAAAGAGGAGTAAAAACCTAGAACCAAAAGAGTGATGAAATTGGATGAAAGATTGGAAGCAACTTAAGACATAAACTTGAATTGAAAGTTGTATTTTTGTAGTGTTTTTGTTGATCTTTTTATGGTGGTGTTTAAGGTGATTCTTGAGAGGATTTTTGCTGGAGTTCTTAGAGAGACATGAGGCTAGTAAGTATGTGTGTTTAGCTAGAGAAATGATGTTCCAAAAATTGAAAATGGATGCATGTATTTATGGTGGTGTAAAAGGTGTATAAATTTGTAATTTTGTGAAAAGATCTTTTAATCATGTGAAATTGTCATACTAAATAACAAAAGTAGTTACCTTATACATAAGGCATGAACAAGGGCTGGTTGGTGGTGATTTGATGTGTATATACCAATAGTAAATATGTATAAAAGCTAGGTATGATACGAGTACATATACTCTAGATATACGTATAGAAATCTTGTGAAAAATGGAATGAGGATTCAAATATAGCTATCTTTTGTGAATATACTTATATTGTTTTATGTATTTAAGTCTTTAAAAGTGATTAAATACATTATATATACGATATATGTATAAACATTATAGGTCGTAAGTATTTATGTCAAATAACGTTACGTATAGTTATCGTTTTGAAAGCTTAAGTTAGTAGTTTTAAAATATACTTATAACTTATTGTTATTAATACAAAATGAGATATTTAAACATCCTTAAATCATGTTAAATATGTATATATACATATATATACACAAACGTATAATTAACATATATTGTATAGTTCGTGATATCATCGGTCAAACTAGACGGTTAAACGTTATGTAAAACTCTTTTCAAAATCATAAATCTCAACAATTTAGATTGATTATCATGTTGGTAAGTTTTAATTTATGTAAATATTAATCTTATAAGTGTAAAACGATCGGAAAAATCCGGGTCGTTACAACAATGCAGTCAAAATAAGATACATGGTGATGATTTGGTAAATGCAACGTTTCCTTGATAAATATGCCATGTAAGACTCCATGCACATAGCTTGTCTAACATATAAGTAAACAGCAGAAGACTTCTAGGGAACCTAAGAATAAACATGCTAACAAGTGTCAACACAAAGGTTGGTGAGTTCATAGTTTTAGTGTTTCGCATAATCTGTATATAAAGGTGGATCACAAGATTTCAGTTGTTTCATCCAGAAACGTTTATCAAAATATTCTACAAAATTGAGCACCCTGGTAACTAAACTTAACGTTATAATAAGTACCCCTATTTTAACATACATGCAATCAACATGTACAATACACGCAAACCAACGTGTACTAAACTCAAATAGCATACGTCTGTTTTATAGTTCAGGCTAGGGTTTCTATACCTGGAACAGACGGGGATGTCAAGCCCTATGGATCCATATACAACTACTCGCGCCCACCAGTTCTTATAACTGGCAGTTACTAGTTACCAAAGCTAAGGAATTTTCGGTTCAAACTCAGTGTAGAATTAAATATGTACTTGTATCCATTGCGTTTAAAATAAAGTGCATGTATTCTCAGCCCAAAAATATAGTTTGCAAAAGCAATTAAAAAGGGAGCAAATGAAACTCGCCTTAGCAGCATATAATGTCGTTCACCAAAATGTGACCGAAACTCGGATTACCAAATAACCGTAGATCTCAACCTAGAGAACATATGTTGGTCAATAAATGTTTATCAAGCTAGGTCAGGTCATAGTGTATCACAATCCTAATGCTCGAGATTGACATACAAAAGTTATCCAAAGTCGTTTCAAAAAGTCAATTTTGACAATAGTTCAACAAAACGAGACGTACCTTATATAAGGATTCATTTACTCGGTTAGTAATATTCAAAAATCCAATTTATCAATCTTATAAACAAGTTGTTTAAATATTAATTGCAGATTCAAAAGTAATTTCAATTAACGTCAATTATAATTCAGTTGATCATATCTTTTAATCCGTTCATCGAAACTATTCGATATCTAAATGAAAAGTTATTGATTTTTCGCCAGCTTTCCAAAAACATGTATATCATATACCTTTTACCAGTAATATATGTATTTAATTCGTGATCTATTATAATTCGTGATATATTTATACAAGCATGCATAAATATATATACTCGAGCACTAGACATGGATACACAATTAATATACAAAAGATAAGATATGAATGCTCACGTATCAATATTGTGATTCAATATTGTAAGAAAGTACGTAGACGCAACAGAGATGATAAACACTAGGTTTGATTCATAAATATACCCCCGAATATTACCCATAATTTCCTTAGCTCTATCCCGCTTGAAAACCCATTTTGAAAGTGACACGCTCAAGACCTCGTCGTAGTATTTTATGTATAATATTAATACTACTAATAATAATAAGATTAATAATAATATTAATCTTAATAATAATAATAATAATAATAATAATAATATAAATAAAATAAATAAATACTTACGGAGTAATTGAATCAAAACAGAAGCAGAAATGATCGACCTTTTATAAGTGTGGCCTGTCCCCAGACCCCATGCGATCGCATGGTTCTGAAGGCCATTGGCCATGCGATCGCATGGCTCATTTTTCCAGCTCACATAATTTTGGCAACTAGCTCGTCGACATATTTTTATAATATATATATAATATATAATTTAAATTAATTAATTATATATTATATTTTATTCTCGTGCATATTTGTTCCGATAAGTCGTACGTCGTTACTCGACTTATGTCTCGGTTCCGGTTTTTCGAATGTCCCTTCGTACGCTGAGAAAATTCGCTCTTTACGTTTCGTGACACGTACCTTTGTCAAACTATAGTCTTAAATTATCAATAAACTATATCACTCAAAGTGTATCTTAAACTTTCGAGTGTTTTGGTCATTTACTTCTATAAATCATCGTCTCGTAGTATATACATATACATTTTCATTTTGAAATAGTGTTTTTAGTGTAGCAAAGTTTTTTACTGTAGCAAATAGTGATTTTCGAAAATACTGTAGCTTTTCGGGTACTATAGCAATTCGAAAATACCGTAGCAAATTAGTGTTTTACTGGTTCATCTTAAACGTTTTAGTTAACTTATCTAAATATCAATCGAATCAATAATCGAATGTTACTATCGTTTACCAAATAATTTGAAATCATATATATATATATATATATATATATATATATATATATATATATATATATATATATATATATATATATATATATATATAACTTGAAATCATATATATATATATATATATATATATATATGAAATCATATATATATATATATATATATATATATATATATATATATATATATATATATAACTTGAAATCATATATATATATATATGATTTCACATATATATATATATATATATATATATATATATATATATATATGGGGGATGATTCTCACACACACTTTTTTGATCCTCACACACCTATTTTAACTTTTTACTCTTCTAATAATACTCAATTGGTGTGTGAGGATCAAAAAAGTGTGTGTGAGAGTCATCCCCCTATATATATATATATATATATATATATATATATATATATATATATATTGTTCGTGAATCTTCGAGAACAGTCAAAGAATAATTGATTACATGAATATAGTTCCAAAACTTTGAGACTCAACATTACAGACTTTGCTTATCGTGTCGAAAACATTAAATCATTTAAAGATAAAGTTTAAATTTGGTCAGAAATTTTCAGATCATCACAAATGCATATAAAAGTCTCTTCTTACAATCTTTCGTTTGCATTTATTAAAATAAAACATATATGTGACCAAACCCACAAGCTCCACAACAAGCCTGAAAATACTAAATTTAGCAATGAATATAAAAGTCTCTATAATCATTTATTAAACCTTCTTATTAATCATCCGCTATATGATTACTCGTCTTCGAGGTCATAGATTTGCAAATAGAAGAAGGAAGATAAGCTGTTTATAAGGTTAATAATCACTTATTAATCTGTTTTTAATAGCAGATCAAAAATTCTTTAAAAAGGAAGAAAGTAAGTTTACCAGTGAAGGAAGGTTGCCATCACCACATGCTTGGAAAGGATTCAGATAATATATTTCACATAAGCAACCATTCACTTTTTGTTTCTACTGGTTTAAAATCTCAATTGCAACGTGCATATACAATCCATACTAAACAAAGTCAACATGCTATTAAATAAATAAATTATATTCAAATGAATTAAAGTAATAAAAGCAATAAAATCATTTGTAGAATAATATACTTATTAACACAATCAGTCATATAAAACCTAATTTATTTAAAATAATAAACCAAAATCACAATATGTTGTCACCATTCGAATGTGCAAATAGTTTACAACATAATCAGAGGTTTCAAAAATTATGTGGACACCAAAAGAAAAGAAAACTCACAGCATATCAATCGAAGAAATCCACAACAGTTTGAGCCATCTAATGTCATGATTACTCCTTCAATAAAACCAGAAAAAATAATCTACATCTGATTCTGATTCAAAATTCATAGGAATAAAATCCAAAAATAACACATACAAATTGTCTGGATGAATGCTTCGTGGTTTCTTCAAACGGAAGTTTTCTTTTACCATTGTATTTCGCCATTTGTTCAACACCACATTTAAGAGTATTGATCAGCGTCTGCCTCCAGCGAACCCTAATTTTAATTTTTCCTGTATGAATGCTTCGTTGGTTCTTGTTGATATTTGATACGGAGTATTAATTATTGATCGTGAATAAATGGAATAGACCCCCGTATTTTTTGAGTGGAAGGCAGTGTATTGTTGTAAATAAACAATTAGAAATAAAAGAGAGAGACAAATGTTGCCTAATCAAGCCTATCAATGGTTGTGATTGAATGATAAAATTGCATCTAATGGTTGGTTTTTTGCCAAGTAAGCTTTAAGAATAAAAGATTAGCTAAAATCAGCTTTGGCATTATATATAATATAGAAATATAGATATAGAAGATAGATAGATATAGATATAGATATAGATATAGATTAGGAAGTCTGCTGAATTATTTTTAAATTCTATTGAACATAGTAACTTTCTAAATATAATACGGTCTTTTTCTCGTCTTTATTATTCAGTATTAAGAGACTAATTAAATAATCTTAATAAGTAAAACTTGTTAGAATTATCATTTCTTTTTTCATTATGATTTTCATTTCCTTTTCCCGACTATAGAATCCCTCTCCTTTGTTCTCAGTTGATATCTTTAATTTGAATTGATAACAAAGAGATAATTATAATTATTTATATTTATATATAAGTTGCAATGAAACTATAAAGCAAATTTAAGTTTTACCATATGCGATTTCAGTATGGATTCATCATGGGGTTTCCTTTTGGGGGCGGTATGACTGAAATTTTTCATCCTACGTCGTGATCGAGATGGTGGATTCCGACATCACGTTTAGACTCTCGTCAGTAACTGTTAACTGTTGCTCAATAAAATCAGTAGATATGTACAAACTGATTATATTTCTCCTAAAATATTTTAGGAGTTTATGACCATACACAAGTGTCTACATAGTATAATTACCAAACACATGTCAACTTGAACATATATCAAAAAATAAGGTATTTTTGATTATCTTACTTTTACTATTTAATTTAGGAAGCCAGCTGAATTACTTTTAAATTCTATTGAACATAGTAACGTTCTAAATTTGATACTTTTTTTTCTTGTCTTTATTATTCAGTATTAGGAAATTAATTAAATAATCTCAATTAGTAAAACTTGTCATAATTTGAATTGATAACAAAGAGATAATAATAATTATTTATATTTATATAAGTTGCAATGAAACTATAAAACAAATTTAAATTTTACCATATGCGATCTCAGTATGGATTCGTAGTGAAGTTTCCTCTTGGGGGCGGTATGACTGAAATTTTTCATCCTACGATGTGATCAAGATGGTGGGTTCTGACATCGCGTTCAGACCCTCGTCAGTAACTGTTAACCGCCGCTAAAAAAATAAATAGATATGTACAAACTGATTATATCTCTCCTAAAATATTTTAGTGTTTAGTAGGTAGGTAGAGCCGTAGAGGATCAAAGACAAGATATATATGATAACGATTGCAAGCTAGGCTACTTTGTAAAGTAAATTTTAAAAATTAAAATGAATATATTTTTTAATATTAATATTGAATGGTAAAGATAGTAGAAAACTGTACTAATCTAAAACGTTACTATGTTTAACACAATGTATTTAAAATTCAACATGCTTTCTCAAATTGTAGTCCGTAAAAATTTAAAGATAAATAAGAAATACCTTATTTTGGGATATATGTTCAAATTTACACGTGTTTGATAATTATGTTATGTAAACACTTGTGTTTAGTCATAAACTCTTATTTGGAAAATAAATAAAAACTAATTTTCATTACTATTAACTTTGGATTACATTTTGAAATTTTTACTTGTTGCCATTTTAGATCTTCTTCTTACTCCATCATACTAAAGAGTGTTGAAATGTTGAATGGTTGGTGGGTATATGTGGTCAAATACCACATGTTTATTGAGAATACACTATTCAAATGAAGACTTCTGCATTTTTAGATTTACCAACCCTTTATTCATTTACTATAAATAGAGGCAGTAGATAGTTCATTCATTCATCCCAAATTCAAGAGTGTATCTTGTATACTAAAAGTCTAATAGAGAGTTTGTGAGTGTTAGTCTCCTAATTACAAGAGATATAAAGATTAGTACTTATCCTTGTAATTAGAGAGAAGTGTAATTCCTATTATTCTTATTAGTGAAGCGTTTCTTTCCTTGCCCGTGGTTTTTACCCTATTGGGGTTTTTTACGTTAAATCTCGGTGTTCCTTTATTGTCATTATTTCAAGTATTACTAGCGGTTTGCTATAATTCGGTGTCGCTTTTCTTAACAAGTGGTATCAGAGCTAAGGTCTAATATCTAGTGTGTATTAATCTACTTATCGTATGCTCTGTGGTTGCCACGGGAGTGGATCGTCCACATCAGAAAATAAGTAAGATTAATTTCACTCGATAAAAGTTCTCGGGTACTATTTCTCTGAAAAATAGTATTGTCGGAAAGAAGATTGTAATTATAGCAATGTCTACGAAATTTGAAATTGAAAAGTTCAACGGGAGTAACTTCTCGTTATGGAAACTAAAGATGAAAGCTATCCTGAGAAAGGATAGGTGTTTGGCAGCCATCAGTGGATGCTCCGCTGAAGTCACTGATGAAAAATGGGAAGAGATAGACGGTCAGGCTATCGCAAATCTTCATCTGGCACTAGCAGATGGCGTTTTGTCTAGCATAGAAGAAAAGAAGACGGCAAAAGAGATTTGGGATCACCTCGTAAAATTCTACGAGACCAAATCACTCCACAACAAGATATTCCTTAAGAGGAAACTTTATGCGCTACGCATGAATGAATCTACTTCAGTTAATGAGCACATTAATTCTTTGAATACTCTATTTTCTCAACTCGCTTCATTAAGTTGCAATATAGAGCCAAAAGAACGTGCTGAACTTTTACTTCAGAGTCTACCTGACTCGTATGATCAACTCATTATTAACTTAACCAATAATGTTCTCTCGGAGTATCTAGTCTATGATGAAGTTGCGACTGCTATTCTAGAAGAAGAAAATCGGCGCAATAACAAGGAGGACAAACAGGCCGGTTCACGACAAGTGGAGGCCTTGGTGGTGTCAGTAGGGAGATCAACGGAACGTGGCCCAAGTGGGAGTCACAATCATGGTAAACCGAAGTCTAAAAAGAAGAAGACCTATACATGCTACAACTGTGGCAAGAAAGGTCACCTGAAGAAGGATTGTCGGAGTTTAAATAACTCTAATCCTCGAGGAAATATCACAAGCATTTCAGAAGATGGGACTGCTTTGATTAGTGAAGCAGTGGTAGCAAATGAAGGAAGAAAGGCATTTGTTGATGTCTGGTTATTTGACTCAGGGGCTACTTTTCACATGACCCCTAGAAGGGAATGGTTCAAACAATATGAACGTATCTCAGGAGGATCTGTATACAGTTGCAATGATCATGAACTAAAGATCATTGAAATTGGAGATATCATTCTGAAGATGCACGATGGTACAGTTCATACTATTCAGGGTGTACGACACGTGGAGGGTTTGAAGAAGAACTTATTGTCTTTAGGACAATTGGATGATCTTGGTTGTAAAATGGTGATACATTAGAAGATCATGATAATCAAGAAAGGAGCGGTTGTACTTATGAAAGGAGAAAAGGTGGGTGCTAATTTATACATTCTGAAAGGCGAGACGGTACAGGAATCGGAAGCATCTGTTGCTTCGAATAGTTTAAGTGATAAAGTTGCTATGACATGGCATCAAAAGCTTGGACACATGTCTGAGCAAGGTATGAAGATTCTTGTTGAAAGAAATCTTATTCCTGGTCTTACAAAGGTATCGCTACCTTTCTGTGAGCATTGTGTAATCAGCAAGCAGCATCGCCTGAAGTTTAACACATCTGTAACACCCCATTTTTCTCCGTACATGATATATAGGTGTATGGTGTAGGTACGACTAGAGTTTGAAGGATTTGAGACGCGTTTGGGTGTTAAAGTCTTGTACGCGGGAGAAGGGCTCAAGTAGAGCCTTGGGTCGCGGCGCGACACAGAAGGCCGCGGCGCGGCATTACACTAGAATCAGGATCAGAAAGCTTGTAAACAAAGCCCCCAGTTCGAGGCAATCGTCGCGGCGCGACGAATAAGGCCGCGGCGCGGCTGTAACGACCCTGGATTTTTCCAACGTTTATTTATTAATAATTGCTATTATTAATACTTGTGATAAAACGAATGTATGTTATTACATTTACATATTGCCATAATTGCCCGTACTTGACTTTAATTGCCCGAAACGTCTTTGAGACACCCGAAACTTACACGAATAATATCTTCACATATTATTTACATTCATGATTAGTTTTATTAATCATTTTAATTAACTAAGGTTGTTGGTTAATTACTTGGGCTTTTGTTGAACTTTATTTGTTAATTATTGAACTTGGGCTTTGATTAGTGTAATGGACTCTTGAATATGGGCTTGTAAACCCACCCTACACCTTAATGGATTAACTAGCCCATTGTTACTACATGTAAGTATCATTTTAGATGTAACTAGTTAGTCTAAGAACAATTGGAATCTAATTAGACATCTTTCCCATGAACAACCATCTAATATCCAACTTTTGTAAGGCTTTACAAGCAAGTAACCATTGAACTTTCTTCTCCTCCCTTCCCACACTCCAACCGTCGGCATTAGGAAGTAATAAGGGAGAGTTTTTCATTTTTTTGACTACTTGTTAACTTGTATCTTTCATTTATTTCTCATTCTCAAAACACACACTTCAAACTCACTTTCAAATTTCTCTCATTTCTCTCTAACATTGTAAGCAACAAGACTTCTTCTTCTCTTCTTTTTTTTCTTACAAAAACCGAAATCTTAAGGCATCTATCATCATCAATTGTTGTGTGATACTTGTTCATGTTTGTTACTAGATTACTTGTTGTTGTTTACTTAATATTTACTAAGAATCAAACTCTATAGTTTGATCCTTCATAACAACTTGTTCTTACAAGACATACAAGAACTAAACTTACTAGTTTATGTTCTTCATTTATTGTTTCAAAAGATTTAGAGTTCATGTGTTACAAATCATACTTGTGAATCATGTTTGTAAGCTTTAAAGTTTACATTCTTAAAGATCAAATTTTGGTTTGAATCTTTAAAGTATGAAACTCATGAACTTATTTACTTGTTTATTTAGTTTTACTTGCACTTTAATTTTATGATTTTGGTTGTTGTTGGTCAAGTACTACAAGTTAGTCTTGATCTCATATCTCTTGAAACTAAAAGTTAACTTAAAAGTTCAAGAACATGTAAATAAGTTTTCTTTAAATATAACTTTAGATCAAGACTTTTGAGTCTTAGATCTTCAAGATCAAACTAAGAACCTTGTTCTACATCTTATGATCTTGATTAGTTAGTTTATTTTCAAGTTTAGAGTTCAATATTTCTATTATAGTTCATGTAAGTGTCAAACCTAAGACTTTGATGTAACTTTGGTTCATCAAACTACATGCAACTCTTAAGTGAGTTGTGCTTCATGTCTTAGACTTGCACTAGTGTTATGATGGTTAAGACTTGGTTAAGATGATGTAGACACATCAGTGAGTTGTACACTTGAAGCTATATGCATCAAGGATGAGAACCATGATGAACATCAAGCACCAAGACCACCGGAACTCACTTTTAACTTCCTGCTTTCTGTTTACAGCCCTCTGCCCTACTGTTTCTGTAACAGACCAGTAGACCTGGGCTACTCTAACCTTGATTTTCAAATAGATCTTTTCGAGTATATAATTTTTCATATAAGACTCGTCTTAATCCGAGTTACGGTTTAGGATTTATGGCCCTCCGATCGTCACTATGTCCTTTAATGTTGTGCAGAAATTTCTGACCTACTCGCACTTAGACCGTCGCCACGGTCAAATGAAGACGAGTTTGCTTCTGTAAATTTTACCACACTTAAAGGACTCATATATGGAGCCATGGCCACAGGTCTCACCTTATTTCAGTAAGGATAGAGGCCGTGGTGACAGACTGAAGTCAGCCTTTGTTTTAAACTACTTTCATAAACGAAACCTACTTTACACCTTTTGTTAAATGATGAATGATGATGACCCTTAAGACCTTATTTACATAATTTTAAACCTATTAATACGATTTACTGACTTAGTACTATTTGCCTTAGGTTGAGGACCTTCGGACCGATTACTTGCACACCTTTTCCGAACCGACTTTACGACTACATTATCATTGTGAGTTATAGCATTCCCTTTTTACTTTAACTTATTTTGGGAACTGAGAATACATGCAGATTTTATGTTTTACATAATAGGCACAAGTACTTAAACTTATATATGTGTGGGTTATACAACGGCATAAACATTCCCTTTAGCTCGGTAACGTTTAATCATTGGTTTTTGAACCGTGAACGCGAATCTTAGATATGGATCCATAGGGCTTGACATCCCCACTCGGGCTAGTAGCGCTAGCATTTAACGGGTGTTTAATACTTCGTATACATACGCACTTGCCAAGTGTACTTTCAGGGGGTATAAACGTTAAGTTAGTTACCAAGTGCCCACGGTTAACATATACTTTATCATACTGTTTTGAAACGCTCTTTGTAGCACTGAAATCTCGTGGCCTACCTTACATACTGTTATACTTAAACTATAGCTCACCAACCTTTGTGTTGATGTTTTTAAGCATGTTTTTCTCAGGTGCTTGAGGTTAGCTTCCGCTGTGTACTAGTCGTGCTGTAGACACCCGCTGCTTAGAGTTGTCATCGCATGAACTACTTTATTTTGCATTCAAACATTCGTACTTTTGAACTATGACTTGTAACGACCGTTGTGGTCACATACACTTATTATTTGCTTCTACTTAGTGAAGCATGCTTTTGGATTGTAAAACATTCGATGTTGGTTTAGACATCACTTTATTTATGAATGCATACTCTTTTTGAAAACGCATATAGCACTTAACCTTGTAATGATCCTGTTGTTGATGATTCGTACATGATAGTTTTGTACGGGGCATCACATTTGCTATCAGAGCATTGGTTGTAGGGAATTAGGATGCATTAGTGAGTCTAAGACCGACCCGAGTAGGATTCACTAATAGGACTAATCTACAACTTGCTAGTTTACGTGTTTCTGCTGAACTTACTGCATGCTGCTGCTTACTGTTACTGCTACATGCCGTATGCTACTACATGATTTCACTACTGTATGATATCACTTGCTTTCAATTACATGCTACTTCCGTACGATTCGTTATTATTGCTATGCTACTTATTGTTATACATGATTTAAACTGTTGGCCTAATACGTGCTTGCTTTATGACTTACTGACATGGAAAATTTATTTTTCCTTGTTCAGATGTCGGATGTTCCACCTGCTATCGTTTTGGGCAGTTTAGATTCGTCAGCCACCCCACCTGCTGCAGCTGCTGACACACCGATCCCGATACGCACCAGTGGCCCCGGTGCTTCATCTTCCGGGAATAGCAGCCAGCCGCCTGCACCAGTGGCAACTATTGACGGACACGTGGACCCTACGGAGATTCCAGCTCCGTCTGCTCCCAGATCCTCGGAGCCACAGCCCCGCATCGGTGGTGCTGTGATTCCCGCGGAGTTCGGGGAAGGGCCATTCTGTAACTATATGCGCATGCCGTGCCGACGCGCTCCAGATGGACGTTTAGTGCCGATTCCGCCATTCAGACACAGAGAGATGTTGGCCGCCTTCGGACTGCCAGGTCAGCCACCCGTGTCACCACCACATGATTCGGATGACTCATCATCCGCCGATTCTTCATCAGATGATTCTTCATCAGACTCCAGTGACGACGAGGACCCTGCTGATATACCTATACAGGCACCCTCCACCCCGCCGAAGAAGCGGTACCGTCCTGATGGCACCGTCATTCCAGGGGTGAATGGAGGTCGTGCTTTCACTGACGCTTTTGGTCGGCGTCGGAGGGTTACTGCCCGTAAGCGGCTTGTGTCGTACCCTGCCGACCTACTCATATGTAAGGCACCTCGTTACGTGCTGACTATTTCTGGAGCCGGGACATCTGCACCCCGCTTCGTGCGGTCTGCACCACCCGCTCCACCAGCATCACCCGCTCCACCTGCACCATCCGCTCCACCGGCCCCGCCTGCACCGCCGGCACCGCCTGCCCCACCATCTCCCACAGTCGAGGAATTGACAAAGGAGGTAGAGATCCTCCGAGCTCGGGTAGCCAAGCTCGAGGAGCAGTTGGCTCAGGTTTTGGACATCCTACACCCACCTTCACCGTAGGACCTTTTGTATTAGATTTCATGGTGTAATCTAGTTGTAGTTTCATATTTCACTTATGTATTGTACGAATCTATCATGATGTATGAAACTTATTATTAATGAATGGAAACTTTGTAATGTTACTTTTTGCACAAGTGTTCTATTTACGTTACTGTATGGTGTTTTGCGGTACTTGTATCAACTTGCGTTACTTAATTAACATGTGTTGTGTTGTTTACATGTTGGTTGTTATATACTATATTATTATATATTGAATGCTGGATTTTGACTTGAGTCAAAATGTTTGTATAGAACACCATGGCTAACGGTCGATCCACACCTACTGCTGCTCAAATTGAAGAGATGATCCAAGAACGTGTAGCCGCAGCCCTAGCAGAAAGAAACCTCCAAGCTCCACCGCCACCACCACCGGTTATCCCACCCGTTCGAAATGGGTGTACTTACAAGGAATTCCAGAGCTGCAAACCACATAACTTCAGTGGAACCGAGGGACTGGTTGGTCTCACCAGATGGTTCGAGAAACTTGAATCAGTATTCCGAGTTAGCAACTGTTCGGAGGACAACAAGACCAAGTTTGCTTCGTGCACGCTATCTGAAGGCGCGCTAACGTGGTGGAACACGTTAGCTCAAGCGAAAGGCATTGATGAGGCGTATGCTACGCCATGGGAGGAATTCAAAGCGGCAATGATTGATGAGTATTGTCCGAGAACCGAAATACAAAAGATGGAGATGGAATTCATGCAGTTAAAGGCCGTTGGGAACGACCTTGATGGTTACAACAGGAGATTTTTGGAACTAGCTCTTATGTGTCCGACAATGGTCACCCCGGAATTCAAGCGTATGGAGAGATACTTCTGGGGACTCCCTAAGTCTATCAAAGGAAACGTCACATCGTCCAAACCACCGAATGTTCCCGAAGCAATGCGCATGGCGCATACTCTCATGAACCAAATCATTATTGATGAGCCGGAGAAGGCTAAGTTTGAAGCTGGTAGTAGCGAAAAGTGAAAGTGGGATAATAACAACAACAACCACCACAACAACAGGGGGAGAAACTACGATCAAACCCCCGCCAAGAGGCACAACAACGATGGAAACTGATGTGTGCAGCGTGGGGGTACGAAAATAATATATATTTTTAGTACGAAAAGCGATACAAACTACACAAGTTTTAATTATTTATTTACAGATGGGATATACCTAAACCTTGCTACAACACTATAGGCAGTGTACCTAATCGTAGAGTAGTATAGTTTTTAGTAAGTCCGGTTCGTTCCACAGAGAGCGGGCTTATTGCACACTATATTTTTAAACAACTATATTTGTACAAAATATATATAATTATATATAATAATATATAAAAGGGGGTTTTACCGTTTAATGACCGGTTTGTCGATTTTATATTTTAAGCGAAGCGTAAAGTAAATGACGATATTTAACTAACGATAAAATAAATAACAATAATTAAAATGACAATAAATAAAAGTACGAGGAAATATGAAATAAAATATATTATGCTTATTTAAACTTCCGTAATCATGATGTTTGACGTGTTGATTTTTAGTTTATTCCCATGGGTTAATTGTCCTTTGTCCTGGATTATTTAATATGTCCGTCTGGTTTTTGTCCATAACAGTCCATCGGTCATAAATTTAAATTGCGAGTGTCCTCGTCAAATTATCCTTATACCCGAAGTCAAATATTCCAACTAATTGGGGACTTAAACTGTAACAAGGTTTTAATACTTTGTTTAATAATTACACCAGGATATCGACTGCGTGTAACCCAAGGTTTTAATACTTTGTTATCAATTATGCCAAGTGTCCTTGTACATAATTTCACCCCTGTTTTAATAATTCCATAGACTATTAATCCATTCCCGTGTCCGGTTAAATGAACGATTATTCATACCCCGCCCATCGTGTCCGATCGAGTGTATATGGTTATTTATAGGGACGTCCAATTGTAAAGCCCATTAATAGCCCATAGTCTAATTTCCACAAGTGTCGTTCTTTTGTCCAAACCCCAAATAAGGTACACAGCCCAATTACCCCGTCTTTAATATTTAGTCCAACATCATGATTACTTTGGATCAAATAAACATAATAATAACTTAAGTACGAGACATTAATTTAAAAAGGAGAACATAGCTTACATTGATTATTTATCGCGTAGTGTTACACGGACAGAGCTCCGACTTTAAAACCCGTAAAATAACCTTTACATAACCCGAACTAATCTAATATAAAACTACCCTATACTATATATATTATATATATATTTATTTATTTATTTATTACAGAGTATTATTATTATTATGTTTATTTTTTTTATATTTTTACTCGCAGAATTCGTGATCTTTTATAGGCATTTTGATT
The DNA here is from genome assembly GCF_046630445.1 of Rutidosis leptorrhynchoides. NCBI lineage: Eukaryota > Viridiplantae > Streptophyta > Magnoliopsida > Asterales > Asteraceae > Rutidosis > Rutidosis leptorrhynchoides. Next base: position 341,086,447 of record NC_092341.1, read on the forward strand.
TCTGACAGCTCCGCGAGTCGTGGAGTTTTAAGCCTTCAAACTCCGCGAGTCGTGGAGTTTGAAAATCCAGCTCACAAACTTTTGGCTCCTAGCTTGTCGACATAAATAATATATAAATATAAAATATAAATAATTAATATAATTATTTATATATTATATTATATTCTTGTGCATAGTAGACTTGTAATTTTTGGTCCATTGCGTCGGGCGTTGATAGTTGGCTCGTGTACCGGTTCCGGATTTTCGAACGTCCTTTCGTATAATTTAATATCTTGTACTTTGCGTTTTGTAACTTGTACTCTTGTCATTTTTAGACGTTTTTCATCAATAAATTGAACCTTTTGAATTGTATCTTGTACATTTGAGCTTTTTGGACGTTTTTGTCTTCAAATCTTCGTTTTCGCCTTTTGTCTTCGCACTTATTTATTTAAACAATTACAATAAAAATATAATACAATTACATATGAAAACCTATTATTTAGGAGGGATATTGCTATGAAATATATGTTCCTTTTTAGCCTTATCAAATATCCCCACACTTGAGCGTTGCTTGTCCTCAAGCAATACAGAACTTGAAATAAAAACATACATGAATCACTTTTTTATTCATCACACTTTTTACATCAGTGATTTTGATATGGTGGTATAAACAATGATAATAACGATAGAACCATGGTTAAAAGTGGGTGTGTCATCCACAGTTGCCTCGGGTTTAGGTCAACGACACTTGCAATCAAATAGCCGATTTACTTTCGGTTTCCAAAGCAAAGTGCACATTTGAAAGGCGGTTTACAGTCCCACATGACTATGAAAATTTAGATCCGTTAGGAAATTGGATCTTTATGAAAACATTTGATCTTTTGAAAATTCAATCTAGCTTTTACCCTAGACAAGTTTTCCGGAATAACCTTTCACCGGTGTTTGCAAAATATTTTTGTGGGTTGTGTGGGTTTCAGATTTGAAAATTTTAGCTCAACACTTGTGGTTTTGTGTTACCCACTTGCTAACCTTGTATTAGGAAATCAACACGTCCAGTTTACTTGTCCCGTATATTACCTTTCGGCAAACTACCGTCCGGTTGTAAAGGAAAGCGATGAACAAGAAACTGTTAAGGCAATGTCTAATGACATGCATTTGATTATGGTCCAAAAACGTGTCGGATGCTATTACTATCCTTTGTAGGAGCAATAGTAAAGATCATCCTATGATTTTTTGGTCTGGCACAAGGTCCTGTCTCCGACCATGCTATGCAACCACCGTTCTTACGGTTGACACCCGATTTGGTTCAGGTGACCTAATGAATTCCAGGTGAATTCCTAGGATTTTACGTTCAATGGTAATGAACGCATTGAAAATGGTTTTTCAGAAAACAAATCGGTTTATGATTTTGATCAAAATAGTTTCTCGTTCAAGCTCGAGTTTAGATATCATCGAATTCCATGAGTTTGTAATTCTCAATCTTTAAGGTCAATCTCAAGGATTGAGTAATATCAGTCTTAAAAGCTGATTTTTAATCTTTAAGGAGATTATCCTTTCTGGGGATCTGATTCATTAGTCTTATCAAGCTAATTTGCACGGCGCCCTCCCCATTTTACGAGACAGATCCTCTCATGGTTAGGATAAGTCTGACCACCTGGCGACCCTGTTTTATGCTGAGGTCCATGGATTTCCTGCTGATTTTAGTGATGACTTTTCTAGAATTTTTGTCAACCTACAGCTGGTCTGGACGACAACTTCCTGACCTAAATCAAGAAGCGCGTGTCTTTTTTGAAAGACTTTACTTCCTTTTAATGATGAAATTGATTCATCGTGTAGGTCCATCTTTCTTACAGTAAATCGGGTAAAACTTTTTAGTTTAGTCCAAAGCAAAAGTATTTTCAGTTATTTGTTACAGAAATATGTGACATATGTTTAAAATAACTTGATAAATTTTCCCACACTTGGCTTTTATTTTCCTTTTTATTCTATTTTATTCCATTTTAAATGAATTCAAGCATTTTAGGTTATTTCTCAATTTATGTCCTTTCCGAGGTAACGATAATTTCGGTATTAACACCTAGTTTTCATCGTTCATAAATATGTATAAACATGATTTTGACTTCATTTAGTTGAATTTTTTTTAAATTTTCGCAAAATTTGGCAAATAAACCAAGTGTAAACCCGAGAGAATTTATAACCCTTCCCCACACTTGAGATCATGCAATGCCCTCATTTGCATGAAATCAGACTCTAAGTATAAATTTATGAGGGTGATTAGTGTAGAAAAGTGATTGAAAATACCCAGTTTGTAATTACAAAGCTCGTCGAATGATAGATGGTGCGTCTCATCGTTTATTCTTTCTTGTTTTATCACACATGTTTTTCTTCAAAAAATGGCTGCTTTTCTGAACTGTTTGATAATTTTTGAAAATGCGTCTTTTACCCTAACTTATCATGCATTTTTATTAACGAGTTATGCATTAACCCGAACCCCGAATTTAACGTTAAGTGAGGTTAGACTTCTCCACACTTAGCTGACGACATGTGAAGTCGGTAGAATAAGTTCCACGAATTAAAATAGTGAGCCAGTTATTTACATCTCGGGTGGTGTATAATATATCAATGGGTTTAAAGTTTAGACTCACCCGATCGTCACTACTTAATTCTTTTTTAAGTGTAGCTTTTAGTAAATGGATATGTCTCTTTTCTGGTTCTTGGTCAAATGGATCGATATACACTGACATACATATTTCTATAGGGTGGACAATTCCTAACATTTCCTTCCTTTTATTCTCAGGATCAAAGTTTTCACCTCTATTACCCAATTGGGTGAAATTCGAGGTGTCATTATCTATTACAGCTCGTAGTTCATTTTCGGTGGATGACTCGTCTATTGAGAATATTGGGTTGGAAGGTTGTGGAATGGTGAAGTTCGGTTTGGCCTCGGGGGTAAAATTTTCAACGTTATCGTATTCCCAAGAGTACCAATTTGTTACCCTTACTTCTTCTTTATCCATTGATGGATCGATGATTTCGTCGGTAGAGGCTAATGTGTCGATATGTTGTGAAATTGGTAAGACTGAATAAAAAGTATCATCGGGATAGTTGGTGATATCGGAGCTCTCGAATTCATCAAAATTCGATGTTATGAGATTTTCTTGCACACGACTCCTCAGATCAACAGGTGTGTAGTCTGATAGAGTTTCAGCTTGCCGGTTTACAAACTCTCTCATTTGTTCATTTTGAGCATAGAGTTCTTCGAGTTTGATTTTCATATCGTCTAATAAATTTTCAGACACGTAATTTTCCTAGTCTACTGGTTGTTGAGTTTGGAAATATTCTTGGGAATAATCCCAATTTGAATTGTATTCTTCATAATCATTCCATTCAGGTTCCGTGGGTGCGTAATTTTCCATAGGAACGTAATAATAACATTCCCATGTTGAGTGATAATCTCCACAGATTTCACAACCAGTTATTGTTTCGTCATTCGTGATCCAAGATTGACCGAACGAATTGTCATCAACACTCGGTTGAGAGTATTAATTTTGTATTTCATAAAGAGTTTCCAAAATATCTTCGAGACTTTTCATAATGCGCTTATTACCAAATTTTAATTATCTTATTAGTTATAAAAATAGAAAAACTTATATAAGTTGTCCAATTAATAGACTTTTCTGCTTTTGCCCACGTTTCGAATAGCCAATAGATGCAGCAGGGAGCCAGAACCCTTTAAATCGGAAGCTCACAACTCAGCCACTAACAAATCCAACTATTACTACGAAGCAGAAAATTTGGATGTCTATCAATTTAACCGCTTAAAATAATTTTTCGTTTTGAAATTTTAGAGAAGAAATAGAGAAAATTTCTAAGTCCTAAAAACTAGCGTGTCGAGAAATAAGAAAGAAAAAGAGTGCGCGTCGAAAAACGTCGAAAAATAAAAATAAGAAAGAAAAACGTCGAAACTTAAAAGTCTAAAAATTATATCTAAAAAGTTGCGCCTAAAGATCTAAAGGTAAATGCAATTTTATTCAGAAAACGGCAATTACTTAAAGGCACTAAAATCTATTTAAAACTAAAGCGAAAAACGGCGTCGCAAAATTCTAAAGCACCTAAATCTTAATCTAAAGAAAAAGCACTTAAGGGATTTTACGGCAAATCTTAAAAAACTAATCTTAAAACTAATTACGAACGAATAAACGATAAAAATACAAATTATAATTAAAATGATAAAAATACAAATTTTATGAAAATATTATTTTTATATTATATTTTATAAAACTATTAATTTAAATATATATTTAATAATACTAATTAATATTTAAAATACAAATTAAATTAAAAACTTAAAACTAATTATAATAATAATAAGTAAATAGGGTTAATAATAATAATAAATAATAAATACCCCGTAATTAATGATGTTTAGGGTTTCTGTCGGTGGCGGCTCCGCGAGTCGCGGTGACCCAGTTCAAAACCTCCGCGAGTCGCGGAGGGTTCAATTCCAGTTCAAAAACAGGTCAAGTTTCGACAGGTCAGTTTTATTATATATATATTTTTTATTTTTCTTTTTATATTTTCTGTTTTAATAGTTAAATAAAATATATAAATTAAATAAAAACTTATTTTTTTTAGGATTTTATATTGTTTTTCTAAAAATAATATATATTTATACAAAAATGAATTAAAAATATAGAGTTTCGCCGAGTCCCCGGCAGCGGCGCCAAAAACTTGATGTGTGCAGCGTGGGGGTACGAAAATACTATATATTTTTAGTACGAAAAGCGATACAAACTACACAAGTTTTAATTATTTATTTACAGATGGGATATACCTAAACCTTGCTACAACACTATAGGCAGTGTACCTAATCGTAGAGTAGTATAGTTTTTAGTAAGTCCGGTTCGTTCCACAGGGAGCGGGCTTATTGCACACTATATTTTTAAACAACTATATTTGTACAAAATATATATAATTATATATAATAATATATAAAAGGGGGTTTTACCGTTTAATGACCGGTTTGTCGATTTTATATTTTAAGCGAAGCGTAAAGTAAATGACGATATTTAACTAACGATAAAATAAATAACAATAATTAAAATGACAATAAATAAAAGTACGAGGAAATATGAAATAAAATATATTATGCTTATTTAAACTTCCGTAATCATGATGTTTGACGTGTTGATTTTTAGTTTATTCCCATGGGTTAATTGTCCTTTGTCCTGGATTATTTAATATGTCCGTCTGGTTTTTGTCCATAACAGTCCATCGGTCATAAATTTAAATTGCGAGTGTCCTCGTCAAATTATCCTTATACCCGAAGTCAAATATTCCAACTAATTGGGGACTTAAACTGTAACAAGGTTTTAATACTTTGTTTAATAATTACACCAGGATATCGACTGCGTGTAACCCAAGGTTTTAATACTTTGTTATCAATTATGTCAAGTGTCCTTGTACATAATTTCACCCCTGTTTTAATAATTCCATAGACTATTAATCCATTCCCGTGTTCGGTTAAATGAAAGATTATTCGTACATATAAATACCCCGCCCATCATGTCCGATCGAGTGTATATGGTTACTTATAGGGACGTCCAATTGTAAATCTTTATATTAAAATTAACAAACTATCATTTAGTTAAACAAATATAAAGCCCATTAATAGCCCATAGTCTAATTTCCACAAGTGTCGTTCTTTTGTCCAAACCCCAAATAAGGTACACAGCCCAATTACCCCGTCTTTAATATTTAGTCCAACATCATGATTACTTTGGCTCAAATAAGCATAATAATAACTTAAGTACGAGACATTAATTTAAAAAGGAGAACATAGCTTACATTGATTATTTATCGCGTAGTGTTACACGGACAGAGCTCCGACTTTAAAACCCGTAAAATAACCTTTACATAACCCGAACTAATCTAATATAAAACTACCCTATACTATATATATTATATATATATTTATTTATTTATTACAGAGTATTATTATTATTATGTTTATTTTTTTTATATTTTTACTCGCAGAATTCGTGATCTTTTATAGGCATTTTGATTTCTGACAGCTCCGCGAGTCGTGGAGTTTTAAGCCTTCAAACTCCGCGAGTCGTGGAGTTTGAAAATCCAGCTCACAAACTTTTGGCTCCTAGCTTGTCGACATAAATAATATATAAATATAAAATATAAATAATTAATATAATTATTTATATATTATATTATATTCTTGTGCATAGTAGACTTGTAATTTTTGGTCCATTGCGTCGGGCGTTTATAGTTGGCTCGTGTACCGGTTCCGAATTTTCGAACGTCCTTTCGTATAATTTAATATCTTGTACTTTGCATTTTGTAACTTGTACTCTTGTCATTTTTAGACGTTTTTCATCAATAAATTGAACCTTTTGAATTGTATCTTGTACATTTGAGCTTTTTGGACGTTTTTGTCTTCAAATCTTCGTTTTCGCCTTTTGTCTTCGCACTTATTTATTTAAACAATTACAATAAAAATATAATACAATTACATATGAAAACCTATTATTTAGGAGGGATATTGCTATGAAATATATGTTCCTTTTTAGCCTTATCAGAAACCCTAACCCCAACAACAACACCAACTCCAACCCGAACTACAAGGGAACCTTACCACAATGCAAGAGGTGTTACAAGCACCATACTGGATATTGCAATGTTATCTGCGAGAAGTGCCAATGGTCTGGGCATGTTGGAAAAGACTGCAAGGTCACCATTTTGAATGGGAAGCTGAACCCCACAGGGCCAAGGAAGTGTTACGAATGCGGGCAGACGGGCCATTTCAGAAATGCGTGCCCAAACAAGCGAAAAGACGGCGGACCACCCCGCGCTAGAGCTTTCAACGTTAATGCAAGGGACGCACGCGAAAATCCCGACTTGATGACAGGTATATTCAAAATCAACAATCTTTTAGCTTCTGTCTTGTTTGATACTGGTGCGGATAGAAGTTATGTATGTAGACATTTTTGCGATAAGATTAATTGGTCATTAGTCCCGTTAAAAGAGAGTATGCTTGTCGAGGTCGCCAACGGTAAACTTGAGAAAGTTGACCATGTTAGTCGTGGAGCTATTATCAACATAGCTGGTGCGGATTTTGAAATTGATTTGATACCAATCAAACTGGGAAGTTTTGACGTGATCGTCGGTATGGATTGGTTGAGCAAGATAAGGGCCGATATTATTTGTGGAGATAAAGCACTTACCACAAGGAGATGGCGAACCACTGGTTATCTATGGAGAGAGATGTACCTGGAAGTTGAACCTCATTAGTTGCGTAAAAGCGCAAAAGATTATGAAGAAGGGACGTTTTGCTGTCCTAGCACATGTGAAAGCGGTAGAAACTGAGGTGAAGAGCGTGAACGACGTTCAAATTATGAACGAATTTTCCGATGTCTTCCCAGAGGAATTGCCTGGATTGCCGCCGCAAAGAGCAGTAGAGTTTCAGATTGATTTAGTGCCAGGAGCTGCACCTGTAGCTCGCGCACCTTATAGACTCGCACCTTCCGAGATGCAAGAATTACAGAGTCAACTACAAGAGCTGTTAGATCGTGGATTTGTTCAACCAAGTTTATCGCCTTGGGGCGCACCTATTCTGTTTGTGAAGAAGAAGGATGGATCCTTCCGTATGTGTATCGACTACCGTGAACTCAACAAGTTGACAATCAAGAATCGGTATCCTCTTCCACGAATTGACGATCTTTTTGACCAACTACAAGGATCGAGTGTTTACTCTAAGATCGATTTGTGATCCGGTTATCACCAGTTGAGGGTGAAGGAAAGTGATGTGATGAAAACTGCATTCAGGACCCGTTATGGTCATTATGAGTTTCTCGTGATGCCATTCGGTTTGACAAATGCACCTGCCGTGTTCATGGACCTTATGAATCGTGTCTGCAAGCCGTACTTGGATAAGTTTGTTATCGTCTTCATAGATGATATCCTCATCTACTCTAAGAGCGAAGAAGAACATAAGCAACACCTCCGGCTAGTACTTGAACTCTTGAGACAAGAGCAACTTTACGCCAAATTCTCCAAGTGTGAATTTTGGTTGAATGAAGTTCAATTTCTGGGTCATGTTGTGAGCGACCAGGGTATCAAAGTTGACCCCGCCAAGATTGAAGCCATCAGCAAGTGGGAGACCCCCACTACTCCAACGCATATTCGCCAATTCCTAGGTCTCACCGGTTACTACCGAAGATTCATCGAAGGATTTTCTCTGATTGCGCGTCCTTTGACCGCACTGACTCACAAGGGCAAGAAGTTCATTTGGGAACCCACACACGAATCAGCATTTCAAACTTTGAAGAAGAAGTTAACCTCCGTACCTATCTTATCGCTTCCCGAAGGCAGTGACGACTTTGTTGTTTATTGTAATGCATCGAAGAGTGGTTTTGGTTGTGTACTGATGCAACGATCAAAAGTTATTTCCTATGCCTCCCGCCAATTGAAGATTCACGAGCGAAACTACACTACGCATGATCTTGAACTCGGAGCCGTTGTCTTTGCGCTCAAATTGTGGAGACACTATTTGTATGGAACTAAGAGTACTATCTTCACCGATCACAAGAGTCTCCAGCACATCTTTGATCAGAAGCAACTGAATATGAGATAGCGTCGATGGATTGAGACATTCAACGACTACGATTGTGAACTCCGTTATCACCCTGGCAAGGCCAATGTTGTAGATGACACTTTAAGCCGAAAGGAGAGGACGGCACCTCTTCGTGTTAGGGCTCTGAACATCACCATCCATTCGAACCTCAATAGCCAGATCAGAGTAGCCCAAGATGAGGCTCTCAAGGAGGAGAACATATCTCACGAGCATTTGAACATACTTGTCTCTCGATTCAAGGTTAGAGAGTCTGGACTCCGATGTTATGCCGGAAGAATTTGGGTACCTCTTTATGGAGATCTACGAAACCTGATACTTGATGAAGCACACAAATCGAGATATTCGATTCATCCTGGAGCGGGCAAAATGTACCATGATCTTAAGGAACAGTATTGGTGGCCGAATCTTAAGAAGGACGTTGCGACTTATGTTGGTAAGTGTTTGACTTGCTCGAAGGTTAAAGCCGAGCATCAGAGACCTTCTGGGTTACTTCAACAGCCGGAAATCCCGCAATGGAAGTGGGAAAGGATCACAATGGATTTCATCACCAAGCTACCGAAGACGTGGGCGGATACGATACTATTTGGGTTATTGTTGACCGCCTTACTAAATCTGCACACTTCCTAGCGATGAAGGAAACTGATACAATGGAAAGACTTGCTCAATTATACATCAAGGAGGTTGTATCACAACACGGTGTACCTTTATCGATCATCTCCGATCGCGATCCCCGTTTTGCTTCTAGATTTTGGCGTTCTTTGCAAGAAGCCGTGGGAACTCGTCTTGACATGAGTACTGCTTATCATCCTCAGACTGACGGGCAAAGTGAACGAATGATTCAGACGTTGGAAGACATGTTACGTGCATGTGTCATTGATTTTGGAAAGGTCTGGGAAAGGCATTTGCCACTAGCCGAATTCTTGTACAACAACAGTTATCACTCGAGCATTAATGCTGCACCTTTTGAAGCATTGTATGGCCGTAAGTTCCGATCTCCTATTTGTTGGGCCGAAGTAGGATAAAATCAAATCACCGGACCCGAGGTAGTCCACGAAACAACGGAAAAGATTGCTCAGATTCAAGCTAGACTAAAGACTGCTCGCGATCGTCAAAAGAGTTATGCCGATCTTAAACGTAAAGACTTTGAATTCAACGTTGGTGATCGTGTAATGTTAAAGGTTGCACCTTGGAAAGGTGTGATCCGTTTTGGAAAATGTGGAAAGTTAAACCCACGATACATTGGTCCTTTTGAAATTTTGGAACGTGTTGGACCCGTTGCCTACCGTTTGGATCTACCAGCACAATTGAGCTCAGTTCATCCTACCTTCCATGTGTCAAACTTGAAGAAGTGCCTTGCTGCACCTGAACTTATCATACCACTTGAGGAACTTACAATTGATGACAAACTCCACTTTGTGGAAGAACCTGTTGAAATTTTGGATCGTGAGATCAAAACTTTGAAACGCAACAAGATTCCGATCGTCCGAGTACGATGGATTGCCAAACGAGGACCTGAGTTTACTTGGGAGCGAGAGGATCAAATGATGCGGAAGTATCCTCACCTTTTCCCGACTCCTCCATCTACCTCAGCTTAAATTTCGGGACGAAATTTTCTTTAACAGGTGGGTAATGTAACGACCCTGGATTTTTTTCAACGTTTATTTATTAATAATTGCTATTATTAATACTTGTGATAAAACGAACGTATGTTATTACATTTACATATTGCCATAATTGCCCGTACTTGACTTTAATTGCCCGAAATGTCTTTGAGACACCCGAAACTTACACGAATAATATTTTCACATATTATTTACATTCATGATTAGTTTTATTAATCATTTTAATTAACTAAGGTTGTTGGTTAATTACTTTGGCTTTTGTTGAACTTTATTTGTTAATTATTGAACTTGGGCTTTGATTAGTGTAATGGACTGTTGAATATGGGCTTGTAAACCCACCCTACACCTTAATGGATTAACTAGCCCATTGTTACTACATGTAAGTATCATTTTAGATGTAACTAGTTAGTCTAAGAACAATTGGAATCTAATTAGACATCTTTCCCATGAACAACCATCTAATATCCAACTTTTGTAAGGCTTTACAAGCAAGTAACCATTGAACTTTCTTCTCCTCCCTTCCCACACTCCAACCATCGGCATTAGGAAGTAATAAGGGAGAGTTTTTCATTTTTTTGACTACTTGTTAACTTGTATCTTTCATTTATTTCTCATTCTCAAAACACACACTTCAAACTCACTTTCAAATTTCTCTCATTTCTCTCTAACATTGTAAGCAACAAGACTTCTTCTTCTCTTCTTTTTTTCCTTACAAAAACCGAAATCTTAAGGCATCTATCATCATCAATTGTTGTGTGATACTTGTTCATGTTTGTTACTAGATTACTTGTTGTTGTTTACTTAATATTTACTAAGAATCAAACTCTATAGTTTGATCCTTCATAACAACTTGTTCTTACAAGACATACAAGAACTAAACTTACTAGTTTATGTTCTTCATTTATTGTTTCAAAAGATTTAGAGTTCATGTGTTACAAATCATACTTGTGAATCATGTTTGTAAGCTTTAAAGTTTACATTCTTAAAGATCAAATTTTGGTTTGAATCTTTAAAGTATGAAACTCATGAAATTATTTACTTGTTTATTTAGTTTTACTTGCACTTTAATTTTATGATTTTGGTTGTTGTTGGTCAAGTACTACAAGTTAGTCTTGATCTCATATCTCTTGGAACTAAAAGTTAACTTAAAAGTTCAAGAACATGTAAATAAGTTTTCTTTAAATATAACTTTAGATCAAGACTTTTGAGTCTTAGATCTTCAAGATCAAACTAAGAACCTTGTTCTACATCTTATGATCTTGATTAGTTAGTTTATTTTCAAGTTTAGAGTTCAATATTTCTATTATAGTTCATGTAAGTGTCAAACCTAAGACTTTGATGTAACTTTGGTTCATCAAACTACATGCAACTCTTAAGTGAGTTGTGCTTCATGTCTTAGACTTGCACTAGTGTTATGATGGTCAAGACTTGGTTAAGATGATGTAGACACATCAGTGAGTTTTACACTTGAAGTTATATGCATCAAGGATGAGAACCATGATGAACATCAAGCACCAAGACCACCGGAACTCACTTTTAACTTCCTGCTTTCTGTTTACAGCCCTCTGCCCTACTGTTTCTGTAACAGACCAATAGACCTGGGCTACTCTAACCTTTATTTTCAAATAGATCTTTTCGAGTATATAATTTTTCATATAAGACTCGTCTTAATCCGAGTTACGGTTTAGGATTTATGGCCCTCCGATCGTCACTATGTCCTTTAATGTTGTGCAGAAATTTCTGACCTACTCGCACTTAGACCGTCACCACGGTCAAACGAAGACGAGTTTCCTTCTGTAAATTTTACCACACTTAAAGGACTCATATACGGAGCCATGGCCACTGGTCTCACCTTATTTCAGTAAGGATAGAGGCCGTGGTGACAGACTGAAGTCAGCCTTTGTTTTAAACTACTTTCATAAACGAAACCTACTTTACACCTTTTATTAAATGATGAATGATGATGACCCTTAAGACCTTATTTACATACTTTTAAACCTATTAAGACAATTTACTGACTTAGTACTATTTGCCTTAAGTTGAGGACCTTCGGACCGATTACTTGCACACCTTTTCCGAACCGACTTTACGACTACATTATCATTGTGAGTTATAGCATTCCCTTTTTACTTTAACTTATTTTGGGAACTGAGAATACATGCGGATTTTATGTTTTACATAATAGGCACGAGTACTTAAACTTATATATGTGTGGGTTATACAACGGCATAAACATTCCCTTTAGCTCGGTAACGTTTAATCATTGGTTTTTGAACCGTGAACGCGAATCTTAGATATGGATCCATAGGGCTTGACATCCCCACTCGGGCTAGTAGCACTAGCATTTAACGGGTGTTTAATACTTCGTATACATACGCACTTGCCAAGTGTACTTTCAGGGGGTATAAACGTTAAGTTAGTTACCAAGTGCCCACGGTTAACATATACTTTATCATACTGTTTTGAAACACTCTTTGTAGCACTGAAATCTCGTAGCCTACCTTACATACTGTTATACTTAAACTATAGCTCACCAACCTTTGTGTTGATGTTTTTAAGCATGTTTTTCTCAGGTGCTTGAGGTTAGCTTCCGCTGTGTACTAGTCGTGCTGTAGACACCCGCTGCTTAGAGTTGTCATCGCATGAACTACTTTATTTTGCATTTAAACATTCGTACTTTTGAACTATGACTTGTAACGACCGTTGTGGTCACATACACTTATTATTTACTTCTACTTAGTGAAGCATGCTTTTGGATTGTAAAACATTCGATGTTGGTTTAGACATCACTTTATTTATGAATGCAAACTCTTTTTGAAAACGCATATAGTACTTAACCTTGTAATGATCCTGTTGTTGATGATTCGTACACGATGGTTTTGTACGGGGCATCACAGCGGCAATACGGGCAGACTGTCACCGATTTTGTGTAATTTTAAATGAGGAGCAAGGGCATTTTAGTCTTTTCGCGTTTGAGCCAGATTTGGGGTTTTAACCTCATCCACTCATTCTTTTTCATATTTTCTTTTATCTTTTCTTTTCATTTTCTCTCAAGAAAACTCAAACACCCAAGTGATTCAAGTGGGATTTTGGAAAGGAAGAAGCGGGTTTTGATCTTTGGCGTAGTTGATAAGTTTGTTCTCCTCGTTCTTAGATACACAGTGATACTAGTGGTAAGCTCTAACTCCGAATTTCATTTTCGTGTTCATCATTCAAATTTGAGGCTTTTGGCTTGTATGTTCATAGATGGAACCCATTTAGTTGTTAATTGGAGATTAACACCAATATTCGGGTTGTTGTTGTTATTGGCGGGTTTTGGGTTTGGTGTACAAGTTCATGCTTGTGAGACTTGCAATTTGGGTGAAATCACTAGCATTTAGTGATTATTGAGATGTTGGAAGCAATTAGGGTTTGATGATGATTTTGACCCGATTGTTGATTTAATAAGGTTTATAAACTTAAAATGGATTAAGTTGAAGTATAAACCCGAGTTAATTATGTTTTGGTGTTAAAACTTGTAAATGGTGAGATTTTGACTTAATGGGTCAAAATTAGGGTTTATGGGCGATTTTGAGAACGATAAGTGTTTAACACTTGTGTTCGGGTTTAATTGGCATATTAGGACCATTTTCACTTGCGTTAGTGAATATTGGTTAGTTTGGGCACGGTTTGTGCTTGGAAGTGTAATTGGGTCGAAATTGCACTAAGTGTCAAATTGGGTTGGTTTGTAAATCCATCCTAATTGTGTTGTGATATTTATGATTATGGAATAGGTACTTTCCATTGACGAGTTGCGGATTTATTCGGAAGCATTCATCAAGACTTCAAGGTGAGTGTTAATATCCTATGTACATATGTATGTGTAGGATGGGTGCGGGTCGGGTGAAGTGATTCTCGGCTATAGAGCTCACTTCACATATAGGTGGATTTGATGGACTTTTGTATGAGTCCAATTGGCATGGTTGTGCGTTTTGGTTGACCACCTCTGGCGAGGTACATGTTTGTGTGTACGTTATCACACGTGGTTGTGATTTGGATGTTGTAACCCTAAATGGCGAAGGGTTGATATTGTCGTGATGTGGATAACCCCGATGTGGTGGATTTTATAATCCCGTGACCGTGGGTTGAGTTGGAGAAGTGAATCTCGTGTAGTTCAGATTCACGATGACGCGTGTAGTTCAGTCATCTTATCGAAATGAATCTCGTGTAGTTCGGATTCATGGTGACTCGTGTAGTTCGGTCATCTTATTGAGGTAGTAATCTCGTGTAGTTTCGGATTACTAAGGCTCGTGTAGTTCGGCCAACCTCGATGTTGTGAAGATAGTAATCTCGTGTGGTTTCGGATTACTAAGGCTCGTGTAGTTCGGCCAATCTTCATTGTGGCGTTTGGTATTCGGTAATGGGTTAAGGGGTTAACCTTATTCGTTTTATATTGTTATATATATATATATATATATATATATATATATATATATATATATATATATATATATATATATATATATATATATATATAAATGTAATGTTGTGTTGTAGCTAACCCTCCGGGTGTAGCTTATTTGGCGTTGTTCACATCGTCGTTGGTAAACTTATGCTTTGTTGATATCTTTAGCTTGTTGCTTAGAGATAGTACGGTATGCTTAGTGTAGTTGCCTTATACATGGATGCTTCGCTATGCGGTATTTGATATTTGTGTGGCGTGTCCATTTTATACATATATATGTATGTAGTATATTATCATTCACTAAGCGTTAGCTTACCCTCTCGTTGTTGATATTTTTATAGGTTCGCATGCTTGGCGGCTCGGGTAAGCTTGGGGATTTAGAGATCTTGGCTAGGTTGCTTAGAAGATCTTGCTATTGTACTCGATTAGAATTTGGGTAGCGTAGTCCCAAATCACCATGCTCGGTTTGTTGGAAACTAAACTAGTCGGGTCGTGTATGTTCGTTTGGACAATTAACTAATGTATTAAATGTTTTAAGGTTATTAAACCTTCTATTGTAATTAAAGATGTTTATGGAAAAACAATCGGGACCTAAAGTATTATTTAACGCGTATTAAAAGGAAAAAATTTTATGGGCCGGTTTAATACGGGTTGGGTCGTTACAAGTGGTATCAGAGCATGGTCTAAGGGATTTAGGTGACTTGAGATAGGTGCCTAGACTTAGACTTTTGTGTGTGCCTATTTGTTGCGGGACTTGTAGGATTACGGGTCGAAATGGGTTTAGTTAGTGCCTTGTTTATAGGTTGACTAACGTTTATATTAGTAATACGGATATTATTAATATATTATTTATGTTGTGATGATAATTCTCGCGTTTGTTATATCGTGTAGAATTTTGGTTGTGTTTGTTTATAACATCGAGCGAGACGGTTGTTGTACTAACAAGTCGATACGGCGTGTGTGCGTAATAAGGACTTGCAAACCTTATTACGGGTGCAAATCGTGTCTAACAAGTGATGTACGACGAGTGTTGAGCAAGATGGGGTGGTGTTGTGCGTATGTTTTTATACGTTCGTGGACTAATCGTTTTGTATTCTTTAGAATGACGACGCGAAACGAGATCGAGACGAATGATGAGGAGTTTAACTCTAGAGTTACGGCCGTCATTGCGGAGCAAATGAGTGCATTTCGAGAAGAAATGGATCGGAAGTATTCCGAATTTCGGGGTGGTAGTGAAATGGAGCGTTGTCTTAAGAGCTTCATGAGGACTAAACCCCCGATGTACGACGGAAAGCTGGATCCTTCGATAAGCACAACTTGGATCTCGGATGTATAAGGGTGTTTCCGTACTATTGAATGCCCTCCTGAGAAAAAGACAAGACTCGCTACTAGTTTGTTGCGGGGTAGGGCAAAGGATTGGTTGGATGGTAAGATTGATCTTGTCGGTGGTGAACCGTTTATGGCGTTATCGTGGGACGGGTTTAAGAAGGAATTCTTCGAGGAGTTTCGGACTTCAGCCGATTTGTCAGAAATGCGTAACGAGTTGCGAAATTTGCAACAGGGTTCTATGGATTTGAATACTCTCAAGATGACCTTTATGGTGAAGGCTCGTTTTTTCCCGGAGTATTTGGGGAATGATAATTTGTTAATGCAAGATTTCTATCGAACCTTGAATGATGACTTGAAGAATAAGATTAGCCGGGGTCACGCGAAATCGTTTGCCGAATTATTCGCCGTAGCTAGAGGTTTCGAGTCGTATACGCAATCAAAGATTGGTGAAACTTCAAGTGAGAGAAGGGTTGTTTCGTATGGTGCTCCGAGTAAAAGGACTAAGGCTCCGAGTGTGAGCACGGGTGGTACGAGAACGGGTATACCGGATTCTAGTGTATCTAGATGTTACAATTATGGCATGAGGGGTGACAAGTCTTGGGAATGTTCGGTACCAAAGGGTGATGGTATGGTGTATTTCAATTGCCAAGAAGAAGGACATCGTAAGTTGGAATGTCCCAAGTTAGCGGGGACGGGTGCGGCAAGGAGACGTTAAGGTACGTTTCGTTTTAATAAATATGTCCTTTGATTATTTATTAAGTGCCGTTTGTGTTTGAGTTGTAAAATGCCTTGTGTTGTGCATATTGTTGTTATGGGTGACGTTCCTAATGGAAGTACCCTATGGTGACGTTTGATTAACGGTCGAAGGGTGTAAGACTTGGTGCAACCAAGCATTCCTTAGTATTTGGGAAATGTTTCTACCAAGCCATGGAAATGGGTTTTGGTGTTCGATTATTAAGCGCGTGATCGCATTTGTGTTGAATTGATGAACCACGAGGTTCGACGGGTGGTTAAAACCCTTGAGATCGAGAGTTTTGGATCTCGATGTATGTTGGTAAAGGAGTCTACGTGATGCGACATTAGGTGCCTCTTTTATACCTACTAGCGTGGTGTTCGAATCCGATGATGTTGAGGTTACATTGTACTTAGGGTACCGGAGAAACCCGTAGGTACATGAGTGACTAGGTGGAAATTGACAAACTAAAGCAATTGGATGATTGTGAGGGTATGGTTTGTGTAATCGTGGTACACTTTTCGTTCGAAGTGTTTAAGGATTGATTGAAATCCTTCGTGTGCTCAAGGCTGGAGCAAGATACGGTGATGGGTCGTGTGAGCTCAATCGTTTGTAAAGTCTAACTTTGGTAGCGTTGTACGGTTGTACGAGTTATGGATATGGAACGTAGTTCCAAGTGGGGGAGTTACTCTCTCGCACGAGGAAGTTTTAGTGTGAGATTTCGGATGATGCTTTTGGTAGATCCGGAAAATGTTGTCGAGACCTGGTTTTGGTCGATTAGTGGTAGAGTACAATTTCGGTTAAATTGTACTTATGATCTTGGATATGAATTATCACCGAGGTGGTAATGTGGTAAATCTCGTTGAGAGATAATGGACGTGTTTGGCGAGCAAGGTGAAATCTCTCGGTTAAGGGATGTGCGTGCCGGGTTCTCTTATGGAGAATTGTTGTTTTGTGCCTATGTGCGATATAGGTGGTTCTTGCTCGATTGTGTTGGCGTTGTGTACGCGTACGTATGGTGATGGTTAGTGGTATCCATTAGGATTCACTATGGTGTAGCAGTGCGTGATGTTACACTACTAGTTGATCGAGGCCAAAAGAGCGTGTGTTGATGGTTAGTGTATTACGTTAGGATGCACTATGGTGTAGCAGTGCGCGATGTTACACTACTCGTCGTGATGGAGGCCAAAAGAGCGTGTGTGATGGGAGTAGTGTTATATCGGCATGGTATAACATTATCGGGAAATGCGAGTACCATTCCTGTGTTGAGATTGTGGATCGCGTGTGTTTGCGGATTCACGATGACGCGTGTAGTTCTGTCATCTTATTGTGGAAGTGAGTCGCGTGTAGTTCAGATTCACAAATGACTCGTGTGGTTTCGGTCATTGTATTGAGGAGTGAGTCTCGTGTAGTTCGGATTCATAAATGACTCGTGTAGTTCGGTCATTCCTCTGGGATAGTGACTCTCGTGTAGTTCGGATTCACTATGGCTCGTGTAGTTCGACCATTCCCGATTGTTGTTGTGGTGAAGGTAGTGAGTCGCGTGTGGTTCGGATTCACTAAGGCGAGTGTGTTTTTGGCCAGCCTTCGTATTGTTGGATGTGTGAGCACCGATGGGAAATTCGAGTACCATCTCCGTGTGCGATTGGATATGCGTTGTCCATGAGTTAGTGTTATATGTCCTTGTACACTAACGGATGTTGTTTGATCTATTGGTTGTTTGATACACCGATGGTGGGGTCGTGAGGACCATGTTGTTGTATGATTAGTGGGGCGATAGCCGTGTTTCGCTCACGTGTTGTTACGGGTGTGACGATAGTCGATTTGGTATACCTTGGGATTAGCGTTGCCATAGTCGTTTGGATCAGTCTTCGTCGGTTTAGATGGTTGACTTTATTCTGATGTGCGGTTGTTACTAGCGATGTACTTGGTATGGTACGCTAGGGATTGGTATCTCGATACGAGATTAGTTGAGTTTTCCCGATATGAGGGATTGAGTTAGTGCTAATGCTCGAAAATTGTAGAATTTGATAAATCGCGGGTGACGATTTAGTTGTTAAGGGTAACTCTTTGGGAAGAATTGCTTAGGAAGGTCAATTGGGAGATATGTTTGGGGACCGTGAAATGTGGTCCGTTTGGTAAAGTGATGAGGATCACGAGGACGTGATCAAGTCTAAGTAGGGGAGAGTTGTAACACCTCGTTTTTCTCCGTACATGATATATAGGTGTATGGTGTAGGTACGACTAGAGTTTGAAGGATTTGAGATGCGTTTGGGTGTTAAAGTCTTGTACGCGGGAGAAGGGCTCAAGTCGAGCCTTGGGTCGCGGCGCGACACAGAAGGCCGCAGCGCGGAATTACACTAGAATCAGGATCAGAAAGCTTGTAAACAAAGCCACCAGTTCGAGGCAATCGTCGCGGCGCGACGAATAAGGCCGCGGCGCGACAATACGGGCAGACTGGCACCGATTTTGTGTAATTTTAAATGAGGAGCAAGGGCATTTTAGTTTTCGCGTTTGAGCCAGATTTGGGGTTTTAACCTCATCCACTCATTCTTTTTCTTATTTTCTTTTATCTTTTCTTTTCATTTTCTCTCAAGAAAACTCAAACACCCAAGTGATTCAAGTGGGATTTTGGAAAGGAAGAAGCGGGTTATGATCTTTGGCATAGTTGATAAGTTTGTTCTCCTCGTTCTTAGCTACACGGTGATACTAGTGGTAAGCTCTAACTCCGAATTTCATTTTCGTGTTCATCATTCAAATTTGAGGCTTTTGGCTTGTATGTTCATAGATGGAACCCATTTAGTTGTTAATTGGAGATTAACACCAATATTCGGGTTGTTGTTGTTATTGGCGGGTTTTGGGTTTGGTGTACAAGTTCATGCTTGTGAGACTTGCAATTTGGGTGAAATCACTAGCATTTAGTGATTATTGAGATGTTGGAAGCAATTAGGGTTTGATGATGATTTTGACCCGATTGTTGATTTAATAAGGTTTATAAACTTAAAATGGATTAAGTTGAAGTATAAACCCGAGTTAATTATGTTTTGGTGTTAAAACTTGTAAATGGTGAGATTTTGACTTAATGGGTCAAAATTAGGGTTTATGGGCGATTTTGAGAACGATAAGTGTTTAACACTTGTGTTCGGGTTTAATTGGCATATTAGGACCATTTTCACTTGCGTTAGTGAATATTGGTTAGTTTGGGCATGGTTTGTGCTTGGAAGTGCAATTGGGTCGAAATTACACTAAGTGACAGTGATGACCCGAAAAATTTCGACTTATTTAAACCAATTCTCTATATGATTTAATATTTTCGACATGATAAGCAATGAATTTTGACAAGTTTTAAAACTTTTGAAAATGATTTTTTATATAACGGTTGACCACCCTGTTTGTCCAACGATTCACGAACGTCATAACATGTATTATATACATATTTTAATAAATATAAGAGTTTTCGATATATACGGAATCATGCGAATAATATTTATATACGAAATGATTAAAAATTTACTATTAAACGATGCTATTTCAAATTAAAAATTTTACGTATTAAGTCATTTTATTTTTATGATATAATTTTTGTATTTTTTTTAAGAAACGAAGTTAAATTAATAATGTACAATTTGTAAAGCACAACGTACAACGTGTAGCTTAAATAGTTGAATTTAAATTAATTCATTTACTATTCACATGAAAACAACATGATAGAAATTATTAATTATAAGTTACATAGAATACCCCTGAAGTATTTAATAAATACGACTTTTTAAAATTTTAAATTCGATTTACGTATTATATTAATATGTCGACACGCTAGTGAACAAACAAGATGTGAGCTGGAAAATGATGCCATGCGATCGCATGGCAAAATGCCCATAAGCCCATGCGATTTCATGGGCAGGTGGGACATGTCTGGTCCTATAAATATCGAACGTTTCTGTTTTTCTGTATCCATCTATCTCGCATCTATCTCTCAATATATATTATATTTATATTTATTATTATTATTATTATTATTATTATTATTATTATTATTATTATTATTATTAAGATTAATATTATTATTAATCTTAATATTATTAGTAGTATTATTATTAATTAGTATTATACATAAAATACTACGACGAGGTCACGAGCATGTCACTTTCAAAATATGTTTTCGAGCTGGATAGAGCTAAGGAAATTATGGGTTATTGCCAAGGAGGTTATGGGTAATGTTCGGGGGTATATTTATGAATCAAACATAGTATTTATCATCTCCGTTACGTCTACGTACTTTCCTACAATATTGAATCTCAATATTGATACGTAAGCACTCATATTTTATCTTTTATATATTAATTGTGTATCCATGTCTAGTGCTCGAGTATATATATTTATACATACGTGTATGCTAAATTTCGTCGTTAAATAGTTTATAATGAATCACGAATTAAATACATATATTACTGGTAAAAGGTATATGATATACATGTTTTTGGAAAGCTGGCGAAAAATCAATAACTTTTCATTTAGGAATCGCGTAATTTCGATGAACGAATTAAAAGATATGGACAACTGAATTATGATTAACGATAATTGGAATTGCTTTTGAATCTGCAATTAATATTTAAACAACTTGTTTGTAAGATTGATAAATTGGATTTTTTAGTATTACCAACTGAGTAAATGAATCCTTATATAAGGTACGTCTCATTTTGTTGAACTATTGTCAAAATTGAACTTTTGAAATGACTTTGGATAACTTTTGTATGTCAATCTCGAGCATTAGGATTGTGATACACTATGACCAGACCTAGCTTGATAGACATTTATTGACCAACATATGTTCTCTAGGTTGAGATCTACGGTTAATTTTGCATTCCGAGTTTCAGTCACATTTTGGTGAACGACTTTATATGCTGCTAAGGTGAGTTTCATAAGATCCCTTTTACTCTCTACATTTTTGGGCTGAGAATACATGCAAATGCTTTATTAACTGATTTACAATATTTATATGTGTGAGTTTCATTTGCTCCCTTTTTAATTGCTTTTGCAATCTATATTTTTGGGCTGAGAATACAGGCACTTTATTTTTAAACGCAATGGATACAAGTACATACTAAATTCTACACTGAGTTTGAAGCGAAAATCCCTTAGCTTTGGTAACTAGTAACTGCCAGTTATAAGAACTGGTGGGCGCGAGTAGTAGTATATGGATCCATAGGGCTTGATGTCCCCGTCCGAGCTAGAGCACTAGCCTTTTAACGGACGTATGCTATTTGAGAAGCGTACACGTTGGTTGCGTGTATTATTAAGATGATTATACAAAGGGTATAAATTATATATACGTTAAGTTTAGTTACCAGGGTGCTCAATTTCTTAGAATATTTTGATAAACGTTTCTGGATGAAACAACTGAAATCTTGTGATCCACCTTTATGTACAGATTATGCAAAACATTAAAACTATGAACTCACCAACCTTTGTGTTGACACTTGTTAGCATGTTTATTCTCAGGTTCCCTAGAAGTCTTTCGCTGTTTGCTTATATGTTAGACAAGCTATGTGCATGGAGTCTTACATGGCATATTTTTCAAGGAAACGTTGCATTCACCAAATCATCACCATGTATCTTATTTTGACTGCATTGTCAACGGAAGTACTATTGTAAACTATTATTTACGGTGATTGTCTATATGTAGATGTCATCAGATGTCGAAAACCTTTGATTTAAATATTCATTTATGGTGTGCCTTTTCAAAAGAATGCAATGTTTACAAAACGTATCATATAGAGGTCAAATACCTCACAATGAAATCGATGAATGACGTGTTCGTCCATATGGATTTGGAGCGATCGTCACAGTTGGTATCAGAGCATTAGTCCTAGCGAACCAGGTCTTGCATGAGTGTGTTTAACTGATAGTTGTTAGGATGCATTAGTAAGTCTGGACTTCGACTGTGTCTGCATGTCAAAAGTTTTGCTTACCACTTCTTGTCGGAAATTACCTGCTTATCATTCCTAGTCTAGACACGTTTTACTGCATTGATTGCATGAATAGTGTATAGACAAAATTTATATCTTAGCGTATCTGTTACTGTAAACTTTTCCTGACATCTTCCGAAAATTTCTCCGTGATTTATGGAATTTGGTATTATATATACATATGTAAATTATGTATTGAAGAATACCAAACTAAATTCTATAAACTAATTCATATCAAAAATCATCTCCCTAATTATATAAGATGGATCCCGTATCTAGTTCAAATTCCTTAAACTCCGACAGCTATTCCGATATGGATATTCACCTGAATTCCGAAGACAGTGTAACCGAAATGGATCAACCAATTAGCCATCATCTATTCTGGATGAAATGGGGATGGGTTCGTAATCTACTTAATCAGTAGAGACAGGAAGAAGGCGATCCTTTCCATCCACCACATTCACCTCTTGGCGAAGAACCTGAAGCACTTACCGGCGAACCCGTTCATAACACCATTTTCACCTTCATTTCCAGAACAGCTCGCAACGACTACGTAATATCCAATATTGTAAATCTTATTCATCCGCTTGTCCGAACCGCCAATCATCTGGGGGTAGTAGAAGAATTCAACGAGCTTCGTGCTCGGGTAGTGGCTTTGGAGAATATGGTGCAAGGGTTACGAACACCAGCACCAGCACCAGCAGCATAACCGGTACCACCATCATCAACACCAACAGTATCATTATCACCACCAACAATCACATCCGCATCAAACGCCTCAACATCACAATCTGTACCTTGGATATCAACATCATACTCACCATAGGTACCAAGGAGTACCAATAACAATAAATGATGAAGTATTGATTCATAACTTCATCGGAGAAATATTCTACGGCGATTAGGTAATCTCTAAAATCTTAGAGATTATTTATCCCAGTTCTAACCATAAATCAGATGAATAGAGATGATAGAAGGAAAAATAGAAACCTTGACAAGAATGGTGCGTAAGGTACAAGCTAGACTTGTTTTACCAGCAGCATCTGCTACATCACAAGCTCCGTCAGTTCAAGAAAGCACCGTGGACATCATTACGAGTCAACAACGAGTATATTATATCAATGAGTTATGAAGTATTAACTCATTTCCCCTGAAGAAATTTTATGTATATTTAATATATATGACATTTGAAATCAAAATAAATCTTTTCGTACTAAGCTATTACGCGTGAATCTTAACTGGTAGGTACTACTCGGTTAGTTCATATTACTAATACGCAATGATGTACATCCTTCCTTAACAACTTAACCATTGTTAACTACAATCTCTATTTCAACTTAATGAATTCCATTTTATAATAAACCAAGTGTATTATTCAATTACATAATTGATTTTACATTTTCATTTTCGATGTACTCGAAACTTTCCAGAAAACATCATCTGTGCCTTGTAAGGTTCACAAAAATTCCACGAGCATCAACATCCTTCACCGAGGAATAAGAATAAATAATGAAGTATTGATTACATTAGCGAAATACTCCGCAAAGATTATGTAATCTTTAATGTTTTAGAGATTAATCATTTCTAAGTCAAGCCGAAAATTAAATGAGCTTAATATGCTATTAACTCATTAAATCTGTGTTACATCTGAAGAAAATATACATACATATATTTTCATAAAGACGGTAATAAAAATTCTTTTGTACTAAGTATTAATTGTGAAATCTTTAACGGGTAGGTAATACCCGGGAAATATATAAGTTCGCAATTAATATGTTACACTGTACATTCTTCAACTTTGATTCAAAATTTATTAACAATGCTCACAACGATATACAATCATTTTCATAAAAATTCAATTACATATTCTGATATTGACGGATCAGAATCCAAGTCATAACTATGAACCGGTGACATCATTCTTAGATCTCTACATCTTTCAAAGCTATACTTTGACTTTGAATCTGTGCAAGATCCATTAGCATTTTTTTTACCGAAAATAACCTTACAGTTCCTTTTCAAAGTATCCAGTATTATCAACCACTCAACCAATCAACGACAACCTTTCAGACTTGAAACTTTGGTATATACGTTTTTGTTATCAGGGAACCTTTTATGTTCCACCACATTAGCAGTAAATTTACCAACAACTTCATTTATCCTTGACCTTCCGAAAAACCCATATACTCATTGAAACCCTATCATGTACTCATCCACATCTTGTAACAATAATTGCCATACCAACTACCAGGAATTAGCAATCAGTATTTCGAATTTCGCAGCAATTCTACACCAACAGTTATATATATACATATAATGTCTACCTCCTGGACTTACATACTTCGAATGTGAAGTTTCTGAAAAACACCCCAAACTGCGAAACTAGTTCTCCGAATTTTGGAAAAATGCTAATAAAGCAGCAAAAACTGTAAACGACTTTAATAGTCGAAAGTTTGATGGTAAAGTGTAGTGTGTTGGAAAAGCACAGAAAAAGAGAAAATTTGGTACTGGAAAACGAATTGAGCAAACTATGAAGGAGGTTGTGGACAAATCACAAAGACTAAACCTGCCTTCAAAGAATACAAATGATTCAGTATCTGCTGAAGTCATTAACGGATACCTTGCTCCTAACTCTAAACCTTCACAAATAAATCTTCTTCACCATCCGTTAATATTAGAAATTCTAAGATATTATCATATCTTTCATTATAAATATCTTCAATATTTCTGAAGATATCTTCATAACTATTATCAATCGAAATTATTTATCTCTTCACGTTATCGGTGTTACATCATAAAAGAAACTATTTTAGTTTTTAAATTCTGAAACCTTCAAGTTTAAAATATGAATGTTTTGAAGTAGTGTTGGGAACTGAAGCATGAATTAGTATAATATAATGACACTTGATCAACGTGATTATATTACAGTAAGTCATGCTGAGTTTCTAATAGAACGTGATAAAGGTTCACAGATCACACCCTCATCATGAACCATGTTACATAACTCTTTCATTATATTTAACCTCTAAATATATCAAGAAAATATTTTTCTTGATGATTCGATCTTTTTCAGATATTCTGGTAATTTGACAAGTCAGATTGTGCTATTACCATTTCTTTCTTAGAACATTAGTTATGTTCATCTGAAACTTCATACCTACGAATTCTGGACCATTATCCGCTTGACTTAAGGTCGGGAAGAGAAAACGAAAGCATGAAGCTCCGAAATATAATGGAGAATATAAAGCCCGATAACAACCCCGAAATTACAAACCGTGTATATCAATGCGTATAGCAATATAAAGACACGGGAGAATGAAAAACACTATAACCCCAAGGTAATAGTAGAAGAAAATAACTTCCTCCAGTGGTAGATGAAAAAGAAGAATGAAGGATACGATAGCCAGGAAAATATCAAGAATCAGAACTGGATTAAGCATTTTCATAATCTATTGGGATGTATGAAATAAAAAAGAAGATTATAGGAGTGGTGAAAATAAATAAAACGGAAGAGGTCAATTTATAGCGAAAAATCAGACATAGCAATCGAGGCAGATTACGCATTTAATCAAAGAAAATCCTAATTTCCGCAAATTCTGAAGAATCAAATCTTATATAGATTATGAAGATTTTCTATTCCTTAAATTCCGAAAATCAATCGTTAATACATCAAAAGTTAAGATGAATCTCTATTCCCTCATTTCACTTTATTACGATAACTTCCCTCATACGCTTCGAGTAATTGGATTGTTTTATCCATATTATTCAACGGTGATAGAAATTCTATTTATCAACTCATATTCATCATAAAAACATTTTTATTGTTAACCATGACGACCTCACTCAAATTTCGGGACGAAATTTCTTTAACGGGGAGGTACAGTGATGACCCGGAAAATTTTGACTTATTTAAACCAATTCTCTATATGATTTAATATTTTCGACATGATAAGCAATGAATTTTGACAAGTTTTAAAACTTTTGAAAATGATTTTTTATATAACGGTTGACCACCCTGTTTGTCCAACGATTCACGAACGTCATAACATGTATTATATACATATTTTAATAAATATAAGAGTTTTCGATATATACGGAATCATGCGAATAATATTTATATACGAAATGATTAAAAATTTACTATTAAACGATGTTATTTCAAATTAAAATTTTTACGTATTAAGTCATTTTATTTTTATGATATAATTTTTGTATTTTTTTTTAAGAAACGAAGTTAAATTAATAATGTACAATTTGTAAAGCACAACGTACAACGTGTAGCTTAAATAGTTGAATTTAAATTAATTCATTTACTATTCACATGAAAACGACATGATAGAAATTATTAATTATAAGTTACATAGAATACCCCTGAAGTATTTAATAAATACGACTTTTTAAAATTTTAAATTCGATTTACGTATTATATTAATATGTCGACACGCTAGTGAACAAACAAGATGTGAGCTGGAAAATGATGCCATGCGATCGCATGGCAAAATGCCCATAAGCCCATGCGATCGCATGGGCAGGTGGGACATGTCTGGTCCTATAAATATCGAACGTTTCTGTTTTTCTGTATCCATCTATCTCGCATCTATCTCTCAATATATATTATATTTATATTTATTATTATTATTATTATTATTATTATTATTATTATTATTATTATTATTATTATTATTATTATTATTATTAAGATTAATATTATTATTAATCTTAATATTATTAGTAGTATTATTATTAATTAGTATTATACATAAAATACTACGACGAGGTCATGAGCATGTCACTTTCAAAATATGTTTTCGAGCGGGATAGAGCTAAGGAAATTATGGGTTATTGCCAAAGAGGTTATGGGTAATGTTCGGGGGTATATTTATGAAATCAAACATAGTATTTATCATCTCCGTTACGTCTACGTATTTTCCTACAATATTGAATCTCAATATTGATACGTAAGCACTCATATTTTATCTTTTATATATTAATTGTGTATCCATGTCTAGTGCTCGAGTATATATATTTATACATACGTGTATGCAAAATTTCGTCGTTAAATAGTTTATAATGAATCACGAATTAAATACATATATTACTGGTAAAAGGTATATGATATACATGTTTTTGGAAAGCTGGCGAAAAATCAATAACTTTTCATTTAGGAATCGCGTAATTTCGATGAACGAATTAAAAGATATGGACAACTGAATTATGATTAACGATAATTGGAATTGAATTTGAATCTGCAATTAATATTTAAACAACTTGTTTGTAAGATTGATAAATTGGATTTTTGAGTATTACCAACTGAGTAAATGAATCCTTATATAAGGTACGTCTCGTTTTGTTGAACTATTGTCAAAATTGAACTTTTGAAATGACTTTGGATAACTTTTGTATGTCAATCTCGAGCATTAGGATTGTGATACACTATGACCAGACCTAGCTTGATAGACATTTATTGACCAACATATGTTCTCTAGGTTGAGATCTACGGTTAATTTTGCATTCCGAGTTTCAGTCACATTTTGGTGAACGACTTTATATGCTGCTAAGGTGAGTTTCATAAGATCCCTTTTACTCTCTACATTTTTGGGCTGAGAATACATGCAAATGCTTTATTAACCGATATACAATATTTATATGCGTGAGTTTCATTTGCCCTTTTTACCCTTTACATTTTTGGGCTGAGAATACATGCAAATGCTTTATTATCTGATTTACAATATTTATATGTGTGAGTTTCATTTGCTCCCTTTTTAATTGCTTTTGCAATCTATATTTTTCGGCTGAGAATACATGCACTTTATTTTTAAACGCAATGGATACAAGTACATACTAAATTCTACACTGAGTTTGAAGCGAAAATCCCTTAGCTTTGGTAACTAGTAACTGCCAGTTATAAGAACTGGTGGGCGCGAGTAGTAGTATATAGATCCATAGGGCTTGATGTCCCCGTCCGAGCTAGAGCACTAGCCTTTTAACGGACGTATGCTATTTGAGAAGCGTACACGTTGGTTGCGTGTATTATTAAGATGATTATACAAAGGGTATAAATTATATATACGTTAAGTTTAGTTACCAGGGTGCTCAATTTCGTAGAATATTTTGATAAACGTTTCTGGATGAAACAACTGAAATCTTGTGATCCACCTTTATGTACAGATTATGCAAAACATTAAAACTATGAACTCACCAACCTTTGTGTTGACACTTGTTAGCATGTTTATTCTCAGGTTCCCTAGAAGTCTTTCGCTGTTTGCTTATATGTTAGACAAGCTATGTGCATGGAGTCTTACATGGCATATTTTTCAAGGAAACGTTGCATTCACCAAATCATCACCATGTATCTTATTTTGACTGCATTGTCAACGGAAGTACTATTGTAAACTATTATTTACGGTGATTGTCTATATGTAGATATCATCAGATGTCGAAAACCTTTGATTTAAATATTCATTTATGGTGTGCCTTTTCAAAAGAATGCAATGTTTACAAAACGTATCATATAGAGGTCAAATACCTCACAATGAAATCGATGAATGACGTGTTCGTCCATATGGATTTGGAGCGATCGTCACAGTGTCAAATTGGGTTGGTTTGTAAATCCATCCTAATTGTGTTGTGATATTTATGATTATGGAATAGGTACTTTCCATTGACGAGTTGCGGATTTATTCGGAAGCATTCATCAAGACTTCAAGGTGAGTGTTAATATCCTATGTACATATGTATGTGTAGGATGGGTGCGGGTCGGGTGAAGTGATTCTCGGCTATAGAGCTCACTTCACATATAGGTGGATTTGATGGACTTTTGTATGAGTCCAATTGGCGTGGTTGTGCATTTTGGTTGACCACCTCTGGCGAGGTACACGTTTGTGTGTACGTTATCATACGTGGTTGTGATTTGGATGTTGTAACCCTAAATGGCGAAGGGTTGATATTGTCGTGATGTGGATAACCCCGATGTGGTGGATTTTATAATCCCGTGACCGTGGGTTGAGTTGGAGAAGTGAATCGCTTGTAGTTCGGATTCACGATGACGCGTGTAGTTCGGTCATCTTATCGAAATGAATCTCGTGTAGTTCGGATTCATGGTGACTCGTGTAGTTCGGTCATCTTATTGAGGTAGTAATCTCGTGTGGCTTCGGATTACTAAGGCTCGTGTAGTTCAGCCAACCTCGATGTTGTGAAGATAGTACTCTCATGTGGTTTCGGATTACTAAGGCTCGTGTAGTTCGGCCAATCTTCATTGTGGCGTTTGGTATTCGGTAATGGGTTAAGGGGTTAACCTTATTCGTTTTATATTGTTATATATATATATATATATATATATATATATATATATATATATATATATATATATATATATATATATATATTAATGTAATGTTGTGTTGTAGCTAACCCTCCGGGTGTAGCTTATTTGGCGTTGTTCACATCGTCGTTGGTGAACTTATGCTTTGTTGATATCTTTAGCTTGTTGCTTAGAGATAGTACGGTATGCTTAGTGTAGTTGCCTTATACATGGATGCTTCGGTATGCGGTATTTGATATTTGTGTGGCGTGTCCATTTTATACATATATATGTATGTAGTATATTATCATTCACTAAGCGTTAGCTTACCCTCTCGTTGTTGATATTTTTATAGGTTCGCATGCTTGGCGGCTCGGGTAAGCTTGGGGATTTAGAGATCTTGGCTAGGTTGCTTAGAAGATCTTGCTTTTGTACTCGATTAGAATTTGGGTAGCGTAGTCCCAAATCACCATTCTCGGTTTGTTGGAAACTAAACTAGTCGGGTCGTGTATGTCCGTTTGGACAATTAACTAATGTGTTAAATGTTTTAAGGTTATTAAACCTTCTATTGTAATTAAAGATGTTTATGGAAAAACAATCGGGACCTAAAGTATTATTTAACGCGTATTAAAAGGAAAAATTTTTATGGGCCGGTTTAATACGGGTTGGGTCGTTACAACATCAAATTCTAGAAGTAAATTGATTCTAGAATTGGTTCACTCTGATGTGTGGCAAGCACCAGTTCAATCCCTAGGAGGAGCAAAGTATTTTGTATCATTTATTTATGATTACACTAGGAGATGTTGGGTGTACCCAATCAAGAGAAAGGCGGATGTGTTTGAAGTTTTCAAAGTTTACAAAGCGCGGGTTGAACTTGAATATGGTAAAAAGATCAAGTGTTTAAGGACTGATAATGGAGGAGAATACACTGGTGATGAATTTGATAAGTTCTGCAAATAAGAAGGTATCAAAAGGCAGTTCACGACAATATACACTCCTCAACAAGTGGCAGAGCGGATGAACTGAACCTTGTTAGATAGAACGAGGGCGATGTTGGCAACTGCAAGCTTGGGGAAATCATTCTGGGAAGAAGCAGTCAGTACTGCCTGTTACGTGATAAATCGGTCACCGTCAACTGCAATTGAGTTGAAATCGCCGATGGAGATGTGGACTGGAAAACCAGTTGATTATGCAAACCTTCATATATTTGGAAGTCCTGTGTACACAATGTATAATTCTCAAGAAACGACAAAGTTGGATTCGAAGTCCAGAAAGTGTTTATTCTTGGGGTATGCTGATGGAGTTAAGGGGTATCGCTTGTGGGACCCCACTTCCCACAAAGTAGTCATCAGCAGAGATGTTGTCTTTACGGAAGATAAAGATCTTAAAGATGTTAGCACTTCAAAAGAAACTACACCGATACAGGTTGTAAATGAATTTTATAAAGATTCTTCTGAAGCAGTACCAGAGCACGATGAAAATCAAGTAGTCGTTGATGAAGCTCCAGCGATTCGTATTTCTAATCGGGAAAGGAAATGTCCAGGGTGGTACTCAGATTATATTATGGAAAGCAATGTTGCATATTGTCTTCTAACAGAGGAAGGAGAGCCAACAACTCTTCACGAGGCACTGAATCATTCAGATGCATCTCAGTGGATGACGGCTATGCAGGAAGAAATTGAAGCTCTTCATAAAAATAAAACATGGGAACTTGTGCCATTGCCAAAAGGTAGAAAACCTATTGGAAATAAATGGGTGTATAAGATCAAACGAAATGGCGATAATCAAGTGGAGCGGTATCGTGCAAGACTGGTGGTTAAAGGATATGCTCAGAAAGAAGGCACAGACTTTAATGAAATATTTTCTCCTGTGGTTCGACTTATAACAATTCGAGTAGTTCTAGCGATGTGTGCTACATTTGATTTGCATCTAGAGCATCTAGATGTGAAAACTGCATTTCTTCATGAAAATCTTGAAGAAGAAATTTATATGCTTCAACCAGAAGGTTTTGAACTACAAGGAAAAAAGAACTTGGTTTGCAGGTTAAAGAAATCTCTGTATGGTCTCAAACAGGCACCGAGATGCTGGTACAAGAGATTTGATTCTTTCATAACGAGCCTTGAATATAACAGACTTTATGCAGACCCTTGTGCATATTTCAAGAGGTTTGGGGACAATGATTTTGTCATTTTGCTGTTATATGTAGACGAGATGTTGGTTGCAGGCCCCAACAATGATCGTATTAATAAGCTGAAGGCTCAATTGGCTAGGGAGTTTGAAATGAAAGACTTGGGTGCCGCAAACAAGATTCTAGGGATACAAATTCACCGAGACAGAGATAATAGGAAGATTTGGCTTTCTCAAAAGAATTATTTGAAGAAAGTCTTGCAACACTTCAATATGCAAGATAGTAAGCCAATCTCAACCTCACTTCCTACTAATCTCAATTTATCCTCCGT
The DNA here is from genome assembly GCF_046630445.1 of Rutidosis leptorrhynchoides. Classification (NCBI taxonomy): domain Eukaryota; kingdom Viridiplantae; phylum Streptophyta; class Magnoliopsida; order Asterales; family Asteraceae; genus Rutidosis; species Rutidosis leptorrhynchoides. The sequence continues at coordinate 341,118,929 of NC_092341.1, forward strand.
TATGTATCCTAGTAGTGAATACGAGAGCAAGGAGATGTCTCGCGTACCGTATGCATCAGCAGTGGGAAGTTTAATGTTCGCAATGATATGTACAAGACCAGACATTGCACATGCAGTGGGAGTAGTTAGTCGGTACATGGCGAATCCTGGTAAAGAGCATTGGAATGCGGTAAAGAGGATCCTTAAATACATCAAGGGAACCTTAGATGTTGCATTATGTTATGGAGAACCGAAATATATTGTCAAAGGGTATGTTGATTCAGATTATGCAGGTGATATCGATAAAAGTAAATCTACCACTGCATATGTTTTCACACTTTGTGGTGGAATAGTAAGCTGGGTTTCAAAACTGCAGTCAGTTGTTGCGACATCAACAACAGAGGCAGAATATGTAGCAGCTACTCAAGCTGCTAAAGAGGCAGTATGGTTGAAGATGTTGTTGGAGGAACTCAGACACAAACAAAAGAATATCACTCTATTTTGTGATAACCAGAGTGCCTTGCATCTTACAAGGAATCCGACATTTCATTCAAAGACAAAGCATATACAAGTTCAGTATCACTTTGTTCGTGAGAAAGTGGAAGAAGGAACCGTGGATGTGCAGAAAATTCATACTGACGACAATGTAGCTGATTTTCTAACAAAGTCAATCAATCGTGACAAGTTTATTTGGTGCCGTTCCTCATGCGGCCTAACAGAGACGTAAGCAACATCATTGGCAAGGAAGGATTATCGTGTGAAGATTTATTGGGCTTCAATCAAATCTTCAAGTGGGAGATTGTTGAAATGTTGAATGGTTGGTGGGTATATGTGGTCAAATACCACATGTTTATTGAGGATACACTATTCAACTGAAGACTTTTGCATTTTTAGACTTACCAACCCTTTATTCATTTACTATAAATAGAGGCAGTAGATAGTTCATTCATTCATCCCAAATTCAAGAGTGTATCTTGTATACTAAAAGTCTAATAGAGAGTTTGTGAGTGTTAGTCTCCTAATTACAAGAGATATAAAGATTAGTACTTATCCTTGTAATTAGAGAGAAGTGTAATTCCTATTATTCTTATTAATGAAGCGTTTCTTTCCTTGCCCGTGGTTTTTATCCTATTGGGTTTTTTCACGTTAAATCTCGGTGTTCCTTTATTGTCATTATTTCAAGTATTACTAGCGGTTTGCTATAATTCGTTGTCGCTTTTATTAACAAAGAGGATTAGATACCACACCGTTCAATTTAGATGTCAATTCTTTTTCTATTTTTTATTTTATTTTTATGAATTGATGTATTTTCAAATTTCCACTTTTTCAAGAAGTTTCTATTTTTAGATATATTTTTTTAGGTGTCAATTTCTATTTTGAATTTCAAGTTTCAAATTTATTTTACAATTTGATAACTGTATTTTGACTAGGTATTAACGTGTTGCAATTTGGTAACTATTTATAATTTATAATGCTTAGTGAGATTATTGATTATTATAAAAAAGAATTACCAAAATTAATATTGCATGTACATATATATCATGTTTTCTTGATTTATACATTGTCATATTTTTTTAATATAAAAGGAAGAGAATGTAAAAAAAAATGTATTACATTTGCGAGTCTTTGCTAAGAAGGATACAAAAGGAAATGTAAGAAAAACATAAGCTAATGAATGAAAATAACAATGTTTATGTTTAATGTAAGTTATATCTAATAATAAGCGAATTAGAAAAAGATATCATGTTATTATATTATTTTACAAAAGAAATGACAGGATACTATATACATATATCGAAACTTGAAATTATTTCGTTCTCGTCTAAACTCTAACCCTCTCTCCTAAAGTGACCATAATGGTCATGTTGTTGACATTTCGTGTTAACTTCTTGTAAAGGTACCGAATTTCATATTGGCTTGGTACTTCAATTTATACTTAAGGAGTTTACTCCTCATTTCATTCATCTATCAATGTGGGATAAGTAACCATATCAGTTTTATGTTAAATATAAAACCAACAAATCTTCACTTTTTTGATATAAAAAGATAACCATACTTCCACATTGCAAAGATAACCGACGCAAATGCTTCCTCGACGACAACTTCAAGATCCTCAATCTTCATGCCGCTGACATTATCTCTAACTCATGAAATAAAATTTGCATCCATGTTGAACATTGTCTAAACCGACAATCATTGTCATCACAGACAATCATAACTGTTAACAAGAATTATCATACTTCACCATAAAGGGTATAACACTTAGAATATCATATTTCAAGCATTTCACATCGACACATGTTGTATACCCATATGAACTGTTATGGTGCAACTTCCTGTTTGGTTTTCCATGGAAGTTTCGTCAGCTATAACATCCTTTTCCACCACACAACCCGCATCCACTCCAAACCTATGCCATGTGAAATTTGTGGAACCGCTAACGAAAATCCCTTTCCATGGTAGAGCGGACACACCATGAGAATGACGTGAGTTCATAGGTGTAACACCCCATTTTTCTAAACATGATGCTCGAGGCATCATACGGAGTCTAAGATTAAGTATTTGATAGTTTGGAGGTAATGAGTTGACCACGATTGTTTGTTTGATGAGGGTTTAAGTTCGATAGTGACGATACCTCATGTGTGTGGATTTAAAGTTCGATATTGACGATGCCATATCACTAATGTATTGCTTGATGAGGGTTTAAGTTCGATGTGATGATACCTCATATGTGGGTTAAAGTTCGACGAGACGATACCACATGAAGCGTGAAGAGTGGGTTGAAGTTCGATGTGACGATACCACTCATGGAATTGGAATTTGGTACTATTTGATGTTATGAACATCCGTGGCTTTTCGAATGGGATTATTCCCTCGTGATCTTGATTATAAACAGTGGTTTGTACGTATTCATTTTTGTATTGTATTATTGACGTGACCTTTATGTTATCGTTGTTGGCTTGGTACAATTGAATACGTGATATTATGTTTTGCTAATGACGTGTGTTATTTTGTGTAGGTGAATGCAAGTAATTGAATTATGTATGTATGCGTATAAGTATTGCACTCACTAAGCAATTAGCTTACCCTCTCGTTGTTTATATTTTTATAGGTTGCAAGTGGCGGCATGGGCTTGCTTGGGGACTAGTACTTTTTGGATTGCTTTACACTTTTGATTAGGATTGGGTAGCGTTCCCGATCACCATGCTCGGTTTTGGTTGTAAAGTGAATTAGTCGGGTCATGAACTATATTTTGGATACGTGGAATGGGTTCCGGGTTGTATTCCCGTTTTGTAAACTTAATTCATGTATTGTACGTTTTAAAGACGTCTAAACTTAATATTGTAATGATGATGTCTTCGAAAACATAAATGGACTAATGTTGCATATGTTATTATGTTAAAAAGGAAAAAAATTTACGGGTCGAAAATACGACGGGTTGGGTTGTTTCAAGTGGTATCAGAGCATGGTCTAAGGGATTTAGGTGACTTGAGATAGGCGCCTAGACTTAGACTTTTGTGTGTGCTATTTTGCGGGACTTGTAGGATTACGGGTCGGTTCGGGTTTTAGTTTTATGTTGATTATGTTGCTACTAACCATGTTGTTTCGTGTTGAACATCTAGCGAAATGGTTGTTGTATTCATGAGCTCAGCATGGCGTGTGAGCGTAATAATAATTCGCGACCATTATTACGGTTGCAAGCCAAGTCAAGCAAGTGATGTACAACAAATATTGAACTAGATGGGGTGTACGAACGGTGACATAATTATATGATTGTGAATATGGATCGTGGTGGTGTATATAATTTACTTGTGTTGCGTTCCTAACCGAGTTCATTTCTTAGAATGATGACGAGGAACAAACAAGTTAATGAAGATCAAGGCAAAGACTCCGAGTTCACGGCTAAGGTTGAGGCCATCATTAAACGGAAAAAAGCAGAGTTTCTCGAGGATGTTAGAAAGGTTTTCCAGGAATCGGTTGATGGGCAAGTAACCGAGTTAATCAACGAACGAATGAATGCCACGATCGAAGAGGCATTTGAAGCTAGAAACATTTATCCTCGCGGTGAAGGAGGTGATGGTAATGGTGGACATGGAAGGCGAGACTTCCATTACAAGAACTTCAAGGATACTCAACCTCCTATGTTTAATGGGGTGAAGGATCCGTTGAAGAGTACATGTTGGGTTTTCGACATCGAAGGGGCTTTCCGTACCAGTGAATGTCCTCCCGAGAAGAAAACGAGATACGGTTCTAGTATGTTACGTGAAGAAGCCAAGATGTGGTGAGATGACAAGATTCAATTGTATGGCGAAGAACAATGTATGAGCTTGTCATGGGAAGAGTTCAAAAAGGGGTTCATTGATGAGTACCGAACTCAATCCGACCTTAATAAAATCCGGGACGAGTTGCGTGATTTACGACAAGGTTCGATGGACTTGGTTACTCTCAAGTCTACTTTCTTGTCAAAAACTCGTTTTTGTCCGGAGTATGTCGGTGATGACCGAATGTTGATGCAAGATTTCTATCGTACTTTAAGCGATGAGTTAAAGGGTAAGATTAGTCGGGGAATGGTTAAGTCTTTTGAAGAATTATTTGAATTGGATTGGGGTTTCTAACCAGAGGCCTCGAAGACGAGTGTTTCCGATGTTAGTAAGTGATGTCAAAGCTAAGGGGTATAAAATACTATAAAATTTTAGCAGGAAATGCTATTAAATACGATACAATTTTACACAAGATATTTATTTATTTATTGAATGGATATACTTAAACCTTGCTACAACACTTATAGGCAGTGTACCTAATCGTACAGTAGTGTAGTTTTTAGTAAGTCCGGTTCGTTCCACAGGAAAAATCTTTAAACAAAGCTTAACGCTATATTAGTTTACTTTTATAAAAATACAAATATATATATAAGTAATATTATTATTATAAAAGGGGGGTTTTTACCGTTTAATGACCGGTTTGTCGATTTTAAAACTTTAGTCGCAGTTAAAACCAAATGTAAAATATTAAAAATAAATACAAGACTTAAATTAAAGCGTAAAGTAAATAATGATAATAAAATTGCGATAAATAAAAGTGCGATAAAATAAACTTGCGATAATTAAAAAGTACGAAAATTAAATTGCAATTAAATACAATAACAATAAATAAAATGCGATAATTAGAAGTGCAATTAAATATAAAATAAAGGAAATAAAATATGAAATAAAAGAATTATGCTTATTTAAACTTCCGTAATCGTGATGTTTGACGTGTTGATTTTAGTTTTATGCCCATGGGTTAATTGTCCTTTGTCCTGGATTATTTAATATGTCCGTCTAGTTTTTGTCCATAACAGTCCATCAGTTATAAATATAAAGTGCGAGTGTCCTCGTCAAATTATTCTTATACCCGAATTTAAATATTCCAACTAATTGGGGACTTAAACTGTAACAAGATTTTAATACTTTGTTTAATAATTACACCAGGATGTCGACTGAGTGTAACCCAAGGTTTTAATATTTTGTTATCAATTATACCAAGTGTCCTTGTACATAATTTCACCCCTGTTTTAATTATTCTAGTGGCTATTAATCCATTCCCGTGTCCGGTAAAATGAACGATTATTCGTACATATAAATACCCCGCCCATCGTGTCCGATCGAGTGTATATGGTAATTTATAGGGACGCCCAATTGTAAATCTTTATATTAACATTAACAAACTATCATTTAGTTAAACAATTATAAAGCCCATTAATAGCCCATAGTCTAATTTTCACAAGTGTCGTTCTTTTGTCCAAACCCCAATTATGGTACAAAGTCCAATTACCCAATTTTAGTAATTAGCCCAACATCATGATTACTTCGGTATTAAATAAGCATAATAATAACTTAGCTACGAGACATTAATGTAAAAAGGTTGAACATAACTTACAATGATTAAAAATAGCGTAGCGTTACACGGACAGAATTTCGGCTTACACCCTTACAACATTCGCTAACATACCCTTATTATTAGGATTAAAATTAAAATTAAAATTAAAATATAAATTATAAATATAAATATAACGTATATAGATGGATGGATATATATTATGGATGGAAAATTGATCAGAATTCGTTGGGCTTTATAGGGAGTTTCAGTTTTTGGGGCTCCGCGACTCGCGGCCCTTTTCTTCTTCAAACTCCGCGAGTCGTGGAGATCGTTTTTACAGCTCACCCACATTTGGCTCTTTGTTTGCCGACGATTTATTTTATAAATATAATATATATATAATTAATATAATTAATTATATATTATATTATATTATATTTATATACATAGTTAACTTGTAATTTTTAGTCCATTGCGTCGAGCGTTGAGAGTTGACTCTGGTCCCGGTTCCGGATTTTCGAACGTCCTTGCGTACAATTTAATATCTTGTACTTTGCGTTTTGAATCTTGTAATCTTGTAATTTCGAGACGTTTCTTATCAATAATTGGAACCTCTTTGATTGTATTTTGTACTTTTGAGCTTTTTGGTCGTTTGCGTCTTCAATTCGTCGAATCTGTCTTTTGTCTTCACCTTTTATTATTTAAACGAATATCACTTTTAAATAGAACAATTGCAACTAAAAGCTTGTCTTTCTTGAGGAATAATGCTATGAAATATATGTTCGTTTTTAGCATTATCAAATATTCCCACACTTGAGCGTTGCTTGTCCTCAAGCAATATAGTCTTGAAATACTAGAATCACTTCTTTATTCTTCACACTTTGTACATCAGTGATTTTTATACGGCGGTATAAACAATGGTAGTAACGATATGGTTTATAGTCCCACATGACTATAAAAATTTAGATCCATTAAGGAAATTGGATCTTTATGAAAACATTTGATCTTTTGAAAATTAAATCTAGTTTTTACCCTAGATAAGTTTTCCGGAATAACCCTTCACCGGTGTTTGCAAAATATTTTTGTGGGTTTGGTGGGTTTCAGATTTGAAAATTTTAGCTCAAAACTTATGGTTTTGTGTCACCCACTTGCTAACCTTGTATTTGGAAAGCAACACGTCCAGTTTACTTGTCCCGTATATTACCTTTCGGTAAACTACCATCCGGTTGTAAAGGAAAGCGTTGAACAAGCAACTGTTAAGGCAATGTCCCCTGACATGCTTTTAATTATGGTCTATAACGTGTCGGACGCAATTACTATCCTTGGTAGGAGCAATAGTAAAGCTCACCCTTATGGTTTTTCGGTCTGGCACAAAGTCCTGCTTTTGACCATGCTATGCAACCACCGTTCTTACAGTTGACACCCGATTTGGTTCAGGTGACCTAATGAATTCCAGGTGAATTCCTAGGATTTTACGTTCAATGGTAATGAACGCATTGAAAATAGGGTTTTCAGAAAACAAATCGGTTTGTAATTTTATCAAAATATTTTCTCGTTCAAGCTCGAGTTTAGATATCATTGAATTCCATGAGTTTGAATTCTCAATCTTTAAGGTCAATTTCTAGGATTGAGTAATATCAGGCTTAAAAGCTGATTTTTAATCTTTAAGGAGATTATCCTTTCTGGGGATCTGATTCATTAGTCTTATCTAGCTAATTTGCACGGTGCCCTCCCCATTTTACAAGACAGATCCTCTCATGGTTAGGATAAGTCTGACCACTTGGCGACCCTGTTTAATGCTGAGGTCCGTGGATTTCCTGCTGATTTTAGTTATGACTTTTCTAGGTTTTTCGTCAACCTACAGCTGGTCTGGACGACAACTTCCTGACCTAAATCAAGAAGCGCGTTTCTTTTTCGGAAGACTTTACTTCCTTTTAATGATGGAATTGATTCATCGTGTAGATCCATCTCTTCTTTTCTTTCATCGGGTAAAACAGTTTAGTTTAGTCCAAAGCAAAAGTATTTTCAGTTATTTGTTACCGATATATGTGACATATGTTTAAGATAACTTGGTAAATTTTCCCACACTTGGCTTTTATTTTCCTTTTTATTGTCCTCTATTCCATTTTAAATGAATTTTAACATTTTGGTTTGTTTCTCAATTTATGTCCTTTCCGAGGTAACAATAATTTCGGTGTTAAAACCTAGTTTTATCGTTCATAAATATGTATAAACATGATTTTGAGTTCATTTAGTTGAAAATTTTGAAAAATTTTACTAGAATTGGGTAGTCAGTATATAAGACTAGGGCTGTTCTTTATTATCAGAGAGCACTAGGTTCTAATAAAACTACTGCTTTACTAGTATTTTTAATGGTAACCAAGTGTTTAAGATATATATATTTAAAATCCGAAAGAATTTAACCCCTTCCCACACTTATGATCTTGCAATGCCCTCATTTGCAAGAAATCAGTAACAATTTAAATTATTGAGGGTGATTTGTGTGAAAATGATTAAATTTTACCAAATTTTCCAAACATATTTGTGTTTGTGTTGAATGATAAATGGTGCACATCATTTGTTCATTCCGTCTTGTTGTTATTTCACATATATTTTGCATCTTGTCGTCAAAATTAGTTGCTTTTGCTGAACTTAATGCCAGTCTTTGAAAATGCGTTGTTTTACCCTGTTGTGTACATAAGATAAACTGCATACATATATACATATTTTTGAAGTTTGGTATATTACCCCACATTCAAAAATTATTAAAATCTAAGAATAAAAGTTAGAAAACAATATTAAATAAGTATTAAACGTATCAACATTACAAATTACAAATTAAATAAAACTAAGTAGACTAGGGATGATACTGATACCAGTAGGGGTTCCATGCATAACCATAGGTGCTATAAAATGCTTCGGATGGGTTATACGTAGGATACGGTGGTTGGATCTCTATAGACCAGGGAGGGAATATGGGCGATGGAGTAGGAATATAGTTTCTACCTATATGTTGGCAATAAGCTATGATTTGGTTTTGATGAACTTGCCAATCTTCAAATGCTCTATGTCTAACATTTTCATACTCTTGTGAAGCTATAAACCTTTGCATTTCTGCCATTTCATTTCCCCCTCCTACATTACCTTGCTGTTGGTTTCTCTCAACCTGTGGATGTCTACCATTATATCGTACTGCGGCGTTATTTCGCCTCTTCAAAACTTTCGCACCATGGTATACATTTAAACCTATTGTATCGCGGGTTTCTGGTTCTTCGACTAATAATCCCCCCCGACTTATATCCACACCGAGATATTCAGCAATCAAAGTAATAAATATACCACCTCCTATTATGATATGCGGTCTCATCCCCCTAACCATAGCTGATAAATAATAACCCACACAATAAGGTATACTTACAGCGCTTTGTGGGTCTCGAATACACATATGGTAAAACAAATCCTGTTCATTTACCTTTTCCTTGTTCTTACCTCTTTGTGTAATCGAATTAGCTAAAAACCTATGAATTACTCTTAATTCAGCTCTATCTATATCCAAATAAGAGTAATTTCCCCCTTTGAATCGGTGATGGCTAGTCATTTGACTCCATACACCATGCGTATCGAAATTTTCGTCTATCTTCCTACCATTTAGTATCAACCCTCTACAATCGGCAGATGCTAACTCCTCAGGCGTATATATACGTAAAGCCTGAGCCATGTCTAGTAAAGACATGTGGCGCATCGAACCTCCTAACAAAAATCTAATAAAAGATCGATCGGTTAAACTAGCTACCCGATCATTTAATTCTATACTACACAACAATTCTTCACACCATACTTTATATACAGGTCTACGCATGTTGAATAACCGTACCCAATCGTTAAAAGTAGAATTATCATACCTCTGTGCAAGTAATTCCCTAATTGGCCCGGCCAATTCTACAGCTTCTAATGGTCCCCATTCTATGACCCTAGGTACCTCAACAACTTTAGAATGAAGAGTATGCAAACCCCTTTGGTATTTTGGATAATCTATCCAAAGTCTGTCAAATCTCAGGTTCGGGTGCAAATCTTCCAAGTGCATATCAGAAAATGTCATGACTGGATGAGGTATATCTTGTTTGTAGTAGTTATCCACCTCCTGTTGTTCCGCATTCTCAGCAGGAGCATTGCGAGCTTGGGATGAAGATTCACCCCTTTCAGTCTGCAAAACACATCAAACACAATTTTTGTGCATCCAAATATGCATTAGTGTCAGCAAAATCATTAATCAAAATAATTACAATGACATGTCCAATTTATATCAAACTTATGCTCATTTTTATATTTTTATCAAATCTACACTTTTTCAAATAAGCATATACGAAAATGTTCGCCAAGTTCATAAGCATTCAATTCAAATAACATGTCAAAATAATCATTACTAGTAATTAAACAAGTTTCAAATGGCATTATCTATCAAAATATCAAGTTCATGAATTTTAGACTTGAAAAAGTCCACTTTAATTCTCAAAATCATGCTTAGGCTCAAAGTTTGGATCATTTAGCTACCTAAACATGTTACACTTCTTAATTTAGCAACAATTCATGACAAAAATCGGCCATAACCTGTTTATATCAAAAAGCCCCAAATTGCTAAAGAACACAAACCCTAGATTATTCAAAATTTGAAGTTTAAGGCTTCTAATCTTGTTAAATAGCATCAATCTAGGTTATACAAGCATAATACATAAGCAATTTAAGCATAATTACACTAAAAAACATCAAAATCGAATTGGGTATAAAATTGCTCAAGAACACTAATTTTCGGATTAAATGGTGTTTAGGTGTAGAAATTTACCGTTTTTCTTGAGTAATTCCTTGATAGCATCCTTCTTAACATGATTTTAGTAAAAGATTTGATGATTAACGGTTAAAAATTGTGATTTTGGGGGTGTTTTCTCGGGTTTTTCGGATTTATTTTCGCTGTATGTTTGAGTTGTGGTGTGGACTGATCAGTTCAGCTCGATTTTATTTTTTTCTGTATTTTGGTCCTCCCGCGAGTCGCGGGGTTTGGTAGCCTCAAACACCGCGAGTCGCGGTGTTTGGTTTTTTTTTTTTTTAAATAAAATCTTAACTTAATAAACAAATATAAATTTAAAATTTTGTTTTCCTTTGTTATTTAGGACGAGGTCGTTTCGGATCGATGTCCTAGTCCGTCCTTTGACAAAATTTTAAAATTTGTCTTTTTGTAGCGATTGTTTTAAAAGCTAAGATTTTTTTGATTTTTTAATGTTTTTGGCATACTTTAATTCAATAAGATTAAAAATAATGATAATAAAAGTTCTCGTCCCTCCCTCGGGTAAAGCAATTTCGGTTCAAAGACCTAGTCTTCAACTTACGACGAATTTTAAAAATCATATTTTTAACTTAATGAGATAAAGTAAATTTTTGTTTTTAAATTCACACAACTTAAATATAAAATTCAAAATTAATATTAAAAAATCACACCAAACTTACAATTTAAAATGCATAAAAATAAAATTCATATTTTAAAAATTAAAAATTCACACCAAACTTATATTATATTTTTCAAATATTTACAATTTTAAATATATTGTTTTTACAAAGTTTACAATATTAATTTAAGATTTATATATTAATTTTAAAAACATGGTAAAAATAAAATTAAAAATCTTTTTGGCTTTTTATCCCACTTTAATCAATCAAATATTATCAAAAATATGCGCCCCTCTTTTCGGTAAAGTAATTTCGGTTCCAAAACCTAATTAAACTCATGACGAATTTTTGAAATATTTTGGGTTGATTTGATTAAAGATATTTATACCTTAAGAATAAACGTTAAATTTCGCAGTGATGTAATAAATTTTTGAATGATATCAATAATTTCGGTCGCCAAACCTAATTTTATTCAATACCAATTTAATACTTTATAGCGAACAAATTAGCGTTTATTATCAAAAGGTTAAAAATAAAAAATAAAAAATAAACACTGTACAGACTTACCTGTGAGATAGTATTCTTAGTTATATGATCTATCCCATTCATAAGATAGTCGGTTTAATTGGTTTTCCATGGCTACAAGGCGTAACCTCGAGCATTCAGTGTCTTTTCTTCTAAACATATGAACGGTCTGTCTCTGCATAAAGTAACAAATTCGGTGTTTGAATAGGTTTGATTATTTGAACATTTACCTCCATGTGACCATTTTCCGCATTTGTGACATCTTTCTAGGTGTCGTGCTCTTCTTTTCGCTGCGGATTTTGATTTTCCTTTACCAAATTGTGACTTATTATCTTCGCATCTGGATTCTTTTCTTACTCCATCCAATCTTTCTCTGATTACTGATACTATTTCACTCGGGAGTGTGTCATTATTACGTTTAGTGATCAAAGCGTGTAGCATTAGACCATGGTTTAGTTCACAGGCAGTCTTCATTTCATAAAAACCTAAAAAAAATAAAAATTCGGAATGGGGGGAGAAGACTAGTTCTTTAGGGTCTGCTAGGGAAAGACCATTCGGGTTCCATTTTCGAGAACTACACGAAAACAGACAATCTAACTCTAATAGTAATACATATTATCCTTTAAAGACTTGATTCTCCCCACACTTAGTTAGCTGTGGTATCGAAATTGTGATTAACTTCGTTGTTAACTTCCATCGGACCATGTATGTAATGTTTAACTCTGTGACCATTAACTTTAAATTCAATCCCATTTGAATTTATTAATTCTATCGTTCCGTATGGAAAAACTCTTTTAACTATGAATGGTCCAGACCATCTTGATTTCAATTTTCCAGGAAATAGCTTGAATCGTGAATTGAAAAGAAGAACTCTGTCTCCTTCTTTAAATTCTTTTGAACTTCTGATTCTTTTATCATGCCATTTCTTCGTTCTTTCTTTATAGATTAACGAATTTTCGTATGCTTCATGTCTTAATTCTTCTAATTCGTTTAGTTGACTTAATCGTAGATGTCCAGCTTCATGTATATCAAGATTACATGTCTTCAAAGCCCAAAATGCTTTGTGTTCAATTTCTACTAGAAGATGACATGCTTTTCTGTAAACGAGTCTAAAAGGTGTGGTTCCAATTGGAGTTTTGTAGGCTGTTCTAAAAGCCCAGAGTGCATCCTCTAATTTAATGGACCATTCCTTCGGATTTGATCCTACGGTTTTCTCTAGAATACGTTTTAAAGCTCGATTAGTATTTTCAACTTGTCCACTTGTTTGTGGATGATATGCGGTGGAGATTTTATGAGTTACTCCATATCTTTTAAGAACTTTCTCAAGTTGATTATTACAGAAATGAGTACCCCGATCACTTATTAAAGCTTTCGGTGTTCCAAACCTTGCAAAAAGACTTTTTAAAAAGTTGACTACAACTCGTGCATCGTTAGTTGGGAGAGCTTGTGCTTCCGCCCATTTAGATACATAATCAATGGCTACGAGAATATAGAGATTATTATGAGATTTTGGAAATGGACCCATAAAGTCAATACCCCAAATGTCAAATACTTCACATACTTGAATGACATTTTGTGGCATTTCATCACGTTGACTTATTTTTCCGACCCTTTGACAAGCATCACAGGATTTGCAAAGAAGGTGTGTATCTTTGTAAATTGTAGGCCAATAGAATCCAGCATCATAAACTTTTCTTGCTGTTAGTTGAGGCCCATAATTCCCTCCTGTTGGTCCTGTGTGACAATGGTTTAAAATTTTACTAGCTTCATCTCCGAATACACATCGGCGTATTATTCCATCTGGACAACTTTTAAAAAGATGTGGATCTTCCCAGAAATAGTGTTTTATATCACTAAAGAATTTCTTTCATTTTTGGCACGATAATCCTTTTTCAAGGAATCCACATACTAAGTAGTTTGCATAGTCTGCAAACCATGGTATTTCTTTATAATCTATCTTCAATAGATATTCATCAGGAAAGTTGTTTTGTATGGCCGATTCATTTAGAACTTCTAATTCGGGATTTTCAAGACGAGAAAGATGATCAGCGGCGAGATTTTCTGCTCCTTTTTTATCTCGGATTTCAATATCGAACTCTTGTAAGAGTAAGATCCAACGGATTAATCGTGGTTTAGCATCTTGTTTCGAAAATAGGTATCTAAGAGCAGAATGATCGGTATAGACCACTGTTTTAGCTAGAACGAGATATGATCGAAATTTGTCAAAAGCAAAGACAATAGCAAGGAGTTATTTTTCAGTAGTTGTGTAATTCGTTTGTGCTCCTTGTAACGTCTTACTGGCATAATATATAGGTTGAAATCGTTTTTCAATCCTTTGTCCTAAAACGGCTCCCATTGCAAAATCACTTGCATCGCACATTAATTCAAACGGTAGATTTCAATTTGGTGTTATCATGATCGGCGCATTAGTGAGTTTCTCTTTAAGAATATTAAAAGATTTGATACATTCATCTGAAAAGATGAATGGTGCATCCTTTTCTAGGAGTTTATTCATAGGAGTGACAATTTTAGAAAAATCTTTTATGAAACGTCGGTAAAAACTGGCATGCCCTAGAAAACTCCTAACTCCTCTAACATTGGTGGGATGTGGAAGTTTAGCAATTACATCTACTTTAGCTCTATCCACTTCAATTCCTTCTTTTGAAATTTTATGACCAAGAACGATGCCTTCTTTAACCATGAAATGGCATTTCTCCCAATTAAGTACTAGATTTGATTGTTCGCATCTAATAAGCATTCGTTCCAGATTAACTAGACATGATTCAAATGTATCACCGAAGACTGAAAAGTCATCCATGAAAACTTCCATGCATTCTTCTATCATGTCGTGAAAAATTGCCATCATACACCTTTGAAAGGTTGCAGGGGCGTTGCAAAGTCCAAATGGCATGCGTTTGTAAGAAAAAGTACCATAAGGGCACGTGAATGTGGTTTTCTCTTGATCTTCGGGTGCTATTGGAATTTGAAAATATCCGGAAAATCCATCTAGAAAACAATAGTAACTATTTCCGGCTAATCTTTCCAACATTTGATCAATGAAAGGTAAGGGAAAGTGATCTTTTCTGGTGGCGTCATTTAATTTTCTATAATCAATACATACACGCCATCCTGTTACAGTCCTAGTAAGAATAAGCTCATTTTTTTTTATTTGTAATGACAGTCATGCCACCTTTCTTAGGCACGCATTGAACTGGGCTTACCCATGGACTATCAGAAATTAGATATATTAAACCTGCATCTAGTAGTTTAATAATCTCTTTCTTAACTACATCTTGCATATTAGGATTTAGTCTTCGTTGGCGTTGCACATACGTTTTATGACCTTATTCCATAAGGATTTTATGTGTGCAATACGAAGGACTTATTCCTTTAATATCATGAATCTTCCATGCAATGGCTGGTTTATGAGCTTTCAACACAGAAATGAGTTGTGATTTCTCATTTTCAGTAAGAGAAGACGATATTATTACAGGTAATTCAGATTCACCATGTAAATAAGCGTATTCCAAATGGTTTGGAAGTGGCTTTAACTCTAATTTTGGAGGTTCTTCTATCGATGATTTATATCGATATCTGTCTTCTTCTTTTAGCATTTGAATTTCTTCTGTTGTTGGTTCATATCCATTAGCTATAAGTGTAGCTAACATTTCAGCTTCATCAATTTGTTCAGTTCCTTCTCCTAAAGAACATTCTCCTGTTCCTTGTAATTCTGGAAATTCTTCTAACAATTCTGCATGTGCATCTATAGTTTGAATATAATAACATGTATCATCTGCAGATTGCGGTTGTTGCATTGCTCTATCAACTGAAAAGGTAACACTCTCATCCTCTATACTTAGGGTCAATTTCTTACCAAACACGTCTATCATTGCTTTAGCTGTGTTTAAGAATGGTCTTCCTAATATGAGAGGAACTTGAGAATCTTCTTCCATGTCCAGAACAACAAAATCTACTGGAAATACTAAAGTACCAACTTTAACTAGCATGTTCTCCATTATCCCTCTAGGATATTTTATTGATCGATCGGCTAGTTGTATGCTTATTCTTGTTGGTTTCAACTCTCCAAGGTCTAGTTTAGCGTATAGTGAATACGGCATTAAATTTATACTAGCACCTAAGTCTGCCAATGCTTCTATTGAACTAAGACTACCCAGAAAACATGGAATTGTGAAACTTCCTGGATTAGATCATTTTTCTGGTATCTTATTCAACAGCACTGCTGAACAATTAGCATTCATGGTAACAGCCGAGAGTTCTTCCATTTTCTTTCTATTTGAGATTAGATCTTTCAAAAATTTAGCATATCTAGGTATTCCTGAAATCACATCAATGAAAGGAAGATTTACATTTATCTGTTTAAACATATCCAAGAATTTGGATTGCTCGACTTCAAGTTTCTCTTTCTTCATTTTACTCGGGTAAGGAAGTGGTGGTTGGTATGGTTTAACATAAGGTTTATCCTTAACTGTGTTATCTTCATTAACCTTTTCAACTACCGGTTCTTTTTCCTTATCTTGATTAGGTTGTGGTTCTTGTGGAGTAGGAATAGCTTCATCAGAAGTTACAGGTATTTCAGGTGGTTTAAGTGTTGTACCACTTCTTGTGATAATGGCTTTAGCTGTTTCATTCTGGGGGTTAGCATTTGTATCACTAGGTAAACTTCCCGGTTTTCTTTCACCTATTAACCTTGCTAGGTTACTTACTTCTTGTTCCAGATTTTGAATAGAAGCTTGTTGATTTCTAAATGCTTGAGCATTTTGTTCATTGGTTTGTTTTTGAGATGTGAAAAACTGCGTTTGAGTTTCAACTAGCTTCGTCATCATATCTTCTAAATTCGGCTTTTTATCATCGATTTGTGGTGGTTTGTTTTGAAAATTAGGTCTTTGCTGGTTGTAAGTGTTGTTGGATACTTGTTGATTGCTAGGACTGATGTGCAGCGGGGTGTATATAAAATAGCTTATATTTTACTAGGAAATACTATTAAATACGATACAATTTTACACAAGATATTTATTTATTTATAGAATGGATATACTTAAACCTTGCTACAACACTTATAGGCAGTGTACCTAATCGTACAGTAGTGTAGTTTTTAGTAAGTCCGGTTCGTTCCACAGGGAAATCTTTAAACAAAGCTCAACGCTATATTAGTTTACTTTTATAAAAATACAAATATATATATAAGTAATATTATTATTATAAAGGGGGGTTTTTACCGTTTAATGACCGGTTTGTCGATTTTAATACTTTAGTCGCAGTTAAAACCTAATGTAAAATATTAAATAAATAAAAGACTTAATTTAAAGCGTAAAGTAAATAACAATAATGAAATTGCGAATAATAAAGTGCGATAAAATAAACTTGCGATAATTAAAGAGTACGATAATTAAAAGTGCGATTAAATAACAATAAATAAAAGTGCGATAATTAGAAGTGCAATTAAATATAAAATAAAGGAAATTAAATATGAAATAAAAGAATTATGCTTATTTAAACTTCCGTAATCATGATGTTTGACGTGTTGATTTTAGTTTTATGCCCATGGGTTAATTGTCCTTTGTCCTGGATTATTCAATATGTCCGTCTGGTTTTTGTCCATAACAGTCCATCAGTCATAAATATAAAGTGCGAGTGTCCTCGTCAAATTATTATTATACCCGAAGTTAAATATTCCAACTAATTGGGGATTCGAATTGTAACAAGGTTTTAATACTTTGTTTAATGAATACACCAGGTTATCGACTGCGTGTAAACCAAGGTTTTACTACTTTGTTAACAATTACACCAATTACCCTTGAATGTAATTTCACCCCTGTTTTAATTATTCTAGTGGCTATTAATCCATTCCCGTGTCCGGTTAAATGAACGATTATTCGTACATATAAATACCCCGCCCATCGTGTCCGATTGAGTGTATATGGTAATTTATAGGGACGCCCAATTGTAAATCTTTATATTAACATTAACAAACTATCATTTAGTTAAACAAATATAAAGCCCATTAATAGCCCATAGTCTAATTTCCACAAGTGTCGTTCTTTTGTCCAAACCCCAATTATGGTACAAAGCCCAATTACCCAATTTTAGTAATTAGCCCAACATCATGATTACTTCGTTTTAAATAAGCATAATAATAACTTAGCTACGAGACATTAATATAAAAAGGTTGAACATAACTTACAATGATTAAAAATAGCGTAGCGTTACACGGACAGAATTTCGACTTACACCCTTACAATATTCGCTAACATACCCTTATTATTAGAATTATAATTAAAATTAAAATATAAATTATAAATATAAATATAAATTTTACGTATGAATGAGGAAGAAAAAGATGATGATTTTGATCAGAATTCGGTTGGCTTTATAGGCAGTTTTCAAATTTAGGGCTCCGCGACTCGCGGTGAATTTTGCCTTCAAACTCCGCGAGTCGCGGAGTTTGAAATTCCAGCTCACATCTTGGAGTCTTTCTCTGCCGACGGTTTTTATAATATATATATAATATATATATAATTAATATAATTAATTATATATTATATTATATTTATATACATAGTTAACTTGTAATTTTTAGTCCGTTGCGTCGAGCGTTAAGAGTTGACTCTGGTCCCGGTTCCGGATTTTCGAACGTCCTTGCGTACAATTTTATATTTTGTACTTTGGGTTTTGAATCTTGTACTCTTGTAATTTCGAGACGTTTCTTATCAATAATTGGAACCTTTTTGATTGTCTTTTGTACTTTTGAGCTTTTTGGTCGTTTGCGTCTTCAATTCATCGAATCTGTCTTTTGTCTTCACCTTTTATTATTTAAACGAATATCACTTGTAAATAGAACAATTGCAACTAAAAGCTTGTCTTTCTTGAGGAATAATGCTATGAAATATATGTTCGTTTTTAGCATTATCAAATATTCCCACACTTGAGCATTGCTTGTCCTCAAGCAATATTATCTTGAAATACTAGAATCACTTCTTTATTCTTCACACTTTGTACATCAGTGATTTCTATACGGCGGTATAAACAATGGTAGTAACGATATGGTTTACAGTCCCACATGACTATAAAAAATTTAGATCCATTAAGGAAATTGGATCTTTATGAAAACATTTGATCTTTTGAAAATTAAATCTAGTTTTTACCCTAGATAAGTTTTCCGGGATAACCCTTTACCGGTGTTTGCAAAATATTTTTGTGGGTTTGGTGGGGTTCAGATTTGAAAATTTTAGCTCAAAACTTGCGGTTTTGTGTCACCCACTTGCTAACCTTGTATTTGGAAATCAACACGTCCAGTTTACTTGTCCCGTATATTACCTTTCGGCAAACTACCGTCCGGTTGTAAAGGAAAGCGTTGAACAAGCAACTGTTAAGGCAATGTCCCGTGACATGCTTTTAATTATGGTCTATAACGTGTCGGACGCAATTACTATCCTTGGTAGGAGCAATAGTAAAGCTCACCCTTATAATTTTTCGGTATGGCACAAGGTCATGTCTTTGACCATTATGCAACCACCGTTCTTACGGTTGACACCCGATTTAGTTCAGGTGACCTAATGAATTCCAGGTGAATTCCTAGGATTTTACGTTCAATGGTAATGAACGCATTGAAAATGGGATTTTCAGAAAACAAATCGGTTTGTAATTTTGATCAAAATATTTTCTCGTTTAAGCTCGAGTTTAGATATCATTGAATTCCATGAGTTTGTAATTCTCAATCTTTAAGGTCAATCTCTAGGATTGAGTAATATCAGTCTTAAAAGCTGATTTTTAATCTTTAAGGAGATTATCCTTTCTGGGGATCTGATTCATTAGTCTTATCCAGCTAATTTGCATGGTGCCCCCCCATTGTACGAGATAAATCCTTCTCATGGTTAGGATAAATCTGACCACTTGGCGACCCTGTTTAATGCTGAGGTCCGTGGATTTCCTGCTGATTTTAGTGATGAATTTTCTAGATTTTTCGTCAACCTACAGCTGGTCTGGACGACAACTTCATGACCTAAATCAAGAAGCGCGTGTCTTTTTTGGAAGACTTTACTTCCTTTTAATGATGGAATTGATTCATCGTGTAGATCCATCTCTTCTTTTCTTTCATTGGGTAAAAACAGTTTAGTTTAGTCCAAAGCAAAAGTATTTTCAGTTATTTGTTACAGATATATGTGACATATGTTTAAGATAACTTGATAAATTTTCCCACACTTGGCTTTTATTTTCCTTTTTATCGTCCTTTATTCCATTTTAAATGAATTTTAACATTTTAGTTTGTTTCTTAATTTATGTCCTTTCCGAGGTAACAATAATTTCGGTGTTAAAACCTAGTTTTATCGTTCATAAATATGTATAAACATGATTTTGAATTCATTTAATTGAAAATTTTGAAAAATTTTACTAGAATTGGGTAGTCAGTATATAAGACTAGGGCTGTTCTTTTTTATCAGAGAGCACTAGATTCTAATACAACTACTGCTTTACTAGTATTTTTAATGGTAACCAAGTGTATAAAGTAAAAAATTTTAAAATCCGAAAGAATTTAACCCCTTCCCACACTTAAGATCTTGCAATGCCCTCATTTGCAAGAAATCAGTAACAATTTAAATTATTGAGGGTGATTTGTGTGAAAATGATTAAATTTTACCAAAATTTCCAAATATATTGGCGTTTGTTTGCTGAATGATAAATGGTGCACATCATTTGTTCATTCCGTCTTGTTGTTATTTCACATATATTTTGCATCTTGTCGTCAAAATTAGTTGCTTTTGCTGAACTTAATGCCAGTCTTTGAAAATGCGTTGTTTTACCCTGTTGTGTACATAAGATAAACTGCAAACATATATACATATTTTTGAAGTTTGGTATATTACCCCACATTCAAAAATTATTAAAATCTAAGAATAAAAGTTAGATAATTATAAAAATGATTACAATATTAACAAAAGTATTAAACGTATCAATAATTACAAATTACAAAATAAATAAAAAAATAATAAGTAAACTAAGGATGATATTGGTACCAACAGGGGTTCCAGGCATAACCATAAGTGCTATAGAATGCTTCGGCAGGGTCATACGTAGGATATGGTGGCTGCATCTCTATCGACCAAGGAGGGAAGATGGGTTTCGGTGTAGGAATATAGTTTCTACCTATATGTTGGCAATGAGCTATGATTTGGTTCTGATGAACTTGCCAATCTTCAAATGCTCTCTGTCTAGCATTTTCGTATTCCTGAGAAGCTATAAACCTATGCATTTCTTGCATCTCATTCCCCCCTCCTACATTACCTTGCTGCTGGTTTCTCTCCACCTGTGGATGTCTACCATGGTATCGTACTACGGCGTTATTCCGCCTCTTCAAAACTTTCGCACCATGGTATACATTTAAACCTATAGTATCGCGGGGTTCCGGCTCTTCTAGTAATAATCCCCCCCGACTTATATCCACACCGAGATATTCACCAATCAAAGTAATAAAAATACCACCTCCTATTATGCTATGTGGTCGCATCCCCCGAACCATAGTTGATAAATAATAACCCACACAATATGGTATACTTACAGCGCTTTGTGGGTCTCGAATACACATATGGTAAAACAAATCCTGTTCATTTACTTTTTCCTTGTTCTTACCCCTTTGTGTAATCGAATTAGCTAAAAACCTATGTATCACTCTTAATTCGGCTCTATCTATATCCAAATAAGAGTAATTTCCCCCTTTGAAACGGTGATGGCTTGTCATTTGACTCTACACACCGTGTGTATCAAAATTCTCATCTATCTTTCTACCGTTTAGTATCAATCCTCTACAATCGGCAGACGCTAACTCCTCAGGCGTATATATACGTAAAGCCTGAGCCATGTCCAGTAAAGACATGTGGCGCATCGAACCGCCTAACAAAAATCTAATAAAAGAACGATCGGTTAAACCAGCTACCCGATCATTCAACTCTATACTACATAACAATTCTTCACACCATACTTTATATACAGGTCTACGTATGGTGAATAAACATATCCAGTCATTAAAAGAAGAATTACCATACCTCTGTACAAGTAATTCCCTAATTGGCCCGGCCAATTCTACAGCTTCTAAGGGTCCCCATTCTATGACCCTCGGTACCTCAACAACCTTGGAATGAAGAGTATGCAAACCCAGTTGATATTTTGGATAATCTATCCAAAGTCTGTCAAATCTCAGGTTCGGGTGCAACTCTTCCAAATGCATATCGGAAAAGGTCATGACTGGATGAGGTATATCCTGCTTGTAGTAGTTATCCACCTCCTGTTGTTCCAAATTCTCAGCAGGAGCATTGCGGGCTTGGGATGAAGATTCACCCCTTTCATTCGTTTTTCTTGAGTAATTCTTAGATAGCATCCTTCTCAACATGATTTTAGCAAAAAATTTGGTGATTAACGGTTAAAAATTGGGATTTTTGGGGGTGGTTTTCGGGTTTTTTCGCAGTATGTTTTTGAGTTTGTGGAGTGTGAAACTGAGCTGTTGCAGCTCTTATTTTTTTTCTGGGTTTTGGTCCCTCCGCGAGTCGCGGGGATTTACCCGCCAAACTCCGCGACTCGCGGAGTTTGATATATTTTTTTTTTTTTTTTATAATCATTAACTTATTAAAACAATTAAGTAATTAATTTTAAAATTTTGTTTCCCTTGTTATTTAGGACGAGGTCGTTTCGGATCGGTGTCCTAGTCCGTCCTTCGACAAAATTTTAAAATTTGTCTTTTTGTAGCGATTGTTTTAAAAGCTAAGATTTTTGGGTTTTTAATGTTTTTGGCATACTTTAAATCAATAAGATTAAAAATAATGATAATAAAAGTTCTCGTCCCTCCCTCGGGTAAAGCAATTTCGGTTCAAAGACCTAGTCTTCAACTTACGACGAATTTTAAAAATCATATTTTTAACTTAATGAGATAAAGTAAATTTTTGTTTTTAAATTCACACAACTTAAATATAAAATTCAAAATTATTATTAAAAAATCCACACCAAACTTAAAATTTAAAATGCATAAAATTAAAAATTCATATTTTAAAAATTAAAAATTCACACCAGACTTAATTTAAAAATTCAAATATTTACAATTTTAAAAATATTGTTTTTACAAAGTTTACAATATTAATTTAAGATTTAAATATTTATTTTAAAAACATGGTAAAAATAAAATTAAAAATCTTTTTGGCTTTTTATCCCACTTTAATCAATCAAATATTATCAAAAATATGCGCCCCTCTTTTCGGTAAAGTAATTTCGGTTCCAAGACCTAATTTAACTCATGACGAATTTTTGAAATATTTTGGGTTGATTGTTTAAAGATATTTATACCTTAAGAATAAACGTTAAATTTCGCAGTGATGTAATAAATTTTTGAATGATATCAATAATTTCGGTCGCCAAACCTAATTTTATTCAATACCAATTTAATACTTTTTAGCGAACAAATTAGCGTTTATTATCAAAAGGTTAAAAAAATAAAAAAATAAAAAATAAAAATAAAAACTGTACAAACATACCTGTGAGATAAATTTCTTAGTTATATGATCTATCCCATTCATAAGATAGTCGGTTTAATTGGTTTTCCATGGCTACATAGGCGTAACCTCGAGCATTCAGTGTCTTTTCTTCTAAACATATGAACGGTCCGTCTCTGCATAAAGTAACAAATTCGGTATTTGAATAGGTTTGATTATTTGAACATTTACCTCCATGTGACCATTTTCCGCATTTGTGACATCTTTCTAGGTGTCGTGCTCTTCTTTTCGCTGCGGATTTTGATTTTCCTTTACCAAATTGTAACTTATTATCTTCGTATCTGGATTCTTTTCTAACTCCGTCCATTCTTTCTCTGATTACTGATACTATTTCACTCGGTAGTATGTCATTATTACGTTTAGTGATCAAAGCGTGTAGCATTAGACCATGGTTTAGTTCACAGGCAGTCTTCATTTTGTAAAAACCTAAAAAAAAATAAAAATTCAGAATGGGGGGAGAAGACTAGTTCTTTAGGGTCTGCTAGGGAAAGACCATTCGGGTTCCATTTTCGAGAACTATATGAAAACAGACAATCTAACTCTAATAGAAATACATATTATCCTTTAAAGACTTGATTCTCCCCACACTTAGTTAGCTGTGGTGTCGAAATTGTGATTAACTTCGTTGTCGACTTCCATTGGACCATGTATGTAATGTTTAACTCTGTGACCATTAACTTTAAATTCAATCCCATTTGAATTAATTAATTCTATCGTTCCGTATGGGAAAACTCTTTTTACTATGAATGGTCCAGACCATCTTGATTTCAATTTTCCAGGAAATAGCTTGAATCGTGAATTGAAAAGAAGAACTCTGTCTCCTTCTTTAAATTCTTTTGAACTTCTGATTCTTTTATCATGCCATTTCTTCGTTCTTTCTTTATAGATTAACGAATTTTCGTATGCTTCATGTCTTAATTCTTCTAATTCGTTTAGTTGACTTAATCGTAGACGTCCAGCTTCATGTAAATCAAGATTACATGTTTTCAAAGCCCAAAATGCTTTGTGTTCAATTTCTACTGGAAGATGACATGCTTTTCCATAAACAAGTCTAAAAGGTGTGGTTCCAATTGGAGTTTTGTAGGCTGTTCTAAAAGCCCAGAGTGCATCCTCCAATTTAATGGACCATTCCTTCGGATTTGATCCTACGGTTTTCTCTAGAATACGTTTTAAAGCTCGGTTGGTATTTTCAACTTGTCCACTTGTTTGTGGATGATATGCGGTGGAGATTTTATGAGTTACTCCATATCTTTTAAGAACTTTCTCAAGTTGATTATTACAGAAATGAGTACCCCGATCACTTATTAAAGCTTTCGGTGTTCCAAACCTTGCAAAAAGACGTTTTAAAAAGTTGACTACAACTCGTGCATCGTTAGTTGGGAGAGCTTGTGCTTCCGCCCATTTAGATACATAATCAATGGCTACGAGTATATATAGATTATTATGAGATTTTGGAAATGGACCCATAAAGTCAAAACCCCAAATGTCAAATACTTCACATACTTGGATGATATTTTGTGGCATTTCATCACGTTGACTTATTTTTCCGGCCCTTTGACATGCATCACAGGATTTGCAAAGAAGGTGTGCGTCTTTGTAAATTGTAGGCCAATAGAATCCAGCTTCATAAACTTTTCTTGCTGTTAGTTGAGGTCCATAATGCCCTCCTGTTGGTCCTGTGTGACAATGTTTTAATATTTTACTAGCTTCATCTCCAAATACACATCGGCGTATTATTCCATCGGGACAACTTTTACACAAATGTGGATCTTCCCAGAAATAGTGTTTTATATCACTGAAGAATTTCTTTCGTCTTTGGTACGATAATCCTTTTTCAAGGAATCCACAAACTAAGTAGTTTGCATAGTCTGCAAACCATGGGATTTCTTTATAATCTATCTTCAATAGATATTCATCAGGGAAGTTGTCTTGTATGGCCGATTCATTTAGAACTTCTAACTCAGGATTTTCAAGACGAGAAATATGATCAGCGGCGAGATTTTCTGCTCCTCTTTTATCTCGGATTTCAATATCAAACTCTTGTAAGAGTAAGATCCAACGGATTAATCTTGGTTTAGCATCTTGTTTTGAAAATAGGTATCTAAGAGCAGAATGGTCGGTATAGACCACCGTTTTTGCTAGAACGAGATATGATCGAAATTTGTCAAAAGCAAAGACAATAGCAAGGAGTTCTTTTTCAGTAGTTGTATAGTTTGTTTGTGCTCCTTGTAACGTCTTACTAGCATAATATATAGGTTGAAATCGTTTTTCAATCCTTTGTCCTAAAACGGCTCCCATTGCAAAATCACTTGCATCGCACATTAGTTCAAATGGTAGATTCCAATTTGGTGTTATCATGATCGGTGCATTAGTGAGTTTTTCTTTAAGAATATTAAAAGATTTGATACACTCATCTGAAAAGATGAATGGCGCATCATTTTCTAGGAGTTTATTCATAGGAGTGGCAATTTTAGAAAAATCTTTTATGAAACGTCGGTAAAAACCGGCATGCCCTAGAAAACTCCTAACTCCTCTAACATTTGTGGGATGTGGAAGTTTAGCAATTACATCTACTTTAGCTCTATCCACTTCAATTCCTTCTTTTGAAATTTTATGTCCAAGAACGATGCCTTCTTTAACCATGAAATGGCATTTCTCCCAATTAAGTACTAGATTTGATTTTTCGCATCTAATTAGCATTCGTTCCAGATTAACTAGACATGATTTAAATGTATCACCGAAGACTGAAAAGTCATCCATGAATACTTCCATGCATTCTTCTATCATGTCGTGAAAAATCGCCATCATACACCTTTGAAAGGTTGCAGGGGCGTTACAAAGTCCAAATGGCATGCGTTTGTAAGCAAAAGTACCATAAGGGCACGTGAATGTGGTTTTCTCTTGGTCCTCGGGTGCTATTGGAATTTGAAAATATCCGGAAAATCCATCTAGAAAACAATAGTAACTATTTCCGGCTAATCTTTCCAACATTTGATCTATGAAAGGTAAGGGAAAGTGATCTTTTCTGGTGGCGTCATTTAATTTTCTATAATCAATACATACACGCCATCCTGTTACAGTCCTAGTAGGAATAAGCTCATCTTTTTCATTTGTGATGACAGTCATGCCACCCTTCTTAGGTACGCATTGAACTGGGCTTACCCATGGACTATCAGAAATTGGATAAATTAAACCTGCATCTAGCAGTTTTATTATTTCCTTCTTAACAACATCTTGCATATTAGGATTTAGTCTTCGTTGGCGTTGCACATACGTTTTATGACCTTCTTCCATAAGGATTTTATGTGTGCAATACGAAGGACTTATTCCTTTAATATCATGAATCTTCCATGCAATGGCTGGTTTATGAGCTTTCAACACAGAAATGAGTTGTGATTTCTCATTTTCAGTAAGAGAAGACGATATTATTACAGGTAATTCAGATTCACCATGTAAATAAGCGTATTCCAAATGGTTTGGAAGTGGCTTTAACTCTAATTTCGGAGGTTCTTCTATCGATGATTTATATCGATATCTGTCTTCTTCTTTTAGCATTAGAATTTCTTCTGTTGTTGGTTCATATCCATTAGCTATAAGTGTAGCTAACATTTCTGCTTCATCAATTGGTTCATTACCTTCTCCTAAAGAACATTCTCCTGTTCCTTGTAATTCTGGAAATTCTTCTAATAATTCTGCATGTGCATCTATAGTTTGAATATAATAACATGTATCATCTGCAGATTGTGGTTGTTGCATTGCTCTATCAACTGAAAAGGTAACACTCTCATCCTCTATACTTAGGGTCAATTTCTTACCGAACACGTCTATCATTGCTTTAGCCGTGTTTAAGAATGGTCTTCCTAATATGAGAGGGACTTGAGAATCTTCTTCCATGTCCAAAACAACAAAATCTACTGGAAATACTAAAGAACCAACTTTAACTAGCATGTTCTCCATTATCCCTCTAGGATATTTTATTGATCTATCGGCTAGTTGTATGCTTATTCTGGTTGGTTTCAATTCTCCAAGGTCTAGTTTAGCGTATAGTGAATACGGCATTAAATTTATACTAGCACCTAAGTCTGCCAATGCTTCTATTGAACTAAGACTACCCAGAAAACATGGAATTGTGAAACTTCCTGGATCAGATAGTTTTACTGGTATCTTATTCAACAGTACTGCTGAACAATTAGCATTCATAGTAACAGCCGAGAGTTCTTCCATTTTCTTTCTATTTGAGATTAGATCTTTCAAGAATTTAGCATATCTAGGCATTCCTGAAATCACATCAATGAAAGGAAGATTTACATTTATCTGTTTAAACATATCCAAGAATTTGGATTGCTCGGCTTCAAGTTTCTCTTTCTTCATTTTACTCGGGTAAGGAAGTGGTGGTTGGTATGGTTTAACATAAGGTTTAGCCTTAACTGTGTTATCTTCATTAACCTTTTCAACTACCGGTTCTTTTTCCTTATCTTGATCAGGTTGTGGTTCTTGTGGAGTAGGAATAGTTTCATCAGAAGTTACAGGTATTTCAGGTGGTTTAAGTGTTGTACCACTTCTTGTGGTAATGGCTTTAGCTGTTTCATTTCGGGGATTAGCATTTGTATCACTAGGTAGACTTCCCGGTTTTCTTTCACCTATTAACCTTGCTAGGTTACTTACTTCTTGTTCCAGATTTTGAATAGAAGCTTGTGGATTTCTAAATGCTTGAGCATTTTGTTCATTAGTTTGTTTTTGAGATGTGAAAAACTGCGTTTGAGTTTCAACTAGCTTCGTCATCATATCTTCTAAATTCGTCTTTTTATCATCGGTTTGTTGTGGTGGTTTGTTTTGAAAATTAGGTCTTTGCTGATTGTAAGTATTATTGGATACTTGTTGATTGCTAGGACCTTGTTGGTTGTTGTATGGAATATTTCGGTTATAGTTCTGGTTTTGATTGTAGATCGGTCTTAGCGGTTGATAATTATTTCCAGGCCTTTGGTTTATGTATGAAATATTCTCTCTTTGTTCCATTGTTAATTCAATACTGAGACAATCTTTTGTCAAATGTGGTCCTCCAGACTGCTCACAATTAATTCGTATTGAGTGAATATCTTTAGTCATCTTTTCCATTCGTCTCTCGACAGCATCTATCTTTGCGGAAATGGAATCTAAGTCATGGCTAGAATCGGCTCTAGCTGCTTTAGATGATCTAACGATATCTTTTTCTTGGTGCCACTCATGTGAGTGGGAAGCAGTGTTATCAATAATTTTGTAAGCATCAGTTTCGGTTTTCTTCATAATAGAACCACCAGCTGCTATATCTATGTCTTTCCTTGTAGTGATGTCGCATCCTTGGTAAAATATTTGTACTATTTGGCAGGTATCTAAACCATGTTGCGGACATCCTCTTAATTACTTTCCAAATCTTGTCCACGCCTCATATAGAGTTTCATTTGGCTTCTGTGTGAACGTAACAATTTCTCCTTGAAGTCTTACGGCTTTAGATGCAGGAAAGAATTGTTTAAGAAATTTTTCAACTAAAACATCCCATGTATCAATCGCCCCTTCAGGTAACGATTCCAACCAATCTTTGGCTTCTCCCTTTAAAGTCCAGGGAAATAACATGAGATATATCTGTTCATCCTCAACTTCTCTTATTTTAAATAGTGTGCAGATCCTATTAAAGGTACGAAGATGTTCATTTGGATCTTCCTTTGGCGCACCACTAAATTGGCATTGATTAGTCACCATGTGTAGAATTTGTCCTTTGATTTCATAATCTGGTGCATTAATGTCTGGATGAGTAATTGCGTGACCTTGGCCAGTACGTTTAGCTCTCATTCGGTCTTCCATACTTAATGGTTCTGTTACTTCCATAATTGAATTTGTTGAATCGGAATCACTAGAGGATTCTGATTTAATGGTTTGTTCCTCAACAATCTCTGTTTGAATGATTGGTGGTTCCGGAGGAAAGTTTAGTGGTTCAGGATCTATGAATCGTCCTTGAATATTCTCCGGATTCTCAATTGTGAGGTCGGGTTCAAAAAATGGATTATCGGAAATTTGAACTGGAGTACTTGGTCGACTGGATGACGATTCTAAAGAAAAATCAAAGGCGGTAATATTTGCTAAATGTCTAGATCTAGTTACAGGTGGTGAACGTACAAAAGGTGGTGAACGTCTTGCTCGGTGCATTCACTGAATATCCTATTAGTTTTTAAAAGGAAAGAAAAATTATATAAGTTATCCAATCAATAGACTTTTCTGATTTTCCCCACGTTTCGAATAGCCAAAAGATGCAGCAGAGGGGCAGGATTCGTTTGGTCTTAATATAATTGAGGACTGTGTGGCTCCAATAACCCGGTCCACATACAAATCCAACTATTACTACGAACCAGAAAATTTTGATGTCTATCAATTTAACCACTTAAAATAAATTTTCGTAATTTTAAGAAATTTAGATAAGAAGTAGAATAAAAACTCTATGTCCTAAAAACTAGAATGACGAGAAATAAGAAAGAAAAAGAGTTCGTCGAAAAAGGTCGAAAAAGAAAAATGGTTGAAAAATAAAAGGCGTCGAAAAATAAGAAATAAAAAGAGTGACTTATAAAACTTTAAAACACTTGCCTAACCCAACCTTATTACTACCACTAACTTAAAATTGTAATCGCAAATTGAGATTACTAATTGGAATGATAATTGATACATAGGTAAAAGGTTTCTAAAAATATTAAAGCTTACAGGAAAAACTAAATCCCAAATAGAAATAACTTAAAAAGAAACTAAAACTTAAAAAGGCGTCGCAAAATTCTAAAGTACTTAAATCTTAGTCTAAAGAAAAAGCACTTAAGGAATTCTACGGCAAAGCCTAAAAATCTAGAAGTAAA
The DNA here is from genome assembly GCF_046630445.1 of Rutidosis leptorrhynchoides. Classification (NCBI taxonomy): domain Eukaryota; kingdom Viridiplantae; phylum Streptophyta; class Magnoliopsida; order Asterales; family Asteraceae; genus Rutidosis; species Rutidosis leptorrhynchoides. The sequence continues at coordinate 341,149,155 of NC_092341.1, forward strand.
AATAACTATGGCAAAAACTATGTATTAAAACTAAATACGAGCGAAAAATACAAAAGTTACGCTAAAACTATTAAAAAGGGACAAAATATAAAAATATACAAAAAGTTGTAAAAAGTACAATTTTTATAAAAATATTATTTTTATATTAATTATTTTTTAAAACTATTAATTTATATATATAATAAAACTAATTAAAATTTAAAATACAATTTAATTTAAAAACTTAAACTAATTATAATAATAATTAAGTAATTAGGGTTTATTAATAATAATAATTATAAAATCCGTAATTAATGCGAAATTAGGGTTCTGTCACGTGTGTCAGAGTGTCTCCGCGAGTCGCGGTATTCGAGGCTGCAAACTCCGCGAGTCGCGGGGTTCCAATTTTCAACTCAGGTACAGTTTAAAATTCGACGCGTTTTTTTTATTTATTTTATTTTATATTTTTTTCTGTTTTCTGTTTTAAAATCTAAAATATTTATATAATAAAAACTTATATTTAAAAATTAAAATAAAAATAGAACTACTTTATAATTTTTAAAAATATCTTAAAAATAGATTTATATATATATTAAATTTTTTTTTCGGTTTTTTTTTATGTTTTAAATAAAAATAAAATATTTAAATAAAACTTATATTTTTATAGAATAAAAATAAAGAAACTTTATAAAACTTAAATATTTAACAAAATCTTAAAAATATATAAATTTTTGTTTTTCTTTTTATATTTTCGAATATTTAAAAACGTATTTTTACAAAATTGAATTTTAATAAAAGTAAACTAAAAATAAAAATCTTTTTTTTTTAAAAAAAATTTAGCGTTACGCTTCCGGCTTTTAAGCTATCTTTTCCCCGGCAGCGGCGCCAAAAATAACTTGATGTCAAAGCTAAGGGGTATAAAATACTATAAAATTTTAGCAGGAAATGTTATTAAATACGATACAATTTTACACAAGATATTTATTTATTTATTGAATGGATATACTTAAACCTTGCTACAACACTTATAGGCAGTGTACCTAATCGTACAGTAGTGTAGTTTTTAGTAAGTCCGGTTCGTTCCACAGGGAAAATCTTTAAACAAAGCTTAACGCTATATTAGTTTACTTTTATAAAAATACAAATATATATATATAAGTAATATTATTATTATAAAATGGGGGGTTTTTACCGTTTAATGACCGGTTTGTCGATTTTAAAACTTTAGTCGCAGTTAAAACCAAATGTAAAATATTAAAAATAAATACAAGACTTAAATTAAAGCGTAAAGTAAATAATGATAATGAAATTGTGATAAATAAAAGTGCGATAAAATAAACTTGCGATAATTAAAAAGTACGAAAATTAAATTGCAATTAAATACAATAACAATAAATAAAATGCGATAATTAGAAGTGCAATTAAATATAAAATAAAGGAAATAAAATATGAAATAAAAGAATTATGCTTATTTAAACTTCCGTAATCATGATGTTTGACGTGTTGATTTTAGTTTTATGCCCATGGGTTAATTGTCCTTTGTCCTGGATTATTTAATATGTCCGTCTGGTTTTTGTCCATAACAGTCCATCAGTCATAAATATAAAGTGCGAGTGTCCTCGTCAAATTATTCTTATACCCGAAGTTAAATATTCCAACTAATTGGGGACTTAAACTGTAACAAGATTTTAATACTTTGTTTAATAATTACACCAGGATGTCGACTGAGTGTAACCCAAGGTTTTAATATTTTGTTATCAATTATACCAAGTGTCCTTGTACATAATTTCACCCCTGTTTTAATTATTCTAGTGGCTATTAATCCATATCCGTGTCCGGTAAAATGAACGATTATTCGTAAATATAAATACCCCGCCCATCGTGTCCGATAGAGTGAATATGGTAATTTATAGGGACGCCTAATTGTAAATCTTTATATTAACATTAACAAACTATCATTTAGTTAAACAATTATAAAGCCCATTAATAGCCCATAGTCTAATTTCCACAAGTGTCGTTCTTTTGTCCAAACCCCAATTATGGTACAAAGCCCAATTACCCAATTTTAGTAATTAGCCCAACATCATGATTACTTCGGTATTAGATAAGAATAATAATAACTTAGCTACGAGACATTAATGTAAAAAGGTTGAACATAACTTACAATGATTAAAAATAGCGTAGCGTTACACGGACAGAATTTCGGCTTACACCCTTACAACATTCGCTAACATACCCTTATTATTAGGATTAAAATTAAAATTAAAATTAAAATTAAAATATAAATTATAAATATAAATATAACGTATATAGACGGATGGATATATATTATGGATGGAAAATTGATCAGAATTCGTTGGGCTTTATAGGGAGTTTCAGTTTTTGGGGCTCCGCGACTCGCGGCCCTTTTCTTCTTCAAACTCCGCGGGTCGCGGAGATCGTTTTTACAGCTCACCCACATTTGGCTCTTTGTTTGCCGACGATTTATTTTATAAATATAATATATATATAATTAATATAATTAATTATATATTATATTATATTTATATACATAGTTAACTTGTAATTTTTAGTCCGTTGCGTCGAGCGTTGAGAGTTGACTCTGGTCCCGGTTCCGGATTTTCGAACGTCCTTGCGTACAATTTAATATCTTGTACTTTGCGTTTTGAATCTTGTACTCTTGTAATTTAGAGACGTTTCTTATCAATAATTGGAACCTCTTTGATTATATTTTGTACTTTTGAGCTTTTTGGTCGTTTGCGTCTTCAATTCATCGAATCTGTCTTTTGTCTTCACCTTTTATTATTTAAACGAATATCACTTTTAAATAGAACAATTGCAACTAAAAGCTTGTCTTTCTTGAGGAATAATGCTATGAAATATATGTTCGTTTTTAGCATTATCAGTAAGCGAAAGTTCGAAACTACGATGCATTCGAACAAGAAGAGTAAAAGTGTGACCGAAGTTGTCGGCAGTGTGAAGAAGTATGGCTTCGGAAATTATCTCCCTACTTGCTACAACTGCGGGTTACGGGGTCATTTGTCTCGAGATTGTACAGAGCCATCTTCCAACCAGGTTACATGTTTTAATTGTCAGAAAAAGGGGCACTGGAAGTCAGAGTGCCCGAAATTGGTTGGTGATGCCAGGAGGTGCAACTAGGTGATGATTAGTGTTGGTGCACGAGAACCTGACGACGATGTTTTAGGTACTTCTTGATTACTCTATTGAAATGTACCTACGGTTTTGATTTGATGCATTGTGTTAGTGCGTAGTATGATGAAGGGTAGCGTTCCTTACGGAATTACCCCATGATGATGGTCGGGTTGACAGACGAAGGGCGTAAGACTTGGTGCTTCCAAGCATTCCTTAGTGTTGGGCGAAAGATTTTACCAAGCCACGAGAATGGGCTTTGGTGTTGTTTTGGAATCGCGTAATCGATTTTGTGTCGTAATGGATGAAACATAAGTTTCGTCGGGTACGGATGACTTAAAGTCGCTTTAGTGTTGTGATGGGTGACATTGGATGAATGGGACCCTCGAAGTCGAGCCTTTCGGTCTCGATGAATGTTGGTAGTGGAGCCTACGTGAAGCGGTGTCAGGTGCCTTTTTCATACCTGCAAGCGTAATGTTCGACTCCGATGATGTTGTTGTTACGTTGTACTTAGGGTACCGGAGAGAAACCCTTAGGTACATAAGTGACTAGGTGGAACTTTGACAAGTTATTGCAATCGGAGTGTTGCAAGAATAACGTTTGCGTAATTTGTGATGAACTCTTCGTTGAAGTGATTAAGGATAGGTTAAGATACTTCGTATGCCCAAGATTGGAGCAAAGTGTTGTGACGGGTCGGGCGAACCCAACTGTTATAAAAGTCTACCTTTCGGTAGCATAGTACAGTTGTACAAGGTGCGTGTTGTGTTGGCTTAATGTCATTGTTTAATTAACGCCAACGGGTGACGGTGAACGTCAATCTCTAGTGTGCGAAATGAATTCTTGAGAATTCGAGTGATACGACCGATGGAGAGATTAGTCACGTATTTCGGAAAATGATAATTATCGCCGGATGATATTATCTTGACAATGTGATTATGGGACGAGATCCTAAGTGGGGGAGTGTTACTCTCGCACAAAGGGATTTTAATGTGAATTCTGAACGGAGTTTGTGATAGATTGGAATTAGTGTCGAGACCTTGAATGGTCGGATGGTGGAAAAGTACAATTTATGTTGAAATTGTATTTATTGATTTATATATAAGTTACTACTCGAGGTAGTAACATTGATAACTCATTAAGAGTTAAGTGAGCAGGTTTGATGAGCCATATGAGGCCTCGTGGATGAAGAAGGACGTGTTGAAATCTCTTTTAAGAGAATTGTTGTTTTATATCTATTAGTGATATAAGTGACGTCTTGCTAAGTCATGATGTCGATACATGTAACTAGTGAGCGGAAATTTCAAGTCGAGTGGAATTATACTAAGTATGTGTACATACTTAGTGTACGTGCAATGAGGGTTAAGTTCGATTTGACGATACCTCATTTGCAAAAGCGGTGGAATAAGATATGGGTTTAAGTTCGATTTGCCGATACCATATCAAGGCGTGAGTTGGCATGAGATATGGGTTTAAGTTCGATTTGACGATACCATATCGATAGGTGCGTTAGTATGTGATGTGGGTTTAAGTTCGATTTGACGATACCATATCACTTGGTGCGTTTGCTTTCTTGCAAATATTATGTCGAGCGTTATCCAATCGTGAGGATACGCCTTTTGTTGGCTCCGTTGAGTCGTTTGTGACCATGTTAAGTGATAAGTGTTATCCGTAAGGATTCGCTTTTGTTTGGTCTTCATCGGTTTGGTTGTTGACCTTGTTTTGGTATGTAGTTGTTACTAGCGATGTACTTGGTACGGTACGCTAGGAGTTGATATCTCGGTACGAGATTGGTCGAGTTTTTCCGATATGTGGAATTGAGCAAGTATTAGTGCTCGGATTGTGGAATTGTTAAACCGCGGGTGACGATTTAGTTGTTAAAGGTGGCTCTTTGAGAGTAATTGCCTAGAGGAGTCGGAAGTATACATGGTGATTCAGTATATTCTAGGTGACCGTTATAGACTTCGGATGTTGCGTGTATAGCACGGCTCAGAATGCGTGCAAGGGTGTATCTAGTTAATGGATTAATCTTCGGGTTAATGAGTAATGTGGTGGAAGTCAGATTGTAACGTTTGTTGAGAACCATAGCGTGTAGGTTCGGATTGGTTAAGTGACTAGGATCACGAGGACGTGATCGAATTTAAGTGGGGGAGAGTTGTAACACCCCGTTTTTCTAAACATGATGCTCGAGGCATCATACGGAGTCTAAGATTAAGTATTTGATAGTTTGGATGTAATGAGTTGACCACGATTGTTTGTTTGATGAGGGTTTAAGTTCGATAGTGACGATACCTCATGTGTGTGGATTTAAAGTTCGATATTGACGATGCCATACCACTAATGTATTGCTTGATGAGGGTTTAAGTTCGATGTGACGATACCTCATATGTGGGTTAAAGTTCGACGAGACGATACCACATGAAGCGTGAAGAGTGGGTTGAAGTTCGATGTGACGATACCACTCATGGAATTGGAATTTGGTACTATTTGATGTTATGAACATCCGTGGCTTTTCGAAGGGGATTATTCCCTCGTGATCTTGATTATAACCGGTCGTTTGTACGTATTCATTTTAGTATTGTATTATTGACGTGACCTTTATGTTATCGTTGTTGGCTTGGTACAATTGAATACGTGATATTATGTTTTGCTAATGACGTGTGTTATTTTGTGTAGGTGAATGCAAGTAATTGAATTATGTATGTATGCGTATAAGTATTGCACTCACTAAGCAATTAGCTTACCCTCTCGTTGTTTATATTTTTATAGGTTGCAAGTGGCGGCATGGGCTTGCTTGGGGACTAGTACTTTTTGGATTGCTTTACACTTTTGATTAGGATTGGGTAGCGTTCCCGATCACCATGCTCGGTTTTGGTTGTAAAGTGAATTAGTCGGGTCATGAACTATATTTTGGATACGTCGAATGGGTTCCGGGTTGTATTCCCGTTTTGTAAACTTAATTCATGTATTGTACGTTTTAAAGACGTCTAAACTTAATATTGTAATGATGATGTCTTCGGAAACATAAATGGACTAATGTTGCATATGTTATTATGTTAAAAAGGAAAAAAATTTATGGGTCGGAAATACGACGGGTTGGGTTGTTTCAATAGGAATTCGTCACTATTCGTAACAATGGAGACAATGTTAGTGTCTTTGGAGCCATTCGCTGGATTAGCTCCACCTGGACAATTAACCCTCACATGCCAGTCTTCCCGCACCCCCAGCATACCAGATTATTTTTAGAGTTTCTCTTCCGCCTATCCAAACACAACAGTACTGTACTTTCTGATGACGAGACCCCGTTACCTTCCAGTCTTTTCTCCTCGAATGGGAGATTGCTAGTAACGTCTTCAAACTTCAGAGTTTCTTTCCCATACATCAAAATAGGTTTCATCTGCACATAAGACGTTGATAAAGATAATAAAAACCTCACAGCTTTATCTTCATCATCCACTTTAACTCCAATAGCTTCCACTTTCGAAACAAACCATTAAGAATACTCAAATGATCTGAAATCTTTGAACCCCCATCCATATGCAAAGTATAGAACTGTTCTTTAAGACACAACCGATTTGAGATGCCTTTACCCTGGTACAACTGCTCTAGTTTATCCCAAAGCTCCTTAGCCGTTGATAACCCGTGCACATTTACAAGCACGTTCTTTGTAAGACACAAACGAATCGAACTTATTGCTATAATTACTGCTGGAAACAAAGGCGGGTTTACCTTTCAATACCTTTTGTAAACCGGACGGAACCAACACATCCTTGACTTGAACTTGATACAAGCCAAAATTGATCCTCCCATCAAATTTCTCTACATCAAACCTCATTGGACTGAACTTCGACATCGTATCTGTATCTTATGAACAACACTTTCTCTGATTTTGCCCACGTTTTAACTGGCCGACAAATGTAGTGGAGATGTAGGATCCGTTTGGTCCCAATATAATTGGCGACTATTTGAAAAATACAACAGGAGGTCTACTACAAATTCTTGACACCATTTACTACGAATAAGAAAAAATATTGTCTAACTAGATACCCTATACGATCAATAGAAGTAGTTTCTGAGGTGAAAGCTCAGACTAAGTCGCGACCACAGAGCTTTCTCCGACCTTTTATAATCGAGACCCTCGTCAAACCTGACGATCTGATACCAGTTGTTGGGAAAAATGGTTTCACTAATTCCCAACACACGCCTAATGAAAGACAGTAAAGAAATAATAAACAATCCACAACACAAGAATTTAACGTGGAAACTCCAAAACGGGAGAAAACTACGGGTCTCCAAAGAGAGAAATACACTATATCACAAATTGTTACAATGACATAGACAACTCTCTTAAGGCAACTACACACTCTAAAATATTTGACTAATACAACTCTCAAACAATAGTAAGTAAGAAAGAAATAATCACATACTTAAAGTGTTTTGATTGGTGCAAGTTGGAATGAAGACTTAGCCCTCCTTTTATAACTAAGGAATTCACCTCTAACTTCTTTCACCCACCTATGTGGGACAACTTCAATTTATACTTAAGGAGTTTACTCCTCATTTTTTTCATCCACCAATGTAGGACAAGTAACCATATCACTTTTCTATTAAAAATAAAATCAACATATGTTTGGCATACTATCTTATGTTAGCTTATGAGACTTTCTGGGAGCTTAAGCTTATTAATAAATTAGCTTATGTCGATTATTTTGTCGAGGCAACTATAATCGCACCCTAACTCCATTATGGTCGAGTATTTGGCAATTAATTGAGTGGACGTGTGCATACATGTTATGGAATAATCGTAACAAAAAGTCTTCAATAATACTAGTTGGAATGGTCTCACGAGTTTAATGGAGATTCAACTTAAATCATTCGAATGGGTATCGGGGCGTATATGTAATCGGAACATGGATTGGCTTCTTTGTCTCTCGGATCCTTGGTCATGTTTTGTCTAATATTTGCATTTAGTTAGTTGCTTCCTCCGCAACTCATACTTAAGTCATTTTGTTGTTGACGTGTTTGCATTCTCTTGTTTCGTGAACACTTGTAATCTTTAGCCTCTTTTGGGCCTTTGTGTTATATATATATATATATATATATATATATATATATATATATATATATATATATATATATATATATATATATATATATATATATATATATATATATATATATATATATATATATATATATATATATCTTGCTTTTCGAAAAAATAAAAAATAAATTAGCTCCTTGAAGTAGCTTATAATAATCAACTAAGAGCTTATGAAAGAGAAAATTACATTATTAACCTATTATATCATTAATTATATATCATTAATATGTAGTCCTTAAATGTCATTTTTACGTAAATAAGCTTTAGTTAGTTACCAAACACTTATAAAAATAAGCTCAAATTTCTTACTTAAAATATAAACTCCACATTAGCTTCAACTTGTTGCTTAATAAATAATACCCGTCGGTTTCTTTCAAACACACATTTCATAAGTTCCCACTTTATTTTTATAAAACATTAAAGGTAATTACATAATTACCCCTAATGTCTTTCATAAGCTTCTATTAAACAATGCTACTAGCCTGATCATATAAAAAAATAAACTCAAGCTACTATAAGTTAATGTGTCAAACATAATTAATTAAGAAAACTGTAGTTACCATGTGTTTTTTTATTTATTTTGAATTTTATAACAATTTAATAAATATTGAAATATCAATTTTATTTTATTATGCTGAGTATTTACTAGAGCTGTAAATGAGCCGAGCTACTCGTGAGCTACTCGGGATCGACTCGTTAAAAGCTCGATTCGAGCCGAGCTTAAACGAGCTCGAGCTCGAGTCCGAGACTAAGATAGTGTTCGTTTAAATAACGAGCCCGAGCTCGAGCTTCACATGTCGAGCTCGTTAAAGCTCGCGAGCCTATTCGAGCTTTTATACAAAATATAATTAATTATTAATTATTATATTATTATTTATTTATTTATAATTTATATATTCCGTATTAATATAGAAAGAATACAGACATAAAGTACTCCATATACAAGACACTTCAATCTTCCATTCAATTTCCAAATCTTACAGCCATATCCACCAATTGCATTTTTAATTAATACTCCGCAATGACTACTCTAATTGTGAATTCAATACCAAGGATTTTAAACAAGGATATGCAGCGATGATTTTACTTCATTCTAATTCTATACCTTGATCTTCCTTATTATTTTTGAAAAAATGCACCTTTTAATTTCCACCAAGATTCTAAATCAGGGTGATTCAATCTTTCAACTAGGTATTACTTTCAATTATAATTTGTTATTTCTTAGTTTGTATCTACCGTTTCTTCTTTTTAAATACCAACTAATTCCATCAAGTTCTTTTCTCAAATAGTGTCACGAGCTTTAGCTAGTTGTATTGCTGAATAACGAGCTTATAACGAGCCGATCTCGAGCTTTAATCAAATATCACGAGCCGAGCTCGAGCTCAAAAGTAGAGGCTCGATTCGAGCCGAGCTCGAGTTTTCTGAAAATCAAACGAGCCGAGCTCGAACACTATCAAGCTCGGGCTCGGCTCGGCTCGGCTCGGCTCGTTTACACCTCTAGCATTTACCTTGTGAATTATTAACGTTTATAAGAAAAAAATAAAAACTGTTATAAAATATCTAGATTGTGTTATAAAATATCTAGATTGGATGTTAATTTTATTATTATTATATTTCTTGCATAGTAATATTTTATACTATAAATAGACATGTATGGTAACCATTTAAGGTGTACCATTTCTCTTGAAATATCAATATCAATATTTCTTCTCTCCTTCTTCTCTCTTTTTCTCTCTTTGTTCTTATAACCATTAAAGGTAGTTATAAGCCTACTGAATTATAACACGTTATCAGCACGAAAAGCTTAGTGTAATTAAAAGATATCTCAAACGATCACGAATCACTAATCAAGGTATGAAATTATTAATAATTTTCAGACTCGAATATATCAAATTTTGGACTACTAACATTTATATTTATGTTATTTAAGTTATATATGGTCGGTTATACCACCTGAATTATATTTCTGTAATCTAACTTTTACTAACTTCACTAACATTTATATTTATGTTATTTAAGTTATATATGGTCGGTTATACCACCTGAATTATATTTCTGTAATCTAACTTTTACTAACTTCACTAACATTTATATTTATCTTATTTAAGTTATATATGGTCGGTTATACCACCTGAATTATATTTTCTGTAATCTAACTCTTATTAACTTCACTAACATTTATATTTATGTTAATAAGACCTCATGATTGTACGCAACACGTCATTTGACAACACGGTACTTTATGTACGCAACACGTCATTTGACAACACGGTACCATGGGTCGAGATTAATTTCGATCAATACGAATACGACGGGGTCTTTATATGTTATCTAACATTTATGATTACTTATGCAATTAATCATTATTTATTTCATGCATACTAATGTTTATTCTTAAATTTATAATTTTAAAAGTTAAAATAAAAAAATAGTTTGTATTTTTATTAAAAGTAAATCTTAAAAGTTAAAATAAGAAAAAGTAATTTGTACTTTTATTAAAAGTAAATCTTAAAAGTTAAAATACAAAAAGTAGTTTGTATTTTTATTAAAAGTAAATCTTAAAAGTTAAAATAAGAAAAAGTAGTTTGTATTTTTATTAAAAGTATATCTTAAAAGTTAAAGTAAGAAAAAAAAGGGGATGGTAAAATGGAATAGTTTTTTGTCAAAAATGAAGTATTGAAAATGAAGTGGTCTCCTTCTATAACTAAAAAAAAATATATACTTTTATCAAATGAATTTTTTTTTTGTGGCCGACAATTTCAAACACGAGTCCGTGTTTAGTTTATCAAGAATATCTCTTGCTTTGGTGAAAGGTCACGATCACGATATCAGGTGTTGTGAAAGAATTAAAAAATTGGTCAAGTGGCCTTTTAAAAACTAGAAAAAAAATTTAAACGAAAAGTTTTTTTTATATATTTATAATTTACGGGTAACGTAAAAAAAAGAAAGTTTTTTTTTTAAAAAAAAAAAACAAAGAAAGTGTTTAAATGAGTTTTACAGAAAGGGGGAAAGCAAAGTAAAAAAAAAAAACTTTTTTCCAAACAAAGGTAAATGAAAGTAGGACTTAATACAAGAAAAAAGTAAACATCTCCTAGACGTGATAAAATCTATCAATGATAAGTATTAGACTTGATGAGCTAAATGTGACAAAAATGTTTCAACATGTCTTATGTTAATTTTCTAAAATAAGTTATTATTATTCCGAGTTTAACACATATACATATGTTAATTAAAAACAACCTTTTTGTTCTTATGTAGTGTTGGGTTGCAATTTTGGTTGTATGCCATAATTCCATTCAGTAGAGTGACAATAGAAAACTTTGATGATAATCAATAAAAAACTTTTTTCCAAACTTGTCAAATGTTTTGTTAAAAACGTGACCGTTGAAAAAAGGAGGTTGAATAATAAAACTTAAAAAACAAATTATTTTTTTTAAGAGTGTGCATCAAAATGGCCCGTTTAATAATGGGGAGTAAAAATATAGTCAAATTGTTTCAACGAACAAGGGTTCAATTGGATGTCTCTTAAAAAAAATCCGCGGGTACGGGTGATGGATCCAATGGATCCGCATCCACGACCCGCGGGTGCTATCCCTAATTGTGACAAGTACAAATCAACTAAAAGTCTAAAAAATAAATGCTCTTATAGGGACCAAATGTTCACAATAATTGCCTAAGCTAGATATGAAACAAATAGTTCATAAAAAAAAAAAAGGTCGTTGTGCGTTTTCGGGATGATAGCCGAAATACACTTACAAAAGTAGGTCAGCCGTCAATTCTTTATGGCCATATCAACGTAGATCAATAAAATCATTTATGGTTTTGATAAAAGATTAATTAAAAATTAATTGTTTTTTGGTCTTGGATTCTCGTTAACAAAAGCAAAGGTTGTTTTTGGTTGCCACAACAAACAAGACAGAGGTTGTTGACTTTTGTTGTTAAACATGGCACAAGTGAACAATAACAATAGATTATTGTTTTTGAAAAGAATAATGATGCGTTAATTTTATTGTATAAAATAAAATTAAAGAAAATGATTTTCATTGATGACTATGAACAAACGCAAACAAAGTGTTTGTGGTATTTGGTGATTAAAAAAAAAAGTGCATCTAAAGCTTCTACTGAAAATAATATGCATCTAAAGCTTCTACTGAAAATTAATGTGCAAGGTACAACGTATAACTATATGGTCAAATTCATTTGAGCCTTCGGAGTCACAAGTATATGATGTATATATATATATTACTCAATTAACAAAATAGTAAATCTAAATTAATTCATATGAATAGTAAAACGAAATTAATTAATTTACTATTCACATAAAAAAACGCATATGATAAAAAGCGCATCGCATATGATAAGCGCATATGATAAAAAGCGAATATGATGAAAAGCACAACGCATATGATGAAAATCGCATATGATTAAAAGCGCATATGGTGAAAAACACAGCGCATATGATTAAAAGCGTATATGGTGAAAAGGATATATGATAAAAAAAAAACACATATGGTGATTTATAAAAAAAAAAAAAAAACACATATGGTGATTAATGGAAAGCACATATGGTGATTAATGAAAAGTATATTGTGAAAAAGAATCACAAATGTTTCTTGAAAGAATTCAAGGTAAGATATATGAACCAATTCATCCATCATGTGAACCATTTTGATATTTCATGGTTCTAATAGACGCATCTAGCGGATGGTCTCATATTTGTATGTTATCAAGCCGTAATATGGCATTTGCAAAGTTTCTTACACAAATTATTAAATTGAGAACACATTATTCTGATTACACCATTAAAAGGATGAGACTTGATAATGCTGGTGAGTTAACATCTCAAGCATTTAATGATCATTATATATCTACAGGGATTGTTGTTGAACATCCAGTTGCTCATGTGCATACACAAAATTGGTTTAGCTGAATCAATAGATAAACGCTTACAGCTAATAACTAGACAATTGATAATGAGTACAAATCTCTCAATATTTATATGTGGACATCTAAATTTACATGCTGCGACATTAATTCGCATTATACCATGTGGAAGTCGTAAATATTTTCACTTAATACTTGATTTTGGCCAAGAGCCAAATATTGTCTACCTTAAAACATTGGTTGTGCAGTGTATGTTCCAATTGTATCACCACAACACAATAAAATGGTTCTTCAAAGAAAGATGATAATATATTTTGGATATAAAACATCTTCAATCATAAGATATATTGAACCCATGATGGGTGATGTTTTTACAGCACGTTTTGCTGATTGTCATTTTAATAAAACATTGTTCCCTATATTAGGGGGAGAAATAAAAATAAAAAATAAAATGATGTTTCATGATGTGAACATCAATTAAGGTATATTGAACTCGCACAAAAGAATGTGAAACGAAAGTTCAAAAATAATGCATATGCAAGAACTTGCAAATTAATTACTTTATGCATTTACAGATATAAAAAAGTGACTAAATCATATATACCAGCGATAAATGCTCCAGCTCGAACTGAAATTCCAAAAGCTGGCAATAATGTCACTGTTGAGTCTTTGCCACGCATCAAACGTGGAAGATCAATTGGTTCCGAAGATAAAAATCCTCGAAAAAGAAAATCAGCTGATAATGAGGTAAGAGAAAGTGTTCAAGAAGAACCACAAATCAATATTCCTTCTGCAGAGGATATTGATAAATGTAAATACTAAAATTGCGATAAATTATGCAATATTATGGAACCGAAATGAAACTAAAATCTCTATGAGATATTTTCATATAATGTTACAATGACATCATGAATAAAGATGATGATCTGGAACTAAAATCTGTCATTGAATATACAAAATGGACATGATTGAGCTCAATGGAAAGGAGCAATAAGAGCTGAATTAGAATCGCTCGATAAAAGAAAAGTTTTCGGATCAATCGTTATCACTTTTAAAGATGTGAAACGTATGGGATACAAATGAATTTTTATCCGAAAAGAAATGTGCAAATGAAGTTACAAGGCAAAACTAGACTTGTAACTCAATATTTCCCACAAAGACCAGAAATGAATTAGGAGGAAAAATTATCCTCCTGTAATGGATACAATTACTTATTAGATACTTAATCAACCTGGTAGTTATTTAAATGCATCTCATGAATGTTGTTACTACTTATCTGTATGGATCACTTAATAGTGATATATATATGAATATACCTAAAGGGTTAAGGTATCATAAGCATCTAATGTAAAACCCAAGGGAATATATTCCATTAAATCACAAAGATTTCTAAGTGAGTTTATACAAACGGGACGTATGTGGTATAACCGATTAAATGACTACTTGATAAAAAAAAAGGGTATAAATATAAACTTATTTTGCACGTATGTTTTATAAAAATAATGTTCGGATATGAGATCGTAGTTGTTTATGTCAATGTTCTTAACATCATATGAACAAATAAAGAGATCTATGAAATCATTCAACTTCTAAAGAATTATTTTGAAATGAAAGATCTTGAAAAAACCAAGTATTACCTTGGATTGCAAATTGAGCATATGCCTAATGGTTTACTTGTACATCAGACAACTTATACCGAAAAGATTTTAAAACATTTTTTTTAAAGACAAACTCATTGTTGTTAGATCACTCAATATTGACACTGATCTATTTCATCCCTGCGAAGATCATGAAAATTTTAACAGATCGGAAGTTCTATATTTTAGTGCAATTGAGGTTCTTATGTATCTTATAGATTATACAAGATCTGACATTTCTTTTGCAGTTAATTTATTGACAAGGTTCAGCTCAGCCCCTACCAAAAGACATTGGAATGGGATCAAACAAATAGTTTGATACCTTCGGGGAACTACTGATTTATAATTATTTTATTCTAACAACTCGAAACAAGATTTGTTTGGTTATACAGATGCAGATTATTTATCCGATCTACATAAAGCTAAATCTCAAACTGGATATGTATTCCTAAATGGAGGCACCGCAATATCATGACGTTCTCAAAACAAACACTTGTTGCAACATCATCAAATCATGCCGAAGTGATTGCATTACATGAAGCTACTCGGGAATGATTTTAGTTAAGATCAATGATACAAATCATTATTGATTCTTGTGGACTAGAACGCTATAAAAGCGTAACAACTATCTATGAAGATAATACAGCTTACATAATACAAATGAAAGAAGAGTATCAAAAATGACAGAACAAAACATAAATGCTGACGAGGCGCTAAAGCTATAAACGGTCTTAACGGTCATAAGTTTGATGGAAAAGAATGGTATATTGGTAAGGCTCAGAAAAAGACTGAAAGGGAATAGGAACTGAAACAACGGTTTGAACAAACCATGAAGGAGACTGTAGACAAATCACGAGGGCCAAACTTGTACATAAAAGATTTAGATGATACAGTTTCAGATGAAAACCTCAGATTTTTCTCATATACTCAAGATATCGTAAAAGACAACCAGATTAAAATGAGATACGTTCAATCAACAACTCTGCTGATCTTTATACCAAAGCACTGCTAACTGCTATTTTCAGAACACACGTTCATAATATTGGCATGAGGCATGTTCAGAAGATGTAACAACTCAGGCGTTGCCTACTTGAGGGGGAGTCAACTTTATGCTGCACTCTTTTTCCCTTAGCTAAAGTTTTATCCCAATGAGTTTTCTTTAGCAAGGTTTTTAACGAGGCAGTACTAGTTATTCTCTAATAAAATTGTCATCCAAGGGGGAGTGTTATAAAATATCTAGATTGTGTTATAAAATATCTAGATTGGATGTTAATTTTATTATTATTATATTTCTTGCATAGTAATATTTTATACTATAAATAGACATGTATGGTAACCATTTAAGGTGTACCATTTCTCTTGAAATATCAATATCAATATTTCTTCTCTCCTTCTTCTCTCTTTTTCTCTCTTTGTTCTTATAACCATTAAAGGTAGTTATAAGCCTACTGAATTATAACAAAAACAAATAATTTTTGACTTTTATTTGGTCCAGGATTTTTTTATCGATAGACGATCGTTAAGATACGCAAAGGGGAACTTGGTCAGAATGTTCATATATTCAAAAGTGTTTAACAATATGTTTATAAATATCGTAATTGCAAAAATGTTCCCTCACCGCGAATCACACACCAAACATCATGCTTGTAGCTTGGTGCGTGATGCGTGTTGCCGAGATAATGACTGAGACAACCATTTTACATCGCGAACACAAACCACGCACAAGCACCACGCACTGTGCGTGGTGCTGGGTGCGTGGTGCTTGTAGGGCAAGAACTTTGAATGACCGTGTCATTTGACTCGTAGCTCCGATTTAGTCACATTTTTTTAAAAAATTGTGTATATTTTCGAGATCTATCCGTTGGAAAACAGCCAAAGGCGGTTTTTCCTAAATGTTTTTCGAGATTTAGCCTCGAAGACCTTCAATTTTGACGTTTTCACCGATTTTGACTTTTTAACATATTTTGACCGCTCATAACTTATTATAAAACATTATAATTTGTGATCCATTAAATTACTCACAAATCTTGACTAAAAGTACACGAACCCCACTGGTGAAACTACTTGGGGGCAGAGGGGGGCGCCCGCCCCCAGTGAATTTTTTTTCAGTGTAAAATTTTTTGGTTTTTCGACTTTTCCTCCGGTGAATTTTTTTTGCCCCAAAACTTTCAAATTTTGTCCAAAATTCTTCAACTTTTGCCCCCAAACCTTCAAATTTTGCTAAAAAACCTTCAACTTTTGTCTTAAAACCTTCATAATCTACCTAAAAACCTCAATTTCCCCCCCCCCCCCCCCCCCCCCCCCAACCTCCATATTTTGTCAAAAATAAAATAAAATATTGCTACGATTTCAATTTTTTTTTTTACCCCCGGTTAAAAAAATCTTAGTTCCGCCACTGACGAACCCCTCAATCAATTTGAATAACGGTCATTCAAAGTTCTTGCCCAACAAACACTAAACACCACGCACCACGCACGGTGCATGGTCCTTGGTGTGTGGTGCGTGTTCGCGATGAATAATGACTGTGTCGGTCATTATTTTTACAACACGTATCACACACCAAGGTAGAAGCATGATGCGTGGTCAGAAAACATTTTTACAGTTACAAATTTTTAAGAACATATTGTTAAACAAATTTGAAAATGATGACATTTTGACTAAAATCCCTCCGCAAAACACATGAAAGTTTTTTATAAATATAATAACAAGCTTATAGTTGTCGTTATCGTTAGAAAATTGTAACCCATTTCAAGTTGGGCTGAAGTCGCGTGTGACCCATTTCAGAAAACGGATTAACCTACATAAACCCTTTTACTCCCAGTGACCAAAATCACCAA
Organism: Rutidosis leptorrhynchoides; assembly: GCF_046630445.1. Classification (NCBI taxonomy): domain Eukaryota; kingdom Viridiplantae; phylum Streptophyta; class Magnoliopsida; order Asterales; family Asteraceae; genus Rutidosis; species Rutidosis leptorrhynchoides. The sequence goes on from NC_092341.1 coordinate 341,166,743, forward strand.
ATCGAACACACACACACACAGTCACACAGAGAAAGTTTGTGAGATTGAAGACAAATGTATCTCCGAAAATTTGCTCGGCCATCATCAATGATGATGATGGCGAAATTGAAGGAAACAACAGGGATCGTTGGTCTCGATGTTGTTCCTAACGCAAGGGAAGTATTAATCGATCTTTACAACAAAACCCTAACTGAGATCCAACGTGTTCCTGAAGATGAAGGATACCGTAAAGCCGTTGAAAGCTTTACAAAACATCGATTGAAGGTTTGCGAAGAGGAACAAGATTGGGAAGCTATTGAGAAACGGCTTGCTTGTGGTCAAGTTGAAGAACTCATTGAAGAAGCTCAAGATGAACTTAAACTCATAGGCAACATGATCGGTACGGATTTAATTTATTACCTCTAATTGTTTTATCTTGTTGATTATGATTATACGGAGTATTAGAATAGATAAGTATGTGTCTATATCAGCTGTTTGATCTAAATTAGGTTTTTAGGATTGGGGGAAATTAGGTTAACTATTTTGATTGGTGTTTCAATTGCCGGCGGGATCAATTGAACTACAGAATAAACTCCTCAAATTAAATTCTTCGTTAATTTGTAAGAGAATTGTTTGTTTCTACTTTCTAATAACTATGCAAATCACACTATTTCAGAAACCTACTAGATTGTAAATAAAGGCGTATAAACCTAGCAAATGTGCAGTTGCCTATTATCAACATTGAGAATCTTGTTTACATCCAACTTAATGTGGACATTTACTTGGGGAGCACTACTAAGCAGTTGTTGTAAAAAACCCGATTACTCGCCGATTAATCTCCGATTAATCATTTTTAAGAGCAATCCGTTTCGATTTCCAAAAATCCGTTTAATTAATCGGTCAACGTCAAATGATGAGTCAAAATCGAATTTGGTAACCAAAATCGGTCAAAGTCAAAAATGGTTACCATTTTAACATTAATATAAACTAGAACTTTATAGTTTTGGAGCAAAATGAACAATTTTAGACAATTATATTAAAGTTTATTTTTATATTTATGATTTTTAATCAATATTTACACACATAATTTTTAAATTTTAATATTTCAATGTATACAGTACAATCCGATTAATCCTCGATTAATCTCCGAATTACCGATTAATCTTTCCAAAGTCCCGACCGATTAATCCCCGAATAGCGAATTTTGCAACCTTGCTACTAAGCACCTAAATGGATACAAATTTGTAATCCTTTGAGCTTTTCCATTTTCTAAATCTTTGCCTTATATTATCAGTAGTTGGATCTATGTTGATAACCAGTTTGGTGTGATGTTAGCTCCACAATACTAATCTGGACCCTATTTCGGTGTTCTTTATAAACCTTCACTGTGTTGATGGTCTTGTTAGTTGAGCTTTCTACCTCTGGTACTGTAGGTAAGTTATGATTATTGGTGATATCTTCTATAATAAAATAACTTATGATGTTAATTTAAACTTTGTTAACAGCCCAACTGCTAGGTGAATAATATGGATTGAAATTGCTAACAGGATAATAGGGGTTTTCATGTACTTGTATTTCTTGTTATTTGAATTTAGGCAAGTGTTATAAGTAGTTTTCTTCATTAATGCCGGTTGCTATGTGAACGTGCATTGAATATTTGAGTCTACACCCCCATTTATATGTACCTCATGTTGAGAACATTCCGTGAAGCTTTGTAATGGGGAGTATACAACTCATCCTGTTCAAGAATGCAGATTATTTTTGAACGAACTCGCAAACCCTTCACCCATGTATCACTTGGGAATTGAACACACAACGACTTAGTTAATGGAGCATCTTAGATGTACTTTAGATATTGCCTGGCTAAAGTTGTGCCAGGCATATAAAGATGTCCATTACATTATACTCTTAGTTAGATCTTTACCTTGTGACCATATTCATTAAGATTTCCAGTTTCACAAACATGTTTTTTATAGGCATCTAAAACCGCTTACATAAGAATTAGGTAATTTGGGTTATTTTTCATGTCTAAGGGTTCACTCACGTGAAAAAATATTCTAAAAGGAAACCAGTAAAATGGATCGAAAACTGATCAGAGTGTTTTTATTCCACAAAACTTAAAAAATCATTATCAACAAAGAGATCCCTATTGAGTTAATTTACCCATGTTAACCACATCTGACCCTATTGCTTGCAAGAAAATTGAAATTTCTAAACTAATGTGTTTAGTATGATCCCAACTGGACCTATTTCAGCCTGATCAAATAATTAATCTTTCAATTGTGAATCTTGTTTGACGTGGCACATTGTGTCGAACCTTCTTAGCGATGGTGAAATCTATTGACATGTTTGTTTGTCCAATTGTAGAGTGGGACCCATGGGGTGTACCTGATGACTATGAATGTGAAGTTGTTGAGAATGATGCCCCTGTCCCAAAGCATGTGCCACTACACCGACCCGGACCTCTTCCTGAGGAGTTTTACAACACGTTGGAGTCTCTAATCAATGGAAATGGAAAATCGAATGCTGCTGCCCCCAACAAGGAAGAGCCCACCATCCCTTCAACTTCTCAATGAGTGTCAGACCTGTTGGTTTATGTGTGTATGGACTCAGTTTGTTTATTTTAAGCGAAGAGTTTGTTTCTACTAAGTGAAACCCGAATCCTTACTATTTTCTGAATTATTATTGTTCATGACATGACCCCCAAATAACCATGTTTTCGGGCCAATATGTTTATGTTGCTATTCTATACTTGGAGTTTAATAAACACAAATTTAGCTCATTAGATATGAGTCCGCTACTTCGTTTTTGCTATGAAATTCCTTGAGTTTTCTCAGACCATAATTTTCCATTCACGTTCTGCCTCTGGTGTAAACTGTTTCAAGTGATCTGTTTGTGAATTTTATTTGTTGAGTCTCTTGTGCTATAAGATGGTCTAACATATGGGAGTCTATAAAATTACAGCAGGTTATGCCGCAATCTGGTTCTGATAATGAATACAAAAGATTGTTTTTTTTTTAGGGGAAATATCTGTCTTTCATACTGAAACTTTAAAGTTACAGTGTCGTGTTTGATACTTTAATATGTTTGTCTTGAGTGATAACTATTTGATCTATTTGTCCGTTTTCTGTTGCATTCACTTCATAAGAGTTCTATTAACAAACGTAACGTAATAATGTAATATGTACTACTATCTAGTACATTTTTATGCTTTGCTTCTTGTTTAAACAATTCTTAGCATTGTCAAATAATATTGTTTTCAAGTAAATAGACCGTCTATATCTTTATAAAAAATAATATAAAAAAAGAACCTTTATAGTGTATGTTGGGATCTTTGTGATACCTATTTTAAACAAAGTTGTGATACCTATTTTAGACAAAGTTAAACACGAAACGACAAACTGGTTAAAGAACAAATTGGATACGTCTTGAGGATAGTGGCAATATCTCTTACTGGACGTATGAAACCAAATTTGAAAAAACTATGGCAACCCTACATAACTTTTATCACCAAAAATTCAACTTCAAATTATTATTTTACATTTTGTTTACATAGTACATAGAATATAACTAGTCCGATCTGGTCCGCGCGATGCGGCGGAGTCTTTCGGCCCGCGTATTCATATTTAACGCAGTTTTATTTACAGAAGGGAAAACGGTCTATGTGTTATGCGTCGTTGTTGATGTCGTCGTCTTTAGTGTTTTTTAAAATCTGTTCGGTTCATACGTAATTAGTTTCTTTTTGTTGATGAAATTATTTCGGGCCTGATGGTGTTGGCAAAAAAATTTAACTCGCGGGGAGTAGGAAGATACGGGGTGTCGTTGTTTTTAGCGTTTTTTAAAAAGTGTCTGTTTCGAACGTAGTTAGTATCGTTTTGTTCATAAAATTACTTCGAGTCTAACGGTGCTGTCGGAAGAATTTAACTCGCGACGAGCGGGAAGATACGGGCTGTCGTTGTGTTAGCCTTTTTTTAAAAAGTGTCCGTTTCGAATGTAGTTAGTTTCATTTTGTTCGTGAAAATATTTCGAGTTTAACGGAGTGTTTAGTGAAATTTAAATCGGAGCGAGGAGAAAGATACGGGCTGTCGAAGGGTTCGGGTGAACTTTTTATTTTAAGTTAGAGAATTGACAGTTTACCCTCACGAGTACAGGTTATTTTTTGTAAGTTTGTAAAAGTTGGAGGGGGTGTTTTGACTTTTTTGAGGTTGGTTTTCGTTGAATGTTGTTTCATATGGTGGGGCGGCCAAAAGTACCACAAACCCCACCACAATTAATATATGTATAATATAATATAATATAATATAATATAATATAATAATAATAATAATAATAATAATAATAATAATAATAATAATAATAAGGAGATTTAAGACTTCAATACGTCCAGAAACACGATTTGAATAGGTGCGAACGCAAACAAGTTTATAATGAGGAGATTTAAGAGGATCAAAAACTAAAGTCATACCGCAAGGTACAATATCAAAGTGGTCATCCCTATCAAATTCTGGAATGGCCGTGCATTGTTTATGTACTCTTATTCACACTTCACCGATCAGCAGACACCACTCATGTACCTCTCGATAGCAACTATCAACTCACTCAAACAACAACAACAACAATAATAATAATAATAATAATAATAATAATAATAATAATAATAGAAATGAGAGGAAAATGGTCATTTATAACATAAGAGCAGAGATAATAATAATATTTTTGGGATGCCCACAAGGTGTTTGTTAAAAGTCCCCAATGAGTTTTATCTTGGCTTCATGGTTTTAATTATATTACGGTGTATGAGGTTTTTGCATCTGTCTTTTTAGCTATGCACTACAACTGAAGGTTGTGTGTAGATATGTCACATACCGCTGTGAAGTTTCATTGTCCCTTTGTGGGTCTTAGTGGCTGTCAAAATGGGAGTGGAAATGGGCTTGTTAGAAGTTCTCTTATCAAGCATCTTAGTGATCGTCATTGTGGTATCGATGCGCGGGATATCACTCGACATTCTCTTACTTCTAATTTGGGTGTTTATACTGAGGCTGATGTTACCTTTAGGCGTATGGGGATTTGGTTATGTGGTGTTTGCTACAAAACACACACGGTACGTGCTAAGTGCCGTCATGGTAGGGGCCCAGATGTGCCTCCCCCCGATGAGGGAAATGGTGTTGTTCGTTTTGTACTTCATAATTTTACCAAGCCACTAGCCCCCTCTTCTCCTGCTCGACTTTGTATTGAGGATGGTTCGGTGCGTGATCATAACGATGGTTTTGACGTGGCTCTCCTTGATCGTTTGTTCTCTAAGGGGTTTCGCACGGTTAAGTCTATCCCTCCCAAGTGTCGTTTGGGGTTTTCTCGGGTTTTGAAAGGTGCTCTTGATAAGGTGATCTCTAAGCCTGATGACATTTCTTGTTGGGTCTCTTTGTTGGTGTTACCCCTTTGTACCCTTAAAACCTTTCGGCCACGGAGTTGTCGTGATTCTAGGTCTTCGATAAAGCGTCGGCATCAGGAAGAGAATATTTCCCGTGCTATTTGCTCTTGGGGGACAGCGGGTGGAAGTTTACAGCTTGTGAGGGAGTATTTGGCAGAGAATTCTCCTATGTTGTCAGTGGCTGATGATGAGGTCCTTGATTTGGAAGAGCGTAATATTAAGCAGTGTCGTAGGAAGATTTGTGATGGCCATTACACCGCTGCAGCTCGTGTTCTTTCTTCATCAGGCGTTGCTCCTTATAATGACGCCACGCTGGCGGACTTGCTGTCTAAGCATCCTTCTTCTATAGCTCCATCCTTGCCTGATATGCCGGTTGATCACCTGCACCTCGTTACGACTTCTGCTGTTGTTTTGGGCCAGATTAAAAGTTTTCCTCGGGGCACATCATGTGGTAGGGATGGTTTACGTGCACAACACCTTATGGATTGCTTGAGTGGTGCTGCTGTGGCAGTCTCGGATGAGTTGGTTGGCTCTATTACTGGGGTCGTTAATCTCTTTCTAGCTGGAAGGTGTCCTATGGAATTAGGAGAGTATATAGCTAGTGCTCCCCTGAAAGGACCCGTTCATATACATTATAAACGATTCACAATAGTTGATTACATCGCGAGGTATTTGACCTCTATATGATACATTTTACAAACATTGCATTCGTTTTTAAAAGACAAACTTTCTTTACAACGAAAGTTGACGGCATGCACACCATTTCATAATACATCCAACTATAATTGGCTTAATAATAATCTTGATGAACTCAATGACTCGAATGCAACGTCTTTCAAAATATGTCACGAATGACTCCAAGTAATATCCTTAAAATGAGCTAATGCACAGCGGAAGATTTCTTTAATACCTGAGAATAAACATGCTTTAAAGTGTCAACCAAAAGGTTGGTGAGTTCACAGGTTTATCATAACAATCATTTCAATATATTAATAGACCACAAGATTTCCGTTTATAAATATATGTACACTCGCAAGTGTATAAAAGTATTCTATAAGTTGTAGGCACCCGGTAACAAGCCTTAACGTTCATGTTTTACCCTCTGAAGTACACCAGATCAGGTGTGTTTAAAATAACCTCGAAGTACTAAAGCATCCCATAGTCAGGATGGGGTTTGTCAGGCCCAATAGATCTATCTTTAGGATTCGCGCCTACCGTACATAGACAAGTAGTTTAATGTTACCAAGCTAAGGGTATATTTCTGGTTTAAACCCACGTAGAATTAGTTTTAGTACTTGTGCCTATTTCGTAAAACATTTATAAAAACAGCGCATGTATTCTCAGTCCCAAAAATATATATAAAAGGGAGCAAATGAAACTCACAATACTGTATTTCGTAGTAAAAATACATATAACGTCATTTAATAAGTGCAAGGTTGGCCTCGGATTCACGAACGTATCAATATTGAGATTCAATATTGCAGGAAAGTACGTAGACGCAACGGAGATGATAAACACTAGATTGACCTCACGAGCATACCCATGAACCATACCCATCACCTCCATAGCTATAACCCATAATTTCCTTAGCTTCGACTCATTCAAAAAAACTATTTTGAAATCACTCGGACAGCACTCCGTCGTAATATTTTATGTATACTAATAATATCTTGAAATAATACAGAGCAAATATATATATATATATATATATATATATATATATATATATATATATATATATATATATATATATATATATATATATATATATATATATATATATATATATATATATATCAATTGAGAGAGTTTAGAGAAATATATTTTCAAGTTTCTATGAACTAATGAAACCTATTGAATTCTATTTATAATAGATTTTTGAATTATAAAAGTGAATTATTAAAGTATGAATTATTAAAGTGAATTATTAAAGTATGAATTATTAAAGTATGAATTATTAAAGTGAATTATTAAAGTATGAATTATTAAAGTGAATTATTAAAGTATGAATTATTAAAGTGAATTATTAAAGTATGAATTATTAAAGTGAATTATTAAAGTATGAATTATTAAAGTTAAAGTAAAGTAAAAGTAAAGTAAATGTAAAGTTAAAGTATAGTAAAAGTATAAAAAACTATGTATGTATAATACGCGTATAAATATATATAATATTAATTTAAATCGTTATATATATTTAATGAAATAAAATATAAATATCGTTATATTTATTATACTGGTTAAGTAATGAGTTGTCAAAAGTGATTCTAGATATTTATAAAAGTTATATAAGTTTTAATAATAAAGTTCTTTTTAAACTGAAAACGTCTTTGTACGTTTGAAAATAGATTAATAGAATATTATGGAAACCAATTCTCCACTAACTTTTGTCTAACTTTCGTAAATGACACTTTTTGTTTTTATTTATAAATAGCTTTACAAATTATTCTGAATATCGTTAAGAGGAATAGATTTTCTCAAATCATAGTGGACCTCTCAACAGAGACTTGTAATCATAATTCAATGTTTCTGATAATTCAATCATTTAATATATTTTTTTTTCGTCGAAAATCATATTGAAACAAATACGTTCGTGTAAAGTATTATACGTTTAATACTTTATTAATATTCTCAAGTTATAATATATATATATACATATACATATCTATTTATATATAACGGTTCGTGAATCGTCGGAATTTGGTCGAGGTTATAATGAATGTATGAACACAGTTTAAAATTCTTGAGATTTAACTTAACAAACTTTGCTTATCGTGTCTGAATAATATAAAGATTAAAGTTTAAATTTGGTCGGAAATTTCCGGGTCGTCACAGTACCTACCCGTTAAAGAAATTTCGTCCCCGAAATTTGATAGAGATCGTCATGACTAACAATGAGAATGTTATTATAACGATTATAGAGTTTTATCATGTTCAAGAAGAATGGATAAAATAATTCGATTACTCGAAGCGTATGAGTGAAGTTATCGTAAATGAATGAAATAAGATAATAGTGATTCGTCGTATCTTTTGACGTCATCACGATTGATCTCCGAAAAGAAAATCTTTGTAATCTATATTGGATTTGATTATTCGGCGATTAAGGAAATTATGATCCTCTTCGAATTAATGCGATAATCCATTTTGATTTCTCTGTCGGATATTTCACTATAAATCCACCTCATTTGTTTTCTTACAACTCACACCTTCTCAACTCATATTTTAAAGTATTTGTCAATATGCTTCATCCAGTGCTGATTCTTGATATACTCCTCACTTTCATATCTGTCGCTCTTCTTTTTCATCTGCCTCTGGAAGAATCTATTTACTTCTACTATACTCTTAGTTTTATAGTGTTTTTAGTTCTCCCGTGTCTTTATATTGCTATATGCATTGATATATACGGTTTGTGATTTCTGGGTTGTTGTTGGGTTTTATATCTTCCCTTATATTTCAAAGTCCTTGCTTCTTCTATAATCATTGTCATCCACAGTTAATGCTCTCTTCTATTTTCTATGATTTATACTCCCATTTCTAGTTCGGAGCTTTGTCCTTCCGTTTCTTCTTCTTGCGATTAAGCACCGCTTGTAATGGTCCAGAATTCACAGATATAAATTTCGGAATGAACATTGTTAATGTTCTAGGAAGGAAATTGTAATGACACGATCTTGACTTGTCAAATTACCAGAATACCTCGGAAAAGGCCGAATCATCAAGAAATATTTTCTTGATATTTAGAGATCAAAGAGAATACAAGAGTCGTGTAACATAGCACATGATGACGTTATGATCTGTGAATCATCATGTTTCATTTAGAAACTCAGCATGAATTACTGTAATATAATCACGTTGATCAAGTGTCATTATATTATACTAACTCATGCTTCAGCTCCCAACACTTCTTCAAGAATATTCCTATTTTAAACTCGAATGTTTCAGAATTTAGAAACTAAAATAGTTTCTTTTATGATATAATACAGATAGCGCGAAGGTAAATGATTTCAGATAAGAATAATTATAAAAATATCTTCAGAAGTATGGATGATATTTATAATGAAAGATACGATGATATCTTAGAATGTCTAATATCAGAGGATGGTGAAGGATATTGTCCGCAAGGGTTTAGAGTCAGGAGCAAGGTATTCGTTAATGACTTCAGCAAGTACTGAATCATTTGGATTCTTTGGAGGCAGGTTCAGCCTTTGTGATTTGTCCACAGCCTCATTCATACTTTGCTCAATCCGTTTTCCAGTTCCAAAGCTTCTCTTTTTCTGAGCTTTGCCAATATACTATCCTTTATCATCCAACTTTTTACTGTTAAGGTCGTTTACAGTTTTTGCTGCTTCATCAGCATTTTTCAAAATTTCAAGAACTGGTTCGCAGTTTAGGGTGTTTTTCAGAAATTTGTCATTCAAAGAATGTAAGTCTTGGAGGTAGACGTTGTGTGTATATGTAATTGTTGATGTAGACATGCTGCGAGGTTTCAAAATACTGATTGCTGATTCTCAATAATTGGTATGACAATTCTTGTTATAAGGTACGAATGAGTATATGATAGGGTTTCGATACTTATAATGATTTTTTTTTTTTTGGAAAGTCAAAGATCAATGAAGTTGTTGGTAAGTTTATTGCTAATGTGGTGAATATAAACGATTCCCCGGTAACGTTGGCGAAAGGGCAACGTATCTATCGAGGTTATAATAAGACTGTTTTGATTGAGAAGTCGAAGATGACTTGCTGGAGCTGTGACAAAACTGTCTATTTTGAAACGGAATTGAAAAGTTATTTTAGCTAGTAAATGCCAAAGGGTCTAACACGGATACGTGTCGAACTATGACTTGGGTTTTGAGAGTTTTTCAGGTGTATAACTGTGGGTAACATGTGGTTGGATCATCATCTCGATTGTTCCTTAGTTGAAGTGTCTTCAGGAATTTCGAAGGGTTTGAGCACATATTGTAATCGTTAATACATATGATGTTCTAACACAGTTTTGAAGTCAAAGTATATCTTTGAAAGATATAGGAATCTAAGAGTGATGATACTGGTTATATTTCGAATTGAATTATGTGATTTCAAAATCAGATTATGTAATTGAATTTGAATGAGTATGATTGTTTTGATTTATATGAAAGAATGGATATTGTTGTGAAAGTAGGGAGTATAGTTGATGATTGCTGAATCAGTTTCGAAAAATGTAATATATTAATTGTGAATTTATATATCTCTCGGGTATTACGTACCCGTTAAAAAAAATTTCACAATTAATATTTTGTACAAAAGAAGTTTATTACAGTCTTTATGAAAATATATGTGTATATTTTCTTTAGATGTAATATAGATTTAATGAGTTAATATTAAATTAAACTCATTTGTTTTATGGTTGGAACTAGAATTGAGTAATCCCTAAAACTTTATAAATTGCATAAGTATTTCTTCAAAAATATTGAAATTATGAATCATTACTTTGTTATTTGTTGGTTTTCGTGAAATTCTTGTGAACTTCGCAAGGTACGAATGATGTTATTTGAAAAGTTTCGAGTACATCGATGATGAAAGCGTAAAATCAAACATATATTCGAATAATACACTTGATTTATTATAAATTGGATTTTTTATTGAATTGAGACAGAGATTGTAATTAACGATGGTTAAGTTGCGGACGAAGGACGTACATCATTGCATATTTGTAATATGAATTAACTGAGTAGTTAAGATTCACACATAATAGCTTAGTACGGGAAGATTTATTATGGTTTAAAAATTTATACATATAAAATATACATATAAATCTTTCGATTGGAAATGAGTTAATACTTCATAACTCGTTGATACAATATATTTGTTGTTGATTCGTAATGATGTCCACAATGATTCTTGAACTGACAGAGTTTGTGATGTTACAGGTGCTGTTGATTCTGACGATACTGACGGCACTGACTGTGTTGATGATGCTACGGTCCTGTTGATGATGTTGGTAAAACAATTCTAGCTTGTAAATCGTACACCATTTTCGATCAAAGTTTCTACTCTACCATCTCCGTTCACTCATCCGATTTACGGTCAGAATTAAATAATCTCTAAGATTTTGGAGATTACATAACTGCCGCAGAGATATCTCTTCAATGAAGTTTATGAATTAATACTTCATCGTTTGTTGTTGTTGATATTCCTGGATATTTACAGGGCATATGACGTTGATGTTTGAGATACATATTGTGATGTTGCGGTGTGGGATGTGGATGTTGTTGTTGGTGGTGGTGATGGTACTGTTGGTGTTGCTGATGGTGGTACTGTTTATGCTACTGGTGCTGCTGCTGGTGTTTGTAACCTTTGCACCATATTCTCCAAAGCCACTACCCGAGCGCGAAGCTCGTTGACTTCTTCTATTACACCGGGGTGATTGTCGGTTCGGACGAGCGGATAAATAAAATCTAGAATTTGGTGTAGTATGTAATCGTGACGAGATACTCTAGAAATAAGAGAGAAAATGGTGTTTCGGATAGGTTCGCCGGTAAGTGCTTCAGGTTCTTCACCAAGAGGGCAATGTGGTGGATGGAAGGGATCACCTTCTTCTTGTCTCCAATGATTAAGGAGGCTACGAACCCATCCCCAATTCATCCAGAATAGATGATGACTAATTGGTTGATCCATTCCGGTCACACTGCTTTCGGAACTTGAGTGGGATTCCATTTCAGAATCCGAGGGACTTGAACTAATGACGAATTCCATTTCGTACGATTGAATAAAGAATTTTTCGATATGAAATGATTTTCCGGCTATCGGGTGGTATTCTAATTATATAGAGCAAAAGGTTTCGTAGATTACGGAGGAATTTACGGAATATGTCAGGCAAAGTTTACAGTAACAGATACGCTAAGATATGAATTAGCAGATACGCTAAGATATGAATTTTGTCTATACACTATTCATGCAATCAATGCAATAAGATGTGTCTAGACTAAGAATGATAAGCAGGTAATTTCCAACAAGAATGATGAGCAAAACTTTTGAAATGCAGACACGGTCGAAGTCCAGACTCACTAATGCATCCTAACGACTATCAGTTAGACACACTAATGCAGACCTGGTTCGCTAAGACCACCGCTCTGATACCAACTGAAAGGACCCGTTCATATACATTATAAACGATTCACAATAGTTGATTACATCGCGAGGTATTTGACCTCTATATGATACATTTTACAAACATTGCATTCGTTTTTAAAAGACAAACTTTCTTTACAACGAAAGTTGACGGCATGCACACCATTTCATAATACATCCAACTATAATTGGCTTAATAATAATCTTGATGAACTCAATGACTCGAATGCAACGTCTTTCAAAATATGCCACGAATGACTCCAAGTAATATCCTTAAAATGAGCTAATGCACAGCGGAAGATTTCTTTAATACCTGAGAATAAACATGCTTTAAAGTGTCAACCAAAAGGTTGGTGAGTTCACATGTTTATCATAACAATCATTTCAATATATTAATAGACCACAAGATTTCCGTTTATAAATATATGTACACTCGCAAGTGTATAAAAGTATTCTATAAGTTGTAGGCACCCTGTAACAAGCCTTAACGTTCATGTTTTACCCTCTGAAGTACACCAGATCAGGTGTGTTTAAAATAACCTCGAAGTACTAAAGCATCCCATAGTCAGGATGGGGTTTGTCAGGCCCAATAGATCTATCTTTAGGATTCGCGCCTACCGTACATAGACAAGTAGTTTAATGTTACCAAGCTAAGGGTATATTTTTGGTTTAAACCCACGTAGAATTAGTTTTAGTACTTGTGCCTATTTCGTAAAACATTTATAAAAACAGCGCATGTATTCTCAGTCCCAAAAATATATATAAAAGGGAGCAAATGAAACTCACAATACTGTATTTCGTAGTAAAAATACATATAACGTCATTTAATAAGTGCAAGGTTGGCATCGGATTCACGAACGTATCAATATTGAGATTCAATATTGCAGGAAAGTACGTAGACGCAACGGAGATGATAAACACTAGATTGACCTCACGAGCATACCCATGAACCATACCCATCACCTCCATAGCTATAACCCATAATTTCCTTAGCTTCAACTCATTCAAAAAAACTATTTTGAAATCACTCGGACAGCACTCCGTCGTAATATTTTATGTATACTAATAATATCTTGAAATAATACAGAGCAAATATATTTTCAAGTTTCTATGAAATAATGAAACTATTGAATTCTATTTATAATAGATTTTTGAATTATAAAAGTGAATTATTAAAGTATGAATTATTAACGTGAATTATTAAAGTATGAATTATTAAAGTATGAATTATTAAAGTGAATTATTAAAGTATGAATTATTAAAGTGAATTATTAAAGTATGAATTATTAAAGTGAATTATTAAAGTATGAATTATTAAAGTGAATTATTAAAGTATGAATTATTAAAGTTAAAGTAAAGTAAAAGTAAAGTAAAGGTAAAGTTAAAGTATAGTAAAAGTATAAAAAACTATGTATGTATAATACGCGTATAAATATATATAATATTAATTTAAATCGTTATATATATTTAATGAAATAAAATATAAATATCGTTATATTTATTATACTGGTTAAGTAATGAGTTGTCAAAAGTGATTCTAGATATTTATAAAAGTTATATAAGTTTTAATAATAAAGTTCTTTTTAAACTGAAAACGTCTTTGTACGTTTGAAAATAGATTAATAGAATATTATGGAAACCAATTCTCCACTAACTTTTGTCTAACTTTCGTAAATGACACTTTTTGTTTTTATTTATAAATAGCTTTACAAATTATTCTGAATATCGTTAAGAGGAATAGATTTTCTCAAATCATAGTGGACCTCTCAACAGAGACTTGTAATCATAATTCAATGTTTCTGATAATTCAATCATTTAATATATTTTTTTTCGTCGAAAATCATATTGAAACAAATACGTTCGTGTAAAGTATTATACGTTTAATACTTTATTAATATTCTCAAGTTATAATATATATATATACATATACATATCTATTTATATATAACGGTTCGTGAATCGTCGGAATTTGGTCGAGGTTATAATGAATGTATGAACACAGTTTAAAATTCTTGAGATTTAACTTAACAAACTTTGCTTATCGTGTCTGAATAATATAAAGATTAAAGTTTAAATTTGGTCGGAAATTTCTGGGTCGTCACATCCCCTCACACCGCTTGTCAAGCCCGGCGGTGGTATTCGTCTTATAGCTGTGGGTACTGTTTGGCGACGTCTTGTTTCGAAGGTTGGCGCTGCTATGGTTGGCCAGTCTTTGGGAAGTTACTTCGCTGGTCTTCAATTTGGTGTTGGTGTTTCTTCAGGTGGTGAGGCTATTCTTCATGCTGTGAATCGGTTGATTGAGAATCGTGGCTCTGATGTTGGCCTCTCTATGTTATTAGTTGATTTTCAAAATGCATTCAATCTTGTTGATCGTACGTTCATGTTACATGAAGTTCGCCGCCTTTGTCCGAGCATTTCTCAGTGGGTTGAATTTTGCTACTCTAATCCAGCAAGATTGTATTATGGGAACCACACCTTATGGTCTTCTCAGGGGGTGCAACAGGGTGATCCCCTTGGTCCGCTGCTTTTTGCTTTGGTCTTACAACCCTTGGTTTCTAAAATCAGAGATAATTTTGAGGTTTGTCTTCAGGCGTGGTATTTGGATGATGGCACTATTATTGGGGACACTTTGGTGGTGGGGAAGGTTTTGCATTTGATTATGGGGGATGGGCCTCGTTTTGGGCTTCATCTCAACGTTGAAAAAACTGAAATTTTCTGGCCTACGGAGGACCCTCGCAGCAGGCAAGTAGGTGTCTTTCCTCCTAATATTGCTCGACCTTTAAATGGTGTTAAGTTGCTTGGGGCCCCCGCAAGTTCCGATCTTGGTTTTAGTAGTGAACTGGTGATGCAAAGGGTGACCAAGTCCATTGCGCTTATGGATAAGGTTACTAAGCTTGATGATCCTCAGTGTAAGTTGTTGTTGCTTAGGGCATGTACGGGAGTTTCTAAACTCTACTTTACCTTGCGTACTTGTCCTCCTAGTATATTTGAGGCGGCTCAACGCGCTTTCGATGGAGCCCTTCGATCTTACTTGGAGCGTATTGTTACTGCTTCAGGGCCTGGGTTTGGTGATTGGCAGTGGCGGCTTGCCACCTTGCCATTTGCATTTGGAGGGCTTGGTGTTTATTCTGCGGGAGATGTTCGTCATTATGCTTTTCTGGCTTCTCGATTACAGTCTGCTGGGTTGCAGACCAAGCTCCTACGTCATGCGGGTATTGTTGGTCTTGGTCGTGCTTTTGAAGATGCATTGGGTCTGTTTAATAAAACGGTTGGGTTTGATATTTTAGGTAATCAGAGTGAGGTCGCTGCCCCCATACTCATGAAGAAATTGGCAGATGTTTATTTCACAAAGGTTACCGCTTCTGCAGAATCCACTTTTTCATTATCTCCCCGACAATCGGCCTTATGGAAATCGCAGCAGGGTGATCACACCTCTGCTTGGCTAAGGGCAGTCCCTATTTTGGGGTTGGGTCAGACGATGAACGCAAAGACTTACCGATGTGTGTTGTGCTACCGGTTGGGTGTTCCATTGTTCTCTATCTCGACGGCATGCTCTGCCTGTTCAAGGGTTTTTACTGGGGATATTTTCGGGGATCACGCGGTGTCTTGTGCTGGTATGGTGGGTATTAAGCATCGACATAATGTTGTTCGGGATTCCCTTGTTGATGTTTGTTATCGATCTGGGATTTCAGCGAGAAAGGAGGTTGACATTGGGTTGTCTGGAGGGAACGACAGGACCCTCAGACCTGCAGATGTGTTACTTTATTCCTGGGATTGTGGTCGCGATGTTTGTGTTGACTTGACAGGGTCTTCTCCTTTGACACAGTCTGGGCTTTCTGACTTTGTCCCTGGACGTGATGTGGTTGATGCGGCTCGTCGGAAGCGGGTCAAGTACGAATCTAGCTGTCAGGCGATTGGTTATGGTTTCATTCCTTTCTCATTTTCTTCCCTTGGGGAATTAGAAAAGGATGCTGTTTCTTTGCTAAAGCGGTTTCAGAAGAGTTCGATGGCGCAAGATATTGGTGCCGGTGCTGCTGCTCATATTTTTACTAGGATAGGTTTTGCTATTGCTAGAGGTGTGGGGGCCCAGATTGTCTCTAGGCTTCCCACAAATTTTTTGTAAGTTTTAATACTTTTAAGTTTATTATTATAATAATAATAATAATAATAATAATAATAATAATAATAATAATTATTATTATTATTATTATTATTATTATTATTATTATTATTATTATGAATATGAATACATTCAATTATTCTAGCCGCTCCTGTTGTTATCGAACCATCATCCAACAATTCCATTCTTTTATGACTCTCACTCGTTCATTATTTTTTCTCATAAAACAAACAAACACACAAAAATGGGTACAACCATAGTTTTGTATCCATCTCCGGGTATGGGCCATCTCATATCAATGGTTGAGCTAGGAAAACTAATCCTCAAACACCACCCTTCTTTCTCAATCAACATCCTCACTCTCATCCCATCTTTCAACACCGGCACAACCGCCGCCTACGTCCACCGCATCTCCGCCACCTTCCCCGCCATCACCTTCCACCACCTCCCCGATATCCCTCTCGACCCATCACCCTACCCTTCAATGGAAGCCACTATTTTCGACCTTATACGACGCAGCAACCAAAACGTCGAACACACCCTTTTATCCATTTCTCAATCTTCTAACATCAACGCTTTGATCATCGATCTTTTTTGCATGCCTGCCAAGTTTGTAGCGTCCAACTTAAACATACCCGTTTACGTTTTCTCTACTTCGGGTGCTTGTTGTCTTGCACAACTACTTTACTTTCCAACACTTCATAAAAACACGAATATAAGTTTTAAGGACATGAACACACTCATTCATTCACCAGGGTTGCCACCCATACCGTCATCGGATATGGTGGGCCCACTTCTAGATAGAAACTCAAGTGACTATACAGATTTCTTAGAGTTTTGTATACAATATCCAAATTCAGCAGGAATCATCGTGAACACGTTTGAATCGTTAGAACCAAAAGTGCTTAAAGCGATTAGGAACGGCGAGTGTGTCCCCGATGGGCCCACCCCACCAGTCTACTGTATCGGGCCGTTGGTGGCGGAAGGTGGTGATGGTTCGCACGACTGTTTGAATTGGCTTGATTTGCAACCGAAAGGAAGTGTTGTTTATTTGTGTTTTGGGAGTTTGGGTGTGTTTTCGAGTGATCAGTTAAAGGAGATTGCTAAAGGGCTTGAAATGAGTGGACATAGGTTTCTATGGGTGGTACGGACCCCACCATCTAATAAAAAAGAAGACCGGTTTTTAAAACCACCAGAACCCGACTTGGATTTATTATTACCAGACGGATTCTTAGATCGTACTAAAGATAAAGGGCTCGTGGTAAAAACATGGGCCCCACAAGTCCCGGTTTTATGCCACGAGTCGATTGGTGGATTTGTGACACATTGTGGGTGGAACTCAGTACTGGAAGCCGTACGTGTAGGTGTTCCAATGGTGGCATGGCCATTATACGCCGAACAAAGGTTTAATAAAGTGGTATTGGTGGAGGACATGAAGTTGGCTTTACCGATGGACGAGTTAGAAGGTGGTCGTGTGCCTTCGACCGAGGTTGAAAGGCGTGTTAGACAGTTGATGGAGTCGGAGGAAGGGAAAGCGATTAGGGAAGTTGCGGCAATGATGAAAAAGGAGGCCGCGATTGCGATGAGTGACACCGGGTCATCTCGTGTCGCATTGTCCAAGCTAGTCGCGTCATGGTAACTAGCATTTAATTGTCTGCATCTTACTCACTCATGGTACGTCTCGACATGATTAGATAATGTTATCGTTGGTCACAAGTGTTCTTATGTTCTTGTTTGTGGTATATATGATACAATCCACTCAATAAGTTAACTTGGAATTTCAACTACCTACTTATTGTACTAATTTTTTGAATAGGTACTAATTCACTACCTAACACATATGGTCTGTATTAAAAAGTGGTTCATAATTATTTAAGGAGGAGTATATTTTAGAAAAATTGGATATCAAGTGCCCAACACATTACATTTATTAAAGATTAAAAAATTATACATGCCTAATTATCCATTATCCATTATCCAATGTTACTAAATGGCACGAGCTGTTATTGTTCACAGGGGTATAAGAGTCTTTTTACTCCTGAACACAAGGGTAAAAGAGTCTTTTTACCCCTGATCACATGGATATTTTCATCTTTTTACTTCATTTGTTTAGAATTTGCACAAAATATAAGGGCTAAATATAAAATAAATTAAGCTAAAGTTGTGTCCAACGTCCCTAATAAATATACACTTCACGAGACCATGGAAACGAATAGAATTATTTATATACCGCGATATATGCTTTCATAAAACATTGTATTGTACACTACTTTAAAACACATCTAGTGATCTACGGGTAAAATATAAGTAGACAAGTAAAATATAAGTAGACAACATTTTTAAAGGGGTGCAGATCAAGTGAATCCAAGCACTCGTGTAAATCATCATTCATCACCACCACCATCCACTAGCGCCGGAGCGATACAATAAAGTGGAGATACTTAGGTTGATCATGTACGCAAAATCCGTCCCAAATTGGCCAATTGCTCTAAATGGTTTTGGTTCAAGTGAATAAAATGGGTTTACCTAAATGTCTGCTGATTTCGGCAAGTAATGTTAGAGTTGAAACTAGCTCAAATAATGAGTCGTATTCTATCAAGAACGGGCACGTGCAATTCACATGATGAGATTGTTGGCATGACCGAGGCTGAGAAAAAAACATGAATGTACAAGTAAAGATGATGCAATGATACATAATCTTAAGATTATAGGTTGTGTCATAAATATATGGGCGGATTAACATTTTTAATAAATTAAAATACATGTACCTAAGATCGATCTGCTAGTAATATATTTAACTTATTTTATTATAAGTAAATTTATTTTTATTTTATTTATCCATCATTTGTTTTAAATTTCTGAATTATTTTAAGTCTAACATAGTTAAAAATAATACGGAGTATTATTTTATTTTTTTAACATCGTAATGAATACCGTTCTCCCTCTCAATTTTTTCAGTATAAAAACATTATCGGTAAATATCAATACTCTTCCATTTGTGTGTTTTTTTATATATACATTCCGAGATTTTAGCCCGCGCGATGCAAAATCGTTAAAAATTTAATTAAAGTATTAGTTACTGTATATTAATTTCTAAATGTTGTGTGGTTCCAGCAGGCTGATATGAACAATTGTATACGACTATAATATAGCCGTCAACAAACAGAATAGCATTTCCGTCGAATTTAGTTTCAACTTTACAACTTTGATGCTAATGTGATGTTTGACAGTGTAAACCAGAAAAAAAAAAAAAATGAAAATTTTAAAGTAATTATAACTGTAACAACTTATATAGGTCAATTTGAATCTGTATAATATACATGGAGTAAATTATATTATATAGGGCAAATTGCTCAAAAAAGTAACATAACACTCACTTTTTTCCAATAAAGGGTATATCTGTTTTTTTGTTGCCCATAAAGGAGTTTGATTTCAATCTAACGCGTAAAAAGGTATCGTGATTTCAGATCATTGCAATTGGGGTAAAAATGGACATGTGGCATTTTTATTTTAAATTTTTGATGAGTTGTATATTACATGTGTCAAACCTCCATTGCCACATCATTAATTTCATTTTATCCAATTTACCTTTTTTCCAGTAAAATAAATAATAATAATAATAATAAAAATAATAATAATAATAATAATAATAATAATAACTAGAAAAAATTTGACCGCGCGTTGCTGCGGTTGTATTCGGCGCGCGGTCGAATTTGAATATACCTTGTTTGGTACCTAATATATCTAATAGGTTGGGTTGTTTGTTGGACGTGTATGTATATGTATGTAATTTAGCCCGAAATATTTAATTTTTTTAACGATATCCGTTTCGCGTATAGTTAGTCACGTTGTGTTCGTAAAATTAATTCGAGTTGAAAGGTGGTCTCGGAAAAATTTAACTCGCACTGAGCGTGAATATAGGGTCCGTTATTTATTGTTTTTTTAACGATGTCCGTTTCGCATATAGTTAGTCCCGTTGGGTTCGTGAGATTTTTTCGAGTTGAACGGTGACCTTGAAAAAATTTAACTCGCACCGAGTAAGAAGATGGGGCCCGTTATAAATTTGGGTGGAATAAGGTTTTTTTATTTTAATAAAATTATATATTTACATTTTGTACTCCTGAGAAAGTGTAAAGTTGAGGGGGCGATGCGTAAATTGTGCGAAAGTTGGGGGGCTCTTTGTAGTGTGAACGCAAACTCAAAACGACATTGCGTTATAACTGAAACGAGGGGGCGATGCGTAAATTGTGCGAAAGTTGGGGGGCTCTTTGTAGTGTGAACGCAAACTCAAAACGACATTGCGTTATAACTGAAACGACCAAAAATCCCATGACATTTAGTGTGTAGGGGTAATAATAATAATAAATCCTCATCCTAGTTGCATCGTGTCATCATCAATCATCAAATCAAAATAATAAAATAATTCTATCTAATACTCCGTATAACAATCATAATCATCATTATCTCAAATAAGTCATCATCATTATCTCAAAACATCATCATCGCCATCTTAAATCAATCGCCACCATCATCATCTTAGATCATCATCATCTTCAAAATTCGTCGGAACTTCAACATCTCCGGTGGTAGGTTTTCTTTTCCGCTCAGCAACCCAAATGGGTGTTAGATCTGGTGAGTTTCGTTTACAGATCTGGTCGGCATTAGAGTTCGACTCATAAATTGCTTGTTCCATTTACAAATCTGGTTGCATTCTCCTCATGAAGAAAACATCGATACGGTAGTTGTGGTTGAACTATATATAAAAAAAATAATGAGGGTAGTTGTGGCTGAATTCAAGAAACCATCGATGAAAGTTCACTAATGGTTGGATTTAGCAAAAATGTTTGAAAATAATACAAATCTAAAATTATTGAATAATACAAAAAAATATAAATTTAGATTTTTTAAATAAAATATGACATGGAGATACAAAAATAAAATAAGAATGACATGGAAATATATATTACAATAAAAAATAGAATAAAAATGCCACATGTCCATTTTTACCCCAACTGCAACCATTTTGAAATCACGATAACTTTTTACGCACTAAATTGAGATCAAACTTCTTTATGGGCAACAAAAAAACGTATATACCCTCTATGTGACAACCCGAAAATTTTCAGCTAAATTTAAACTTTATCTTTATATTATTCCGACACGATAAGCAAAGTTTGTTAAGTCAAATCTCAAGAATTTTAAACTGTGTTCATACATTCATTATAACTTTGACCAAATTCCGACGATTCACGAACCGTTATATATAAATAGATATGTATATATATATGTATATATATTATAACTTGAGACTATTAATAAAGTATTAAACGTATAATACTTTACACGAACGTATTTGTTTCAATATGCTTATCGATGGAATTAGAAGATAATATCAAATGATTGATTTATCAGATACATTGTGATATGATTACGGGTCCATGTTATGAGGTCCACTGTGATTTAAGAAATCTATTCTTTTTGGCAACATTCGGAAAATGGTAAAGTGATTTATAAGTAAGAACGTGGAGTGTAAATAACTTAGATGTTGGATATCGACAAGTTAAGTAACTCGACATTTTTCATTAAGATGATTTCATAAGTCTATTTAACCTTTGGACTTTATCCCATGCTTCACCAACAGACTGTAATTTAAAAACTTGAAACCTATTATGAATATATATGATTCTACTTTTCTAAAACGTTTTATGATCTAACGATTTCCATTATTTTAACCTTTAAACAAAATGATTCTTAAATATATTTAGTTTTGGAAAACAAAATTATCATATTTATTTGATTTAGTTTCAAACGTACAAAAACATATTCAGTTTAAAAAGAACTTTATTATTAAAACGTATATAACTTTTATAAATATCTAGAACCACTTTTGACAACTCATTACTTAACCAGTATGATAAAGATAACGATATTTATATTTTATTTTATTAAATATATATAATGATTTAAATTAATATTATATATATTTATACGCGTATTATACGTACATAGTTTTATACTTTTACTATACTTAAAATTTACCTTTACTTTATTTTTACTTTACTTTAACTTTAATAATTCACTTTAATAATTCATACTTTAATAATTCATACTTTAATAATTCACTTTAATAATTCATACTTTAATAATTCACTTTAATAATTCATACTTTAATAATTCACTTTAATAATTCATACTTTAATAATTCACTTTAATAATTCAAAAATCTATTATAAATAGAATTTAATAAGTTTCATTATTTCATAGAAACTTGAAAAATATTTTCTCTAAACTCTCTCAATCGATTTACATATATATATTTACTTCGTATTATTTCAAGATATTATTAGTATACATAAAATATTACGACGGAGTGCTGTCCGAGTGATTTCGAAATTGTTTTTCGAGCGGGATAGAGCTAAGGAAATTATGGGTTATAGCTATGGAGGTTATGGGTATGGTTCGGGAGTATTGCTCGTGAGTCAAACTAGTATTTATCATCCCCGTTGCGTCTACGTACTTTTCCTGCAATATTGAATCTCAATATTGATACGTGAGCCCTCATAACTTAACTTTTATATATTATTAGTGTATCCCTGACTAGTGCTCGAGTATATAGGATTATGCATGCTTATACGTTCGTTATTGTCGTTAGATAGGTTATGTAGAATCTTGAATTAAATACATATGCTATTAAGATAAGGTATATGATATGCATGTCGTTGGAAAGCTAGCGAAAAATTGAGAACTTTTCATTTAGATATCGAATGGTTTGGATGAACGGTTTAGAAGTTATAGTCAATTGAATTTTTGTAAAAATTATTATTATTATCGTCGTTATAATCTAATTATTATTATTATTATTATTATTATTATTATTATTATTATTATTATTATTATTATTATTATTATCATTGCCGTTATTAATAAAAGATATTATTGTTATTTTTATTATTATTATTATCGTTATTATCGTTAAGGTTATAATTATTATTATTATTATTATTATTATTATTATTATTATTATTATTATTATTATTATTATTATTATTATTATTATTATTATTATCATTCAAATAGTTATTAGTATTATCATTAATATTATTATTATTAGTATTATTATAATTAAAACTAATATTAGTAACATCTAATTATTATGATTACTATTATTATTATTATTAATATGAACGCGATATAAAAGACGACTAAAAGCTATTAAACGAAGCGATTAGGAAATAATGAGTATGAGTATCATGATGAAATTAAGATATTGTAAGATATTGATTTAAAGGAAAAATATCGTTTTCATTATTTTACTATTATTGTTATTAAAAGTTTTATTAATATTAAAACTATTATTTTTACTAAAATTATTATTTTTAATAAAAATATCATTGTTAATATGAAACATCATTATTATTATCAATTTAGTACTATTATTAATAAAAATTATCATTTTATCATTTTTAGAAAATATAATTATTGTTATTTTTATTAGTAGAATAATAATAATTATTACAAAATAGTACAACTTTTACTTATTATTATTATTATCAATATTATTTTATCAAATAATTATGTGATACAAAGATATTTTACTACGTATAATATAATTACATTAATAATACCTATCATATTATTTTTATGATATTAAATGAACTTTATAAATTTTATTACTTAAGATATATAAAAGTATATTTTTATTATATAAATTTTAATATAAAATTTTATTTATTAATAAAAGAACTATATTATTTACTTTAATAAAATCTATTAAAAATATTTAAATATATAAAACGACTATATTTAAACTATATAATAATCATGTATAAATTTTGGAAGACATTTTGGTCAATATGACTTTTGTTGACTTTTGTATATTTAGTCTCGAGTATTATGATTGTGATACACTATGACTTGACCTAAATTGATAGACAGATATTGATCAAACATATAAATATATATATAATTAATATAGGTTCGTGAATTCAAGGCCAACATTGCACTTGTTTAATGACGTCATATGTATTTTTACTACAAAATACAGTATTGTGAGTTTCATTAGCTCCCTTTTTAAATGCTTTTGCAATATATATTTTTGTAACTGAGAATACAGGCGCTGTTTTATAAATGTTTGACGAAATAGACATAAGTACTTAAAACTACATTCTATGATTGGATTATTAAACCGAATATCGCCCCTTTCAAGTCTGGTAACCTAAGAATTAGGGAAATGACCCCTAATTGACGCGAATCCTAAAGATAGATCTATGAGCCTAACCAACCCCATTCTGGAATTTGAAATGCTTTAGTACTTCGATTTAAATGGTGATTGCGATTGCCAATATTTATGGCATACTTGCGAGTATGCGGGGGGATATTCTATATGCATTATGTTAATGTCAGTTACCAGGTGTATATCATACGAATGGATTTTATACACTTGCGTGTAATGATATTTATGAGAAATGAGGATCTTGTGGTCTATTAAAATTATGGAATTGATGGATTATGATAAACTAATGAACTCACCAACCTTTTGGTTGACACTTTAAAGCATGTTTATTCTCAGGTATTAAAGAAATCTTCCGCTGTGCATTAGCTCATTTTAAGGATATTACTTGGAGTCATTCATGGCATATTTCGAAAGACGTTGCATTCGAGTCATTGAGTTCATCAAGATTATTATTAAGTCAATTATAGTTGGATGTATTATGAAATGGTATGCATGCCATCAACTTTAGATGAAAAGAAAGTTTGTCTTTTAAAAACTAATGCAATGTTTGTGAAATGTATCATATAGAGGTCAAATACCTCGCGATGTAATCAACTATTGTGAATCGTTTATAATGTATATAAACGGGTCATTTCAGTTGGTATCAGAGCGGTGGTCTTAGCGAACAAGTTCTACATTAGTGTGTCTAATTGATAGTCGTTAGGATGTATTAGTGAGTCTGGACTTCGACCGTGTCTGCATGTCAAAAGTTTTGTTTATCATTTTTGTCAAAAATTGCCTGCTTATCATTCTTAGTCTAGACACGTCTTACTGCATTGATTGCATGAATAGTGTATAGATAAAATTCATATCTTAGCGTATCTGTTACTGTAAACTTTGCCTGACATATCCCGTAAATTCCTCCGCAATCTACGAAATCTTTTGCGCTATATATATAGATATTCTATGTAATTAGAATACCACCCGATAGCCGAAAAATCATTTCATATCGAAAAATCCTTTATTCAATCGAACGAAATGGAATTTTTCATTAGTTCAAGTCCCTCTAATTCCGATATGGAATCCCACTCAAGCTCCGAAAGCAGTGTGACTGGAATGGATCAACCAATCAGCCATCATCTATTTTGTATGAATTGAGGATGGGTTCGTAGCCTCCTCAATCATTGGAGATAATAAGAAGGCGATCCTTTCCATCCACCACATTGCCCTCTTGGCGAAGAACCTGAAGCACTTACCGGCGAACCTGTCCGAAACACCATTTTCTCTCTCATTTCCAGAGTATCTCATCACGATTATATACTACATCAAATTCTAGATTTTATTTATCCGCTCGTCCGAACCGACAATCACCCCGGTGTAATAGAAGAAGTCAGCGAGCTTCGCGCTCGGGTAGTGGCTTTGGAGAATATAGTGCAAAGGTTACAAACACCAGCAGCAGCACCAGCAGCATAACCAGTACTACCATCATCAACGCCAACAGTACCATTACCACCCCCAACCACAACCGCGTCGTAAACCTCAACTTTACAATCTGTCCCACGAGCACCAATGTCATACGCCCTGTAGATACCAAGGAATACCAACAACAACAAACGATGAAGTGTTGATTCATAACTTCATTGGAGAAACACTCCGCGGCGATTATGTAATCTCTAAAGTCTTAGAGATTATCTATTCTAACCCTAACCATAAATCAGATGAGTGAATCGAAATGATAGAAGGAAGAGTAGAAACCCTGACAAGAATGATGCGTAATTTATAATCTAGACTTGTTTTACCAACAGCATCAACAGTACCGTAGCATCACCATCACAGTCAGTGCCGTCAGTTTCATCAGAATCAGCAGCACCTATAACATCACAAACTCCATCAGTTCAAGAATCACTGTGGACATCATTACGAATCAATAACGCGTATATTGTATCAACGAGTTATGAAGTATTAACTGCCTCCCTCTGAAGAAATTATATGTATATTTTATATATATATAAATTTTGAGATCGAAATACATCTTTCCATACTAAGCTATTATGTGTGAATTTTAACTACTTGGTTAATTCATATTACTAATATGCAATGAGGTACGTCCTTCGTCCGCAACTTAGCCATCGTTAGCTACAATTTCTGTCTCAATTCAATAAATTCCAACTCATAATAAACCAAGTGTATTATTTAAATATATGTTTAATTTTACACTTTCATCATCGATGTACTCAAAACTTTCCAAATAACATCATTCGTATCTGGCGAAGTTCACAAGAATTTCACAAAAACCAGCATCATGTATCAACAAATAACGAAGTATTGATTCATAATATTATTGAAGAAATACTTATGTAATTTCTAAAGTTTTAGAGATTACTCAAATCTAGTTTCAACCATAAATAAGATGAGTTTAATATTAACTCATTAAATCTATGTTACATCTAAAGAAAATATACACATATATATTTTCGTAAACACTGTAATAAAATTCTTTTGTACAAAATATTAATTGTGAAATTTTTTTTAACGGGTAGGTAATACCCGAGAGATATATAAATTCACAATTAATATGGTACATTCTTCGAATCTGATTCAGCAATCAACAACTATACACACTATTTTCTCAACAATACACATTCTTTTATAAAAATCAAAACAACCATACTCATTCAAATTCAATTACATATGCTGATCTTGAAATCGCAGAATTCAATTCGAAATATAACAAGTATCATCACTCTTAGATTCCTATATCTTTCCAAGTTATACTTTGACTTCAAAACTGTGCTAGAACATCATATGTATATTAACGATTACAATCTGTGTTCAAACCCTCTGAAATTCCTGAAGACACTTCAAATAATGAACAATCGAGATGATGATCCAACCACATGTTACCCACAGTTATGTACCTGAAAAACTTATAAAACCAAAGTCATAGTTTAACACGTATCCGTGTCAAACCCTTTGGCATTTATTAGCTAAAATGACTTTTCAATTCCTTTCCAAAGTAGTCATTTTTGTCACAGCTCCAGCAAGTCAACTTCGACTTTTCAGTCGAAACAACCTTATTATAACCTTGATATATACATTTCCCTTTCGCCATCGTTACCGGGGAACCATTTATGTTCCATCACATTAGCAATAAACTTACCAACAACTTCACTGATTTTTGATTTTCCGAAAAATCATTATAATTATTAAAACCCCATCATTTACCTATCTGCATCTTGTAACGAGAATTGCCATACGAATCATTGGGAATTAGCAATCAGTATTTTAAAATCTCGCAGCATGTTGACGCCAACAGTTATACATATAACGTCTATCTTCTGGACTTACATACTGCGAATGTGAAGTTTCTGAAAAACACCCTAAACTGCGAACTAGTTCTCGAAATTTTGAAAAATGCTGATGAAGCAGCAAGAACTGTAAATGACCTTAACAGTAAAAAGTTTGATGATAAAGAATAGTGGGTTGGCAAAGCTCAGAAAAAGAGAAGGTTTGGAACTGGAAAACGGATTAAGCAAAGTATGAAGGAGGCTGTGGATAAATCACAAGGACGAAATCTACCTTCAAAGAATCCAAATGATTTAGTGTCTGCTGAAATCCTTAACAAATACCTTGCTCCTTGCTCTAAAACCCTTGCGGACAATACTCTTCATCATCCTCTTATCTTAAATATTCTAAGATATCATCGTATCTTCCGTTATAAATATCCTCCATATTTCTGAAGATATTTTCATAACCATTCTTATCTGAAATCATTTATCCCCTCGCGTTATCTGTATCACATCATAAAGGAAACTATTTTAGTTTCTAAATTCTGAAACCTTCGAGTATAAAGTATGAATGTTTTGAAGTAGTGTTGGGAACTGAAGCATGAGTTAGTATAATATAATGACACTTGATCAACGTGATTATATTACAGTAAGTCATGCTGAGTTTCTAAATAGAACGTGATGATTCACAGATCATAACGTCATCATGTGACATATTACACGACTCTTGTATTCTACTTAACCTCTAAACATATCAAGAAAATATTTTTCTTGGTGATTCGGTCTTTTCCGAGGTATTATGGTAATTTGACAAATCAAGATCGTGCTATTACCGTTCCTTTCTTAGAACATTAACTATGTTCATTTCGAAATCCATACCTATGAATTCTGGACCGTTATTCGCTTGACTTGAAGTCAGGAAGAGGAGACAAAAGTATGGAACCCTTGAATATAAAAGAAAATATAAAGCTCGACAACAACATGTAAATTACAAACCGTGCATATCAATACGTATTGCAACGTAAAGGCACGGGAGAATTAAAAATACTATAACCCCAAGGTAAT
Source organism: Rutidosis leptorrhynchoides (assembly GCF_046630445.1). Lineage (NCBI taxonomy): Eukaryota > Viridiplantae > Streptophyta > Magnoliopsida > Asterales > Asteraceae > Rutidosis > Rutidosis leptorrhynchoides. Next base: position 341,195,935 of record NC_092341.1, read on the forward strand.
AGTAAAAGTAAATAAAATCCTCCGGTGGTAGATGAAAAAGAAGAATGACAGATATGAAAGTTAGGAGTATATCAAGGATACGGGATGGAGCATATTGAAGAATACTTTAAAATATGAGTTGAGAGAGAAAGAATAGAAGGTATGAGTTGTGGAAATAAGGAAACGAAAGGAGTAGATTTATAGTGAAATAGCAGACAGAGAAATCAAAACAAATCATCGCATTTAACCAAAGAAGATCCTAATTTCTTTAATTATCGAAGAACCAAATCTTATTATGAAGATTTTCTCTAAATTCTTTGAATTCCGGAAATCAACCGTGACTATGTCATTGGATAAAAAGAACGCGCATTTACTCATTTCATTCTTTTGTGATAATTTCACTCGTACTCTTCACAAAAATCAAATTGCTTTATCTATATTACTTGATGATAATAAAACTCTAATTTCCAACTCGTATACGTCATGAAAACATACTTATTGTCAGTCATGACCATCCCATTCAAATTTCAAGACGAACTTTCTTTAACGGGTAGGTACTGTGACAACCCGAAAATTCCCAACCAAATTTAAACTTTATCTTTATATTATTCCGACACGATAAGCAAAGTTTGTTAAGTTAAATCTCAAGAATTTTAAACTGTGTTCATACATTCATTATAACCTCGACCAAATTCTGACGATTCACGAACCGTTATATATAAATAGATATGTATATATATATATATATATATATATCTATATATATATATATATATGTATATATTATAACTTGAGAATATTAATAAAGTATTAAACATATAATACTTTACACGAACGTATTTGTTTCAATATGCTTATCGATGGAATTAGAAGATAATATCAAATGATTGATTTATCATATACATTGTGATATGATTATGGGTCCATGTTATGAGGTTCACTGTGATTTAAGAAATCTATTCTTTTTGACAACATTCAGAAAATGGTAAAGTGATTTATAAGTAAGAATGTGGAGTGTAAATAACTTAGATGTTGGATATCGACAAGTTAAGTAACTCGACATTTTTCATTAAGATGATTTCATAAGTCTATTTAACCTTTGGACTTTATCCCATGCTTCACCAACAGACTGTAATTTAAAAACTTGAAACCTATTATGAATATATATGATTCTACTTTTCTAAAACATTTTATGATATACCGATTTCCATTATTTTAACCTTTAAACAAAATGATTCTTAAATATAGTTAGTTTTGGAAAACAAAATTATCATATTTATTTGATTTAGTTTCAAACGTACAAAAACGTTTTCAGTTTAAAAAGAACTTTATTATTAAAACGTATATAACTTTTATAAATATCTAGAACCACTTTTGACAACTCATTACTTAACCAGTATGATAAAGATAACGATATTTATATTTTATTTTATTAAATATATATAACGATTTAAATTAATATTATATATATTTATACGCGTATTATACGTACATAGTTTTATACTTTTACTATACTTAAAATTTACCTTTACTTTATTTTTACTTTACTTTAACTTTAATAATTCACTTTAATAATTCATACTTTAATAATTCACTTTAATAATTCATACTTTAATAATTCACTTTAATAATTCATACTTTAATAATTCACTTTAATAATTCATACTTTAATAATTCACTTTAATAATTCACTTTAATAATTCAAAATCTATTATAAATAGAATTCAATAGGTTTCATTATTTCATAGAAACTTGAAAAATATTTTCTCTAAACTCTCTCAATCGATTTACATATATATATTTACTTCGTATTATTTCAAGATATTATTAGTATACATAAAATATTACGACGGAGTGCTGTCCGAGTAATTTCGAAATTGTTTTTCAAGCGGGATAGAGCTAAGGAAATTATGGGTTATAGCTATGGAGGTTATGGGTATGGTTCGAGAGTATTACTCGTGAGTCAAACTAGTATTTATCATCCCCGTTGCGTCTACGTACTTTTCCTGCAATATTGAATCTCAATATTGATACGTGAGCCCTCATAACTTAACTTTTATATATTATTAGTGTATCTCTGACTAGTGCTCGAGTATATAGGATTATGCATACTTATACGTTCGTTATTGTCGTTAGATAGGTTATGTCGAATCTTAAATTAAATGCATATGCTATTAAGATAAGGTATATGATATGCATGTCGTTGGAAAGCTAGCGAAAAATTGAGAACTTTTCATTTAGATATCGAATGGTTTGGATGAACGGTTTAGAAGTTATAGTCAATTTAATTTTTGTAAAAATGATTATTATTATCGTCGTTATAATCTAATTATTATTATTATTATTATTATTATTATTATTATTATTATTATTATTATTATTATTATTATTATTATTATTATTATTATCATTGCCGTTATTAATAAAAGATATTATTGTTATTTTTATTATTATTATTATCGTTAAGGTTATTATTATTATTATTATTATTATTATTATCATTCAAATAGTTATTAGTATTATCATTAATATTATTATTATTATTATTAGTATTATTATAATTAAAACTAATATTAGTAACATCTAATTATTATGATTACTATTATTATTATTAATATGAACGCGATATAAAAGACGACTAAAAGCTATTAAACGAAGCGATTAGGAAATAATGAGTATATGAGTATCATGATGAAATTAAGATATTGTAAGATATTGATTTAAAGGAAAAATATCATTTTCATTATTTTACTATTATTGTTATTAAAAGTATTATTAATATTAAAACTATCATTTTTACTAAAATTATTATTTTTAATAAAAATATCATTGTTAATATGAAACATCATTATTATTATCATTTTAGTACTATTATTAATAAAAATTATCATTTTATCATTTTTAGAAAATATAATTATTGTTATTTTTATTAGTAGAATAATAATAATTATTACAAAATAGTACAACTTTTACTTATTATTATTATTATTATTATTATTATCAATATTATTTTATCAAATAATTATGTGATACAAAGATATTTTACTACGTATAATATAATTACATTAATAATACCTATCATATTATTTTTATGATATTAAATGAACTTTATAAATTTTGTTACTTAAGATATATAAAAGTATATTTTTATTATATAAATTTTAATATAAAATTTTATTTATTAATAAAAGAACTATATTATTTACTTTAATAAAATCTATTAAAAATATTTAAATATATAAAATGACTATATTTAAACTATATAATAATCATGTATAAATTTTGGAAGACATTTTGGTCAATATGACTTTTGTTGACTTTTGTATATTTAGTCTCGAGCATTACAATTGTGATACACTATGACTTGACCTAAATTGTTAGACAGATATTGATCAAACATATAAATATATATATAATTAATATATGTTCGTGAATCCAAGGCCAACATTGCACTTGTTCAATGATGTCATATGTATTTTTACTACAAAATACAGTATTGTGAGTTTCATTTGCTCCCTTTTTAAATGCTTTTGCAATATATATTTTTGGAACTGAGAATACATGCGCTGTTTTATAAATGTTTGATGAAATAGACACAAGTACTTAAAACTACATTCTATGATTGGATTATTAAACCGAATATCGCCCCTTTCAAGTCTGGTAACCTAAGAATTAGGAAAATGGCCCCTAATTGACGCGAATCCTAAAGATAGATCTATGGGCCTAACAAACCCCATTCTGAAATTTGGAATGCTTTAGTACTTCAATTTAAATGGTGATTGTGATTGCCAATATTTATGGCATACTTGCGAGTATGCGGGGGATATTCTATATGCATTATGTTAATGTCGGTTACCAGGCGTTCATCATACGAATGGATTTTATACACTTGCGAGTGTAATAATATTTATGAGAAATGAGGATCTTGTGGTCTATTAAAATTATGGAATTGATGGATTATGATAAACTAATGAACTCACCAACCTTTTAGTTGACACTTTAAAGCATGTTTATTCTCAGGTATTAAAGAAATCTTCCGCTATGCATTAGCTCATTTTAAGGATATTACTTGGAGTCATTCATGGCATATTTCGAAAGACGTTGCATTCGAGTCATTGAGTTCATCAAGATTATTATTAAGTCAATTATAGTTGGATATATTATGAAATGGTATGCATGCTGTCAACTTCAGATGAAAAGAAAGTTTGTCTTTTAAAAACGAATTCAATGTTTGTAAAATGTATCATATAGAGGTCAAATACCTCGCGATGTAATCAACTATTGTGAATCGTTTATAATGTATATAAATGGGTCATTTCAGTTGGTATCAGAGCGGTGGTCTTAGCAAACCAGTTCTACATTAGTGTGTCTAATTGATAGTCGTTAGGATGCATTAGTGAGTCTGGACTTCGACCGTGTCTGCATGTCAAAAGCTTTGCTTATCATTTTTGTCGAAAATTGCCTGCTTATCATTCTTAGTCTAGACACGTCTTACTGCATTGATTGCATGAATAGTGTATAGATAAAATTCATATCTTAGCGTATCTGTTACTGTAAACTTTTCCTGACATATCCCGTAAATTCCTCCGTAATCTACGAAATCTTTTGCGCTATATATATATAGATATTCTATGTAATTAGAATACCACCCGATAGCCGAAAACTCATTTCATATCAAAAAATCCTTTATTCAATCGAACGAAATGGAATTCATCATTAGTTCAAGTCCCTCGAATTCCGATATGGAATCCCACTCAAGCTCCGAAAGCAGTGTGACTGGAATGGATCAACCAATCAGCCATCATCTATTTTGTATGAATTGGGGATGGGTTCGTAGTCTCCTCAATCATTGAAGACAAGAAGAAGGCGATCCTTTCCATCCACCACATTGCCCTCTTGGCGAAGAACTTGAAGCACTTACCGGCGAACCTGTCCGAAACACCATTTTCTCTCTCATTTCCAGAGTATCTCATCACGATTATATACTACATCAAATTCTAGATTTTATTTATCCGCTCGTCCGAACTGACAATCAACCCGGTGTAATAGAAAAAGTCAGCGAGCTTCGCGCTCGGGTAGTGGCTTTGGAGAATATGGTGCAAAGGTTACAAACACCAGCAGCAGCACCAACAGCATAACCAGTACTACCATCATCAACGCCAACAGTACCATTACCACCCCCAACCACAACCGCGTCGTAAACCTCAACTTTACAATCTGTCTCACGAGCACCAATGTCATACGCCCTGTAGATACCAAGGAATACCAACAACAACAAACGATGAAGTGTTGATTCATAACTTCATTGGAGAAACACTCCGCGGCGATTATGTAATCTCTAAAGTCTTAGAGATTATCTATTCTAACCCTAACCATAAATCAGATGAGTGAATCGAAATGATAGAAGGAAGAGTAGAAACCCTGACAAGAATGATGCGTGATTTATAAGCTAGACTTGTTTTACCAATAGCATCAACAGTACCGTAGCATCACCATCACAGTCAGTGCCGTCAGTGTCATCAGAATTAGCAGCACCTATAACATCACAAACTCCATCAGTTCAAGAATCACTGTGGACATCATTACGAATTAATAACGCGTATATTGTATCAACGAGTTATGAAGTATTAACTCACGCCCTCTGAAGAAATTATATGTATATTTTATATATATATAAATTTTGAGATCGAAATACATCTTTCCATACTAAGCTATTATGTGTGAATTTTAACTACTTGGTTAATTCATATTACTAATATGCAATGAGGTACGTCCTTCGTCTGCAACTTAGCCATCGTTAGCTACAATTTCTATCTCAATTCAATAAATTCCAACTCATAATAAACCAAGTGTATTATTTAAATATATGTTTGATTTTACACTTTCATCATCGATGTACTCGAAACTTTCCAAATAACATCATTCGTATCTGGCGAATTTCACAAGAATTTCACAAAAACCAGCATCATATATCAACAAATAATGAAGTATTGATTCATAATATTATTGAAGAAATACTTATGTAATTTCTAAAGTTTTAGAGATTACTCAAATCTAGTTTCAACCATAAATAAGATGAGTTTAATATTAACTCATTAAATCTATGTTACATCTAAAGAAAATATACACATATATATTTTCGTAAAGACTGTAATAAAATTCTTTTGTACAAAATATTAATTGTGAAATTTCTTTAACGGGTAGGTAATACCCAAGAGATATATAAATTCACAATTAATATGGTACATTCTTCGAATCTAATTCAGCAATCAACAACTATACACACTATTTTCTCAACAATACACATTCTTTTATAAAAATCAAAACAACCATACTCATTCAAATTCAATTACATATGCTGATCTTGAAATCGCAGAATTCAATTCAAAATATAACCAGTATCATCACTCTTAGATTCCTATATCTTTCCAAGTTATACTTTGACTTCAAAACTGTGCTAGATCATCATATGTATATTAACGATTACAATCTGTGTTCAAACCCTCTGAAATTCCTGAAGACACTTCAAATAATGAACAATCGAGATGATGATCCAACCACATGTTACCCACAGTTATGTACCTGAAAAACTTATAAAACCAAAGTCATAGTTTAACACGTATCAGTGTCAGACCCTTTGGCATTTATTAGCTAAAATGACTTTTCAATTCCTTTCCAAAGTAGTCAGTTTTGTCACAGCTCCAGCAAGTCAACTTCGACTTTTCAGTCGAAACAACCTTATTATAACCTTGATATATACATTTCCCTTTCGCCATCATTACCGGGGAACCATTTATGTTCCATCACATTAGCAATAAACTTACCAACAACTTCACTGATTTTTGATTTTCTGAAAAATCATTATAATTATCAAAACCCCATCATTTACCTATCTGCATCTTGTAACGAGAATTGCTATACGAATCATTGGGAATTAGCAATCAGTATTTTAAAATCTCACAGCATATCGATGCCAACAGTTATACATATAACGTCTATCTTCTGGACTTACATACTGCAAATGTGAAGTTTCTGAAAAACACCCTAAACTGCGAACCAGTTCTCGAAATTTTGAAAAATGCTGATGAAGCAGCAAGAACTGTAAATGACCTTAACAGTAAAAAGTTTGATGATAAAGAATAGTGGGTTGGTAAAGCTCAGAAAAAGAGAAGGTTTGGAACTGGAAAACGGATTGAGCAAAGTATGAATGAGGCTGTGGACAAATCACAAGGGCGAAATCTACCTTCAAAGAATCCAAATGATTCAGTGTCTGCTGAAATCCTTAACAAATACCTTGCTCCTTGCTCTAAAACCCTTGCGGATAATACTCTTCATCATCCTCTTATCTTAAATATTCTAAGATATCATCGTATATTCCGTTATAAATATCCTCCATATTTCTGAAGATATTTTTATAACCATTCTTATCTGAAATCATTTATCCCCTCGCGTTATCTGTATCACATCATAAAGGAAACTGTTTAAGTTTCTAAATTCTGAAACCTTCGAGTATAAAGTATGAATGTTTTGAAGTAGTGTTGGGAACTGAAGCATGAGTTAGTATAATATAATGACACTTGATCAACGTGATTATATTACAGTAAGTCATGCTGAGTTTCTAAATGGAACGTGATGATTCACAGATCATAACGTCATCATGTGACATATTACACGACTCTTGTATTCTACTTAACCTCTAAACATATCAAGAAAATATTTTTCTTGGTGATTCGGTCTTTTCCGAGGTATTCTGGTAATTTGACAAATCAAGATCGTGCTATTACCGTTCCTTTCTTAGAACATTAACTATGTTCATTTCGAAATCCATACCTATGAATTCTGGACCGTTATTCGCTTGACTTGAAGTCGGGAAGAGGAGACAAAAGTATGGAACCCTTGAATATAAAAGAAAATATAAAGCTCGACAACAACATGTAAATTACAAACCGTGCATATCAATACGTATTGCAACGTAAAGGCACGGGAGAATTAAAAATACTATAACCCCAAGGTAATAGTAAAAGTAAATAAAATCCTCCGGTGGTAGATGAAAAAGAAGAATGACATATATGAAAGTTAGGAGTATATCAAGGATCAGAATGGGATGGAGCATATTGACGAATACTTTAAAATATGAGTTGTGGGAGAAAGAATAGAAGGTATGAGTTGTGGAAATAAGGAAACGAAGGGAGTAGATTTATAGTGAAATAGCAGACAGAGAAATCGAAACAAATCATCGCATTTAACCAAAGAAGATCCTAATTTCTTTAATTATCGAAGAACCAAATCTTATTATGAAGATTTTCTCTAAATTCCTTGAATTTCGGAAATCAACCGTGACTATGTCATTGGTTAAAAAGAACGCGCATTTACTCATTTCATTCTTTTGTGATAACTTCACTCGCACTCTTCACAAAAATCAAATTGCTTTATCTATATTACTTGATGATAATAAAACTCTAATTTCTAACTCGTATACGTCATGAAAACATACTTATTGTCAGCCATGACCATCCCATTCAAATTTCGAGACAAAATTTCTTTAACGGGTAGGTACTGTGACAACCCGGAAATTTTCAACCAAATTTAAACTTTATCTTTATATTATTCCGACACGATAAGCAAAGTTTGTTAAGTTAAATCTCAAGAATTTTAAACTGTGTTCATACATTCATTATAACCTCGACCAAATTCCGACGATTCACGAACCGTTATATATAAATAGATATGTATATATATATATATGTATATATATATTATAACTTGAGAATATTAATAAAGTATTAAACGTATAATACTTTACACGAACGTATTTGTTTCAATATGCTTATCGATGGAATTAGAAGATAATATCAAATGATTGATTTATCAGATACATTGTGATATGATTACGGGTCCATGTTATGAGGTCCACTGTGATTTAAGAAATCTATTCTTTTTGACAACATTCGGAAAATGGTAAAGTGATTTATAAGTAAGAACGTGGAGTGTAAATAACTTAGATGTTGGATATCGACAAGTTAAGTAACTTGACATTTTTCATTAAGATGATTTCATAAGTCTATTTAACCTTTGGACTTTATCCCATGCTTCACCAACAGACTGTAATTTAAAAACTTAAAACCTATTATGAATATATATGATTCTACTTTTCTAAAACATTTTATGATATAACGATTTCCATTATTTTAACCTTTAAACAAAATGATTCTTAAATATATTTAGTTTTGAAAAACAAAATTATCATATTTATTTGATTTAGTTTCAAACGTACAAAAACGTTTTCAGTTTAAAAAGAACTTTATTATTAAAACGTATATAACTTTTATAAATATCTAGAACCACTTTTGACAACTCATTACTTAACCAGTATGATAAAGATAACGATATTTATATTTTATTTTATTAAATATATATAACGATTTAAATTAATATTATATATATTTATACGCGTATTATACGTACATAGTTTTATACTTTCACTATACTTAAAATTTACCTTTACTTTATTTTTACTTTACTTTAACTTTAATAATTCACTTTAATAATTTACTTTAATAATTTATACTTTAATAATTCATTCTTTAATAATTCATACTTTAATAATTCACTTTAATAATTCATACTTTAATAATTCACTTTAATAATTCATACTTTAATAATTCACTTTAATAATTCACTTTAATAATTCATACTTTAATAATTCACTTTAATAATTCAAAAATCAATTATAAATAGAATTCAATAGATTTCATTATTTCATAGAAACTTGAAAAATATTTTCTCTAAACTCTCTCAATCGATTTACATATATATATTTACTTCGTATTATTTCAAGATATTATTAGTATACATAAAATATTACGACAGAGTGCTGTCCGAGTGATTTCGAAATTGTTTTTCGAGCGGGATAGAGCTAAGGAAATTATGGGTTATAGCGATGGAGGTTATGGATATGGTTCGGGAGTATTGCTCGTGAGTCAAACTAGTATTTATCATCCCCGTTGCGTCTACATACTTTTCCTGCAATATTGAATCTCAATATTGATACGTGAGCCCTCATAACTTAACTTTTATATATTATTAGTGTGTCCTTGACTAGTGCTCGAGTATATAGGATTATGCATGCTTATACGTTCTTTATTGTCGTTAGATAGGTTATGTCGAATCTTGAATTAAATACATATGCTATTAAGATAAGGTATATGATATGCATGTCGTTGGAAAGCTAGCGAAAAATTGAGAACTTTTCATTTAGATATCGAATGGTTTGGATGAACGGTTTAGAAGTTATAGTCAATTGAATTTTTGTAAAAATGATAACAGCCCACAAAGACACTTGGTCGATTGACTCACATAGTCGGCCGACTGTGTCCACACACTCGGTCGAGTGTCTTCTCACTCGGTCGACTGACTAAGTTAAATCATCAGGTCAGAATTCAGACACACTCGGTCGAGTGAGTCACTCAACTGGTCGATCGTCAGAGTCACTCGGTCGATTGTCAAAGACAGTCAGCCAAGTGTGTTCTTCAACAACTGATGCTGCAAAAGCTACGGGTTTCATCCCCAATTCACCAAATCTTGATTTTGAACTCGTTTTTGACCCTGAAAACGGTTACATCTTTTGTACAAAATCTTTTGGGACTTAAACCCACAAATATTACACTCAAACAACATCAAAATCAACCAATTTGGCACCAAAAACCCACTTTGACAAAAACCTAGCTTTAAAACCCATGTTGACACAGATTCAAGCACGAATTTGAACGATTATTACTTTGTTAGAACTCTAGAAATCACAAGACACTGATTTCCAACTAAATTAAAGATCAACCACAAGATTTGGTGGAATCTAGGGTTAGAGATTTAAGATGAAGTGAGTACGGGTGTTTGGTGAGAAAATTCTAGAGAGATGGAGAAAATGAGAGAAAAAGGGCAGCAATATACACTTATTTGGGGTTAAAACCCCATACCCCACAACACATGGGTATTTATCAATAATCTGATATCTTTCGTACTTAATTTAATAGCCCTAACGGAGTCCAAATTAATAAACGAACATGTTCTGTGACCCTTGTCACAAACTGGTCTTAACTAAATAATAAAATAACTCTAAACATATAATTAAAATAAAGGCATAAATAATCACACAGTTATGCCTAAGGGTAAAAAAGTCATCTTACATCTAAGCCCTGTCTGAGGATGTTACAAATCCACCCCCCATATGAAGATTCCGTCCTCGGAATCTGGTCAAGGTCAAACATACATGGATAACGAGCCTTCATCAGCTCTTCGGTCTCCTACGTAAGGTTCGATCCTAAACTATGATTCCACTCGACAAGCACCATTTGGATCTCCTTCTTTCTTAACTTTGTCACCTTTCTATCGACAATTCTCACTGGTTCTTCAACTAACTTTTGATTCAATTCTACCCTCAAATCACTCAATGGGACCAGTTGCGTCTCATCATCGACCTTACACTTCCTAAGGTAACACACGTTAAATGTGTTATGTATTCCTTCTTACTCTGCCGAAAGTTCTAACACAACCCTCTGATCATTAACTTTCTGAATAATCTTGAAAGGCCCAATGTATCTCGGAGCTAGCTTACCCCGCTTACCAAACCTAATAACTCCTTTCCACGACGAAACTTTCAAGTAAACACGATCTTCCACCTCAAAGTTTATCGGACGTCTACGTGGATCAACATACATTTTCTGTCTGTCACGTGCCGCTTTCAACTTTTCACGTACTATCGCTACCTTGTCAGCTGTTATCTGAACTAATTATGGACCTGCAAACTGTTTTTCACCGGCTTCTAACTAACAAGTCGGCGTTCTGCATTTGCGACCAAACAACATTTCATAAGGCGGCATACCAATACTCGAATGATAAGTATTGTTGTAAGCGAACTCGATCAAAGGTAGATGTATATCCCGCGAACCACCATACTGTGACGACCCGGGAATTTCCAACTAAATTTAAACTTAATCTTTATTTGATTTCGACACGATAAGCAAAGTCTGTAATGTTGAGTCTCGAAAATTTTGGAAACTATGTTCATGTATTCAAATACCCTTCGACTGTTCTCGACGATTCACGAACAAGTGTATGAAAATAAATATGTAAATAAATTTATATATGTAATAAAAACATAATTATGTATATTAATTTGAATGAATATAATATCAATTAATCATTTAAATTAAATATGTAGAGTAATATACGAAATAAATAATAAGTTATTAAAATAAATATATACGAATTCTGTACAAAATTAATACTATATGTATGTTGTAATATATATAATATATATAAATATTAAATACGCAAATATGTCATTATATAATATAAGCATTACATAATTAAGTAATATGTAATATCATTATATTAAATCTAATTACAAGTTAAAATATAATTATTATATTACTTTCATTATTAATATTGATTTAAGTATCAACAGTATTATTAAATTTATATATATATATATATATATATATATATATATATATATATATATATATATATATATATATATATATATATATATATATATATATATATGAGATTTGATAAACATAATATGTCATATCAGTCTCATTATTATTACTAATATTAAATATTAACATTAATATTATTATTTGTATTATTAATATCATTATAATATATAATATATAAATATAAAATTTAAACATGTAAATTGATATTACTTGTATTATTATTAAGTATTATCATTAAGAATCATTAATATTATTATATATTATTATTACTATTATAAAAAAAACAATTTATTAATATTATCATTAATAATATCATTATAAATATTATTATAACCAATTGTAGCATTATTCGAAATGCTATTATTATTAAAATAATTATTATGTTATTATTATTAATTAATATTATCAGTATTATTATTATTTGTATAATTATTATTGTTAATATATTTAAAATTATTAATTATTAATAATAATTATAATTATATATATATAAATTATAAACATCAGATTCAATTATATGGATCTGTTTCACGTCCACATCCAATTTTTTTGTTTCTTCTTACGTGACTCTTTCTTCTGCACATGAATTGTACCATATTCAATTTATGTCGAATTCAGATCAGCTATCAAACAATTTTTGTTAACTATCCTAGTCTGCTTTTATTTTTTTTTATTTTCTCTCCTGTTCTGTTATTTGTCTGAAGGTATATGTCGACAGCCATAAATTCCCTATAAACCAATCAGTTTCAGATGTTATGAATCCTTCCATATCCACTAACGATTGCAAATTCTTTTAGCTTTTATTTGATTGAATTTAATATATATATATATATATATATATATATATATATATATATATAGGAAAAATAGACCCGTTATTTTCTGTTCTTGGTTCCATTTTCAAACCGCTCGAATTAGCTTTGTTTTTCAAAATCTATTAATGAGGTTCTGTTAGGAATCATGTAGTGAATCTGGTTGCAAAGTTTCAACTCCAAATCGTTATATCGATCCTGAATTTTGGAGTCAAAGATCGAAATTTAAAAGTCGAAAATTTTGTTCTTCTTGAAATTCATTTTCGTTTTGATAAATTCTGTTTTAATTGGTAATTCAGAAAGTTTCCAGGAGGGATTTAGAATCTATTTTGTGTTGAAAAGATTTTCCAAAACGTTTTAGAAATCACAATCAAGTTTGTGGTTCTTGTTGGGTTCGTGAACTGATATAGCAGTTCTTTTTTTTTTTAGTTTTTTTTTTATTTTTTTGATCATTTGAATTAACCAATGTATTCAACTTAGATTAGTTATAAATCAATTTCATGTCAAAAAAAAATTCGAATTGATAAGCTTTTGGGTTTTGGGTTCTGTCGATTGAATCAAAGAAGAAGAAAGGATAAGGGAAAACAGAAAGGACAGTTTAATTGAAATTAAAATGGGCTAAATTAAGATAAAATGAATTGGAGGAGTGGTTGTGGGTGTTAGCGGGTATTCGAGGGGTTACGGGTTCGAGCCTCGTGGTGGGCAATTCTTTTTAGAAAAGCTTCCAAAAAGGGTATACACATTTATACTTTCATTTTTATTATTATTATTATTGATTATTATTATTATTAAGTTAATTATTATTATCATTACTAACCTTAGTAACATGATTATTACTATGATTAATATTATTATCATTATTGCTATCACTAAGTATTATTAGTATTATTATTACTATCAAAATGCAAATTATTATTATCATTGAAATTAGTATGAGTATCAATTATAATTATTAGTATTATTATTATTATTGCTATAAGTATTATTAATATGTTGATTATTGTTAAATTTTATCATTTATGAAATATAGCTATTCTTACTAATATATGTATTAATATTATTATGATTAGGGTTATTATTATTATTATGGAAATAATACAAGTTATCATTTTTCCCATTTATATTAGTACTAGTATCACTTTTGTAACTATTAGTATTATTATTATTATTATTATTATTATTATTATTATTATTATTATTATTATTATTATTATTATTATTATTATTATTATTATTATTATTATTATTATTAAATGTACCATTGTTAACAATATCTTTATTAATATTATCATTTTTTTTAACAAAGTTATTATTATTATTATTATTAGTAAATCATTAATACCAAAAACTACCTTTTTAAACAGATAAATATTTTATACATAAAATATACTTATTACCTATACTAAAATTATATTAAAATCTCACATAACTATATATATCAAACCTATTAATATTAGTTACATAAATACATACAAATAACAAAACTATCAAATTTTAAATATAACATTTAAACAATTATGTTTATAAGCATGGATATATTAATATAACTATATGAATAATAACCATTTTAAATATATATACACAAATTTAATATACAAAATAAAGATATAATAAATAAATTTGTTCAGTTACGATTATGTGTATTAATAAATATACAAATGATATAGGTTCATGAATCCGATGCCAACCCTGCATTGTTCAGTATCGTCGTATGAATATTTTTACTACAAAATATTGTAGAGTGAGTTTCATTACTCCCTTTTTAAATGCTTTTGCAATATATATTTTTGGGACTGAGAATACATGCGCTGCTTTTATAAATGTTTTACGAAATAGACACAAGTAATCGAAACTACATTATATGGTTGAATGTTCGAAGCCGAATATGCCCCTTTTTACTTGGTAACCTAAGAATTAGTAAACCAGTATACTAATTGACGCGAATCCTAAAGATTGATCTATTGGGTCTAATGAACCCCATCCAAAGTACCGGATGCTTTAGTACTTCGATGTTGTTTTTATCATGTCTGAAGGATTTCCCGGAATGATAGGGGATATTCTATATGCATCTTGTTAATGTCGGTTACCAGGTGTTCAATCCATATGAATGATTTTTGTCTCTATGCATGTGACATATATTTATGAGAAATGAAAATCTTGTGGTCTATTAAAATGATGAAAATGAATGATTATGATAAACTAATGAACTCACCAACCTTTTGGTTGACACTTTAAATCATGTTTATTTTCAGGTACGAAAGAAATCTTCCGCTGTGCAATTGCTCATTTTAAAGATATTACTTGGGGTCATTCATGACATATTTCAAAAGACGTTGCATTCGAGTCGTTGAGTTCATCAAGATTATTGTTAAGTCAATTTTAGTTGGATATATTAGGAAATGGTATGCATGCCGTCAACTTTCGAAGTAATGAAAGTTTGTCTTTTAAAAACGAATGCAATGTTTGTAAAATGTATCATATAGAGGTCAAGTACCTCGCGATGTAACCAAATGTAATGTATTCGTCCGGATGGATTAGGACGGGTCATGAAAGTTGGCATCAGAGCTGGTATAACGCCGTCCATGTGTGGTGGGTTAGTCGTAAAGGAGGTTCTCACAGTGTTACCTGTGACGAAGCATTGGCTCTTACTCCTTGCGATCCCTTACGAGGGTTGGCAGTAGCCGAGAGGCAGGCCCTAAAATCAGTATCTGAGGTACATTCAGTGGTCACCAGGCGGTTAGCTGAGAAGGCACTGGGTGGGACGGTGGTTGTCCCCAACTATATGAAAGTTGGTATCAGAGCGGTGGTCTTAGCGAACCAGGTCTTGCATTAGTGTGTCTAACTGATAGTTGTTTAGATACATTAGTGGGTCTGGACTTATCCCGTGTCTGCATGTCAAAAGTTTTGCTTATCATTTAGTGTCGAAAATTATTTGCTTATCATCCTTAAAGTCTAGACATGTCTTACTGCCTCTATCGCATAGACAGTGTATAGATAAATTCATATCTTAGCGTATCTGTTATTGTTACCTTTTCCTGACAGCTTCCGTAGATTCCTCCGTAACTTATGGGATTTTAGTATTATATATGCATATGTAAATTATGTATTGCAGGATACTAATCTACATCCTATAATCTATTTCTTATCGAAAATCCTTCATCTGATTGTACAAGATGAATCCCTCAACCAGTTCGAATTCATCGGATTCCGACAGCTATTCCGATATGGAGTTTCATCTAAGCTCCGAAAGCAGTGTCACCAGAATGAATCAACCAATCATCCATCCCCAATTCATCTGATGGGTTCGTAGTTGACTTAATCAATGGAAACGCGCAGAAGGCGATCCCTTCTACTAACCGAATTCACCTCTTGATGAAGAACCTGAAGCACTTACCGGTGAACCTGTTCGTAACACCATTTTCACCCTCATTTCCCGAATATCTCATCATGACTATATCATAACTCAAATCCTAAACCTTATTCATTCACCCGTTCTTACCGACAATCATCCCGGAGTAATAAGTCAACGAACTACGTGCCCAAATTGTAGCCTTGAAAAATATGGTGCAAAACGTACCAGCTTCAGCAACATCAACGGCACCAACAGTACCACCAACATCAATACCAGTACCATCAACAACATACGCTTCAACATCACATTCTGTACCTCGAGTATAATCATCGTTCTACATGACGTTCTACATCATTTATCTTCGTTCGACATGGCGATTATGTAATCTTTAATGTTTTAGAGATTATATATTCTTATTCTAACGGTAAACCAAATGAGATTAATATCATATTAACTCATTAAATCTATATTACATCTGAAGAAAATATATATATGAAAGTATATTTTCATAAAGATTGTAATTAAAAATTCTTTTGTACAAACTGTTAATGGTGAAAATATTTTAACGGGTAGGTAATACCCGAGGAATATTTAGATTTCACATTAATAAGTTACACTGTACATTATTCGAATCTGATTCAACAATCATTTACTATCCTACTTACATCCACAGATATACGTATCCGTTCACCGCAGAATAACCATTTTCATACAATTTCATATTTGGATTTTGACCTATCAGAATTCAAAAAGTGGCATAATGAAGAAAATATTTGACAAAATAAAATTTGTTAGAAACAAACAAATTAACTATGAGAAATTTTGTTAAGAATCCACGCTAACTGTTCCTAGCTAATTGCTCCTAGCTAACTGATTACATTTTATTTATCACAATTTAATTATCGCAATTTACATTCTCGCAATTTTATTTATCGTCATTTAATTTCTATTATTTACTTTACGCACTTTATTTATCGTCATTTAATTTCTGTTATTTATTTTTACGCACTTTACATATCGGGACACGTATACAAGGTTTTGACATATCATATTGACGCATCTATAAATATTATTTGGAATAACCATAGACACTCTATATGCTGTAATGATCGAGTTCGCTATACAGGGTTGAGGTTGATTCTATAATAATATATATAATTTGAGTTGTGATCGAGTCTGAGACATGTACACGGGTCACGATACATATTAATTAATTCAAATATTATAAATTAAACTATATATGAATTATTGGACTGTTAACTGTGGACTATCGACTGTGAACTAATAACATTGGACAATTAAAATGAATTAAAATATTGATTATAACATATGAAATTAAACAATTCTTCAAGTTTGCCACTTGATTTCATCTTAAACCTCATTTGTATCATGATGATTACAATCTGTGTTCAAACCTTTCATGATTCTTGAAAAACACCTCAAACGAGAGGATAAACCAACCGCACTTCATCTACAGAAAGAAAGATTTATGCATATGGTTATGCACCTGAAAAACACTCGGAACCTGAGTAAACGTTTAACACGTATCTGTGCTAGCTCTTTTGGCGTTGTTATTACCGAAAATAACTTTACAATCCCTCTCCAAATTAGCCAATTTTGTCACAGCTCCAGCAAATGAACTTCATTTTTCATTCGAATAAACCTTATTATAAAGATTAACCCTTCATCATCCTTATCGGAGAATCGTTTATATTCCACCACATTAGCAGTAAACTTATCAACAACTGTGTTGATCATTGATTTTCAGAAAAATCATTATATTCGTTACAATCCTATCATATACTCATCCACATCTTATAACGAGAATTACCACATCAATTATCGAGGATTAGCAATCAGTATTTAGAATCTCGCGGCGTTTCTACATCAACAGTTATATGTATACACATAACCTTAATCTCTTAGAATTATGATACTCAAGTCTGAAATTCTGAAAAGCACTCAGTCTACGAATCAATACTCTGAATGTTGAAAAAGCTGAATGAAGCAGTAAAACCTGAAAACGGCCTTAATAGTCGAAAGTTTGGTGATACAGAATAGTATGTTGACAAAGCTCAGAAAAGTTGAAACTAGAAAACGAATTGAGCAAACTATGAAGGAGGCTGTGGACAAATCACAAGGACTAAACCTGCCTTCAAAGAATCCAAATGATTTAGTATCTGCTAAAGTCATTAATGAATACCGTGCTCCTGACATCCATCGATATTAGAAATTCCAAAATATCATCGTATCTTTCATTATAAATATCCTAGATATTTATGAATATATTTTCATAACTAATCTTATCTGAAATCATTTATCTCTTTGCGCTATCAGTATTACATCATATAAGAAACTATTAGTTTCTATATTCTGTAAACTTTCAAGTTTAAACTATGAATGTTTTTGAAGTAGTGTTGGGAACTGATGCAGGAGTTAGTATAATATAATGACACTTGATCAACGTGATTATATTACAGTAAGTCATGCTGAGTTTCTAATGGAATGTGATGATTCACAGACTATAACGTCATTATGTGCCATTTACACGACTCTTATATTCTACCTAATCTCCAAACATATCGAGAACATATCTTCCTAATAGTTCTAACTTTTCCGGATATTCTGGTAATTTGACAAATCAAATCGTACTAATACGTTCCTCTCTACTTAGAATATTATAGTCATTCGAAACTCTATACCTACGAATTCTGGATCGTTACTCGCTTTACTAGAGGTCGGGAGGATAATAAAAAGGCAAAGAGCTCCAAAATATAAGAGAAAATATAAAGCCCAATAACAACACATAAGTTATAAACCGTAGATATTAATACGAATAGCAATATAAAGACACGGTATAATTAAGAATAGTATCACCCCAAGGCAATAGTAGAAGTAAACAGATTTTTTCTAGTGGAATATTGAAAAGAAGGATGGCAGGAATGATAATTAGGAAAATATCAAGGATTAGAACTGGATTAAACATTTCCATCATCTTTTGGATGTATGAACTAAGAAAGAAAGTATAGGAATGCTGAGAATAATGGAACGGAAGAGTTTAATTTATAATGGAAATATCAGACAGAGTAATCGAGGCAGATCACCGTATTTAATTATAAAGATCTTAATTTCCTTATTAGCCGAAGAATCAAATCTTTTAGATTTAGAAGATTTTCTTTAATCCCTTGAATTCCGAAAATCCACCGTGGCTACGTCAAAAGTTAAATCTCTATCTCAATCTGTTATGACAGCTTCACTCGAGTACTCGAATCGTTTTATCTATATTAATCAATAATGATAAAACTCTAATTATCAGCTCATATTCGTCAGAAAAATATTCTTATTGTTAGCCATGACGACCTCACTCAAATTTCGGGACGAAATTTCTTTAACGGGTAGGTACTGTGACGACCCGGGAATTTCCAACAAAATTTAAACTTAATCTTTATTTGATTTCGACACGATAAGCAAAGTCTGTAATGTTGAGTCTCGAAAATTTTAGAAACTATGTTCATTTATTCAAATACCCTTCGACTGTTCCCGACGATTCACGAACAAGTGTGTGAAAATAAATATGTAAATAAATTTATATATGTAATAAAAACATAATTATGTATATTAATTTGAATGAATATAATATCAATTAATCATTTGAATTAAATATGTAGAGTAATATACGAAATAAATAATAAGTTATTAAAATAAATATATACGAATTCTGTACAAAATTAATACTATATGTATGTTGTAATATATATAATATATATAAATATTAAATACGCAAATATGTCATTATATAATATAAGCATTACATAATTAAGTAATATGTAATATCATTATATTAAATCTAATTACAAGTTAAAATATAATTATTATATTACTTTCATTATTAATATTGATTTCAGTATCAACAGTATTATTAAATTAATATATGGTATATATATATATATATATATATATATATATATATATATATATATATATATATATATAAGATTTGATAAACATAATATGTCATATCAGTCTCATTATTATTACTAATATTAAATATTAACATTAATATTATTATTTGTATTATTAATATCATTATAATATATAAATATAAATATAAAATTTAAACATGTAAATTGATATTACTAGTATTATTATTAAGTATTATCATTAAGAATCATTAATATTATTATATATTATTATTGCTATTAAAAAAAATAATAATAAATAAAACAATTTATTAATATTATCATTAATAATATCATTATAAATATTATTATAACCAATTGTAGCATTATTCGAAATACTATTATTATTATGATGATTTTTATTAAAAGAATTATTATGTTATTATTATTAATTAATATTATCAGTATTATTATTTGTATAATTATTATTTTTAATATATTTAAAATTATTAATTATTAATAATAATTATAATTATATATATATAAATTATAAACATAAGATTCAATTATATGGATCTGTTTCACGTCCACATCCAATTTTTTTGTTTCTTCTTACGTGACTCTTTCTTCTGCACATGAATTGTACCATATTCGATTTATGTCGAATTCAGATCAGCTATCAAACAATTTCTGTTAACTATCCTAGTCTGCTTTTATTTTTTTTTATTTTCTCTCCTGTTCTGTTATTTGTCTGAAGGTATATGTCGACATCCATAAATTCCCTATAAACCAATCAGTTTCAGATGTTATGAATCCTTCCATATCCACTAATGATTGCAAATTCTTTTAGCTTTTATTTGATTGAATTTAATATATATATATATATATATATATATATATATATATATATATATATATATATATATATATATATATATATATATATATATATAGGAAAAATAGACCCGTAATTTTCTGTTCTTGGTTCCATTTTCAAACCGCTCGAATTAGCTTTGTTTTTCAAAATCTATTAATGAGGTTCTGTTAGGAATCATGTAGTGAATCTGGTTGCAAAGTTTCAACTCCCAAATCGTTATATCGATCCTGAATTTTGGAGTCAAAGATCGAAATTTAAAAGTCAAAAATTTTGTTCTTCTTGAAATTCATATTCGTTTTGATAAATTCTATTTTAATTGGTAATTCAGATAGTTTCCAGGAGGGATTTAGAATCTATTTTGTGTTGAAAAGATTTTCCAAAACGTTTTAGAAATCACAATCAAGTTTGTGGTTCTTGTTGGGTTCGTGAACTGATATAGCAGTTCTTTTTTTTAGTTTTTTTTATTATTATTTTTATCGTTTGAATTAACTAATGTATTCAACTTAGATTAGTTATAAATCAATTTCATGTAAAAAAAAAAAATTGAATTGATAAGCTTTTGGGTTTTGGGTTCTGTCGATTGAATCAAAGAAGAAGAAAAGATAAGGGAAAACGGAAAGGACAGTTTAATTGAAATTAAAATGGGCTAAATTAAGATAAAATGAAGTGGAGGAGTGGTTTTGAGTGTTAGCGGGTATTCGAGGGGTCACGGGTTCGAGCCTCGTGGTGGGCAATTCTTTTTAGAAAAGCTTCCAAAAAGGGTATACACATTTATACTTTCATTATTATTATTATTATTATTATTATTATTATTATTATTATTATTATTATTATTATTATTATTATTATTATTGATTATTATTATTATTAAGTTAATTATTATTATCATTACTAACCTTAGTAACATGATTATTACTATGATTAATATTATTTTCATTATTGCTATCACTAAGTATTATTAGTATTATTATTACTATCAAAATGCAAATTATTATTATCATTGAAATTAGTATGAGTATCAATTATAATTATTAGTATTATTATTATTATTATTATTATTATTATTATTATTATTATTATTATTATTGCTATAAGTATTATTAATAGGTTGATTATTGTTAAATTTTATCATTTATGAAATATAGCTATTCTTACTAATATATGTATTAATATTATTATGATTAGGGTTATTATTATTATTATGGAAATAATATAAGTTATCATTTTTCCCATTTATATTAGTACTAGTATCACTTTTGTAACTATTAGTATTATTATTATTATTAATATTATTAAACAAAGGTACCATTGTTAACAATATCTTTATTAATATTATCATTTTTTTAACAAAGTTATTATTATTATTATTATTAATAAATCATTAATACCAAAAACTACCTTTTTAAACAGATAAATATTTTATACATAAAATATACTTATTACCTATACTAAAATTATATTAAAACCTCACATAACTATATATATCAAACCTATTAATATTAGTTACATAAATACATACAAATAACAAAACTATCAAATTTTAAATATAAAATTTAAACAATTATGTATATAAACATGGATATATTAATATAACTATATGAATAATAACCATTTTAAATATATATACACAAATTTAATATACAAAATAAAGATATAATAAATAAATTTGTTCAGTTATGATTATGTGTATTAATAAATATACAAATGATATAGGTTCATGAATCCGAGGCCAACCCTGCATTGTTCAGTATCATTGTATGAATATTTTTACTACAAAATATTGTAGAGTGAGTTTCATTACTCCCTTTTTAAATGCTTTTGCAATATATATTTTTGGAACTGAGAATACATGCGCTGCTTTTATAAATGTTTTACGAAATAGACACAAGTAATCGAAACTACATTATACGGTTGAATGATCGAAGCCGAATATGCCCCTTTTTACTTGGTAACCTAAGAATTAGTAAACCAGTCTACTAATTGACGCGAATCCTAAAGATAGATCTATTAGGCCTAACGAACCCCATCCAAAGTACCGGATGCTTTAGTACTTCGATGTTGTTTTTATCATGTCCGAAGGATTTCCCGGAATGATAGGGGATATTCTATATGCATCTTGTTAATATCGGTTACCAGGTGTTCAATCCATATGAATGATTTTTGTCTCTATGCATGGGACGTATATTTATGAGAAATGAAAATCTTGTGGTCTATTAAAATGATGGAAATGAATGATTATGATAAACTAATGAACTCACCAACCTTTTAGTTGACACTTTAAAGCATGTTTATTTTCAGGTACGAAAGAAATCTTCCGCTGTGCAATTGCTCATTTTAAAGATATTACTTGGGGTTATTCATGACATATTTCAAAAGACGTTGCATTCGAGTCGTTGAGTTCATCAAGATTATTGTTAAGTCAATTTTAGTTGGATATATTAGGAAATGGTATGCATGCCGTCAACTTTCGAAGTAATGAAAGTTTATCTTTTAAAAATGAATGCAATGTTTGTAAAATGTATCATATAGAGGTCAAGTACCTCGCGATGTAACCAAATGTAATGTATTCGTCCGGATGGATTAGGACGGGTCATGAAACATACTCTAACACGCAGGACCTAAGCATATCATCTAGTGTCTGTATTGTACGTTAACTCTGACCGTCGGTCTATAGATGATATGATGTATTCAGATTTACCCTCGTTCCCAAACTTCTCTGTAAGCTGTTCCAGAAATTTGACACAAATATATAATCTATGTCTGATACGATAGATATCGGAACTCAATGTCGACTAACTATCTCTTTCAAGTACAAATCTGCTAGAACACTCAACAAGGTTGTCTCTTTTGTTGCTAAAAAGTTTGCACTCTTTGTCAGTCGATCAACAATTACCCGTATCATATCATTACCTCTCTGAGATCTAGGTAATTTTGTTACAAAATCCATCGTAATATGATCTCATTTCCACTCTGAAATTTTCAACTGCTGTAACGAACCACGGGGTTTCTTGAGTTCGGCTTTAACCTGAGCGCAAACATGACACCTTTCTACCAATTGAGAAACATATTTCTTCATTGTTGGCCACCAATACATCGGTTTTAAGTCATTATACATCTTGGTACCACCCGGATGGACAGTCAACCTCAATTTATGCGCTTCATTTAAGATCAACTTCCTTAAATCTCCAAGCATAGGCACCCAAATTCGGTTCTTAAATGTCATAAGTCCACGGGAATCGTCAGTCAATTGATCTTTTATTTTGGTCATTAATTCAGTCTTTAAAATTTCTTCTAATAAAGCTTGGGCTTGAACTTGTCTTATCTGTTCAATAAGGTCTGAAACTATTTCGGTTCTCATAAATATTACGGTCTCCCCAGTTTTCTTACGACTTAAAGCATTGGCAACAACATTCGCTTTACCCGGATGATAGGTTATTTCACAATCGTAATCTTTTATAAGCTCAATCCACCGTCTTTACCGCATATTCAGTTCTTTCTGAGTGAAAATATACTGGAGGCTCTTATGATCTGCACATATCACACACTTTGTACCATATAAGTAGTGTCTCCATAACTTCAACGCAAATACCACTGCAGCCATTTCTAAATCATGAACCGGATAGTTACATTCATGTGTCTTTAACTGAAGAGAAGCGTACGCGATAACTTTATCTCTCTGCATCAGTACACACCCCAACCCAAAAATTGATGCATCACAACAAACCACGAAGTCATCTGAACCCTCTGGTAATGTTAACACTGAAGCCGGACATAACAACTATTTCAGAGTCTGAAAGGCCTGTTTCTGTTGGTCATCTCATCGAAAACTTACATCTTTTCTGGTCAATTTTGTCAACGGACCCGCTATTTTAGAAAAATCTTTTATAAACCGGCGATAATAACCAGCAAGACCCAAGAAACTCTTAACTTCTGTTGGTGTCTTCGGCGAATTCCAACCCATTACCGCTTCTATTTTCGACGGATCTACTTTAATACTTTCCTCACAGATAACATGACCCAGAAACTGCACCTCTCGGAGCCAAAACTCACACTTTTGAGAACTTAGCGTATAACTGCTCTTTCTTTAATAACTCTAAAACCATTCGAAGATGTGTTGCATGATCGGCTTCTGTCTTAGAATATACTAATATATCATCGATAAACACTATAACAAATTTGTCTAAATACAATTTACAAACCCTGTTCATCAGATCCATGAAGACTGCCAGAGCATTTGTCAACCCAAATGGCATAACCAAGAACTCATAATGCCCATAGCTCATTCTAAACGCTGTCTTCGGTGGATCTAAGGTCTATTTTCGAAAAATACGACGCACCCTGAAGCTGGTCAAACAGATCATCGATTCTAGGCAAAGGATACTTGTTCTTAACCATCCTCTTATTTAACTCTCGATAATTTATACACATTCTCAGAGTACCGTCTTTCTTCTTAACAAACAACACCGGTGCAACCCACGGCGAGGAACTCGGTCTTATAAACCCATTGTCTAACAATTCTTGTATCTGAGACATCATCTCTCTGATTTCAGAAGGAGCTAACCTGTAAGGAGCTTTAGCTACTGGATTCGTTCCCGGAACCAACTCAATCTTATACTCTACTTCTCTTACTGGCGGCAACCCCGGTAACTCATCAGAAAATACCTCAGGAAATTCTGAAACTACCGGAATATCGGTTATTGACTTCTTCTCTTTCTTAGCATCAATAACATAAGCCATAAAAGACTAACATCCCTTAGAAAGTGACTTCTTCACCTTCATCATAGAAATCAATGGAAAACTGAACCCACTTCGTTCCCCTCGGGCCACAATACGGGTTCCATCAGTCAAACGGAAGGTCACAATCTTTTTATCACACTTAATGTGGGCCTTATGTAGGCTCATTGAGTTCATCCCTAGCACTACGTCAAAACTAGGGATAGGTAACACTAAACAGGACATAAAAATTGGTCTACCATCAATTTCTATACTAGCTCCAGACACATACATTGTGACTGGAACCGTCTTACCATCAGCTACCTCTACTCTAACAGGCTCAGGCAACACGGTAGCAGGTAACCCTAACTTAGAACAGAATTTTATAGATGTAAACGTCGTATTTGCGCCTGAATCAAACAATACTCTAGCAGGTATTGAGTTGATCAAGAACATACAGATTATGATGTCAACGATATTACTAGCGGTCTCTACTGTCATCTGAAAGGCCCTTGCTTTCGCAGTCAGTAGGTTCTTTCTCTTCTGTCCACTGGAGGCTGTGGAACCCCCGACAGATGCGAACGCGCCCCTAACCCTGCCCCAGAACTTACGCCCTTTGACGCCTGACAACTAGCTGAACGGTGACCCAGCTGGTGACAACTCCAACACATATTCTCCTTGAAGGAACACCCCTGAGACTCATGACCTACCATACCACACCTCAAACATCTTCTCGTTGCCTCAGAACACTACCCACAGTGAGAAGACTTACAACCTTTACACCATTCTCTCCTTTCATAACCAGACCCTGAACTGGCTTGATTACCCTTACCCCTTTTCCT
Source organism: Rutidosis leptorrhynchoides (assembly GCF_046630445.1). Classification (NCBI taxonomy): domain Eukaryota; kingdom Viridiplantae; phylum Streptophyta; class Magnoliopsida; order Asterales; family Asteraceae; genus Rutidosis; species Rutidosis leptorrhynchoides. The sequence continues at coordinate 341,222,909 of NC_092341.1, forward strand.
AAACCCAAATGATTTAAAAGACTTGATACCTGACTGACTGGTAGCATGACTACCCTGTGATACAACGTTTCCCAAATTCATACTCCTTGCTGATCTTACATCACTTTCCACCATCTTTGCCGTCACAAAAGCCTGAGATTGTGACGACCCGTAAATTTCTGACCAAATTTAAACTTAATCTTTATATGGTTTTGACATGATAAGCAAAGTCTGTAATGTTGAGTCTCAAAAATTTTGAACTATTTTCATATATTCAATTGACCTTTGACTACTCTCGACGATTCACGAACGATTAATTGTAAATAGATATGTGTGTATGTATATATAAATAATAATTTGAAATATAATTTGAAGTATTATATATTGTTGTTATAAAAAATAATAAAATAAAAAAAATTAAAAAATAGGATATTATAATAATTATTATTTAAAATATATCTTTATATATAAATAAAGTGTATTAAAAATAAATATTAAATGATTGTAATACTCGTTTGATGATCCGATTGATATTAAGCAAGTTAAATTCTAACTTATATAATTTTAAAATAAACGGTGATCCGGAAATGAGTTCTATAAATTTTAGGCTTACTAAAAATATATTTAGGAACTATTTGTTAAGTTTTAACACTTTTTTATATTTTACCCAGAAATGAGAGGGACAGTTGATGTAATTTTTATTTAACAAATTAAGTATCGAATTTTATACCATAATGACCAAAATAAATAAATATAGTTAATCTAAAAATTTGAGATTTTTCCGAAGACTTTTATTCGCCACTGATTTCAAATAGTGCACGACACCCCGTCCGTGAAAACTGTCGGTAGGAATGATACAAAATGGCAACTGGATCCCTATTATTACACGAGATATTTATTCATGATCATATTACTGTTTCAATGATCATCAACCTTCTAAATCATATAATATATATATATATATATATATATATATATATATATATATATATATATATATATATATATACACACAAGCAAATGTGACATACACTTACATAAACTAATCAGCAAAACAGCACACAAGATCACATACATGCATATTACTTCTTCTTCTTCTTCTTTTCTTATTCCTGTGTATAACCACCGAACCTTCATTCTTCTTCGAGAACCCACTTCACTTTAAACCGCCACCCTCTCCATCGTGATCACCACCAACGATAACCCACTTCATCACTTTCACGACACCTCTACAACACCATCACAACCACCTATATCCCCATCACAAAAACACCCCATCGAATGGTTACGTGGTTCTCAAATTTTGTTCCTATTTCGGTTATGAACCAAAACAAAATGAAACCCACTTGTTGTTGCTCTTGGACGAAACCCACGAACACACACTTACTACTTGATTTCTGCTTCGGTTCAAATTCACTCACCACTCACAACAACTTACAATGAACTCATGCTACAAAGATCATTTTCCTGTTTTATATTATTTTGTTTTCGATCACCAAATCAGCTACAATCGAACCCACATGCACTTTCATTGTTCTACTATTGTTTCTATTATATTCGATCATCAAACGAATCCATTCAAACTGCTGCTATATCTTTTCTTTCTGTTTTAAACAAACTAAACCGATTCATGAAAACCCATTTAGATAATTTTACTGCAATGATATATGTTTCTGTTTTAAGCCGTAAATAAACCAATCACCACCATCACCCAACACTCCTGAAGTTATGACAGCCTCCATCCGCCACCATGTCCACACTTCTCTCTCCCTCTCTTCTTCAACCATGAACATCATCTCAATCATCACCCATCGTTAACGATAACCACCTATGATCAACACCATCATTTTTTTTTTCGTTTCTGCTGCAACACTACCACAACCTACGACTACTTCGGGTTAAAGCCATCAATTTCAAACGTTAAAATCCACCACCAAGGGCTGCTATAACTGCTGCTATAAACAGTTGTTTCCTGTCGAATTAAACCCAAATCACCACCTTCTTAGAACCAAGCCACCATTATTGTTTTTTTCTCTTCTTCTCTTTTAGTTTCGCTAAATGTTTTTACCACCTCAAATCTTGAAACAACTACACCTATTTTTCTTCTGTTCGACTGATCCATGATGAAAATATGCTCCTATACTTGTTTTATAATTCAGAAAAACGAAACCCATCAAACTATTATTATATATTATTTTTGCTTCCTGCCTGCTCGAGATTATTAATCTTATATTTCTGTTTCGAAAAGGCTGCTGGTCGACAAATCCTAAAACCGAAAACCCCACTTTGTTTCCCACTTGGAATATTAAATAAGTTAGTGGAGAGGAGTGTATGCTTTATTTTTTTCTTTTTTTCTCTGCCGTTCGAAACTTAAATCAACCAATTAATCTTTTAAGTTGGGCTGTTCACGGATCATTTAAAAATAAAGCACTTGGGTCGAGTTCCTGTTATGAGCATTGGGCTTTGGCCGATTAATTTTTTTTGTGTTGGAGAAGAGGTGAAACAGTCAGATAGGTTATATGGTTTTTAATCTACAATTTAAAACTGAAATGTTTAAATATAGGAATGGTTAGGCAGTGTGTTAAGGGAGCGAGAGGTTGTGGTTCGAGCCCAAGCAGAGGCGTTCATTTTTTTTTTAAAAGGCTTATACATTAAGGTAGCCTTTCTAACCTTGTTGTTATTATTATTATTATTATTATTATTATTATTATTATTATTATTATTATTATTATTATTATTATTATTATTATTATTATTATTATAATAATTATTATTATTATTATTATTATTATTATTATTATTATTAATCATTGTTATTAGGGATAAATTAATTATTATTGTTACCATCATTAACTCAATTAAATATTATTATCATTATTGTTATTACTAAGTATTATCATTAAGTATTAGGAGTATTATTAATATTATTATTATTAACATAGTTATTATGATCACTATTATGATTACGATTATTATTATTAATATTATTTTGAAAACAATACAAATTATTATTATTCTCATTAACATTAGTATTAGTATCATTTTTATTATTATTAGTATTATTATTCTTATTATTATTATTATTATTATTATTATTAACATAAGTATCATTATTAACAATATCATTTTTATTATTAGTATTATCATTATTAATAAAGTTAGTATTATTATTATTATTATTATTATTATTATTATTATTATTATTATTATTATTATTATTAGTAAATTATTATTTTCAAAACTAGCATTTTAATAAATAAATATTTTGTATATAAAAATATACTTATTACATATACTATAACTATATTAATATTACATATACATTATAGATTAAACCTAATAACATTGTTTACATAAATATTTACATATAACAAATTTTTGATTTAACAATATAATACCAATTATATATATATATATATATATATATATATATATATATATATATATATATATATGTATTAGAATAACTATATGTATAAATATTAAAATACAAAATATATATATATATATATATATATATATATATATATATACATATACATATATATACATATATATATATACATACATATATATATATATATATACATATACATATATATATATATACATATATATATGACCTTTGAAATAACAAATATATTACTAAAATAAATAAGTAATATACATAAACTAGTTTAATTATTATTACATGTTAATGTGTTAATATATATACTTTATATAGGTTCGTGAATTCGAGGCCAACCCTGCATTGTTCAATATCGTCATATGTATTTTTACTACAAAATACATTAAGTGAGTTCATTTGATTCCCTTTTACTCTTTACATTTTTGGGACTGAGAATACATGTGCTGCTTTTACAACTGCTTTATTAAATGCTTTTGAAATATATTTTTGAACATACATGAGATGTTTTTATAAATGTTTGACCAGATAGACACAAGCAAAACATTCCTCGAATGAATTATTATGCAGACAGAAGTTCTGCGGATTATTATTGAATTATGTGGACATGATAATTGTCACCAATTGATGTGAATATTTTTCCTCTGATTATTATTGCTTGGTAACCTAAGAATTAGAATCGAGTATGACCCTAATTCACGCGAATCCTAAAGGTAGCTACCGGGTTTAACACCCCCACCCAGAATGTTCACTAGATGGAAGAGCTAGTGGGTGTGGTGTTTAGTACTTCGAAGTTTATATATTTATACAGACGAGATGTCCCATTTTGGGGATATTATTGATGCGCATTATATGTTAAGGTCGGTTACCATGTTGAGCAATAAAATCAAAATGAATGTTATGTATCGAGAGAATGATTTTTATACACAGGTTATGTGTATTAGTTTTGTGCACGAGATATGTGCACGATTATTGAAAATCGCGAGGCAACCTACGGGGGAGAAAAGGATACGAACCTACTCAGCTAAGCATTATGAAAAATGGTTTCGTACACGAGATAGATGTACTATATTTGAATCTTGTGGTCTATCAAAATGATGAATTTTATTGTTTATGATAAACTTATGAACTCACCAACCTTTTGGTTGACACTTGAAAGCATGTTTATTCTCAGGTATGAAAGAAATCTTCCGCTGTGCATTTGCTCATTTTAAAGATATTACTTGGAATCGTTCATGACATATTTCAAATGGACGTTGCATTCGAGTCATTGAGTTCATCAAGATTATTATAGTTGGATATATTATGAAATGATATGCATGCCGTCAACTTTCAATGTAATGAAAGTTTGTCTTTTTAAAAACGAATGCAATGTTTGTAAAATGTATCTTATAGAGGTCAAGTACCTCACAATGTAACCAAATGTAATGTATTCGTCCAGATGGATTAGGACGGGTCATTAAAGTTGGTATCAGAGCGGTGGTCTTAGCGAACCAGGTCTTGCATTAGTGTGTCAAACTGATAGTTGTTTAGATGCATTAGTGGGTCTGGACTTCGACCGTGTCTGCATGTCAAAAGTTTTGCTTATCATTTCGTGTCAAAAATTACTTGCTTATCATCCTTAAGTCTAGACACGTCTTACTGCCTATATTGCATGAATAGTGTATAGACAAAATTCATATCTTAGCGTGTCTGCTAATTCTTATCTTAGCATATCTGTTACTGTAAACTTTGCCTGACATATTTCGTAAATTTCTCCGTAATCTACGAAATCCTTTGTTCTATATATATAGATATTCTATGTAATTAGAATACCATCCGATAGCTGGGAATCATTTCATATCAAAAATCCTTTATTCAATCGTATGAAATGGAACTCGCCACCAGTTCAAGTCCCTCAGTTTTCGACATGGATGTTCACCTAAGCCCCGAAAGCAGCGTCACCGAAATGGATCAACCAATTAGCCATCATCAATTCTGGATGAATTGGGGATGGGTTTGTATTCGACTGAATCAATGGAGATGCGAAGAAGGCGATCCTTTCCACCAATCGAATTCACCTCTTGGTGAAGAACCTGAAGCACTTATCGACGAATCTGTTCGTAATACCATTTTCTCTCTCATTTCTAGAGTATCTCGCCACGACTATATCATAACTCAGATTCTAAACCTTATTCATTCGCTCGTTCCTACCGATAATTATCCCGGAGTAATAAGTCAACGAGCTTCGCGCCCGAGTTGTAGCCTTGGAAAATATGGTGCAAAATGTACCAGCTTCAGCAACATCACCGGCACCAACAGTACCACCAACATCAATACCAGTATCACCAACAACCCAAGTTTCACACACCTCCACATCTCATTATGTACCTCGAGCATAATCATCGTTCTACATCATTTATCTTCGTTCTACATGGCGATTATATAATTTATAATATTTTAGAGATTATGTATTCTAGTTCTAATGATAAATCAGATGATATTAATATCATATTGACTCATTAAAACCAAGATTACATCTGAAGAAAATATATATGTAAATATATTTTCATAAAGATTGTAATTAAAAATTTCTTTGTACAAACTGTTAATGGTGAAAATATTTTAACGGGTAGGTAATACCCGATGAATATTTAGATTTCACATTAATAAGTACACTGTACATTCTTCTAATATGATTCAACAGTCATTTACTATCCTACTTACATCCACAGATATACGTATACGTTCACCGCAGAATAACCATTTTCATTCAATTTCATATTTGAATTTTGACATATCAGAATCCAACAAGTGGCATAATGAAGAAAACATTGGACAAAATAAAAGTTGTTAGAAACAAACAAATTAACTATGAAAAATTCTGTTAAGAATCCACGCTAACAAAATCCTAGCTAACTGTTCCTAGCTAACTGTTAATTCCTTATTACATTTAATTATCGTAATTTTAATTCTCGCAATTTTATTTATCGTCATTTAATTTCTGTTATTTATTTTACGCACTTTATTTATCGTAATTTAAATACTGTTATTTACGCATTTTAAATATCGAGACACGTATACAATGTTTTGACATATCATATCGACACATCTATATATATTATTTGGAATAACCATAGACACTCTATATGCAGTAATGCTCGAGTTAGCTACACAGGGTTGAGGTTGATTCTCAAATAATATATATACTTTGAGTTGTGATCGGGTCTGAGACATGTATACAATGGGTCACGATACGTAGTAATTAATTCGAATATTATATATATTAAACTATATATGAATTGTTGAATTACTAACTGTGGACTATTAGCTGTGGACTACTAACATTGGATAATTAAAATGAATTAAAATATTGATTATAACATATGAAACTAAACATTTCTTCAAGTTTGCCACTTGATTTCATCTTAAACCTCATTTCTATCTTGATGATTACAATTTGCGTTTAAACCTTTTATGATTCTTGAAAACACCTCAATCTAGAGGATGAACCAACCGCACTTCATCTACGGAAGAAAAGATTGATGCATATAGCTATGCACCTGAAAACACTCAGAACCTGAGTAAACGTTTAACACGTATCTGTGCTAGCTTCTTTGACGTTGTTATTACTGAAAATCAATTTACAATCCCTCTCCAAATTAGCCAATTTTGTCACAGCTCCAGCAAATCAACTTCGACTTTCATTCGAATCTGCCTTATTATAACCTCAATATATACGTTGCCCTTTCATCATCGTTACCGGAGAACCTTTTATATCTCACCACATTAGCAGTAAACTTACCAACAATTTTGTTGATCTTTAACTTTCCAAAAAATCATTATCTTTATCGAAACCCTATCATGTGCTCATCTTCTTCTTGTAACAATAATTGTCATACCAACTATCGGAAATCATCAATCATTATTTTGAATCTCGCAACGTTTCTACATCAACAGATATATGTATACATATAACATTTATCTCTTAGAATTATGATCTTCCATTCTGTATTTTCTGAAAAGCACTCAGTCTACGAAATAATACTCCAAATTTTGAAAAAGCTGAATGAAGCAGCAGAAACTGTAGACAACCGTAAACGACTTTAACAGTCAAAAGTTGATGATAAAGAATAGTATGTTAGCAAAGCTCATAAAAGTTAAAAGCTGGAAAACAGATAGAGCAAACTATAAGGAAGGCTGTGAACAAATCACAAAGACTAAATCTGCCTTCAAAGAATCCAAATGATTAAGTGTCTGATGAAGTTATTAACGAATACCTTGCTCCTGACTCTAAACTTTTATGGGCAAATCTTCACCATCATCCATTGATAGTAGAAATTCTAAGATATCATCATATCTTCTATTATAAATACCCTCGATACCTACAAATTTTGGACCATTATTCGCTTGACTTAAAGTCGGGAAGAGAAAAAAAAGGTATGGAACTCCGAAATATAAGGGAGAATATAAAGCCCGATAACAACACATAAATTACAAACCGTGTATATCAATGTTTATCTCAACATAAAGACACGGGAGAATTAAAAACACTATAACCCTAAGGGCGAAGTAGAAGAAAACAGATTCCTCCGGTGGAAGTTGGAAAAGGAGAATGATTGTTGCGATAGGAAGGATAAGGATAAGGATTAGAACTGGATTAAGCATTTTCACAATTTTTTGAATTTGGGAATTGAGTATAGGATTGATAAAAGTAATGGAACGGAAGAAGTTAATTTATAGTGAAATATCTGATAAAGAAATCAAGGCAGATAATCGCATTTAATTAAAGAGATTTTATTCACCAAAGAATCAAATCTTTCAGATCTCAACGATTTTCTCTAAATCCCTTGAATTCCGAAAACCAACCATAAATACATCAAAAGATATGACGAAAATTTACTTTTCTCATTTCATTTTTCTATGATAGCTTCGTTCGTACGATTCACATCATCGAATCGTTTTATCTATATAAATAAAAAAAATGATAAAACTCTATTTATCAACTCATATTCGTCATAAAAACATAATTATTGTCAGTCATGACGATCTCTATTAAATTTTCGGACGAAATTTCTTTAACGGGTAGGTACTGTGACGACCCGGAAATTTCCAACCAAATTTAAACTTAATCTCAATATGATTTCGACACGATAAGCAAAGTCCGTTAGGTTGAGTCTCTAAAATTTTGAACTGTTTCATATATTCAATTTAACCTTTGATTGTTCCCAACGATTCACAGACGACTATTTGTAAATAGACACATATATATTTAAAAATATAAATATATATATTAATTCAAAATATAATTTGAAATATTATATTATTTAGTTATTAGAATTAATTTTGTAAAATAAAATAATATAAGATATAATAAAATTTATTATTAAAATGAATCTATATATAGATATAAAAGTTTATTGAATACATTTATTAACCAATTGTGATACTCGGTTGACGTATCGTTAGTGTTCATATAGATCTAGTACGAAATTATGAAGATTTAAAATGAAAAATGAATCCTAAATTGATTACGAAGATTTTAGGTTTGATAGAAATATTTTTATCTTTTTAGTTTAAATTATAATACTCTGTACATATTATTTGGAACTAAAAAATAAATATTAGACGCACCCTTTTGATCAGGTTTCAAACATTTAATGACCAAAATAAATGAATATATTTAAACTAAAAATTAGGGATTATTAGGAACACTTTTATATATTAACTATTTAGCAAAGGAGCACGATGTACCACTCGGTATTTAAAAGGTGTCGGTATTAAAATCCAAGAGTGTGATGGCTTTGCTATTCAATTCATGAATCCCTGTATATTTCACCACCTCACATGAATTATTATCAATATTATATTATTATATTTATATTACTTTAACATCTTAAAATATATATATATATATATATATATATATATATATATATATATATATATATATATATATATATATATATATATATATATATATATATATATATAACATATACATATACATTTGAAGATCACCTACTTCATTACCAATCGGCGACCACCACTGCAACCCTTGGCCGCCACCATTTCAACCACCCATCACCACTGTATAACCACCACCATGAACAAGACCACCTCTCCACATCTCTCTATCTTCTTCTCTCACTACACCCGTAGAATCACCACCTTGGACACATCACAAAACCTCACCTCCTTGAAACCCACTTCGTGCTTGCATTACGTTCAACCAAGAACCGAAGACCACCTTCTGCTATTGGGTTCATCTACGACAACCAACATCACCTCAACAATCACCAACCCGTCAACCTTCTTCTTTCTCGTTTTTCTTCTTCCTTACCCATTATCCTCTTCGTTTTTTTTTCAATTGTCTTCACTCAACCGTTGTTGGTAACTGATAATTGATGTTTGCCAAAACAACTGTAATTTATTGTTAGATTTACAAACAAATAGGTTATCATCCAAAACCTTGAACTATTTGTGTTCCGCTGTTTTTGACCAAACCACCACTTCTCTCTTGATTCTCCTTTAATGAAACCTTCATTACCACCGAGAACACTATCAAAGCACCACCACTTCCACCCTCAAACTATGTTCATTCCTGTTATTATTTGATCAACCCTATCACCATCACTAAACTAGTTAACTCGTGTGTCTTGCTCGATAACACCAAACCCACTTGTTTTGGTCGAGACCCAACACCATACACTTATGTACTAAGGATCGATCGAAGCTTTTGACTACAGTTTCTATTTCCCGTTCGCATTCAACCCCAAAACACCATTTAAAACATCAAACCTTCAAATCTGTCGTTGGTTACTGCTGCTGCTAATTTATTTATGTTTCAGCGAACCATAAACCAAAACCATCACTAAAACAGGCCGCCATCCTCCTGCTATGTGACAACCCGAAAATTTCTGACCAAATTTAAACTTGATCTTTATATGTTTCCGACACGATAAGCAAAGTCTGTAATGTTGAAATCTCAAAAACTTTGAACTGTGTTCATGTATTCATTTACCCATCGACTGCTCTTGACGATTCACGAACAATTATGTGTAAAACGACCCGGATTTTTCCGTTAATATATATGAGATTAATATTTACACAATTAAATGTTTCCAACATGTTAAGCAATCAAACTTGTTAAGACTTGATTAATTGAAACGGAATTTATGTAAACGTTTGACCACCCAGTTTGACAGATGATTCACGAACGTCATAACTTGTATTAATATATATGTGTGTATGTGTGTGTGTGTGTGTGTGTGTATATATATATATATATATATATATATATATAACTTAAAAATATGATAATTAAATATCTCATTAAGTATATTAACAAAGTATTATATATATATATATATATATATATATATATATATATATATATATATATATATATATATATTTTCATACTACTAATTTAAAGAGTTTTTGAACAATATATATGTTACTATTTAAATGACGTAATTAACTTATGTTAAAATGTATTTACATATAATATATTACGAGTGTAAATACATCCTTACAAGTATTGAATACACTTTATAATATAACAATACATATAAAGGATAGCTATACTCGTATTTTCGTTCAATTTCCTCAAGAATTCTACTCGCATTCATACGGTATTTTTTTACCCGCATTATACACAGCTTCTAGAAGTATTTACTATTAGTATATACTAATAGAAATCTGCAATTATTTGTGTAATATGTCATCCATGACCTAATCAATTTAATATGTCATCCATGACTTAATACATTTTAACTTATACTAGATATTTTCACTAAAAAACAAATTTTTAAGCCTATAAATAAGCACCATTTCTAACTCATTTTTACACATTCATTTTTCAAATTTTACTTCCAATTTTCACACACACTTGCAAGAACTCTCTCAAGTTTTGTTATACTACTTCTTTTCAGCAACTTTACATTCTAAACTTGAGGTAAAAACTCTACTTCAACTCTTGTTCAATTCATATGTTTATAGCTATCTATATAAGAGTTTATAAACTAGAACATAGTTTAGTTGATTCTAAACTTGTTTTAAGAACTAATCTAATATTTCTAACTCAACTCTAATAACACTTATTTATATATATTATGATGTTATATTAAGTTAATATAAGAACTTATAACTTATACATATGAAGAACACCATGAAACTTAACATATATCGTTTAATCTTCATTCGGTAAAAAGCGGGCTGTTTTGGGTTGGGAATTAAAAACCTATCTTAGACTTTGAGTTAGAGGCTAAGACTTTGGAAATATGTTAATATATGTAAATAAGACTTTCAGTATTTTTTTCATGATTTTAGACAAAGTGGAAGTATTTTATCAAAAATCATATATTGGGTGGGTGCCGGGATTCTTCCAAATCTTTCCACCGGCACAAAAAGAGGGTAAAACTCTGAATATTAATACATGTGCTGAACTTTTTGAATTTATTTTGAAAAATAACTTCTTAAGGAATCCATAGCAATTTGATTCACTTTAAACGGAGTTGTAATGAATATTTGGCGAGCAAAACAAAATCTGCTAAAATTAACGTTGTATGGACGAAATTTATATTGTAAAAAAACTATATTAACCATATCCTTGCTAACGTTTTCTATATCCTATATATATTTGGACATGTTATCATTAGTATAATGAAATATTATAATCTTAGTTAATTTCGAGATTGTATATATATATATATATATATAATAATCTTGGTACATTCCATGATAATAAGTATACAATACGTTTTGATAAATCCTAAGACAATAAGTATACAATACGTTTTGATATATTCTAAGACAATACCTATACAATATGTCTCTAGGTTGATGCAAATACAATACGTATACAATACGTCGTGGGGTAATTCTAAGATTATATATATACCGATTATTGGACTGTTGGACATTTCAGACTATTTTGGACTACTAACATAAAAATGTTATAAATTAATTCTATAAACTTGTTTTATCAATATTATATGTTAATAATATTATTTAATATATATAATTGATATAGGTTCGTGAATCCGAGACAAACCATGCACTTGTTCAGTGCTGTCATATACATAATTGCTACGAAATACAGTATTGTGAGTTTCATTTGCTCCTCTTTTAAATGCTGTTGCATTATATATTTTTGGGCTGAGAATATATGCGTTATTTTTATAACTGTTTTACGAAATGGACACAAGTACTAAAAACATATTATACGTTGAGTTGTACCACTTTTCATATCTTCCCTGATAGCTTGGTAACTAATATTTACATGTTGTAAGAACATGTATACGCGAATCCTGTTGATAGATCTATCGGGTTTGACAACCCCAACCGGGCTAGTTGCTCTAGTCTCGTAAACGGTTGCATAATACTTCGTTTTTACTACACTTGGTACAGTGTAGGGAGATTTCATAATAAAGGGAATATGCCACATTAATTATAGAATACTCTTATACACTTGCGAGTGTACGGATATTTATGGAAACGGAAATCTTGTGGTCTATTACTATTACAGATATGATTGATTATGATAAACTAATGAACTCACCAACCTTTTGGTTGACACTTTAAAGCATGTTTATTCTCAGGTATTAAAGAAATCTTCCGCTGTGCATTAGCTCATTTTAAGGATATTTCTTGGAGTCATTCATGACATACTTTGAAAAACGTTGCATTTGAGTCGTTGAGTTCATCAAGATTAATATTAAGTCAATTATAGTTGGATGTAATATGAAATGGTATGCATACCGTCAATTTTTGATGTAAAGAAAGTTTGTCTTTTGAAAACAAATGCAATGTTTGTAAAATGTATCATATAGAGGTCAAATACCTCGCGATGTAATCAACTATTGTGAATCGTTTACAATGTATATGAATGGGTCATTTCATGCTACTCATGAACCCACAAACTATATTAATTTCTATCATTCCTGTTTCGATCAAATGCCACCACAATCACCACCGCAAGCCGTTGTTACTGTTAAATAATTTTTTGTTTTCTCCTTCGATTTACTGTTAACGGCAGCCTTTCTACTGCTGCAAATAATATTAAACAAGCGAAGAGGATGATGAGAAGATGATAGAGACGATAGTGATGATGATAATTCAAAACCGAGATAATGATGGTCACGATTTTGTTTGCTGCCACGTTTAGTTTTTTTTTAAGAATTGATGTTGTGGCCTCGTGGGGAACTAGAAGGCTCAAGGGATTTTTAATTACTGGATCTTAAATTATCGTGGGTTTGTAAATCATTTTTGACTATCGGGCCAACCATATAGATGGGCTAATCAAGTAATTGGGCTTAGACAATTATGGCCTAACATCTTCTTGTTACAACTAAAATCGGGATAAGTATATTTATGGTAATAATAATTTCAAAAAAATAATAATAGATGAATGGTTAGGTGTGTGATGGGTTGAACGAGAGGTCTTGAGTTCGAGTCTGGTTTGAAGCATTTGTTTTGGGAAAAAGCTTTTAAGGTAGCATTTCATTTTATTTATTATTATTATTATTATTATTATTATTATTATTATTATTATTATTATTATTATTATTATTATTATTATTATTATTATTATTAATTATTCATTATTGATATTACTGTTAAGTTAATTATTATTATTAATATCATGATTGTTATTATTATCATTAATGTAGTTTACATTATTATCATTTTTATCAACATAAAGATAACTATAATTATGTAAGTATGATTTAATTATTTAAAATGATTATAATTTTAAGTATAAGATAGTATAGAAATTATAAATATAAACTTAGCTATAATAATAATATGATATAAAAGATCAGGATTTAAGTATAATATTATATATGTAAATTTGATATAAGTATATAAAAAAATTGAATATTATTATCACTATTAAAAACTATTATAAATATTATCAAAATTAGTATTATTATTATTTAATTTATTATTTAATTTATTATTATTATTATTATTATTATTATTATTATTATTTTATGTAAGTAGTATTATTATTGAAACTAATTTTTTTTATATAAAAATTATCATTTTTATTATTAGAACTATTATTATTATTATTATTATTATTATTATTATTATTATTATTATTATTATTATTATTATTATTATTATTATTATTATTATTATTATTATTATTATTATTATTTGAATTATCATTATTTTTATCATTATTATTTTCATTATCATTTTTATTATTATTTCTAACACTAATATTTTTAATTTTATCATTATTATTTTTAGTATTATTAATATATCAAATAAAGATTTTCTATATAAAAATATATTAATTACATAAAACATAACTATATTAATATGTTTGTAATAAATATTAATTACCTATTTAATGTATATAAAAATAAATATAGTTAATTTAGTTATTAATGAAACGTACAAGTTACTAAAATAACAATTAATAATAATACTTAAATTTGTTCGATTACCATTATATGTGTTAATATACCTATAAATGATATAGGTTCGTGAATCCGAGGTCAACCCTGCATAGTTCAGTTCCGTCGTATGCATATTTTTACTACAAAATATCGTATTGTGAGTTTCATTACTCCTTTTTTAAATGCTTTTACAATATATATTTTTGGGACTGAGATTACATGCGCTTTTATAAATGTTTTACGAAATAAACACAAGTAATCGAAACTACATTATATGGTTGAATGGATCGAAGCCGAATATGCCCCTTTTAGCCTGGTAATCTAAGAATTAGGGAACATCGCTAATTTTGAGAATTAGTGCACCCCTAATTGACGCGAATCCTAAAGATAGATCTATTGGGCCTAACAAACCCCATCCGTTGTTGCGGATGCTTTAGTACTTCGAAATTTATCATGTCCGAAGGGAGTCCCAGAATGATGGGGATATTAAAAATGCATCTTGTAAATGTCGATTATCAGGTGTTCAATCCATATGAATGATATTTTTGTCTCTATACATGGGACGTATATTTATGAGAAATGGAAATGAAAATCTTGTGGTCTATTAAAATGATGAAAATGATCGATTATGATAAACTAATGAGCTCACCAACCTTTTGGTTGATACTTTAAAGCATATTTATTCTCAGGTATGAAAGAAATCTTTCGCTGTGCATTTGCTCATTTTAGAGATAATACTTGGAGTCATTCATGGCATATTTCAAAAGACATTGCATTCGCATCGTTGAGTTCATCAAGATTATTATTAAGTCAATTATAGTTGGATGTATTATGAAATGGTATGCATGCCGTCAATTTTCGTTGAGATGAAAGTTTGTCTTTTAAAAACGAATGCAATGTTTGTAAAATGTAACATATAGAGGTCAAATACCTCGCAATGAAATCAATTGATATGAATCATTTATAATCGATATGAACGGGTCCTTTCATGTTGGGGACTGAAGCATGAGTTAGTATAATATAATGACACTTGATAACGTGATTATATTACAGTAAGTCATGCTGAGTTTCTAATGGGACATGATGAATCACAGATTATAACGTCATCATGTGCCATGTTACATAACTCTTTCATTCTGCTTAACTTCTGAACATATCAAGAAAGTATATTCTTGATAGTTCTATTTTCAGTGATTCTGGTAATTTGACAAATCAAATCGTGTTATTACATTCTTTCTTGTTTAGAACATTAGGTTCATTCGAAACTCCATACTTACAAATTCTGGACCATTACTCGCTTTACTAGAGGTCGAGAAGAGAATAAAAAGGCAAAGAGCTCCAAAATATAAGAGAAAATATAAAGCCCAATAACAACACGGAGGTTACAAACCGTGGATATTAATACGAATAGCAATATAAAGACACGGTAGAATTAAGAATAGTATCACCCCAAGGAAATAGTAGAAGTAAACAGATTTTTCTGGTTGAAGATTGAAAAGAAGGATGACATAAATGATAATTAGGAAAATATCAAGGATTAGAACTGGATTAAGCATTTTCACAATCTTTTGGATGTATGAACTAAGAAAGAAAGTATAGGAATGGTGAAAATAATGGAACGGAAAAAGTTTAATTTATAATGGAAATACCAGACAGAGTAATCAAGGCAGATCACCGTATTTAATTATAGAGATCATAATTTCCTTATTCGCCGAAGAATCAAATCTTTTAGATTTCGAAGATTTTCTTTAAACCCCTTGAATTCCGGAATTCAACCCTGACTACGTCAAAAGCTAAGATGAATCTCTATTTACTCATTTAACTCTTTTGTGATAGTTTCATTCGTACTATTTGAATAATCGAATTATTTTATCATTATTACTCAATGGTAATAAAACTCTATTTATCAGCTCATATGAGTCATGAAAACATACTTGTTGTCAGCCATGACCACCCAAATCAAATTTCGGGATGAAGTTTCTTTAACGGGTAGGTACTGTGACGACCCGTAAATTTCTGACCAAATTTAAACTTAATCTTTATATGGTTTCGACATGATAGGCAAAGTCTGTAATGTTGAGTCTCAAAAATTTTGAACTATTTTCATATATTCAATTGACCTTCGACTGCTCTCGACGATTCACGAACGATTAATTTTAAATAGATATGTGTGTATGTATATATAAATAATAATTCGAAATATAATTTGAAGTATTATATGTTGTTATAAAAAATTAATAAAATAAAAAAAATTAAAAAAATAGGATATTATAATAATTATTATTTAAAATATATCTTTATATATAAATAAAGTGTATTAAAAATAAATATTAAATGATTGTAATACTTGTTTGATGATCCGATTGATATTAAGCAAGTTAAATTCTAACTTATATGATTTTAAAATAAATGGTGATCCGAAAATGAGTTCTATAAATTTTAAGCTTACTAAAAATGTATTTAGGAACTATTTGTTAAATTTTAACACTTTTTTATATTTTACCCAGAAATGAGAGGCACAGTTGATGTAATTTTTATTTAACAAATTAAGGATCGAATTTTATACCATAATGACCAAAATAAATAAATATAGTTAATCTAAAAATTTGAGATTTTTCCGAAGACTTTTATTCGCCACTGATTTCAAATAGTGCACGACACCCCGTCCGTGAAAACTGTCAGTAGGAATGATACAAAATGGCAACTGGATCACTATTACACGAGATAAATGATCATCAACTTTCTAAATCATATAATATATATATATTTATACACAAGCATATGTGACTGATAGTGCTCCAAATGAACATATATTTAGTAGCAATATCCTTCCAATATGTAAAGTTTTCAGTTGTAATTGTTCTATTTTCAAGTAATATTCGTTTATATTAAATAAGTGCGAAGACAAAAGGCGAAAACGAAGATTCGAAGACAAAAACGTCTAAAATGCTCAAACGTACAAGATACAATCCAAGTGGTTCCATTTATTGATGAAAAACATCTAAAAATTACAAGAGTACAAGTTGCAAAACGCAAAGTACAAGATATTAAATTATACAAAAAAGCGTTCGAAAATCCGGAACCGGCACCTGAGCCAACTATCAACGTCCGACGCAACGGACCAAAAATTACAAGTCTACTATGCACAAGAATATAATATAATATTTATATATTATATTAAATAATGTCGACAAGCAAATGGCCAAAAGTTGGTGAGCTGGAGTGCGTTACTTCGCGATCTCGGAGCTGGAAGGCACATTTGCTTCGCGATCTCGGAGCAGCAATTTCAGATTCTGCCTATAAAAGGCCACGAAATCCGACGAGTTTATACACAAAAATATATATATATATATATATATATATATATATATATATATATATATATATATATATATATATATATATATATATATATATATATATATATATATATTACTCCCTCTGTTTAGTATAATATATATATATATATATATATATATGTATATATATATATATATATAATAGGTTAGTTTTATATTAGATTAGTTTGGGTTATGTAAAAGTTATTTTACGGGTTTTAAAGTCAAAGTTCTGTCTGTGTAAAGCTACGCGATAAATACTCAATGTAAGTTATGTTCTCCTTTTTAAATTAATGTCTCGTAACTAAGTTATTATTATGCTTATTTAAGCCGAAGTAATCGTGATGTTGGGCTAAATATTAAGATTGGGTTATTGGATTTTGTACCATAATTGGGGTTTGGACAAAAGATCGACACTTGTGGAAATTAGACTATGGGCTATTAATGGGCTTTATATTAAATAAATGATACCTCATTAATTTAATATAAAGGTTATGATTTGACGTATCTATATATAACCACATACGCTTAATCGGACACGATGAGCGGGATATTTATAAGTACGAATTATTGTTCATTTGACCGGATACGGGGATGGATTAATAGTTACTGGACTCATTAAAATAGGGGTGGATTACATTCAAGGGTAATTGGTGTAATTGTTAACAAAGTATTAAAACCTTAGATTGCACACAGTCGATAACCTGGTGTATTCATTAAACAAAGTATTAAGACCTTGTTACAGTTCGAATCCCCAGTTAGTTGGAATATTTGACTTCGGGTATAAGGTTAAATTTGCCGAGCAGTTTATAATTATGACCGATGAACTATTATGGACAAAAACCAGATAGGTTTCAAATACATCCAGGACAAAGGATAATTAACCCAGGGTAATAAATAATCAAAACGTCAAACATCATGGTTACGGAAGTTTAAATAAGCATAATTATTATATTGTTATTTATTTTTCGCACTTTAATTATCGTCATTTATATTTTGCATTAGGTTTTAATTGTGACTTAAAATATAAAATCGACAAACCGGTCATTAAACGCTAAACCCCCTTTTATATATTATTATATATAATTATATATATTTTGTACAAATATAGTTATTTAAAATATAGTGTGAAATAAGCCATCTCCCTGTGGAACGAACCGGACTTACTAAAAACTACACTACTCTACGATTAGGTACACTGCCTATAGTGTTGTAGCAAGGTTTAGGTATATCCCATCTGTAAATAAATAATTAAAACTTGTGTAATCTGTATCGCTTTTCGTATAAAAAATATATAGTATTTCACGTACACCTCGCACGACATCAAGTTTTTGGCGCCGCTGCCGGAGAATCGGCGAAACGCTATAATTTTTAATATATATTTGTATAAATATTTTTATATAATTTTTAGAAAAACAATATAAAAAAAATAACGAACCTGTTTTGGCCCCCTACATATCTCCGCGATCTCGGAGAAAAATAGGCAAACCACATAGCGATCGCGGAGTCTGGTCTGACAGGCCTGACATGATACACATTAATTACGAAGTAGGGTTTTATTTATTATTATTATTATTATATTTAATTTTTAGGGTTTTATTATTTAATATAATTAATATCTAGTTTTATTATTAATTTGTAATATCAAGTTTTATTTATTTGTATTATTATTGTTATTAATTATATACATTAATATTTGTATATAATAATAATATAAAAATAATATTTTTATAAAATTTGTATTTTTATTATAACTTGTATTTGTATCGTTTATTTTATATTTGTCGTTCGTAATTATTTTTAAAATTTGTTTTTGCCGTAGTTATTTTATATTTCTAGATTTTTAGGCTTTGCCGTAAAATTCCTTAAGTGCTTTTTCTTTAGACTAAGATTTAGGTGCTTTAGAATTTTGCGACGCTGTTTATAAATTTTAGTACCTTTTAAGATACGACGCGCTACTTTCTTATTTTTATTTTTCGACGTTTTTCGACGCGTAATCTTTTTCTTTCTTATTTCTCGACACGCTAGGACATAGATTTTCTATTTCTTCTCTAAAATTTCAAACGAAAAAAAAATTATTTTAAGCGGTTAAATTGATAGACATCCAAAATTTTCTGGTTCGTAGTAACAGTTGGATTTGTTAGTGGCAAGTTGTGGGCTTCCGATTTAAAGGGTCCTGGCTACCTGCTGCATCTATTGGCTATTCGAAACGTGGGCAAAATCAGAAAAGTCTATTAATTTGATAACTTATATAATTTTTATATTTATAACTAATAGGATAATTAATAAATGCACCACATTGTAGCTAAAATTTGGTAATAAGTGTAGTATGGAAAACCTCAAAAATATCTTGGAAACTCTTTATGACATCCAAAATCAATTAAATCAATACCCTCAAACGGGTGTTGATGACAATTCGTTCGGTCAATCTTGGATCACGAATAACGAAACAATAACTGGTTGTGAAATATGTGGAGATTATCATTCAACATGAGAATGTTATTATTACGTTCCTATGGAAAATTATGCACCCACGAAACCTGAATGGAATGATTATGAAGAATATAAGCCAAATTGGGATTATTCCCAAGAATATATCCAAACTCAACAACCAGAGGACGAGGAAAATTATGTGTCTGAAAATTCTTTAGATTATATGAAAATCAAACTCGAAGAACTTGATGCTCAAAATGAACAAATGAGAGAGTTTGTAAATAGGCAAGCTGAAACTCTATCAGATTACGCACCTGTTGATCTGAGGAATATTGTGCAAGAAAATCTCATATCATCGAATTTTGATGAATTCGAGAGCTCCGAAATCACCAATTATCCCGATGATACTTTTTATTCAGCTTTACTAATTTCACAACATATCGACACATTAGCCTCAACCGACGAAATCATCGATCCATCAATGGATGAAGAAGAAGTAAGGGTGACAAATTGGTACTCTTGGGAAAACGATAACGTGGAAAATTTTACCCCCGAGACCAAAGTAGTGGAACAAATAAGGACCGTTAATGAAGAAGAAATTACTTCGATCCAGCCACAACCTTCCAACCCAATATTCTCAATAGACGAGTCATCTACCGAAGATGAACCACGAGCTGCAATAGATAATGACACCTCGGATTTCACCCAATTGGGTAATAGAGGTGAAAACTTTAATCCCGAGAATAAACGGAAGGAAATGTTAGGAATTGTCCACCCTATAGTATGTATGTCGGTGTATATCGATCCATTTGACCAAGAACCAGAAAAGAGACATATCCATTTACTAAAAGCTACACTTAAAAAAGAATTAAGTAGTGACGATCGGGTGGGTCTAAACTTTAAACCCATTGATATATTTTATGCCACCCGAGATTTAAATAACTGGCTCACTATTTTAATTCGTGGAACTTATTCTACCAACTTCACATGTCGTCAGCTAAGTGTGGGGAAGTCTAACCCCACTTAACGTTAAATTAGGGGTTCGGGTTAGTGCATAACTCGTTAATAAAAATGCATGATGAGTAAGGGTAAAAGACGCATTTTCAAAAATTAGCAAACAGTTCAGAAAAGCAACCATTCTTGAAGAAAAACATGTGTGATAAAACAAGAAGGAATGAACGATGAGGTGCACCATCTATCATTCGACGAGCTTTGTAATTACAAACTGGGTATTATTAATCACTTTTCTACACTAATCACCCTCATGAATTTATAATTAGAGTCTGATTTCATGCAAATGAGGGCATTGCATGATCTCAAGTGTGGGGAAGGGTTATAAATTCTCTCGGGTTTATACTTGGCTTATTTTCTAAATATTGTGAAAATTTTAAAATTTTTCAACTAAATGAATTCAAAATCATGTTTATACATATTTATGAACGATAAAACTAGGTGTTAATGCCGAAATTATTGTTACCTCGAAAAGAATATAAATTGAGAAACAACTAAAACGCTTGAATTTATTTATTAGGATATAAAAAGACGCATGAAAAAAGCCAAGTGTGGGGAGAATGTACCAAGTTATTCAATTAAGAACTATCTATCACATGTTTCTGTAAAGTTATTGCATGTGCTTTTGTTTTGGACTAAATTAACTGTTTTACCCGATGAGAGAAAAGAAAAGATGGATCTACACGATGAATCAATTCCATCATTAAAAGGAAGTAAAGTCTTCTGAAAAAGATACGCGCTTCTTGATTTAGGTCAAGAAGTTGTCGTCCAGACCAGCTGTAGGTTGACGAAAAATCTAGAAAAGTCATCTCTAAAATCAGCAGGAAATCCACGGACCTCAGCATCAAACAGGGTCGCCATGTGGTCAGACTTATCCTATCCATGAGAGGATCTATCTCGTAAAATGGGGAGGGCGCCGTGCAAATTAGCTTGATAAGACTAATGAATCAGACCCCTAGAAAGGATAATCTCCTTAAAGATTAAAAATCAGCTTTTAAGTCTGATATTACTCAATCCTTAAGATTGACCTTAAGGATTAAGAATTACAAACTCATGGAATTCGATGATATCTAAACTCGAGCTTGAACGAGAAAATATTTTGATCAAAAATAAAACCGATTTGTTTTCTAAAAACCTATTTTCAATGCGTTCATTACCATTGAACGTAAAATCCTAAGAATTCACCTAGAATTCATTAGGTCACCTGAACCAAATCGGGTGTCAACCGTAAGAACGGTGGTTGCATAGCATGGTCGAAGAGAGGACCTTGTGCCAGACCAAAAATTATAGGATGATCTTTACTATTGCTCCTACAAAGGATAGTAATAGCATCCGACACGTTTTAGACCATGAACAAATGCATGTCATTAGACATTGCCTTAACAGTTTCTTGTTCATCGCTTTCCTTTACAACTGGATGGTAGTTTGCCGAAAGGTAATATACGGGACAAGTAAACTGGACGTGTTGCTTTCCTAATACAAGGTTAGCAAGTGGGTAACACAAAACCGCAAGTGTTGAGCTAAAATTTTCAAATCTGAAACCCACAAAACCCACAAAAATATTTTGCAACACCGCTGAAGGGTTATTCTGGAAAACTTATCTAGGGCAAAAGCTAGAATGAAATTTTTAAAAGATCAAATGTTTTCATAAAGATCCAATTTCCTTAAAGGATCTAAATTTTCATAGTCATGTGGGACTGTAAACCACACCGTTACTATCATTGTCTATACCGCCGTATCAAAATCACTGATGTATAAAGTGTGAAGAATAAAGAAGTGATTCGTGTGATTTAATTTCAAGTTATGTATTGCTTGAGGACAAGCAACTTTCAAGTGTGGGGATATTTGATAGTGCTCCAAATGAACATATATTTAGTAGCAATATCCTTCCAATACGTAAAGTTTTCAGTTGCAATTGTTCTATTTTCAAGTAATATTCGTTTATATTAAATAAGTGCGAAGGCAAAAGGCGAAAACGAAGATTCGAAGACAAAAACGTCCAAAATGCTCAAACGTACAAGATACAATCCAAGTGGTTCCATTTATTAATGAGAAACGTCTAAAAATTACAAGAGTACAAGTTGCGGAACGCAAAGTACAAGATATTAAATTATACGAAAAAGCGTTCGAAAATCCGGAACCGGTACCTGAGCCAACTATCAACGCCCGACGCAACGGACCAAAAATTACAAGTCTACTATGCACAAGAATATAATATAATATTTAAATAATTATATAAATTATTTATATATTATATATTATATTAAATAATGTCGACAAGCAAATGGCCAAAAGTTGGTAAGCTGGAGTGCGTTACTTCGCGATCTCGGAGCTGGAAGGCACATTTGCTTCGCGATCTCGGAGCAGCAATTTCAGATTCTGCCTATAAAAGGCCACGAAATCCGACGAGTTTATACACAAAATATATATATATATATATATATATATATATATATATATATATATATATATATAATAGGTTAGTTTTATATTAGATTAGTTTGGGTTATGTAAAAGTTATTTTACGGGTTTTAAAGTCAAAGTTCTGTCTGTGTAAAGCTACGCGATAAATACTCAATGTAAGTTATGTTCTCCTTTTTAAATTAATGTCTCGTAACTAAGTTATTATTATGCTTATTTGAGCCGAAGTAATCGTGATGTTGGGCTAAATATTAAGATTGGGTTATTGAATTTTGTACCATAATTGGGGTTTGGACAAAAGATCGACACTTGTGGAAATTAGACTATGGGCTATTAATGGGCTTTATATTAAATAAACGATACCTCATTAATTTAATATAAAGGTTATGATTTGATGTATCTATATATAACCACATACGCTTAATCGGACACGATGGGCGGGATATTTATAAGTACGAATTATTGTTCATTTGACCGGACACGGGGATGGATTAATAGTTACTGGACTCATTAAAATAGGGGTGGATTACATTCAAGGGTAATTGGTGTAATTGTTAACAAAGTATTAAAACCTTGGATTGCACACAGTTGATAACCTGGTGTATTCATTAAACAAAGTATTAAGACCTTGTTACAGTTCGAATCCCCAGTTAGTTGGAATATTTAACTTCGGGTATAAGGTTAAATTTGCCGAGCAGTTTATAATTATGACCGATGAACTATTATGGACAAAAACCAGATAGGTTTCAAATACATCCAGGACAAAGGATAATTAACCCAGGGTAATAAATAATCAAAACGT
The DNA here is from genome assembly GCF_046630445.1 of Rutidosis leptorrhynchoides. NCBI lineage: Eukaryota > Viridiplantae > Streptophyta > Magnoliopsida > Asterales > Asteraceae > Rutidosis > Rutidosis leptorrhynchoides. Next base: position 341,247,695 of record NC_092341.1, read on the forward strand.
CAAACATCATGGTTACGGAAGTTTAAATAAGCATAATTATTATATTGTTATTTATTTTACGCACTTTAATTATCGTCATTTATATTTTGCATTAGGTTTTAATTGTGACTTAAAATATAAAATCGACAAATCGGTCATTAAACGGTAAACCCCCTTTTATATATTATTATATATAATTATATATATTTTGTACAAATATATTTATTTAAAATATAGTGTGAAATAAGCCATCTCCCTGTGGAATGAACCGGACTTACTAAAAACTACACTACTCTACGATTAGGTACACTGCCTATAGTGTTGTAGCAAGGTTTAGGTATATCCCATCTGTAAATAAATAATTAAAACTTGTGTAATCTGTATCGCTTTTCGTATCAAAAATATATAGTATTTCACGTACACCTCGCACGACATCTGTTGAGCTAAACCTACCGAACCTAATCAGCAAACTAATCAGCAAAACAGCACACAAGATCACATACATGCATATTACTTCTTCTTCTTCTTCTTCTTTTCTTATTCCTATGTATAACCACCGAACCTTCATTCTACTTCGAGAACCAACTTCACTTTAAACCACCACCCTCTCCATCGTGATCACCACCAACGATAACCCACTTCATCACTTTCATGACACCTCTACAACACCATCACTACCACCTATATCCCCTTCACAAAACACCCCATCGAATGGTTACGTGGTTCTCAAATTTTGTTCCTATTTCGGTTATGAACCAAAACAAAATGAAACCCACTTGTTGTTGCTCTCGGACGAATCCCACGAACACACACTTACTACTTGATTTCTGCTTTGGTTCAAATTCACTCACCACTCACAACAACTTACAATGAACTCATGCTACAAAGATCGTTTTCCTGTTTTATATTTTTTTTTTTCGATCACCAAAACAGCTACAATCGAACCCACATGCACTTCCATTGTTCTACTATTGTTTCTATTATATTCGATCATCAAACGAATCCATTCAAACTGCTACTATATCTTTTCTTTCTGTTTCAAACAAACTAAACCGATTCATGAAAACCCATTTAGATAATTTTACTGCAATGATATATGTTTCTGTTTTAAGCCGTAAATAAACCAATCACCACCATCACCCAACACTCCTGAAGTTATGACAGCCTCCATCCGCCACCATGTCCACACTTCTCTCTCCCTCTCTTCTTCAACCATGAACATCATCTCAATCATCACCCATCGTTAACGATAACCACCTATGATCAACACCATCATTTTTTTTCGTTTCTGCTGCAACACTACCACAACCTACAACTACTTTGGGTTAAAGCCATCAATTTCAAACGTTAAACTCCACCACCAAGGGCTGCTATAACCGCTGCTATAAACAGTTGTTTCCTGTCAAATTAAACCCAAATCACCACCTTCTTAGAACCAAGCCACCATTATTTTTTTTTCTCTTCTTCTCTTTTAGTTTCGCTGAATGTTTTTACCAACCCAAATCTTGAAACAACTACACCTATTTTCTTCTGTTCGACTGATCTATGATGAAAATATGCTACTATACTTGTTTTATAATTCAGAAAAATGAAACCCACCAAACTATTATTATATATTTTTTTTGCTTCCTGCCTGCTCGAGATTATTAATCTTATATTTCTGTTTCGAAAAGGCTGCTGGTCGACAACACCTAAAACCGAAAACCCCACTTTGTATCCCACTTGGAATATTAAATAAGTTAGTGGAGAGGAGTGTATGCTTTATTTTTTTTCTTTTTTTCTCTGCCATTCGAAACTTAAATCAACCAATTAATCTTTTAAGTTGGGCTGTTCACGGACCATTTAAAAATAAAGCACTTGGGCCGAGTTCCTGTTATGAGCATTGGGCTTTGGCCGATTAATTTTTTTGTGTTGGAGAAGAGGTGAAACAGTCAGATAGGTTATATGGTTTTTAATCTACGATTTAAAACAGGAATGTTTAAATAGAGGAATGGTTAGGCAGTGTGTTAAGGGAGCTAGAGGTTGTGGGTTCAAGCCCGAGCAGAGGCGTTCATTTTTTTTTAAAAGGCTTATACATTAAGGTAGCCTTTCTAACATTGTTATTATTATTATTATTATTATTATTATTATTATTATTATTATTATTATTATTATTATTATTATTATTATTATTATTATTATTAATCATTGTTATTAGGGATAAATTAATTATTATTTTTACCATCATTAACTCAATTAAATATTATTATGATTATTATTATTACTAAATATTATCATTAAATATTAGGAGTATTATTAATATTATTATTATTAACATAGTTATTATGATCACTATTATGATTACGATTATTATTATTAATATTATTTTGAAAACAATACAAATTATTATTATTCTCATTAACATTAGTATTAGTATCATTTTTATTATTATTAGTATTATTATTATTATTAACATAAGTATCATTATTAACAATATAATTTTTATTATTAGTATTATCATTATTAATAAAGTTAGTATTATTATTATTATTAGTAAATTATTATTTTAAAAACTATCATTTTAACAAATAAATATTTTGTATATAAAAATATACTTATTACATATACTATAACTATATTAATATTACATATACATTATAGATTAAACCTAATAACATTGTTTACATAAATATTTACATATAACAAATTTTTGATTTACCAATATAATACCAATTATATAGATATATATGTATTAGTATAACTATATGTATAAATATTAAAATACAATATATATATATATATATATATATATATATATATATATATATATATATATATATATATATAACCTTTGAAATAACAAATATATTACTAAAATAAATAAGTAATATACATAAACTAGTTTAATTATTATTACATGTTAATGTGTTAATATATATATATATATATATATATATATATATATATATATATATAATTTATATATGTTCGTGAATCCGATGCCAACCCTGCATTGTTCAATATCGTCATATGTATTTTTACTACAAAATACATTAAGTGAGTTCATTTGATTCTCTTTTACTCTTTACATTTTTGGGACTGAGAATACATGCTCTGCTTTTACAACTGCTTTATTAAATGCTTTTGAAATATATTTTTGAACTGAGAATACATGAGATGCTTTTATAAATGTTTGACGAGATAGACACAAGCAAAACATTCCTCGATTGAATTATTATGAAGACAGAAGTTCTTCGGATTATTATTGAATTATGTGGACATGATAATTGCCACCAATTGATGTGAATATTTTTTCCCTGATTATTATTGCTTGGTAACCTAGGAATTAGAATCGGGTATGGCCCTAATTCACGCGAATCCTAAAGGTAGCTACCGGGTTTAACACCCTCACCCAGAATGTTCACTAGATGGAAGAGCTAGTGGGCGTGGTGTTTAGTACTTCGAAGTTTATATATTTATACATACGAGATGTTCTGTTTTGGGGATATTATTGATGCACATTATATGTTAAGGTCGCTTACCATGTTGAGCAAAAAAATCGAAATGAATGTTATGTATCGAGAGAATGATTTTTATACACAGGTTATGTGTATTAGTTTTGTGCACGAGATATGTGCACGATTATTGAAAATCGCGAGGCAACCTACGGGGGAGAAAAGGATACGAACCTACTCTGCTAAGCATTATGAAAAATGGTTTCGTACACGAGATAGGTGTAGTGACCCGAACTTTTCCATGTTTATATATATATTAAATGAAATTGTTATTTACATGATTAAGTGTTTCCAACATGTTAAGCAATCAAAATTGTTAACACTTGATTAATTGAAATAGGTTTCATATAGACAATTGACCACCCAAGTTGACCGGTGATTCACGAACGTTAAAACTTGTAAAAACTATACGATGACATATATATGATTATATATAGTTAACATTATTTTATTATAAGTATGTATCTCATTAGATATTTTAACAATGAATTATATTCATAAAAATGAGACTATTAATTTAAGAAACTCGAAAACGATATATATAATGATTATCGTTATAACAACGTCTTACTAGGTACATATGAATCATATTAAGATATTGATACACTTGGTTAATTATGTTAAATGATAAGTAAATATATTATTAAGTGTATTAACAATGAAATACATATGTAAAAATAAGACTACTAACTTAATGATTTCGAAACGAGACATATATGTAACGATTTTCGTTGTAACGACATTTAACTGTATATATCATACTAAGATATATTATATATCATAATATCATGATAATATAACAATTTAACATCTCATTTGTTATAATAAACAATGGGTTAACAACATTCAACAAGATCGTTAACCTAAAGGTTTCAAAACAACGTTTACATGTAACGACTAACGATGACTTAACGACTCAGTTAAAATGTATATACATGTAGTGTTTTAATATGTATTCATACACTTTTGAAAGACTTTAAGACACTTATCAAAATACTTCTACTTAACAAAAATGCTTACAATTACATCCTCGTTCAGTTTCATCAACAATTCTACTCGTATGCACCCGTATTCGTACTCGTACAATACACAGCTTTTAGATGTATGTACTATTGGTATATACACTCCAATGATCAGCTCTTAGCAGCCCATGTGAGTCTCCTAACACATGTGGGAACCATCATTTGGCAACTAGCATGAAATATCTCATAAAATTACAAAAATATGAGTAATCATTCATGACTTATTTACATGAAAACAAAATTACATATCCTTTATATCTAATCCATACACCAACGACCAAAAACACCTACAAACACTTTCATTCTTCAATTTTATTCATCTAATTGATCTCTCTCAAGTTCTATCTTCAAGTTCTAAGTGTTCTTCATAAATTCCAAAAGTTCTAGTTTCATAAAATCAAGAATACTTCCAAGATTGCAAGTTTACTTCCAAGTTTTCTAAATCCATTCCAAGTAATCATCCAAGATCAAGAAACCTTTGTTACTTATAGTAGGTTATCTTTCTAATACAAGTTAATAATCATATTCAAACTTTAATTCAATTTCTATAACTATAACAATCTTATTTCGAGCGGAAATCTTACTTGAAATTGTTTTCGTGTCATGATTCTGCTTCAAGAACTTTCAAGCCATCCAAGGATCCTTTGAAGCTAGATCTATTTTTCTCATTTCCAGTAGGTTTATCCAAGGAACTTAAGGTAGTAATGATGTTCATAACATCATTCGATTCATACATATAAAGCTATCTTATTCTAAGGTTTAAACTTGTAATCACTAGAACATAGTTTAGTTAATTCTAAACTTGTTCGCAAATAAAAGTTAATCCTTATAACTTGACTTTTAAAATCAACTAAACACATGTTCTATATCTATATTATATGCTAACTTAATGATTTAAAACCTGGAAACACGAAAAACACCGTAAAACCGGATTTACGCCGTCGTAGTAACACCGCGGGCTGTTTTGGGTTAGTTAATTAAAAACTATGATAAACTTTGATTTAAAAGTTGTTATTCTGGAAAAATGATTTTTATTATGAACATGAAACTATATCCAAAAATTATGGTTAAACTCAAAGTGGAAGTATGTTTTCTAAAATGGTCATCTAGACGTCGTTCTTTCGACTGAAATGACTACCTTTACAAAAACGACTTGTAACTTATTTTTCCGAATATAAACCTATACTTTTTCTGTTTAGATTCATAAAATAGAGTTCAATATGAAACCATAGCAATTTGATTCACTCAAAACGGATTTAAAATGAAGAAGTTATGGGTAAAACAAGATTGGATAATTTTTCTCATTTTAGCTACGTGAAAATTGATAACAAATCTATTCCAACCATAACTTAATCAACTTGTATTGTATATTATGTAATCTTGAGATACCATAGACACGTATACAATGTTTCGACCTATCATGTCGACACATCTATATATATTTCGGAACAACCATAGACACTCTATATGTGAATGTTGGAGTTAGCTATACAGGGTTGAGGTTGATTCCAAAATATATATAGTTTGAGTTGTGATCAATACTGAGATACGTATACACTGGGTCGTGGATTGATTCAAGATAATATTTATCGATTTATTTCTGTACATCTAACTGTGGACAACTAGTTGTAGGTTACTAACAAGGACAGCTGACTTAATAAACTTAAAACATCAAAATATATTAAAAGTGTTGTAAATATATTTTGAACATACTTTGATATATATGTATATATTGTTATAGGTTCGTGAATCAACCAGTGGCCAAGTCTTACTTCCCGACGAAGTAAAAATCTGTGAAAGTGAGTTATAGTCCCGCTTTTAAAATCTAATATTTTTGGGATGAGAATACATGCAGGGTTTATAAATGATTTACAAAATAGACACAAGTACGTGAAACTACATTCTATGGTTGAATTATCGAAATCGAATATGCCCCTTTTTATTAAGTCTGGTAATCTAAGAATTAGGGAACAGACACCCTAATTGACGCGAATCCTAAAGATAGATCTATTGGGCCTAACAAACCCCATCCAAAGTACCGGATGCTTTAGTACTTCGAAATTTATATCATATCTGAAGGGTGTCCCGGAATGATGGGGATATTCTTATATATGCATCTTGTTAATGTCGGTTACCAGGTGTTCACCATATGAATGATTTTTATCTCTATGTATGGGATGTGTATTGAAATATGAAATCTTGTGGTCTATTGTTACGATTTGATATATATAGGTTAAACCTATAACTCACCAACATTTTTGTTGACGTTTAAAGCATGTTTATTCTCAGGTGAATACTAAGAGCTTCCGCTGTTGCATACTAAAATATGGACAAGATTTGGAGTCCATGTTTGTATGATATTGTGTAAAAACTGCATTCAAGAAACTGATTTCGATGTAACATATTTGTATTGTAAACCATTATGTAATGGTCGTGTGTAAACAGGATATTTTAGATTATCATTATTTGATAATCTACGTAAAGCTTTTTAAACCTTTATTTATGAAATAAAGGTTATGGTTTGTTTTAAAAATGAATGCAGTCTTTGAAAAACGTCTCATATAGAGGTCAAAACCTCGCAACGAAATCAATTAATATGGAACGTTTTTAATCAATAAGAACGGGACATTTCAGTTGGTATCCGAGCGTTGGTCTTAGAGAACCAGAAAATTTGCATTAGTGTGTCTTATCGAGTTTGTTAGGATGCATTAGTGAGTCTGGACTTCGACCGTGTTTTCTTTAAAAATGATTGCTTAACATTTTTGTTGGAAACTATATATTATTAACATGTATATATTATGTGATATATTAATCTCTTAACATGTTTGATATTGTGTGATAGATGTCTACCTCTAGCACAAATCCCATTGACTCAAATAATAATAACGAAGAGTCAAATATATATTGGACTGATTCACAAGTTCCCGAAGAAGAACTGGAAGAAGAATCAGAACCGGAAGAAGAATCAGAACCGGAAGAGGAGGAACCGGAGGAGGAAATAGAACCAGTGGAGGAAATAATAAAACGGTTAAGTAAAAAAAAAATCCTCAACCAACTGACCAAGGTTAATTATGGTCAATGGTGTTTCCGCCAAGGAAGCAAAATATTGGGAGGATTACCAATTCTCCGATGAATCGGATTCCGACGAGAATTCCGATGATGTTATAGAAATTACCCCAACTAAATTTAAAAAGGCAAAAGAAAATAATAAGGGAAAGGGCATAAAAATAGAGAAATCTAATTCGAACCCCGATGAACTTTATATGTATCGTCAACCCCCGAAGCCCTTAAGTTGTAACAATGACCCGGGAACCTCTAAACCACCAGGTTTTTCTAGACCAATGTGGAAAATGACAGCTCGTATTAGGGGAACATCATATATCCCTAGAAACTTGGCAAAACGAACCAAAACCAAAGAAGAAGAAACGAGCGAGTCGGAATAAGATAGTTGTATACGTGTGGTGTAATATATGTAATATAGTGTGCTTATGCTTTATGATATATGTAAAAATTTCTTGTATTAATAAGTATTTTTTTCATGAATCTAACTCTTGTCTATTTTACAGTATAAAAACACAAAATGGATAGACAACCCAATATTTTAAGAGACCTACCCAGAGACATGATTGATGAAATCTTGTCTAGAGTCGGTCAGAATTCCTCGGCACAACTATTTAAGGCGAGATCAGTTTGTAAGACATTCGAAGAACGTTCCAAGAATGTCTTGGTTTATAAGATACTTTCATTTGAAAGATGGGGGATATCACATTGGGAAACCCATAAGTTACGATGTGTTTACTTTGACGCATATATTGCGGGGAACCCAAATGCTATTTTACGCAACGGGTTAAGAAATTATTTTGACTCAATGTATCCGAATATAGGACTTCATGATTTAGAAAAAGCGGGTAACATGCAACATAAAGAAGCATGCTATGCTTACGGGTTAGTAATGTTCGCTTCTCACCAAAGTGAGAAAAAGAACATCGGGCTACAACTATTAAACAAAACGTTCCCACAAGTGACGGAGTCGGTAATTGGGGTAAGAAATGAGGTTTTTAGATTGTTACGGGACTGTTGGTCATTACGTAACCCTCGTCCCTTTGACGACGTTACAACACGCTGTCTTATCAACGGCCATAACGGTTATGTTCCACAAGACCAAGGATGGGAAGTAGTCCTAGTAAAACCAGAATGCATGACTTGTTTCTGGACGTATGAATTACGTGTCTTTATTGCCTTTGCTGAACGACTTGTGTACTAGCTAGAATTATCTTCACAACTATCTTGTATCAAAGTTATTGTGTGCTATATTTCATGCTTTATGTAAAATAAGCGGTATTGTAAGTTTGTAAAATATTGTATAAAAGTTTGAACGCGAAATATTATTATAATCAGTTTTTCATATAGAATTGTAGTAGTTGAATTGTATATTAGCTACTAAGTATGAACTTAACGGGTAGGTACTACCCGAATTTAAACTTATAAAACGCTAATATAAAGAAAAAGCTTTTATAAATGAGTTCATATTATACTACGAAATACTATTAACTACTCTTAATATTCTGTATGATTAACTTGTTCCATTTGACTATTTTGAAGGAAATGGCACCGACTACTCGACACACCGTGAATATGAATTAAGAGGAATTCCGTACTTTTCTAGCTTCAAACATAGCCGCAGTACAGGCTGCGCTACATACCAACAATAACCTTGGATCTAGCAGTACAGGAAATCGTGTAGGATGCACCTACAAAGAATTCACTGCCTGCAAACCTTTGGAATTTGATGGAACCGAAGGACCGATCGGATTGAAACGGTGGACCGAGAAGGTCGAATCGGTGTTTGCCATAAGTAAGTGTACTGAAGAGGACAAAGTGAAGTACGCTACGCATACCTTCACAGGTTCTGCGTTAACATGGTGGAATACCTATCTAGAGCAAGTGGGACAAGATGATGCGTACGCACTACCGTGGTCAGTATTCAAGCACTTGATGAACGAGAAGTACCGTCCCAGAACCGAGGTCAATAAGCTCAAGACAGAACTTAGAGGGTTACGAACCCAAGGATTTGATATTACCACGTACGAAAGACGATTCACAGAATTGTGCCTATTGTGTTCGGGAGCGTTCGAAGATGAGGAAGAGAAGATCGACGCGTTTGTGAAAGGATTACCGGAAAGAATCCAAGAAGATATAAGTTCACATGAGCCCGCCTCCATACAACAGGCATGTAGAATGGCTCACAAACTAGTGAACCAGATTGAGGAAAGAATTAAAGAACAGACGGCTGAAGAGGCCAATGTGAAGCAAGTCAAAATAAAGTGGGAGGAAAACGGTGATAAGAATCACCAATACAACAACAGCAATTACAATAATAATCGCAACAATTATCCCAACAATCGAAACATCAATCGCAACTACAACAAACGTCCCAACAACAACAACAACAACAACAATAACAACTACAACAATCATCCCAACAATAATAACAACCGCAACAACAACAACAATCAGAAGCAGCTATGCCAAAGGTGTGAAAAGTATCACTCGGGGTTCTGCACCAAATTTTGCAACAAGTGTAAAAGAAATGGTCATAGCGCGGCGAAGTGTAAGGTCTACGGACCAGGGGTTAACAGAACGAAAGGAACAAATGGTGTCGGAACGAGTAATGGCGGAGCAAGTAGTGTCGGAGCAAGTTATGCCAATGTAGTTTGTTATAAATGTGGAAAACCGGGCCACATTATTAGAAATTGCCTGAACCAGGAGAACACGAATGGAAAAGGCCGCGGAAGAGTTTTCAATATTAATGCGGCAGAGGCACAGGAAGATCCGGAGCTTGTTACGGGTACGTTTCTTATTGACAATAAATCTGCTTACGTTTTATTTGATTCGGGTGCAGATAGAAGCTATATGAGTAGAGATTTTTGTGCTAAATTAAGTTGTCCATTGACGCCGTTGGATAGTAAATTTTTACTCGAATTAGCAAACGGTAAATTAATTTCAGCAGATAATATATGCCGGAATCGAGAAATTAAACTGGGTAGCAAAATATTTAAGATTGATTTGATACCAGTAGAGTTAGGGAGTTTTGATGTAATAGTTGGCATGGACTGGCTGAAGAAGGTGAAAGCAGAGATCGTATGTTATAAAAATGCAATTCGCATTATACGAGAAAAAGGAAAACCCTTAATAGTGTACGGAGAAAAGGGCAACACGAAGCTACATCTTATTAGTAATTTGAAGGCACAAAAACTAATAAGAAAAGGTTGATATGCTATTCTAGCACACGTCGAGAAAGTACAAACTGAAGAAAAGAGCATCAATGATGTTCCCGTCGCAAAAGAATTTCCCGATGTATTTCTGAAAGAATTACCGGGATTACCCCCACATCGATCCGTTGAATTTCAAATAGATCTTGTACCAGGAGCTGCACCAATAGCTCGTGCTCCTTACAGACTCGCACCCAGCGAGATGAAAGAACTGCAAAGCCAACTGCAAGAACTATTAGAACGTGGTTTCATTTGACCAAGCACATCACCATGGGGAGCTCCTGTTTTGTTTGTCAAGAAGAAGGATGGTACATTTAGGTTGTGTATTGACTACAGAGAGTTGAACAAACTTACCATCAAAAACCGTTATCCACTGCTGAGAATTGATGACTTATTTGATCAACTACAAGGCTCGTCAGTTTATTCGAAGATCGATTTACGTTCTGGATATCATCAAATGCGAGTAAAGGAGGATGATATTCCAAAAACTGCTTTTAGGATGCGTTATGGTCATTACGAGTTTATGGTTATGCCGTTTGGATTGACTAACGCACCAGCTGTGTTCATGGACCTTATGAACCGAGTGTGTGGGCCATATCTTGACAAGTTTGTCATTGTTTTCATCGATGACATACTTATTTACTCAAAGAATGATCAAGAGCACGAAGAACATTTGAGAAAAGTGCTAGAAGTATTGAGGAAAGAAAAACTGTACGTTAAGTTTTCAAAGTGTGCATTTTGGTTGGAAGAAGTTCAATTCCTCGGTCACATAGTGAACAAAGAAGGTATCCAGGTGGACCCAGCAAAGATCGAAACCGTTGAAAAGTGAGAAACCCCAAAAACTCCGAAGCACATACGCCAGTTTTTAGGACTAGCTGGTTACTACAGAAGGTTCATCCAAGACTTTTCCAGAATAGTAAAACCCTTGACTGCATTAACGCATAAAGGGAAGAAATTTGAATGGAAGGATGAACAAGAGAAAGCGTCCCAGTTATTGAATAAAAAGCTAACTACGGCACCTATATTGTCATTGCCTAAAGGGAATGATGATTTTGTGATTTATTGTGACGCATCAAAGCAAGGTCTCGGTTGTGTATTAATGCAACGAACGAAGATGATTGCTTATGCGTCTAGACAATTGAAGATTCACGAAAAAAATTATACGACGCATGATTTGGAATTAGGCGCGGTTGTTTTTGCATTAAAGACTTGGAGGCACTACTTATATGGGGTCAAAAGTATTATATATACCGACCACAAAAGTCTTCAACACATATTTAATCAGAAACAACTGAATATGAGGCAGCGTAGGTGGATTGAATTGTTGAATGATTACGACTTTGAGATTCGTTACCACCCGGGGAAGGCAAATGTGGTAGCCGACGCCTTGAGCAGAAAGGACAGAGAACCCATTCGAGTAAAATCTATGAATATAATGATTCACACTAACCTTACTACTCAAATAAAAGAGGCGCAACAAGGAGTTTTAAAAGAGGGAAATTTAAAGGATGAAATACCCAAAGGATCGGAGAAGCATCTTAATATTCGGGAAGACGGAACCCGATATAGGGCTGAAAGAATTTAGGTACCAAAATTTGGAGATATGAGAGAAATGGTACTTAGAGAAGCTCATAAAACCAGATACTCAATACATCCTGGAACGAGGAAGATGTACAAGGATCTTAAGAAACATTTTTGGTGGCCAGGTATGAAAGCCGATATTGCTAAATATGTAGGAGAATGTTTGACGTGTTCTAAGGTCAAAGCTGAACATCAGAAACCATCAGGTCTACTACAACAATCTGAAATCCCGGAATAGAAATGGGAAAACATTACCATGGATTTCATTACTAAATTGCCAAGGACTGCAAGTAGTTATGATACTATTTGGGTAATAGTTGATCGTCTCACCAAGTCAGCACACTTCCTGCCAATAAGAGAAGATGACAAGATGGAGAAGTTAGCACGACTGTATTTGAAGGAAGTCGTCTCCAGACATGGAATACCAATCTCTATTATCTCTGATAGGGATGGCAGATTTATTTCAAGATTCTGGCAGACATTACAGCAAGCATTGGGAACTCGTCTAGACATGAGTACTGCCTATCATCCACAAACTGATGGGCAGAGCGAAAGGATGATACAAACTCTTGAAGACATGCTACGAGCTTGTGTTATTGATTTCGGAAACAGTTGGGATCGACATCTACCGTTAGCAGAATTTTTCTACAACAACAGCTACCATTCAAGCATTGAGATGGCGCCGTTTGAAGCACTTTATGGTAGAAAGTGCAGGTCTCCGATTTGTTGGAGTGAAGTGGGGGATAGACAGATTACGGGTCCGGAGATAATACAAGAAACTACCTAGAAGATCATCCAAATTCAACAACGGTTGAAAACCGCCCAAAGTCGACAAAAGAGCTACGCTGGCATTAAAAGAAAAGATATAGAATTTGAAATTGGAGAGATGGTCATGCTTAAGGTTTCACCTTGGAAAGGCGTTGTTCGATTTGGTAAATGGGGGAAACTAAATCCAAGGTACATTGGACCATTCAAGATTATAGATCGTGTCGGACCAGTAGCTTACCAACTGGAGCTACCTCAACAACTCGCGGCTGTACATAACACTTTCCACGTCTCAAATTTGAAGAAATGTTTTGCTAAAGAAGATCTCACTATTCTGTTGGACGAAATCCAAATCAATGAAAAACTTCAATTCATTGAAGAACCCGTCGAAATAATGGATCATGAGGTTAAGAGACTTAAACAAAACAAGATACCGATTGTTAAGGTTCGATGGAATGCTCGTAGAGGACCCGAGTTCACCTGGGAGCGTGAAGATCAGATGAAGAAGAAATACCCGCATTTATTTCTAGAAGATACGTCAACACCTCCAACTGCTTAAAATTTCGGGACGAAATTTATTTAACGGGTAGGTACTGTAGTGACCCGAACTTTTCCATGTTTATATATATATATTAAATGAAATTGTTATTTACATTATTAAGTGTTTCCAACATGTTAAGCAATCAAACTTGTTAAGACTTGATTAATTGAAATAGGTTTCATATAGACAATTGACCACCCAAGTTGACCGGTGATTCACGAACGTTAAAACTTGTAAAAACTATACGATGACATATATATGATTATATATATAGTTAACATGATTTTATTATAAGTATGTATCTCATTAGGTATTTTAACAATGAGTTATATACATAAAAATGAAACTATTAATTTAAGAAACTCGAAAACGATATATATAACGATTATCGTTATAACAACGTCTTACTAGGTACATATGAATCATATTAAGATATTGATACACTTGGTTAATTATGTTAAATGATAAGTAAATATATTATTAAGTATATTAACAATGAAATACATATGTAAAAATAAGACTACTAACTTAATGATTTCGAAACGAGACATATATGTAACGATTATCGTTGTAACGACATTTAACTGTATATATATCATACTAAGATATATTATATATCATAATATCATGATAATATAACAATTTAACATCTAATTTGTTATAATAAACAATGGGTTAACAACATTCAACAAGATCGTTAACCTAAAGATTTCAAAACAACGTTTACATGTAACGACTAACGATGACTTAACGACTCAGTTAAAATGTATATACATGTAGTGTTTTAATATGTATTCATACACTTTTGAAAGACTTCAAGACACTTATCAAAATACTTCTACTTAACAAAAATGCTTACAATTACATCCTCGTTCAGTTTCATCAACAATTCTACTCGTATGCACCCGTATTCGTACTCGTACAATACACATCTTTTAGATGTATGTACTATTGGTATATACACTCCAATGATCAGCTCTTAGCAGCCCATGTGAGTCTCCTAACACATGTGGGAACCATCATTTGGCAACTAGCATGAAATATCTCATAAAATTACAAAAATATGAGTAATCATTCATGACTTATTTACATGAAAACAAAATTACATATCCTTTATATCTAATCCATACACCAACGACCAAAAACACCTACAAACACTTTCATTCTTCAATTTTATTCATCTAATTGATCTCTCTCAAGTTTTATCTTCAAGTTCTAAGTGTTCTTCATAAATTCCAAAAGTTCTAGTTTCATAAAATCAAGAATACTTCCAAGATTGCAAGTTTACTTCCAAGTTTTCTAAATCCATTCCAAGTAATCATCCAAGATCAAGAAACCTTTGTTACTTACAGTAGGTTATATTTCTAATACAAGGTAATAATCATATTCAAACTTTAATTCAATTTCTATAACTATAACAATCTATTTCGAGCGGAAATCTTACTTGAAATTGTTTTCGTGTCATGATTCTGCTTCAAGAACTTTCAAGCCATCCAAGGATCCTTTGAAGCTAGATCTATTTTTCTCATTTCCAGTAGGTTTATCCAAGGAACTTGAGGTAGTAATGATATTCATAACATCATTCGATTCATACATATAAAGCTATCTTATTCGAAGGTTTAAACTTGTAATCACTATAACATAGTTTAGTTAATTCTAAACTTGTTCGCAAATAAAAGTTAATCCTTCTAACTTGACTTTTAAAATCAACTAAACACATGTTCTATATCTATATTATATGCTAACTTAATGATTTAAAACCTGGAAACACGAAAAACACTGTAAAACCGGATTTACGCCGTCGTAGTAACACCGCGGGCTGTTTTGGGTTAGTTAATTAAAAACTATGATAAACTTTGATTTAAAAGTTGTTATTCTGGGAAAATGATTTTTATTATGAACATGAAACTATATCCAAAAATTATGGTTAAACTCAAAGTGGAAGTATGTTTTCTAAAATGGTCATCTAGACGTCGTTCTTTCGACTGAAATGACTACCTTTACAAAAACGACTTGTAACTTAATTTTCCGACTATAAACCTATACTTTTTCTGTTTATATTCATAAAATAGAGTTCAATATGAAACCATAGCAATTTGATTCACTCAAAACGGATTTAAAATGAAGAAGTTATGGGTAAAACGAGATTGGATAATTTTTCTCATTTTTGCTACGTGAAAATTGATAACAAATCTATTCCAACCATAACTTAATCAACTTGTATTGTATATTATGTAATCTTGAGATACCATAGACACGTATACAATGTTTCGACCTATCATGTCGACACATCTATATATATTTCGGAACAACCATAGACACTCTATATGTGAATGTTGGAGTTAGCTATACAGGGTTGAGGTTGATTCCAAAATATATATAGTTTGAGTTGTGATAAATACTGAGATACGCATACACTGGGTCGTGGATTATTCAAGATAATATTTATCGATTTATTTCTGTACATCTAACTGTGGACAACTAGTTGTAGGTTACTAACGAGGACAGCTGACTTAATAAACTTAAAACATCAAAATATATTAAAAGTGTTGTAAATATATTTTGAACATACTTTGATATATATGTATATATTGTTATAGGTTCGTGAATCAACCAGTGGCCAAGTCTTACTTTCCGACGAAGTAAAAATCTGTGAAAGTGAGTTATAGTCCCACTTTTAAAATCTAATATTTTTGGGATGAGAATACATGCAAGTTTTATAAATGATTTACAAAATAGACACAAGTACGTGAAACTACATTCTATGGTTGAATTATCGAAATCGAATATGCCCCTTTTTATTAAGTCTGGTAATCTAAGAATTAGGGAACAGACACCATAATTGACGCGAATTCTAAAGATAGATCTATTGGGCCTAACAAACCCCATCCAAAGTACCGGATGCTTTAGTACTTCGAAATTTATATCATATCCGAAGGGTGTCCCGGAATGATGGGGATATTCTTATATATGCATCTTGTTAATGTCGGTTACCAGGTGTTCACCATATGAATAATTTTTATCTCTATGTATGGGATGTGTATTGAAATATGAAATCTTGTGGACTATTGTTACGATTTGATATATATAGGTTAAACCTATAACTCACCAACATTTTTGTTGACGTTTAAAGCATGTTTATTCTCAGGTGAATACTAAGAGCTTCCGCTGTTGCATACTAAAATAAAGACAAGATTTGGAGTCCATGTTTGTATGATATTGTGTAAAAACTGCATTCAAGAAACTGATTTCGATGTAACATATTTGTATTGTAAACCATTATGTAATGGTCGTGTGTAAACAGGATATTTTAGATTATCATTATTTAATAATCTACGTAAAGCTTTTTAAACCTTTATTTATGAAATAAAGGTTATGGTTTGTTTTAAAAATGAATGCAGTCTTTGAAAAACGTCTCATATAGAGGTCAAAACCTCGCAACGAAATCAATTAATATGGAACGTTTTTAATCAATAAGAACGGGACATTTCAATAGGTGTACTGTATTTGAATCTTGTGGTCTATCAAAATGATGAATTTTATTGTTTATGATAAACTTATGAACTCACCAACCTTTTGGTTGACACTTGAAAGCATGTTTATTCTCAGGTATGAAAGAAATCTTCTGCTGTGCATTTGCTCATTTTAGAGATATTACTTGGAATCATTCATGACATATTTCAAAAGGACGTTGCATTCGAGTCGTTGAGTTCATCAAGATTATTATTAAGTCAATTATAGTTGGATATATTATGAAATGGTATGCATACCGTCAACTTTCGATGTAATGAAAGTTTGTCTTTTTAAAAATGAATGCAATGTTTGTAAAATGTATCATATAGAGTTCAAGTACCTCGCGATGTAACCAAATGTAATGTATTCGTCCAGATGGATTAGGATGGGTCATTAAAGAGATAATGTCAGCACTGACCTCACAAAGGTCCTATATTTCGGCAAGATCATATTCATAAAATGTTGGATTCTTGATTGTTCATCAGCACCCATTATTGCACAGACCTTAAATTGTCCATGTATTTCTCAATCACCTCATAAATTGACAACTGATGTGTCATACGCATTTCTAAAAACTCCATCTTGATTATGTTCATGTCAAACACATTGCAGTACTGTTCGCATACCTTCGCGTAAAATTGCTCCCAAGTGATCATTCTAACATGTTCTGGAGGAACACTGGCTATCACAGAATCCCACCACACCATAGCCCTATCTTTTAACAACCTGCTGACATAAGTCACCTATAATTCTGGCTCACACTGACATGCCTCAAATGCTTTTTTAACCTCTCGTAACTAGTTGAGAGTCGTGGGTGGGTCAGAACTTCCTGAGTAGAGAGAAGGTCCACAATCCCTAATTTGTTTAAAGGTATATCTTTTTGGTGGCTGTAATGGTTGTTGGAATTGCTGTTGTGGAAATGATTGTTGATATATGGGTGGCTGAACTTGGTTCTTCATCATTAGATTTTGATACTAGTAGTGAATCTCTGGTGGCATGATGTGCTGAGGGAATTAGTTCTGTAATGGGTATTGGTACTGGTTCTAGTGTATTTGCGATATGGTGGGCGACTGAGCAGTGGCAAAACCCGGTGGTGTATCCTCATTACCCAACTGTCTTGCTAATTCAAGCTCAGCAACCTTATCCTGAGCTTCTTTGAGTTTACTTTCAAGTTCGTGCACATATTCAGCCTGGTAAACCTCTGCATTATCCTCCTCATCTGGAGCATTGAATGTTCTTTGGTGGATCGGGTTTGTAGCGTTCGCATCTCTGTTATCTACCATTTGTGCTACAAAACACTCGTACAAAAGCTTAGTGGATAACTGTTAGTTTACTAAACACTAACATGCACAACATCCTATATTCACTTAGCCCCCATCCCACGCACATGTTTGACTTAACTCAAGGTTTAGGAACAATTACGCACACGTACTTGCTGCTAAACCACGCTCTGATACCAAGTTGTAACACCCTGATGATTTTTTTTATCACGGAGGAAGTATATACATAATTACCAACATAACCTTAGCTAATGTTTACAAACCATAGTTAGGAAATCAATTTAATTATCATTCATTACAACTTTTACAACGACGGTGTTACATAAAAACAGTACAAAGTAAGAAAACATCAGAGTTCAGCTCATAGTCAAACATGTCTTCAACCCGTCCGTAACACCCTTCTAATCAGCAGTACCTAAACCTACAATGGGTGAAAATGTAGGGGAATTAGCACAACTGCTAAGTGAATGGATACTATCTAACAGATCAAGCATAAGAAACTGAACATGCAAGGGTCACAAATACGCTAACGTCCTGAACTAGCATATAACAACTGTCAATATGAGGATCGGCGGCTTGTTTGAGCACACGACTTAGTTGATCAGGCTACAGTCTACCGATAGTCCACTCTATTGAATCCACTACATAACCATCCAGACGCAACACATGCGTCCTTCTATGTAATACTGAACAGACAGTAACGTCTTGACCCGACCAGGCTACCACAGTCGGCCACACACAAACCCAACCTTGTCGCCTTGGTGGGTTCCCAACCTTGCCGCCTCGGTTGGTGTCCAACTAACAGTGCACACATAAGATTAAAGATAATTAGTCATGCAATCGTCCTAACTAGCATGGCAATATCTAACTACACATGGCAATCATACTGAACATAACATAATAATAAAGAGTCGGAACAAGTAGCGTATCAACTACTTAATACTCTATCCGGAGATAGACTCACTCACCGAACACCAGCAACTAGCTCAGATATTCTATTACTGAGCTGCTTCCTTATCCTTATCACCTGAACATAAGGCAAATCAAGTTAGTTTCTGTCCGTTAGCACGAGACAGCACAATACAGCAAATCAGTATTAAAAGTGCCACTAAAAGTCTACTCAATACTTATACATTTTCAGAATTTACATTCTGATTACCATAAGACACGTGGGCAGCATAACGGCTAAGTATCAACACTTAATAAAATATTCTGCTCACAAAGACACGGTCGACTGACTCACATAGTCGGCCGACTGTGTCCACAGACTCGGTCGAGTGTCTTCTCACTCGTTCGGCTGACTAAGTTAAATCATTAGGTAAGAATTCAGACACTCGGTTGAGTGAGTCACTCAACCGGTCGATCGTCAGAGTCACTCGGTCGATTGTCAAAGACAATCGGCCGAGTGTGTTCTTCAGCAGCTGATGCTGCAAAAGCTACGGGTTTCACCCCCAATTCACCAAATCTTAGGTTTCATCTCGTGAACCTATATGCAAAGTTTCAGATTCTAACTCCTAGATTTGAGCTCGAATTCGTGAGTCAAAGATTTGGGGGGAAAAAGTCAACAATTTCTTCATATCTCAAATTCATTATCTATATGATGTTTCAGCTTAAATTGACGATTGACGAGCATTAGATGCAATATTTTAAGCAACTTTCATGTAAAACGCCTTCGATTAATGTTACGAATTCATGTTCATCGTTCATCATATGGTTCATTGAGTTTGCCGGTACAGCTGGTTCACTCAGGAATCCTTCACTATATATATATATATATATATATATATATATATATATATATATATATATATATATATATATATATATATATATAGAGAGAGAGAGAGAGAGAGAGAGAGATTTAATCAAGAGGGAAGCACTTTTTTGAGGAAAAATGGGGGGAAGTAATTTTTTTTCGTTTTTAAAAAAAACTTTGTTCACGAACATTATAGATTAGATGAAAATATGAACATTTAAAAAAGACACTTTGTGATGAATGTTATTATTTTGGCGGGAAAACGCTCGAAGAAAAAAATAAAAACATTCAATATATTGAATGTTTTGCTGCTGAGTTTTTTTAAGGGGTTAGAAATTAGGGTTTAGAAATTAGGGGGTTATAAATTAGTGTTTAGCTATTAGGGTTTAGAAATTAGGGTTTTGGGTTTAGAAATTAGGGTTTAGGGTTTATAAATTAGGGTTTAGATTGAATATTTTAACACGAACGGTTTAGAGTTTAGGGTTTAGGGTTTAGGGTTTAGGGTTTACGGAGTAAACCCGAAAACCCTAAACCCTAAACCCTAAACTCTAAATCGGGCTAAATTCGAAAAAAACACTTCACACAAGATGAAAACAAAACGATGCAAATAAACTCAGCAGCAAAACATTCAATGCATTGAATGTTTTTATTTTTTTCTTCGAGCGTTTTCCCGCCAAAATAATGACATTCATCACAAAGTGTCTTTTTTAAATGTTCATATTTTTATCTAATCTATAATGTTCGTGAACAAAGTTTTTTCAAAAAACGAAAAAAAAAATTTGCTTCCCCCTTCCTCTCAAAAAAGTGCTTCCCTCTTGATTATGACCATATATATATATATATATATATATATATATATATATATATATATATATATATATATATATATACTAGGTTTTTGAGCCCGTGCGTTGCACGGTTGAGTTAAAAATGTGCAAAAAGGCGTAATTTTATAAAGAGTTATTTTTTTTATTTAAGAGCTCGTGGTGTTGGTTTTAGAGTCCGTGCGTTGGACGGTGACAAAATAATCGTGCAAAATTAATTGATTTTTTCAAACAGTTATTCTTTAGAGTTCAAGCGCTTGTGTTTTTAACAAAGTTTAAAAGTGGTTTTAGGTGTCACATAAAAGCACGTTAGTAAAGTTTAAGTTATATTATTTTACAATTATTGTATATACAATCATTTTTTTGAATAAAAGTGTAACCCGCGAGTTTAATTTTAGAAAAGTTGTTAGTCATTTTAGCAAAATAAGTGTATTCGGGGAGTCGTTATGTATAATTAATATTATAATACTTATATTTGCATGGTCATAAATATTTATCGATAAAAAGAAATGCTCCGTTTCTATTACATCGAAGATCCGTGTCGAATAAAATTTATTGCGTATAGTTCGTGAAATTATTTGGAGTTGAATGGTGATGGCGGTGGAACCTAACTCGCAGTGAACAGAAAATAAATCCGTTCAAAAATTTTGGTGAATTTTGTTTGAAAAGTTTATATTAAATAGTGAATTTACCTTTTATATCACTGAAATTATATTATACCCCTAATAAATTACAATAAGTACCCAAATGTAAGAGGATAAATAGTAGATTTGAAGGAAAAGACAAAAAAGGAATTTGTCGACATATTTTATATATATATATATATATATATATATATATATATATATATATATATATAAAATATGTTTCAGAGCCCGTGCATTGCATTGGATAAAATAATCGTGCAAAATTAATTTATTATTTCAAACAATTTTTCTTTTAAGTTTAAGAATTTGTGATTAAAATTTAATTTTTATTAATAGAGTAATGAAAGATTGTGTCTTCTCAAGTTAAATTCCCCCTTAACGATAATGAACGGACTACGGCGTTTTTTACATGTCTTGGTGGGATTATCTCTTCTAACTTGCTTTACTTTCGTTTTGGTTTATCCTATGTGTACATTTCTCGTTTTGTTGAAAGATTGTAACTTGTATATTCTTACCTATATTAAAAAAATAAAAATAAATAAAAATAAAAAAAATTCTTACCTATATTAATAAAATGTTTCTCTTTGCCAAAAAAAAAAAAAAAAGAGTAATGAAATAATCTCATATTTTTAACCGTATTTTATTGAATTATTTTTATTTTTACTTACGGTTTATGGAATTACGAATTAATTTAAGGGTAAAATGTAAAAAGGAATATGGTTATCACATATGTAGAAGATCGGGAGTGGTTATCCTAATGAGTATCATTAATTTTATTGGAACAGAATCTTCTATGTATTCTATATGGGGATGATTCTTACACACATTTTTTTTATCCTCACACACTAATTGAGTATTATTAGAAGAGTAAAAGGTTAAAATAGGTGTGTGAGAATCATCCCCCATTCTATATGGAATATTTATGGGAGTGTTAGAGTTTTGAGGAAAGTTTTCATATATAATTCATAAATTATATGAAAATTGTTTTATAATAATGTATGTATATATATATATATATATATATATATATATATATATATATATATATATATATATATATATATATATATATGGGCAGGATCAATGGGGAAGTAACCAATCGAGGGGAAGTGGGGGGAAGCAAATTTTTTTTTTTTTTTTTTTTAATTTTTTTGGAATTTTTTTTCCGGCATCAAGATCACACGAAAATATGAACATTTAGAAGAGACACTTCGTGATGAATGTTATTATTTAGGCGGGAAAACGATCGACAAAAATAACATTCAAGATAATATTGTTCGTGAAGAATATGAACGTTTTTTTTCTTCATGTTTTGTGAAGTAAAATTTAGCCTGATTTAGAGTTTAGGGTTTAGGGTTTAGGGCTTAGGGTTTAGGGTTTGGTGTTTTGGGTTTATTCCATAAACCCAAAACACCAAACCCTAAAACTTAAGCCCTAAGCCCTAAACCCTAAACTCTAAACCGTTCGTGTTAAAAACTCAATCTAAATCCTAAATCTAAACCCTAAATCTAAACCCTAATATCTAAACCCTAATATCTAAACCCCAATAGCTAAAACCTCAACATACGTTCGAAAAACACGATAATTGTTATATATTACTTCTTCGAGCGTTTTCCCGCCAAAATATAAACATTTATCACAAAGTGTCTCTACTAAATGTTCATATTTTCATCTCATCTATAATGTTCGTGAACAAAGTTTTTTCAAAAAACGAAAAGAAAAAAAAAGTTTTTGCTACCCCCCGCTTCCCCCCGATTGGTTACTTCCCTCTTGATCCTACCACTATATATATATATATATATATATATATATATATATATATATATATATATATATATATATATATATATATATATATATATATATATATATATATATATATATATATAAAACGTGATTTTATTTTTATAAACGAATAAATCCAAACAAAGGATCGTTACCCTATCTTCACATGATCGAGAAACACATGGTCAACACTCAAGAGTCAGCACGCACTACAATTGACAGGCACCAAAGACTAAACTCATTCACCTACTATGTTTATTTTTTTTTTTTTAAATAAAGAATTTTAAGAAATACGTTTGCACCAAATATGATTTGTTGCCGGATTATACATCGAACATTAGACTAACAACTAATATCATTATAAATTTTCTTAAAAATCGACGAACGATTTAACATGCGTGTTCTTTAGTCTATAACTAATATCACAACACCAATAAATTAAAAACCAACTGTGAACATTATATTATATATTTAGTTATTTTACTTCTCTATTTTTTCTTTGAAATTTTATTAGAAAAAAGGCTCTATCAAAAAGCTAGAATCAACAAAATAAAAAGGACTTATGATTAGCAACTTTGTCCCGAATAATAATCCCCTCCATAGTTATTAGAAAAGGGCTTGTATTAACAAAGGCCACACTGAAAACAAATTCCTTTGTTAGACTAGCGTTAATTAATATAAAAGTGGCAGCAGATTAAAGACACATGCTAACCTAATCTCATCACAAACTACCAAAACTGAGAACATCTAACATATGATTAACGAACCTCCAACTAACCGAATTATAAGCTTTTTCAAAATCCACCATCAACACCATTAATTTTCTTTTCTTCCTTTTAAACCACTCCATTATTATTCACCTATATATACATATACATAATATCTCATTCCAACAACCACACAACGTACTATCTCACTACCACATTAACTAAAAGTAACACAAAATGGGGACAATAGTTTTGTATCCATCCACATTCATGGGTCACCTTATTTCAATGGTAGAACTCGGTAAACTCATCATTAAACATCATCCTTCCTACACTATTTCCATCCTCACCCTCACCAGTTCCTTCAACACCGGTTCCACCACCACCTACATCCGTCACATCTCCGCCACCGTCCCCGCCATCACCTTCCACCACCTTCCCCAAATTCCACTCAACCTCGACGCCTACCCGACTTCAGAAGCCATCGGTTTCGACTTAATCAAACGAAGCGTCCATAACGTTGCACAAGCCCTTAATACCATTTCTCCTTGCGCATTAATTATCGATCTTTTTTGCACTTCAGCTATGGCAGCAACAGTATCAATAAACGTCCCGGTTTACTACTTTATTACTTCGGGCGCTTGTTGCGTCGTTAAGCTTCTTTACTTCCCAATACTCGATCAAATATACGAAGGAAGTTTTAGAGACATGAACAAACTTATTTATTCACCCGGCATGCCACCCATCCCATCACGTGACATGCCCATGCCGGTTCTTGATAGAAACTCGGCTGATTATTTGAACTTTCTCGAACTCTCACATTACTTGCCTAAATCGTCCGGGATTATCGTAAACACGTTCGATTCACTTGAACCGAAACCGATTAAAGCAATTAGGGATGGATTGTGTGTTGAAGGTCAGCCTACACCACCACTTTATTGCATCGGGCCGCTTCTTTCGGACGGTGGTAATGATCATCATGAATGTTTAAGTTGGCTCGATTCGCAACCGAACAAAAGTGTTGTGTACTTAAGCTTTGGAAGTGAATGCATGTTTTCAGTTGATCAGTTGAAAGATATTGCAAATGGGCTTGAAAGGAGTGGACATAGGTTTTTATGGGTTATAAGAAGTCCACCAACGACTACAAAAAATGAACAATTTCAACTAAATTCATTGCTTGATTTAACAAAGTTGTTGCCAGACGGGTTCTTATGTCGTACAAAGGATCGAGGTTTTGTAGTGAAGAACTGGGCCCCACAAGTGAAAGTACTGAGTCACGAGTCAATTGGTGGGTTTGTGACTCATTGTGGGTGGAACTCGGTATTGGAAGCGACACGCGCGGGTGTGCCAATGTTAGCGTGGCCGTTGTATGCTGAACAACGGTTGAATAAGATTGTGATGGTTGAGGAAATGAAATTGGCTCTACCGATTGATGAGTCGGACAATGGGACCGTAACGAGTGAGGAGATCGAGAAGCGAGTTAGACAGTTGATGGAGTCGAATGAAGGGAAGATTGTTCGAGATGTTTTGATCAAAAGGAAGAAAGATGCCGCGAGAGCGATGAGTGATGTGTGCGGGTCGTCTCGTTTGGCGCTTGCTAAATTGGTCGAGTCGTGGCAGCCGACCGTGATACATTGAGCGAACAATGTAATCATCTTTACTCAATACTCGAGATTTATTTAGGATGAAAATGAGAGGAGATTGATGGATTAAAAAATAACAGCGATTGAGTTTTAAATTTCAGCGAAATTGAGTGGAGATGAGATTAGGAAGGATAGTACATTTAGATTTTGTCAGTACAACACTCTCATCCCTTTTCTTCTCCACTCTTTTTCGCTAAAAGAAAAACTCGAGAATACAACCTAAGTAATGTAAATCATCGTATTTACCTTTTATATAAATTAATAAACAAAAAATTATTACTCCACTTATATATAGTCTACACGTACGTGAAAAACTCCTTCAATCACTAACAATCAAACTTGGCGTAAAATTAAAGAGTGTGAAAAATTCCGTTAATGTTAAAAGAAAATTAGGTGAAACATATCTATACTTTCTATTAAAATTGTAAAATGATAATGTCATAATAAAGCTATTTTCTTTTATTAAAAAAAATCAAAAATAAAAAGAAAAAATTTGTGAGGCTCTTGATGATGTCATTAACACTAATTAATTAAATTTATTTTATATAATTAAAAATTTTAATATGTAATTATCCTCATATACACACTAGATTTACATATCCATATCACCATTTAAATAATACTCCGTATTTTTTTTTCTTTTAATATTTAAGATTTGAGATGCCATTTTCCTTTTGCAAAAACTCAAAAACTAAAGACCCCCAAAAGCTTGGCCAGTAAATTAATCACTAATCTCTTCATTTTTGAAGAAAAAATCACTACCATTTTACATGAAATTTCATTACGAACCAAACCCAACTGGTCTTGCCAGATTCCGAGCCCCCCACACCACCCGGAGTAACCACCGGAGTTTTACTTTTTCCGACGACTATAAAAGCATTTCCGCCAGATTTCCGGCACGTGAGTCATCACCGCCTACGACTCGGGCATTGGGTTGTGTTTTGAAGTATTGATGGAAGCAGTGGCATTTTCGTATATATCATCTCCGTTCATTAGTACGTTGCCAACATGAAAAGTTTTGGGTATTGGGAGGGTAATCAACCATGAGTTGTACTAAAAGATTAATATTTTCTCCATCAAGATTTAAGATAACCAAGTTGTATGTTTCATAGGGTTTGAAGAAAGATTGTAAGTTTGTCTTTAAGATTGATGTGATAATTTGGTGAGAGGGATTTTGGTTTGTGGATTTGAAGGTTTTAATAAAAGAATTTTTGCTTGAATGAGACCTTCCATTGTTACCATACTTCTAAACTGAAAAGATAAGAAATGAGTAAAAGAGATGAATGTGAAGAAAATTAATGTGTTAAATTAGTTTTGATACAAAGTTTGATGCATAACATAGTCAATAATATTAGTTTCTTGAAACCATAATTGATTATCAATACAAGTTAAATTAAATGACTTTAACATTCACATCCACTCTATATCTAAAATATATCATTAAACTGTTTCGTTTAAACAAACTCGTGGTTCCACGGGTCATTTCACTAGTAACTACTCCATAATTTTGTTAGACCACTCTTATCCATGACACCCGTCATGCTACCACATTGCTGCCACATCAGCGCCACCTCATCAACTTCTTCCTAAGACTTACCCATCACATTCCCTAGTATCCATGACATACCTTTTTACCATCAAATGGATCCACTTAAATTAATTAATTAATACAATGTACCACTCTTTATCCGTAAATTACAAATATATAAAGCAAATCAGCGTGATGCAAATCGCCATCCAACGACATTTTCTTTCGCGGTCATTCAAGGAAACTCCTTTGACACCTTCCTAACATTGGTGCCGTTGAAGGAAACTCCAAAGAAGCCCCAACGACGGCCCGCTGTGAGTGGTCTTAGTGTATATACTTTATGAAAATGTTTAAGATTTACAGGACGCGTGAATCGTGAAAAGTATGGGCCCATCAATTATATGAAGAAAATAATGTATTGTATCCACTAAGATATGATTCGCAAATTAAACGTACAAATAGATTAATCTAAAAAAAAGGCACGAGAAGAGATAAGTAAATTAAACTCTTTATGCATATATCAGTTTTTTAACATCCATGCATATCTATTTTGATATGTTATTAGAGTGCTCCCAACGGCTCGCCCAGGAAGTCGCCCAGCTGGGCGCCGATGGCACGACCACCACTCAGGTGCCGCCCACAGGTCGCCCAGCCTCCTCCGCCCTCCTCTTCGCCTATTTCAAGCAGATCTGTGGAC
Organism: Rutidosis leptorrhynchoides; assembly: GCF_046630445.1. Lineage (NCBI taxonomy): Eukaryota > Viridiplantae > Streptophyta > Magnoliopsida > Asterales > Asteraceae > Rutidosis > Rutidosis leptorrhynchoides. The sequence continues at coordinate 341,275,729 of NC_092341.1, forward strand.
GGAGATTATTGTTTTCTTCTTCTTCTTTTTTTTTTTTTTTTGTGTGTGTGTAATTTATTTGTTTTATATTTGATTTTAAAGGAAGAAGAAGAGGAGAGTGAGTGAGAATAAATGGTGAAATGAAGAAGAGAGAAGATGAAGATTAGGTGTATCTTTTTTTTTTTTTTTTTTTTTTGGAAAAGCAACTCTTGTATTAATAATAAAAAAATATAAAATATGTACAATGAATTTAGTTATTAAATTTTAAATTAAATGTAATATAAAAATTAATAATTCTTTTAATATTAACAATAATAAAAGTATTTTTAATTTAATTAATTAATTAAGTGTGGGTCCCAATATTGTGAGGAATGAGTGTCATTGTTGGGAGTGTTTAGTCCTGGGAAGGAAGTGGGAGCTGAATGATTGGTTAGTCCTGGAAGAAGTTATGTCTTGATTGGGAGCACTCCTATATCTAAATTATGATTCTCTTATTGAAATATTGAGTTTTTCATGACATGTGTCTATGTTTTTGATATACACGTAAAGTGGGAATGAGAATGGGAATGATTTTTCCAAAACCTTTAATTTGAGGTTTCGATTCTCATTTTGTCAAACTCTAAGAGTAGCAATCATCTATTCTCATTACCTTAAACACTTTAAAAAATACCTCCTTAATATTACTCAATTTACTGTAATACTCCGTATGTATTTTATAGTTTTACATTATGTAAAAGATGAGCAGTCCATCAAAACATAACTTTTATGGTTTAGTAGTAGGGCAAGGGAGTGAAGGATTAGTCCACACTCCACATGTTGGACCAGGTACTAGCCTGTTGGGACACATGTCCCTTTACAGCTCATACTCAAACTCACAAATTATTAATATGAAACAAGGTCGCAGAAATCGGTTCTCGGGGAGTTCTCGGCAGGGTCTCCAAAACGAGAACTCGGAGAACTCGGGGAGAACTCGGGGAGTTATCGGCGGTTGACTTTCGTTGACTTTTGGGATTTTATCGAGTTTTTTCCGAGATTTGACCGATTTTACCGAGATTTGACCGATTTTTTTTTAGAATTGACCGATTTTTCCGAGATTTGACCGATTTTTTGGAGATTTGACCGATTTTTGGTCGTTGATCGATTTTTTGACCGATTTCAAAACGAGTTCTCGCCAGGAATGAAATTCCGAGTTCTCGCCGAGTTCTCGCCGAGTTCTCCCGATTTTTGCAACCATGATATGAACTAACAGAATGTAAATTAAGACGTTTGAAAAATAAATATGGAGAAAGCCAAATAAGGCTACATTTTCATTCACTCTAATAAATAGAATACAAATATGTTTTACTTAAATACAAAAAACTAAGACCCACTAATTAACCATTTTTACCTAAAGAATCGGTAAGTATCCCTCTATATATCCCACTTTTCAATCTCCACTTGTACCTTCAAATCCGGAACACAATTAATACCAATTCTAATTACACCTATAATTAAACTATCAACTAAACATTTAACCATAACATAAATATGTAAATATATATATAGATTTTCAGCCACCGTCACGTGGCTTGGTAACCACCAAATGTGACCAATCTTGCATCCATGCACCGTAAAAACAATTGGCTAATCTTGTTCTTTGAAAATCCATGTAAACGTTAACGTAGCGAAACCGATTAACCCAACAATCACCTCCTTACTCGGTTTTTCCATGCTACCAATTCACCACATTTTGTGACATCTAACGCGGCTCTCTCGGACACGTTCAACACCATCTCGACTCACCGGACACCCGACCTCTTCCCCGATCACGTCCACAGCCATCGTAGTTTGAACCTCCATTGCCACCATGTTCACTTCAACCACGTTCCGATCAAATTTATTCAAAGAGCCTTTTACACCGCCCAAGAAAATAAGCTGAACACGCTATACTATTTTCTTTTACCTCGGTTAGTCTCTTATCACGAACAAATTTTTGACAACTTCTCAACACCCTTTACAGCTTCAACTTTCCCGATCAAGTTGCACCAAGAAACTCTTTACACCACCCAAGAAAACAATCCCTGGCCACGGGCTATAACGATTTCTTATCCCCGGTCTAGTTTCATCCCACGAACATGAACCGAGTCGAAGCCGCACCACCTTAGCTCTTGATACCAATTGTTGGGACACAAGTCCCTTAAACTAAAACTCACCTATAGTTATTGCTATGAAATAAAAAATATAAAATACGTTGGACAATAAAATGGAGAAAACTGATAAGGACTACATTATGCTTATCTCTTGTTTTTATTATACGAGTTATACATAAAAGGATATATATACCTTACATAAAACATACAGCAACACTAAACCACTATCTAATCCCTCTACCTAAAGTCTCGGCACCACTTGCCACTCTCCATTAAGTAATATACACTGTAACGACCCGACAAAATCGTCATTGACGGCGCCTCTAACTTAGGTCCCGTTACGTGGTCGTAGTCCCTATATGAAACACGTTTGACCAAAATTATGTCGCATTCATTTGAAACGTACAAGACTTGCAAAGTTTAGTTTACAAAACAATTCGATAACAAGTTTAAGTTTACAAAAGTATAAAGTATAAATGAAATGACTTGCGACATAATTAGTTAAAAAATCACGGTTGCTATAAATAGCGTAAGTATGTAAACATTTGTTTGAATCCAAGGGTGCTATCACTAGCGTATGCATGTATGTATGCTTGACTCCAAGCAAGTAATCAGAGTGTATGCGGAAGCATGTATCAAATAGCCATGTATGAATGATGTGATAAAACCGACCTTTAAATTTTACAATTAAACTAACTAATAAATATTATCACACTACGGGCAACTGGTCCCGATCGTGCAACAATAGATACTGGCAAGTCAAGTTCGTTCCACAGGGAGAAGCGTTTTCAAGAATTTAACAACAATTAATTATACTTTTAAGTGGGTTTTAATTGATTTTCGGTTTTGGATATAATTAACTAAAATAATAATAAAAACTACAATAAATAAAAATATAAGAAAGTGTATTTACTTAGATTTCGTCCCCCTCGTTGATATGAATCATAGACAATTCATAATCAATTTACTATGGATTGTTGTTAAGTCCGATTACAATATTATATAGTATATAACTTCGTGATAACCTCTCGATTTCATAAAGTCTTGATTTACTAAGATTCAACTTAACTTTCACTAATTTCGTCTTAACAAAGCATACTATACCCGATCATTCGAATTGTGATTCAACCTAGTTTTAACTTTCGCTAAAACCTAAATCGTAACGGTTCCCCTTTTTTACAATTTCACGACTATGTAAATATAAATATCACCCAATCACCAAATCCATATTCTTATATTTTTGTTAGAAATATAATCCTACGTTTTGTCTAGATCACAAATAGTGTTGAAGCATATTTTATATATCACCAATTTAACTTTCGCTAAATGATTCAATAAACTATGTGATGGGGATTAAGTATTAAATTTATATAATAATGGATCTTTTGATTGAACACAATATCTAAAATGATCTAAATAACATCTTAACTAACTAATTCAATATAATTTTCATTGGATCTTATTTTAGATAGTTAACTATACCCCGATTATCTAAATTGAGACCTAGCCTAGTTTTGACTTTCACCAAAACTTAAATCATAACGGTTTCCCTTTTTACAATTTCACGATTATATAAACTATAATATTACCCAAACCACCGAACCTTATTTCTAAATTGGTGTCAATAATTTATCCATAAGTTCGTCTAAATCACTTTTAGTGTTAAAGCTTAATTTATACAAATAAAAATAACCTTCGCTATTTATATCTAACAAATTAAGTGATAAGGATTAAATATCAAATTATATAACAATGGTTCTTTTGGCTAGGCACAATATTAAAGATACTCAAAGTTACATTTTAATATTCTAAATGATAACAATCCATAATCGAGGGGTTTTACATCTAAGCAAACACGGGAGTAAACTAACTAATCATAATAATAGGACGGGAGTAAAAATGCAAACATAAAATAATAAACATGACAATAATAATAATTCTAGCAAAATGATAATAATAAAAAAGGCTACAACTGATAACAATAACAATAACAATAATAATGATACTAGCGATAATGAAAAATTGAAATAGAACAACTTACAAATAAAGCTTCAATTTATTAACTGCAAATGGTAGAAATGGAAATGACAACACACGTGCACCCGAACAATATCACCCTTACAATATTGAAACTATTCTAATTGAACTTGAAAATAAATATGTTACAGAACAGTAATAAAAACTTCAATAATATGAAGTATTTGAAAATAATGAGTAACTTGAAAAATGTGTCTCTCACATCTCTCCCTCTCTGTGTATTCTGCCTATCCCAATACTCCGTAATATATCATTTTAGAAGTAGTAAGTGGAGGAGTAGTTGATGTCCTTTATCCTCTTGTTTGTAAAAGTATTGGTATATTACTTCAGTGTGCTACCTGCTCCAAAATAAGTGATTTAAAACTAGCCGGCCCACGTGAAAAGTTGAACCTGAATTTGGCCAAAACATTACTTTAATTCTGCAGCCTGCTGTCCCACGTGAACTTGGAATCTAAATCTGGACGTAAAACTACACGTTTCGCGTAGATAGGTACGCGTATCGTGTAAGGTATCTTCATGAAAGTTGTAGATTTTTGAGTTATGGACGTCTGGACACCTGATTCGTCTTTTTTCGAGTCCGTATGATTTAGTTATGATTTTTTTAGTGCAGACGCGCAGATTTCGTGATTTCAATCATTTTAACTTGTAGTCTTGAGGCGCGATGTTGTACTCTTTTGTTGCTCATTAGAAATCTTCATTTTATCTTCATTTTGATCTTTATATCATTGAAAATCCATAATAACATTTCATTCGACGCTTTGAACATTTTAACTAATTACAAACCGAAAACTACTCGAATACACATAAAATCATAACATTTGGGACTGATATTGCGACTAAGAATATGCATTAATTGAGCAATATCAAATTACCCCACACTTGAACGTTGCTTGTCCTCAAGCAATAACAACTTTTTAATAGACTCGGAATACTACACAATTTTCCATATCAATCATTCATCACACACACACGTCACACGAAATGAAAACACACGCTTTATGAAATAAATTGAAAACACTACACAATATTTATTGGATAACACGCACACCACACGAAATGAAATTCTGACAACAGAAACAAAGTTGAAACTCGTGATTAAGGTATAAAAATTTGGATCCTTAGGGAAAATTGGACCTTGTGAAAACGTTTTATGATTTTATAAAATGTGATGCTAGTTTTTACACTAGACACGTTATAACAACCCTCATATTTCCATACCTGAATTGACTAATTTGACTATAAGGTTGTTATCCATACGTAATATATAATTAAATTCGACGTTGATCAAATATTTATTTTTAGTTGACACGTTCTGTTAACTAAAGTTTACACTAATTATATAAAATAACTTTAGTTAATATTAATGCGTATTATATTTAAAATTATATGTAACATAATTATTAATTAAATGATAAGTTATTTTAATCATTATATATATTTTTAGCTTATAAAAAATAAAAATAAAAAGAAATAAGATTTTTTTTTAATAAATTAAATAATGAGCCCATGAATTTTGACTAAATATTTTCAAAAATAAAAACTTATTAAAAACATTTTTAACATGTTTTTATTATTTTGTCAAAATTGACACCTTTATTTTATTATTATTTTTTTTTTCACCAACCATTTTTTACCTATAAATACATGGCTCCTCATTCATTTTTTCTTGCCAAACACAAAAACTTAAGTTATTCTCTCAAAACCTTGAAGAAAATTTGAGGTACTTTCTATTTTTATTAATTTTTTTTCAATATTGTCATTTATATTTATATTTATTGTATATTCTTTGTAAAATTCAAAATTAATTATGTTTATATATTATAATTAGTATTATAAGTGTTATGATGCATAAAAATAATTTTGATAATTTATGGAATATTATTTATAATTAAATACGAATTATGTAGTGTTTAAACGTAAAAATAATGTAAAATTCGTAATAAATACTTTTAACCAAAAATAAAATATATATAATTTTTTTCTGAGTTTTTAAAACTTATATAGATCTGAAAAAATTATAAAAATAATTACTTGGGTCGAATTGGTATTTATTATATAATTAAACTCTATTATTATGTAATTCGAAGGTAAATTTAGAATAAATATAAAATAATAAAAAAATATTTTTTAAATATTTTTATACAGGTTATTAGACTGATAGAAACTTATAAAAATTATAAAAATAATTATTTGGGTTTATTTAGTAATTATGTAGAATTAAAATTGTTTTGTGAATACATTAAGGGTAAAAACAAAAAATAAATACAAAAATATAATAAAAACGTTTTCTTAAATTTTTCTACTAATCTATATGATTAACTAAGACTATAAAAATTATGTATGTAATTTTTAGATATTTAATTTATTATTTAGACATTTTTGAATAATGTTCGATTAATAAAACACTATTATTTTTGAAGTAATTTAGGTATTTATTTAAAGGTAATTATATTTAATATATATAAGACATACTAAGGTATAATAACTAAATATTAAATAAAACTTAGGTTATATTATCACATATATAATTATTAAGTACATTAATAATTCGTTGTGCGTATACACCTAAAGTGAAGGTTAATCAAAGATAATGTATAATTCATGTGAACTTCATCGCTACTCACGGTCGTAAGTGAATGATGTCTAGGTTGCCATTTATGGGTAAGCTTGTGGATCTCGAATGCCATGACTTAGATTCTGGTCAAGAATCCTGGGCCCCCGGTTACATCTGGTCATTCCTGACTTATTTGATAGCAACGAAGTTTGAGTAAAGTTATACAACGTCTTACTAAAGATTAACTCGAACTTTCTAAAATTGGAAAATTACTATAAGTGGAAACTTTCCATAAATAGTAACCTTCTGAAAATGGAAATTCTTTAGTGAACCATTACTATCAATATAGTACTATATACTATTGTCTGTTAGGCAATGTTTGATCATACGTTCTATCTCTAGGTTGAGATCTCGGTCACGTCCTTCCGTTCAATTCTTTCGTGTGCTACTAGGTGAACTTCATAGCCCCACTTTTTACTGTTTTATAACTTTTGGGGTGAGACACATGCTTGCTTTATAACTGTTTTACGCTTAGACACAAGTACTAAATTGTTAACTATGCTGTCATGCTTTGATTCATGCTAAATCCCTACCGTAATATCGTTAGTTGCTACGTTTAAATACAAACTTAATTATTGTGAGTAGGCCTATTGAGAGTAACGTCTCTAACCATTCGACCGTTGGTCTTTGGTTACATAATAATGATTCCACGACACTGACAGTACAAGGTGTCATAGGGTAAACTTGTTTAGTAGCGATATTACAAAATGCAGCAACACATTTAGATTGATATTTCTATATCAATCAACTTTAAACTAAATCTTGTGGTCTAAAACTTTGGATATTATTTATAAACCTATGAATTTCACTCAACCTTTTTGGTTGACACTTTAAGCGTGTTTTGTCTCAGGTGATGATTGAGCTAGCTGCTACTTGCTACTAGATGATTGATGTATGCTTTGCTGCTTGCATGGAGTCCATCATTCATATTTATCATTTTGTTTAAGATATTTTCCATTTACTGTACTCTTATGATGTAAAACTTTGAATAATGCTTCCGTTGTTTATTTAATAAATAAAACGTCTCATTTAGAGTCGTTCTCGCTTATACAACTGTGTTATGATATGATTGGTCACAATTACCCCTGGTCCATTTTGGGGGTGTGACAGATTGGTATCAGAGCAGGTTGTTGTAGAGAACCAGGATTGCATCTTATGTGTGCCTTATACAATTAGGTACCTTAGCAATGTAGGACTACAACTTCCTTTGACTATAGTGCCTTTAACTGTTGCCTTTAACTGTTAAATGCTACACTATACTTTAGAAACTTTACTTATCTTAGAATGCCGAGCCAATCTAAGAACTCTGCTCATTCTCCTAAGTACTATTCAATTCCGCCACCACATTTAAATGCGACACCGTTCTCGACATTCCTATGTCATTTATCATGGTTTTGTGTATTACATATGTAATATTATCCATGAATTTTTGAAACTCCTATATTTGTTACTATTCATACTCAAACGTATATAACTCCCTGTTATATCACGTACCTATATGCTTTATGCCTTTATGCATCAGTTTGCGAACCGAAAAATGTCATTGAGTTATCGAGAATCTCAAAGACATTATAATGTCATCACTACTCATATTCATTACTTTTATACCTTTTATTTCTCGTTATTGAATTTTCTTGACGGATGGCGTCTACGAAACTCTAGAATGGAAGGGTTTGGATTACCGATTTAAAGGATCCTATAGCTCAAGCCCCTATACCTGAATAGGCCATTACGAATTGAAAGTCTTTAATCGAAAGATTATCAGATTACATACTTATCATTTTATGATCTCGACACGTCATACTGCTATTATTGGATTATAGACACATCACATCTTATTATATCTTATCATATCTTTGTCTAACACTTTTCCTAAATTTTCTCCGTAAATTACGGAAATCTTTTTGCTATATATACGTATATCAAGAAGACAAATATATCATTCAATATTCAACACTCATCTCATAACAAAAACCCTTATTCCGATCAGATAATATGGATTTCTCACATAATTCCTCGAACTCCTCGAGCTCTAATGGCAGCGTAACCGGAATGAACCAACCAATTAGTCATCATCTATTTTGGATGAATTGGGGATGGGTTCGTAGTAAACTTAATCAATGGAGACAAAAAGAAGGTAATCCCTTCCACCAACCGAATTCACCTCTTGGTGAAGAACCTGAAGCACTTACCGGCGAACCCGTTCGGAACACTATTTTCACCCTCATTTCCAGGGTATCCAGTCACGAATATATAATATCTAAAATTCTAGATCTTATTCATCCACTTGTCCGAACCGCCAATCACCCCGGAATAATAGAAGAAGTCAATGAGCTTCGCGCTCGAGTGGTGGCTCTGGAGAATATGGTGCGAAACCTACGAGCACCAGCAGCAATACCAGCAGCATAACCAGCATCACCACCAGTACCAACAGCATCACCACCAACAACATCAGCTTCACCAATAACAAACACCATAATCTGTACCTCGGATATCAACATCATACGCCCCATAGATACCAAGGAATATTAGTAATAATGAGTTAAGATGTATTGACTCATTCTTCCTGAAAATTATATATGTATACTTTATATATATATATATATATATATATATATATATATATATATATATATATATATATATATATATATGGTTTGGAACAATAATAAATCTTTTCGTATTAAGCTATTACGTGTGAATCTTAAATAGTATGTACTACTTGGTTAATTCATATCACTAATATGCTATGATATACATTCCTCGTTAATCACTGCTTCATCACAATAAACTCCATTTCATAATAAACTAAGTGTATTATTCAAATACATGTTTGGTTTTACACTTTCATTTTCGATGTACTCAAAACTCTTTAGAAAACATCATTCGTGCCTTGTGAATTTCACAAGAATTCCACGAGCATCAACATCATATACCGAGGTATATCAATAACAATGAACGATGGAGTATTGATTCATAACTTCATTAAAGAAAGATTCTGCGATGATTATGTAATCTCTCAAGTTTTGAAGATTATTTATTCTCGCTTCAACTGCAAATCAAATGATTTTAATAGTATATTAACTCATTAAATCTATATTATATGTGAAGAATACATATATGAACGTATATCTTCATAAAGATTGTAATTAAAAATCCTTTTGTACAAACTGTTAATTGTGAAAATATTTTAACGGGTAGGTAAAACCCGAGAAATATTTATATCTCACATCAATATCTTACATTGTACATTCTTCAAATTCTGATTCAATAATTAGTAACTATACTACTTACATCCACATATGTATCCGTTCACTAAAGAACAACCATTTTCATACAAATTTAATTACCTATTCTGATTTGGACATATCGGAATCCAAGTAAAGCTTTAGCAAGTGTAATCTTCCTAAAGATCACTACATTCATGAATTATATTCATTCGTATTCTATGATGAATTATCACATCAAACCACCGAAATTATCGTTCATTACTTTTGAAATCAACAACGCCTATTCATCAACCATTAGAACCGTTGACGATTACAATCAGCGTTTAATCATCTAAAAATGAAATTTCTTGAAACCATCTCGGATTGATAACCGATGAATCAAATATGGCTGCATTAAATGCAGAGGAAACAGCAAAATTGTAGATGGTTTCAATGGCCAAAAGTTTGATAATAAAGAATGGTACGTTGGAAAAGCTCAAAAGAAAATTTGGAACTGAAAAACGGATTGAGCTAACCATGGAGGAGACCAAGGACAAATACAAGGACCAAACCCTATATTCAAAGAATCCAGGTAATTCTAGATCCGATGAAATCTTTAGAGAATGTCTTGCTCCGAAGTTATGTTAAAAGCTTGCGGAAAATTTTTCTTCATCAACCTTCGAACTTAGAAATTCCAAAATGTCGTTATAAATATCCTCTATATTTCTGAAGATATTTTCATAACGATTCTTGTCCACAATTAAGTATCTCTTTGCGATATCTTTATAAAGGAAACTATTTTAGTTTCTATATTCAGTAAAATTCAAGTTTAAATTATAAATGTTTTGAAGAAATGTTGGAAATTGAAGCATGAGTTAGTATAATATAATGACGTCAGGCCAACGTGATTATATTACAGTAAGTCATGCTAAATTTTTAATGGAAGATGATGATTCATAGACTTTATAATCATTATTTCCCATGTTACACGACTCTTACATTCTACTTAATCTCTGAACATATCAAGAACATATATTCTTGATAGTTCTATCTTCAGTAATTCTGGTAATTTACCAAATCAAATCGTGATATTACGCTTAGAACATTAGGTTCATTCGAAACTTCATACCTACAAATTCTGGACCATTACTCGCTTAACTTAGAGTCGAGAGCAGAATAAAAAGGTAAAGAGCTCCGACATATAAGGGAAAATACAAAGCCCGATAACAACATGAAAATTACAAATCGTGTATATCAATGCGTATAGCACATAAAGACACGGGAGAATTAAAAACACTATAACCCCAAGAGCATAGTAGAAGTAAACAGATTCCTCTGGTGGTAAAAGAAAAAGAAGCATGACTGCATATATGGTCAATATAATAACAAATATCAATAAGGGATTGAGCATATTAACAAATCTTTTGGAAGTATGAATCTAGGAAGAAAGTATAGAAGTGGTGAAGATAATGAAACGGAAGAAGCTAATTTATAGCAAAATTTTCAAACACGGAAATCGAGGCAATTCATCACATTTAATCAAAGAAATCCCAAAATTCCGTAAATACCGGATAATCAAATCTTATAGATTACGAAGATTTCCTTTAATCCCTTGAATTCCGGAAATCAATCGTGACTACGTCAAAAGTTAAGGCGAACATTTAATTTACTCATTCACTCTTTTACGATAGCTTCGTTTATACTCTTTCTATAATCGAATCGTTCTATCCATATTATTCAATAGTGATAAAACTTTATTCTTCAACTTATATTCATCATTACAATATTCTTGTTGTAAACAATGATGATCTCTATCAAACTTCATGACTATAATTATCATGAACTACTCTCTGTTTTGTCTACCCTAACATTGTGGCATAAACGCTCAAGGTTTAAATGAGCTCGATATTATTCATAACACATTTTATATATCCAATTTACTGAAATGACTTGTATAACATCATCATTTTGAATGATCTCCGCATTAATAATAAAATGCACTTCATAGAAAAACTTGTAGAAATTATGGTATGTATGATTTTAATTCTTGAAACAGAACAATATTATATCCGTTGGAATTCACGCAAGGCCCCGAGCATACCTGGGAACGTGAAAACCAAATAAAACGTAAATATCCTCGTCTATGTACGAACAACACCGATTAATGGCAACAACTAAATTTCGGGACGAAATTTCTTTTAACGGGTAGGTACTATAACAACCCTCATATTTCCATACCTGAATTGACTAATTTGACTATAGGGTTGTTATCCATACGTAATATATAATTAAATTCGACGTTGATCAAATATTTATTTTTAGTTGACACGTTCTGTTAACTAAAGTTTACACTAATTATATAAAATAACTTTAGTTAATATTAATGCGTATTATATTTAAAACTATATGTAACATAATTATTAATTAAATGATAAGTTATTTTAATCATTATATATATTTTTAGCTTATAAAAAAATAAAAATAAAAAGAAATAAGATTTTTTTTTAATAAATTAAATAATGAGCCCATGAATTTTGACTAAATATTTTCAAAAATAAAAACTTATTAAAAACATTTTTAACATGTTTTTATTATTTTGTCAAAATTGACACCTTTATTTTATTATTATTTTTTCTTTTCACCAACCATTTTTTACCTATAAATACATGGCTCCTCATTCATTTTTTCTTGCCAAACACAAAAACTTAAGTTATTCTCTCAAAACCTTGAAGAAAATTTGAGGTACTTTCTATTTTTATTAATTTTTTTTCAATATTGTCATTTATATTTATATTTATTGTATATTCTTTGTAAAATTCAAAATTAATTATGTTTATATGTTATAATTAGTATTATAAGTGTTATGATGCATAAAAATAATTTTGATAATTTATGGAATATTATTTATAATTAAATACGAATTATGTAGTGTTTAAACGTAAAAATAATGTAAAATTCGTAATAAATACTTTTAACCAAAAATAAAATATATATAATTTTTTTCTGAGTTTTTAAAACTTATATAGATCTGAAAAAATTATAAAAATAATTACTTGGGTCGAATTGGTATTTATTATATAATTAAACTCTATTATTATGTAATTCGAAGGTAAATTTAGAATAAATATAAAATAATAAAAAAAATATTTTTTAAATATTTTTATACAGGTTATTAGACTGATAGAAACTTATAAAAATTATAAAAATAATTATTTGGGTTTATTTAGTAATTATGTAGAATTAAAATTGTTTTGTGAATACATTAAGGGTAAAAACAAAAAATAAATACAAAAATATAATAAAAACGTTTTCTTAAATTTTTATACTAATCTATATGATTAACTAAGACTATAAAAATTATGTATGTAATTTTTAGATATTTAATTTATTATTTAGACATTTTTGAATAATGTTCGATTAATAAAACACTATTATTTTTGAAGTAATTTAGGTATTTATTTAAAGGTAATTATATTTAATATATATAAGACATACTAAGGTATAATAACTAAATATTAAATAAAACTTAGGTTATATTATCACATATATAATTATTAAGTACATTAATAATTCGTTGTGCGTATACACCTAAAGTGAAGGTTAATCAAAGATAATGTATAATTCATGTGAACTTCATCGCTACTCACGGTCGTAAGTGAATGATGTCTAAGTTGCCATTTATGGGTAAGCTTGTGGATCTCGAATGCCATGACTTAGATTCTGGTCAAGAATCCTGGGCCTCCGGTTACATCTGGTCATTCCTGACTTATTTGATAGCAACGAAGTTTGAGTAAAGTTATACAACGTCTTACTAAAGATTAACTCGAACTTTCTAAAATTGGAAAATTACTATAAGTGGAAACTTTCCATAAATAGTAACCTTCTGAAAATGGAAATTCTTTAGTGAACCATTACTATCAATATAGTACTATATACTATTGTCTGTTAGGCAATGTTTGATCATACGTTCTATCTCTAGGTTGAGATCTTGGTCACGTCCTTCCGTTCAATTCTTTAGTGTGCTACTAGGTGAACTTCATAGCCCCACTTTTTACTGTTTTATAACTTTTGGGGTGAGACACATGCTTGCTTTATAAATGTTTTACGCTTAGACACAAGTACTAAATTGTTAACTATGCTGTCATGCTTTGATTCATGCGAAATCCCTACCGTAATATCGTTAATTGCTACGTTTAAATGCAAACTTAATTATTGTGAGTAGGCCTATTGAGAGTAACGTCTCTAACCATTCGACCGTTGGTATTTGGTTACATAATAATGATTCCACGACACTGACAGTACAAGGTGTCATAGGGTAAACTTGTTTAGTAGCGATATTACAAAATGCAGCAACACATTTAGATTGATATTTCTATATCAATCAACTTTAAACTAAATCTTGTGGTCTAAAACTTTGGATATTATTTATAAACCTATGAATTTCACTCAACCTTTTTGGTTGACACTTTAAGCGTGTTTTGTCTCAGGTGATGATTGAGCTAGCTGCTACTTGCTACTAGATGATTGATGTATGCTTTGCTGCTTGCATGGAGTCCATCATTCATATTTATCATTTTGTTTAAGACATTTTCCATTTACTGTACTCTTATGATGTAAAACTTTGAATAATGCTTCCGTTGTTTATTTAATAAATAAAACGTCTCATTTAGAGTCGTTCTCGCTTATACAACTGTGTTATGATATGATTGGTCACAATTACCCCTGGTCCATTTTGGGGGTGTGACACACGTTTTCCGGTTTTAACCTCAAATTCCGGTTGAGGGTAACTGAAAACCGTAGTCTCAGTCGGCGATTAGCAAGCTATCCGCCCCCATGATTGAAGTATCATAGAACTTGAAACCGAATGTCCTAAAAATAGTTTTACACAATATAATTCATAAAATAGCATAAGTTTTAGAAGAAAATTATATCGTGTCCAAATATCATCGGTGAACCATGAGTTTGCACACCTCAATTTGTTATGGCATATGTATGTTGACCGCGGTCAAACATAGATGCGGTTGATCTTTACGGAGATCATCCATCTGGGGATTAGATTCATTAGTCTTAAAAGCTAATTTGCAATGTGCCCCCCCATTATACGAGACATATCCATCTCATGGTTAGGATAAGTCTGACCACCAAAAACCCTGTTTGATGCTGAGGTGAGGTGGATTTCCAGCCGATGATAGAGATGACTTTTCAAGATTTTTCGTCAACCTACAGCCGTTCTGGACTACATCTTCTAACGTAAGTTAGCAAGTGTGTCATTTTGGAAGACTTTACTTTCTTGAGGGATGGACTTGATTCATCCTTTATTACTCGTATCAATGGGATATTCAGGTTTATACATTCCAAAGCAATAATATCTGCAATAAACTTCATAGAAACATGTGATAAATGGTTTTAAACATATGGGTTTATAAATTCTGTTATACTTGGTTTTCTTTTATAGGTTTTAATCAAATAAACTTATGTATTTTTAATGTATGGAGACAATAATTTCGGTTTTTAACACCTAATCTTTAATTGCTCGTAATTACCTTAAAAATTGACTAGATATATTTGTTTAAAAATTTTCAAAATTTTTCGTAAAAACCACCAAGTTATAAGTTCTCGAGAATTTATATATTCCCTGGGGGGCATTCTGAGAATATTAAAATCTATTATCACACTGAATTACTAAAATTAGCAATTTATCAAGAATAAACTTTTATTCAATAAATAAAACCGACCTTTAAAATGATATGTGATAAATATATCATTTTAATCATATCACAATTAAAATTTATTAATATTTTAAATCACTTTTATTCCAAATTAATAAAGCTATTTTATCATAATAAATATATTAAAACACGTAGCTATGATCGAAATTTCATATTGATTATGTACGTATTTATCATAATTGAAATATAAATATATTTAGCGACATATTTATCATAACATAATAATAAATACCAATTTTATTTATATATTTTTCTTTCGAATTTATATAAAATCTTAACTAACTAAAATTCAATCTAACTTTCGTTAAATCTTATTTTAGCGAGTCGAACTATACCCCGATTTTCTAAATTGAGACCTAGCCTAGTTTGGACTTTCGCCAAAACTTAAATCATAACGGTTTCCCTTTTTACAATTTCACGATTATATAAACTATAATATTACCCAAACCACCGAATCTTATTTCTAAATTGGTGTCAATAATTTATCCATAAGTTCGTCTAAATCACTTTTAGTGTTAAAGCTTAATTTATATAAATAGAAATAACCTTCGCTATTTTTATCTAACAAATTAAGTGATAAGGATTAAATATCAAATTATATAAAAATGGTTCTTTTGGCTAGGCACAATATTAAAGATACTCAAAGTTACATTTTAATATTCTAAATGATAACAATCCATAATCGAGGGGTTCTACATCTAAGCAAACACGGGAGTAAACTAACTAATCATAATAATAGGACGGGAGTAAAAATGCAAACATAAAATAATAAACATGGCAATAATAATAATTCTAGCAAAATGATAATAATAAAAAAGGCTACAACTGATAACAATAACAATAACAATAATAATGATACTAGTGATAATGAAAAATTGAAATAGAACAACTTACAAATAAAGCTTCAATTTATTAACTGCAAATGGTAGAAATAGAAATGACAACACCCGTGCACCCGAACAATATCACCCTTACAATATTGAAACTATTCTAATTGAACTTGAAAATAAATATGTTACGGAATAGTAATAAAAACTTCAATAATATGAAGTATTTGAAAATAATGAGTAACTTGAAAAATGTGTCTCTCACATCTCTCCCTCTCTGTGTATTCTGCCTATCCCAATACTCCGTAATATATCATTTTAGAAGTAGTAAGTGGAGGAGTAGTTGATGTCCTTTATCCTCTTGTTTGTAAAAGTATTGGTATATTACTTCAGTGCGCTACCTGCTCCAAAATAAGTGATTTAAAACTAGCCGGCCCACGTGAAAAGTTGAACCTAAATTTGGCTAAAACATTACTTTAATTCTGCAGCCTGCTGTCCCACGTGAACTTGGAATCTAAATCTGGACGTAAAACTACGCGTTTCGCGTAGATAGGTATGCGTATCGTGTAAGGTATCTTCATGAAAGTTGTAGATTTTTGAGTTATGGACGTCTGGACACCTGATTCGCCTTTTTTCGAGTCCGTATGATTTAGTTATGATTTTTTTAGTGCAGACGCGCAGATTTCGTGATTTCAATCATTTTAACTTGTAGTCTTGAGGCGCGATGTTGTACTCTTTTGTTGCTCATTAGAAATCTTCATTTTATCTTCATTTTGATCTTTATATCATTGAAAATCCATAATAACATTTCATTCGACGCTTTGAACATTTTAACTAATTACAAACCGAAAACTACTCGAATACACATAAAATCATAACATTTGGGACTGATATTACGACTAAGAATATGCATTAATTGAGCAATATCAAATTACCCCACACTTGAACGTTGCTTGTCCTCAAGCAATAACAACTTTTTAATAGACTCGGAATACTACACAATTTTCCATATCAATCATTTATCACACACACACGTCACACGAAATGAAAACACACGCTTTATGAAATAAATTGAAAACACTACACAATATTTATTGGATAACACGCACACCACACGAAATGAAATTCTGACAACAGAAACAAAGTTGAAACTCGTGATTAAGGTATAAAAATTTGGATCCTTAGGAAAAATTGGACCTTGTGAAAACGTTTTATGATTTTATAAAATGTGATGCTAGTTTTTACACTAGACGCGTTTTCCGGTTTTAACCTCAAATTCCGGTTGAGGGTAACTGAAAACCGTAGTCTCAGTCGGCGATTAGCAAGCTATCCGCCCCCATGATTGAAGTATCATGGAACTTGAAACCGAATGTCCTAAAAATAGTTTTACACAATATAATTCATAAAATAGCATAAGTTTTAGAAGAAAATTATATCGTGTCCAAATATCATCGGTGAACCATGAGTTTGCACACCTCAATTTGTTATGGCATATGTATGTTGACCGATGTCAAACATAGATGCGGTTGATCTTTACGGAGATCATCCATCTGGGGATTAGATTCATTAGTCTTAAAAGCTCATTTGTAATGTGCCCCCCCCCCCATTGTACGAGACATATCCATCTCATGGTTAGGATAAGTCTGACCACCAAAAACCCTGTTTGATGCTGAGGTGAGGTGGATTTCCAGCCGATGATAGAGATGACTTTTCAAGATTTTTCGTCAACCTACAGCTGTTCTGGACTACATCTTCTAACGTAAGTTAGCAAGTGTGTCATTTTGGAAGACTTTAATTTCTTGAGGGATGGACTTGATTCATCCTTTATTACTCGTATCAATGGGATATTCAGGTTTATACATTCCAAAGCAATAATATCTGCAATAAACTTCATAGAAACATGTGATAAATGGTTTTAAACATATGGGTTTATAAATTCTGTTATACTTGGTTTTCTTTTATAGGTTTTAATCAAATAAACTTATGTATTTTTAATGTATGGAGACAATAATTTCGGTTTTTAACACCTAATCTTTAATTGCTCGTAATTACCTTAAAATTGACTATATATATTTGTTTAAAAATTTTCAAAATTTTTCGTAAAAACCACCAAGTTATAAGTTCTCGAGAATTTATATATTCCCACCCCACACTTAAGATTATGTAATGCCCTCATTACATAAAATCAGATTAAATGTATAAATTTGAGAGGACAAAAAGTGTAAAGTATTTGGAACTTCCTTTGTTAAGTAATTGGACATTGTAAAATGCTTATCGTATTAATATATCCAATCCCTTTATCACAATATAAATGTAGTGTTTCGTTATGTCGAATGCATCATCATCATAAGTACCTGTCAACAAACATGTTAATCACACACAAGATGGGGTTGTACATTAATAGTACAAAAATTTTACCCCACACTTAAAATTTTTGTATATATATAAATAAACAAAAATATAATAAACTAAAAACACAATTATTTTATTATTATTATTTTTTTTCAACTTAGTAACTATTTAAAATAACATTTATAAAATTTATATTTCTCATAACGAAAAGTTCGGATGTAAAACCTAGTCTTTATCTATTTATAAATTTAAAATTCAATTTTTAAATTTTAATGAATTAAAAAATTAAATTTTTTTTTAATTTTTGAGAAACAATAATAAAAATGAACACACGCTTTTTTTTTTTACTTTTTATATAATTAAATTTTTAAATTCATTAAAAAGATCAAAATTTAATATATATATATATATATATATATATATATATATATATATATATAAATACAAGTCACACTTTTTTTAAAAAAAATTAAATAAAATTTTAAGCACACAAATTTTTTTTTTTTTCATTTTTTTTAACTTATTGATTTTTTTTTGTTTTCAAACACGTGAAGAAAAACACAAATCAAACATGATTTTTAATGAGTCGTTTTCTCGACTTGACCCCATAATTTTTGCCTAGCGGGGTCAAATTTTTCTATATTTATCGGACGACATGTAAAATCAGTGGAGAAAGTTCCACGAATTAGAAGAGTGAGACATTCATTTACATCTCGGGTGGTGTATAATATATCAGATAAATCCTTTTTCAGTTTCCTGAAGAAGGAATACCTAACCCGAGAGTCAACACACAACTCTTCTCTAAGTGCGGCTTGCAATAAAAATTTTATTCTCCTAGGTGGATCCTGCCCAAATGGATCATCTTTCAAGGTATTCCAAGTGTTAACCTCTTGAGGATATACGAATTCAACATGAGAAGGTGACTCCTCAAGTGATTTTAATATATTAAACTCCTCATCCTCAATGATCCCTGATGATTTCATCAACTCGACCTCCTCATTATCACAATTATACCCGAGTGAATTATTATAAACTGAAAAGTTCTCGGGTGTATGAATAACCGGTTCTACCATTTCGACCTCGGAATTAGAATCCTCATCATTATTCTTTCCATTCACTACATATTCATTTTGACTTATCCTATTTATATATTTCATAGAGGTTTCATATTCTTTTAATTCAAGAGGTTCCTGCGAATTTATTTTTACAATTTCAATTTGCACCTTGTCCTCCTGTTTAACTGTTTGTTCATTTGGAACCTGTAAAATAGGGTTAGGATAACAATATGAAGACTCAAACGATGAATCTGATTGTCTTTTCGAAAGAATAGTAAACAAACGCTCCATTTCTCTTTCTAGATTTTGAATAGATGTTTGATTTTGTTGCAATTGTTGATTTAGTAATACCCTAGTTTCGGTTTGACTTTCAATAAAACTCAACATAATATTTTGAAAATCATACGAGTAATTTTCTTCATTTTGAGTTTGTTGAGAATTTTGTGGCATTTGGTTAGAAAATTGGTATTGTTGATAATTTTGTGGGGAATCGTAATAAGGTTGGTTTGGATAATAAAAATCTGGATTCGAGTTATTCTCTTGATATTCATTCCATATATATTTCATGGGTTCATAACTCTCCATTTGATCCATGGAAATATGATAATCACATTCCCAAGTCAAATGGTAACCTCCACAATTTTCACAAATATATGTAGTTTCAACCCTATTAAACATAGATGAATCGCACCAATTATCATCAAAACTTGTTTGAGAGTATTGATTAAATTGTTGGGCATTAAAAAGATTTTCCATGGTCATATTCTCAAAATCATCCATATTACAGTATGACTGGAACCTAGTTGAAATTTAAAAAGAACAAAGAGAAAAAATAAAACAGAACTTTCGTAGGAAAATAAATCCCGACGAAAGGATCAAATAACTAAAAGTAATTAAATTCCTGAATGAACAATTTCTCCCCGGCAGCGGCGCCAAAAAGTTGATGTGATAAAACCGACCTTTAAATTTTACAATTAAACTAACTAATAAATATTATCACACTACGGGCAACTGGTCCCGATCGTGCAGCAATAGATATTGGCAAGTCAAGTTCGTTCCATAGGGAGAAGCGTTTTCAAGGATTTAACAACAATTAATTATACTTTTAAGTGGGTTTTAATTGATTTTCAGTTTTGGATATAATTAACTAAAATAATAATAAAAACTACAATAAATAAAAATATAAGAAAGTGTATTTACTTAGATTTCGTCCCCCTCGTTGATATGAATCATAGACAATTCATAATCAATTTACTATGGATTGTTGTTAAGTCCGATTACAATATTATATAGTATATAACTTCGTGATAACCTCTCGATTTCATAAAGTCTTGATTTACTAAGATTCAACTTAACTTTCACTAATTTCGTCTTAACAAAGCACACTATACCCGATCATTCGAATTGTGATTCAACCTAGTTTTAACTTTCGCTAAAACCTAAATCGTAACGGTTCCCCTTTTTTACAATTTCACGACTATGTAAATATAAATATCACCCAATCACCAAATCCATATTCTTATATTTTTGTTAGAAATATAATCCTACGTTTTGTCTAGATCACAAATAGTGTTGAAGCATATTTTATATATCACCAATTTAACTTTCGCTAAATGATTCAATAAACTATGTGATGGGGATTAAGTTTTAAATTTATATAATAATGGATCTTTTGATTGAACACAATATCTAAAATGATCTAAATAACATCTTAACTAACTAATTCAATATAATTTTCATTGGATCTTATTTTAGATAGTTAACTATACCCCGATTATCTAAATTGAGACCTAGCCTAGTTTTGACTTTCACCAAAACTTAAATCATAACGGTTTCCCTTTTTACAATTTCACGATTATATAAACTATAATATTATCCAAACCACCGAACCTTATTTCTAAATTGGTGTCAATAATTTATCCATAAGTTCGTCTAAATCACTTTTAGTGTTAAAGCTTAATTTATACAAATAAAAATAACCTTCGCTATTTATATCTAACAAATTAAGTGATAAGGATTAAATATCAAATTATATAACAATGGTTCTTTTGACTACGTACAATATTAATGATACTCAAAGTTACATTTTAATATTCTAAATGATAACAATCCATAATCGAGGGGTTCTACATCTAAGCAAACACGGGAGTAAACTAACTAATCATAATAATAGGACGGGAGTAAAAATGCAAACATAAAATAATAAACATGGCAATAATAATAATTCTAGCAAAATGATAATACTAAAAAAAAGGCTACAACTGATAACAATAACAATAATAATGATACTAGCGATAATGAAAAATTGAAATAGAACAACTTACAAATAAAGCTTCAATTTATTAACTGCAAATGGTAGAAATGGAAATGACAACACCCGTGCTCCCGGACAATATCACCCTTACAATATTGAAACTATTCTAATTGAACTTGAAAATAAATATGTTACGGAACAGTAATAAAAACTATTGAAGTATTTGAAAATAATGAGTAACTTGAAAAATGTGTCTCTCACATCTCTCCCTCTCTGTGTCGTATATAATAGCAGTAGGTAGTAGGTATCCTTTTTCTCTTGATCTGTAGTTCTCCTTTAAAATTGTAAAGTAAATCTTGATTTGTGTAAAGCATTGTTTCCAGCATAAAAATATTATTTGTAGACTTAAAAGTTGGCCGACCCACGTGAACTTTAGATCTGAATCTCGTCCAAACATTACGCGTTTCACGTAAATTGGTACATGTTTTGCGTAAGGTTCCTTCTTGAAAGTTGTATAATTTTGAGTTACGGACGTCTGGACACCTGATTCGACTTTTTTCGAGTCCGTATGATTTAGTTATGATTTTTTTCGTGCAGGCACTCAGATTTCGTGATTTCGATCATTTTAACTTGTAGTTTTGAGGCGCGATGTTGTACTCTTTTGTTGCTCATTAGAAATCTTCATTTTATCTTCATTTTGATCTTTATATAATTGAAAATCCATAATAACATTTCATTCGACGCTTTGAACATTTTAATCAATTACAAACCGAAAACTACTCGAATACACATAAAATCATAACATTTGGGACTGATATTGCGACTAAGAATATGCATATATTAAGCAATATCAAATTGACCTTTAAATTACAAACTAATAAAATTTAAACTAAAATCATTAATGATTTTTATTATGGAGAGAATTTATAATAAATATTATAAATCACTTTATTTCTTGATAAATTGCTTGGAATGGAGCAATTTTACAATTTCACGATTATATAAACTATAATATTACCCAAACCACCGAACCTTATTTCTAAATTGGTGTCAATAATTTATCCATAAGTTCGTCTAAATCACTTTTAGTGTTAAAGCTTAATTTATATAAATAGAAATAACCTTCGCTATTTATATCTAACAAAAGTGAAGGATTAAATATCAAATTATATAACAATGGTTCTTTTGGCTAGGCACAATATTAAAGATACTCAAAGTTACATTTTAATATTCTAAATGATAACAATCCATAATCGAGGGGTTCTACATCTAAGCAAACACGAGAGTAAACTAACTAATCATAATAATAGGACGGGAGTAAAAATGCAAACATAAAATAATAAACATGGCAATAATAATAATTCTAGCAAAATGATAATAATAAAAAAAGGCTACAACTGATAACAATAACAATAACAATAATAATGATACTAGCGATAATGAAAAATTGAAATAGAACAACTTACAAATAAAGCTTCAATTTATTAACTGCAAATGGTAGAAATGGAAATGACAACACCCGTGCACCCGAACAATATCACCCTTACAATATTGAAACTATTCTAATTGAACTTGAAAATAAATATGTTACGGAAGAGTAATAAAAACTTCAATAATATGATGTATTTGAAAATAATGAGTAACTTGAAAAATGTGTCTCTCACATCTCTCCCTCTCTGTGTATTCTGCCTATCCCAATACTCCGTAATATATCATTTTAGAAGTAGTAAGTGGAGGAGTAGTTGATGTCCTTTATCCTCTTGTTTGTAAAATTATTGGTATATTACTTCAGTGTGCTACCTGCTCCAAAATAAGTGATTTAAAACTAGCCGGCCCACGTGAAAAGTTGAACCTGAATTTTGCCAAAACATTACTTTAATTCTGCAGCCTGCTGTCCCACGTGAACTTGGAATCTAAATCTGGACGTAAAACTACGCGTTTTGCGTAGATAGGTACGTGTTTCGCGTAAGGTATCTTCATGAAAGTTGTATATTTTTGAGTTACGGACGTCTGGACACCTGATTCGCCTTTTTTCGAGTCCGTATGATTTAGTTATGATTTTTTTAGTGTAGACGCGCAGATTTCGTGATTTCGATCATTTTAACTTGTAGTCTTGAGGCGCGATGTTGTACTCTTTTGTTGCTCATTAGAAATCTTCATTTTATCTTCATTTTGATCTTTATATCATTGAAAATCTATAATAACATTTCATTCGACGCTTTGAACATTTTAACCAATTACAAACCGAAAACTACTCGAATACACATAAAATCATAACATTTGGGACTGATATTGCGACTAAGAATATGCATTAATTGAGCAATATCAATGAACCTGAGAAAACATGTAGAAAAATGTCAACAAAAAATGTTGGTGAGATCATAAGTGTATTTGTAAAAGTATGTTTTTGAACCACAAGGTTTAGTATCAAAGCGTATACATCTCAAAAGATGTGTTTGTATCAAGCGTATACATCTCAAAAGATGTTGTTTTGTATCACGAGCACCCAATTACCAAAACTTAAATGAATCTTACCTCTGCATAATAGTGTTAGAACCTACACTATATCCCAAAAATACGTTTCATCCGTCAGATGAGGGTTCGTCAAACCCGTATGGCCACACAACATAAGTTCTCGCTCACACCCTACAAGTGTAACTAATGGTAATTGGACTTGAGGATTTTTGTTCTAACTCGTATGTATCTTTGCTTTTGTATTCGTGTTCAAGTATCAAAGTATGAAAAGTATATATACATATGAAATGTATATAAGTATGTAATGTATATGTTTCTCAGCCCACGATTTAAAGTATAAAAGTAATTGAAAAGGTGGGACTATGATCTCACCTCGAGTGCACGAGTATAAAAGTACTTCACAAAGTAAACGTATGCATGAAAGTTTATTAGCCTTGACCTAAACAAGTATGTTGTATCAATTAACCCGTTACGATATTAGGTCGGGTGAAATGTGTTCAATTAGTCCTATGACTCGTTACGACTCGAATAGTATAGCATGTGAATCACGTTGTCAAGTTTCATGCAAGAATTAAGTATAAAAGAAGATTAGAATGATTGCATAAACGTTTGGTTAAGTTTAACTAAAAGTCAAACTCAGTCAAGTCAAAGTCAACAAAAAGTCAACACGTTCGGGTCGGGTCCCGAACTATTTTTCTGAGGTTATTATTCATACATAAGCATGTTAGAACAAGTTACATGTGAATCGGAGGTGCGTAGCATTGCAAACATTTTTCGAAATTTGACAAAGTAGGTCAGAAGCCAAACACGGAAAATGCCGCGCCGCGCCAATAGGCGTGGCCTGGTGCCTGGTCTGTTTCAAAAGTTCAAGTCTCAACCAAACTTCAATTTAGCACAAATCACAAACCGTAAACACTTAGAACACGTATCTTATATCGTTGGAAAGGTATTTTGACGAGGAACACAACTAACCACTTTTCATCAAGAAAAAACATCAATTGAAATAACCGAAATCTCGTCAAATGATCATTAAAGGTTTATTTTCAAAGTTTCAAGTTCACAAAATGCATTTTAAGATTCGGGAATCCAATTCACACATATGATATGCTGTTTTGAAGGTAATGAAATATAATTACAACTAAACACTTACTAATAACAATTCATGGCATTCAAAACATCGAAAGTTCATTTTAAGTCTACCAAACCCTAACCAAAATTCACAAAAATCAATAATCATGTGTTTGAAGTTTTCTTAATCAACCTACACATCAAAATGAAGCTAGTGATACTAGTAACACAATTAAAACATGAACTTTAACAATTTAACAGCATTAACTCATCCAAAATCAAAGATTAAGTACACTCATTTTCAAGTTCATGCTAGTTACTCCAAAACAACAAATCGAGTAAACAAAACATATATTCATGTTATACTTAAGCCATAGACACTAACTAACACCATTTCAAGTATATAAAACGAATTTATAGAAATCTAGTATTTTAGAAATGTTATCCAAATGTGATGAAATTGGTACCAAAATGTAGAGGATGAAGAGAGGATCACGAATATGTAATTTGTTTTGATGTTTGATTGCTTGAATTGAAATAGATGATGAATTAGTGGATTGGGTGTTTGAGTTCCAAAAATGGAAGTAGAGAGAAAAGAGATAAAGAGATGTGGGATTGAATGAGTGGTGGTAGTGGTGGGTGGACTAGTTGACCTAGTCAACTAGTTTGCCCACTTGACGCCAATAGTCCCTTGAGTTTAAAAGCGGATGCGGGAATTAACCAAACGAGTATCTTAAAAACGCTCGAGTAAACTAGTGATGTTATAATTAAATAACAGGAATATTAAGAACGTTAGTTAACAGAAAATACGATTTTAAATAACGAAAGGTATTTTTTTTAAAAAGACGGTGTTAAATTTATACGGAAAAACGCGAGATGTTACATTACCTACACCTTAAAAGAAATTTCGTCCCGAAATTTAGTTGGAAGTAGTAGTTGTTGTTTCTTCTTCGAAACCTCGCGTTGCATTGTAAATTCTACGAATAAGTGAAAGTACTTCCTTGGGCATTCCAACGAACCTTGACCGTCGGGATTTCACGTCGTTTTAAAGTTTGGTTTTCACGATTCACAATTTCAACCGGTTCTCCTGGGAAGTGAAGTTTGTCATTGATAGTAAGTTCATCAAAAGAAATAACAAGTTCTTGTTCGGCAAGACACTTCTTTAAGTTTGATACGTAGAATATAGGATGAACGGAGACTTGAATGAGTTGGAAAATCTAAACGGCTAGTAACGGGTCCAAAACACCCCAGGATTTTAAAAGGTTTTGTGTATCGCGGATTTAGCTTCCTACGTTTCCCGAAACGGATTGCACCTTCCCAAGGTGCAACTTTTAACGTTACGCGATTACCCACTTGGAATTCGAGAGGTTCACGTCTAATATTTGCATGGCTCTTTTGGCGACTACGGGTCGTCTTGGGCCTCTATTGGAATTGAACGATCTTAACGGTTATTTCATAAATGAGTGTGGGTTCGATGATTTGCTTGTCGCCTACTTCGGCCCATCGATTTAAAAAAAACGACAATTGTAGCCATATAAAGTTTCGAGAAGGTGTGGCGTTAATACACGAATGAAAATTTTGTAGTAGGAGAATTTTGACTAAAGGCGAGTACTTTTCATCAAGTAAATTTGAAGTCGATAACACGAACTCGTATTATGGTTTCCAAGGTTTGAATCGTATGTTTGTTTGGTCCTTCGGGATGTGGTTGATGTGTTGTACTCATGTTTAAACGTGGTCCCGAGGCTTTTTGTAAAACACCCCGAAATTTAGAAGTGAACGAGGATCTCGATCCGAAATGAGGTACAATTCTTTTAAGATACATTGAACAAGCTTGTTAGGAGCTGAAAACGTTTGTTGGAACAAGTTTCTGTTTCTCAAGAATTTCGCGCCGCGAAAGATTTATCGGTTTCCGAAAACGTTCATTAGGACTATTCTCCCTCGTGGTGAATACTAGTATAATGTGAAGAGTCTCTCTCTCCATTGAGAATTTAGATAAAAGATTTCCTTATACGGAAGTACGAGTTTAATGCGAGAGAAATTTCTGCCTCGATGTGAGCATAACAAGCATATTGTAGTTCGTCGATAAAACTGCGCGAAAACGAGATAGTATACACGTGCAACATATGTTTGAAGTCGAAAGAATTTGTCATTCATTCAGAAGCATAGATATGGTTCTACAATAATCGAAGATGTGTCCCTGGTATGGTTGTTATCAACATTCTTAGAGTTTTCGAATATTCAAACAAGAAAAATGAAGTCATGTACATGGCACATGGTGGTGATTAGGTTGATCGAGTCCAATCACCATCACGAGTCATTAGAACTTTGGTATGACTTACTATAATATAACCACGTTTATCGAGTGTCGTTATATTATACTAACTCGTACCTCCATTCCCACATCACCCCATAGATTCAAGTTTGTGTAATCGTGAAGATTTAAAATGAACAAAGTGTAACGACGTGTCTAACGTGACTCGTATTGAATAGAAAGAATTAGTGCAACTCTAAAGAAGCGTTCCCCGAAGGAAGTGTATAAATGATTGTTCACGTCAAAGCGGTTCAAGTCAAATAATAATGTATTCCGGTACGAGAAGTGTAACTAATCATGATAACGAATAGTACGCAACCGTAGTGATAAATAGTGATGACGATACTCACCTAGTGTAGTGATGGTAGTAATAAGAAGTGGTAGATAGTAAGAAACACCGGTGTGACACTGATAGCAAGTTGAGATGGTTGGCGAATAACAACGTGGGAGACAGAGTTCCCGAACCAGTATGACTAATGAAGTCGTCGTCATCCTTACGCGTATGAATATTATGTTTACGTGTGTTACCCGAAAGTGGTAGATTACAGATTCGTATGATGAAAACTTGGTACCATTAAGAAGTTTGCCTAAGAATGATTCAAGTATAATGCACAAGTAGTCAAGTAAGTGCTATCTATAGCAAATGTATGTCAGAATGCAATGGTTAACTATCCGGTTGTAGTCTAATTCACTAATGCATCCTAACGACTCTGTCAGACACACTAATGCACATCCTAGATCCCTACAACCAACGCTCAGATACCATCTGTAACGACCCAACAAAATCGTCATTGACGGCGCCGCTAACTTAGGTCCCGTTACGTGGTCGTAGTCCCTATATGAGACACGTTTGACCAAAATTATGTCGCATTCATTTGAAACGGACAAGACTTGCAAAGTTTAGTTTACAAAACAATTCGATAACAAGTTTAAGTTTACAAAAGTATAAAGTATAAATGAAATGACTTGCAACATAATTAGTTAAAAAATCACGGTTGCTATAAATAGTGTAAGTATGTAAACATTTGTTTGAATCCAAGGGTGCTACCATTAGCGTATGCATGTATGTATGCTTGACTCCAAGCAAGTAATCAGAGTGTATGCGGAAGCATGTATCAAATAGCCATGTATGAACCTGAGAAAACATGTAGAAAACTATCAACAAAAAATGTTGGTGAGATCATAAGTGTATTTGTAAAAGTATGTTTTTGAACCACAAGATTTAGTATCAAAGCGTATACATCTCAAAAGATGTGTTTGTATCAAGCGTATACATCTCAAAAGATGTTGTTTTGTATCACGAGCACCCAATTACCAAAACTTAACTGAATCTTACCTCTGCATAATAGTGTTAGAACCTACACTATATCCCGAAAATACGTTTCATCCGTCAGATGAGGGTTCGTCAAACCCGTATGGCCACACAACATAAGTTCTCGCTCACACCCTACAAGCGTAACTAATGGTAATTGGACTTGAGGATTTTTGTTCTAACTCGTATGTATCTTTGCTTTTGTATTCGTGTTCAAGTATCAAAGTATGAAAAGTATATATACATATGAAATGTATATAAGTATGTAATGTATATGTTTCTCAGCCCACGATTTAAAGTATAAAAGTAATTGAAAAGGTGGGACTATGATCTCACCTCGAGTGCATGAGTATAAAAGTACTTCACAAAGTAAACGTATGCATGAAAGTTTATTAGCCTTGACCTAAACAAGTAAGTTGTATCAATTAACCTGTTACGACATTAGGTCGGATGAAATGTGTTCAATTAGTCCTATGGCTCGTTACGACTCAAATAGTATAGCATGTGAATCACGTTGTCAAGTTTCATGCAAGAATTAAGTATAAAAGAAAATTAGAACGATTGCATAAACGTTTGGTTAAGTTTAACTAAAAGTCAAACTCGGTCAAGTCAAAGTCAACAAAAAGTCAACACGTTCGGGTCGGGTCTCGAACTATTTTTCTGAGGTTATTATTCATACATAAGCATGTTAGAACAAGTTACATGTGAATCGGAGGTGCGTAGCATTGCAAACATTTTTCGAAATTTGACAAAGTACGTTAGAAGCCAAATACGGAAAATGCCGCGCCGCGACCCCTGGTGTCGCACCGCGCCAATAGGCGTGGCCTGGTGCCTGGTCTGTTTCAAAAGTTCAAGTCTCAACCAAACTTCAATTTAGCACAAATCACAAACCGTAAACACTTAGAACACGTATCTTATATCGTTGGAAAGGTATTTTGACGAGGAACACAACTAACCACTTTTCATCAAGCAAAAACATCAATTGAAATAACCAAAATCTCGTCAAATGATCATTAAAGGTTTATTTTCAAAGTTTCAAGTTCACAAAATGCATTTTAAGATTCGGGAATCCAATTCACACATATGATATGCTGTTTTGAAGGTAATGAAACATACATTACAACTAAACACTTACTAATAACTTTTCCTGGCATTCAAAACATCGAAAGTTCGTTTTAAGTCTACCAAACCCTAACCAAAATTCACAAAAATCAATAATCATGTGTTTGAAGTTTTCTTAATCAACCTACACATCAAAATGAAGCTAGTGATACTAGTAACACAATTAAAACATGGACTTTAACAATTTAACAACATTAACTCATCCAAAATCATAGATTAAGCACACCCATTTTCAAGTTCATGCTAGTTACTCCAAAACAACAAATCGAGCAAACAAAACATATATTCATGTTATACTTGAGCCATAGACACTAACTAACACCATTTCAAGTATATAAAACGAATTTAGAGAAATTTAGTATTTTAGAAATGTTACCTAAATGTGATGAAATTGGTACCAAAATGTAGAGGATGAAGAGAGGATCACGAATATGTAATTTGTTTTGATGTTTGATTGCTTGAATTGAAATAGATGATGAATTAGTGGATTGGGTGTTTGAGTTCCAAAAATGGAAGTAGAGAGAAAAGAGAGAAAGAGATGTGGGATTGAATGAGTGGTGGTAGTGGTGGGTGGACTAGTTGACCTAGTCAACTAGTTTGCCCACTTGACGCCAATAGTCCCTCGAGTTTAAAAGTGGGTGCGGGAATTAACCAAACGAGTATCTTAAAAACGCTCGAGTAAACTAGTGATGTTATAATTAAATAACAGGAATATTAAGAATGTTAGTCAATGGAAAATATGATTTTAAATAACTAAAGGTATTTTTTTTTAAAAAGTCGGTGTTAAAATAAATTTAACGAAAAAAACGCGGGATGTTACAAACACATTACTGATTCAAACTAAGTCTAAACCAACTAATTAAACTTGAAATATCAAATATTAAACAATAATTAAATCTAAACTTAAGAACCATGCAACATTTTAACGTAACTAATAGATTACACCAACAATCACCCCTTAATCGATTAGTTCACATCATGTAGGACACTCGTTGTTCTAGTAACCAAGTTCTAATTACACCTATGATTAAACCAAGATGAATATGGACGTGACCGGGGGTGTCCGAGAAGAGTCGAGATGGTATTGAACGTGTTCGCAGAAGTAGCGTGGAATGAATCGATTAAGGGGGTGATTGTTGGAGCTAATCGATTCATTGTGTCCCACATCGAAAAGTGAAAGAAACAAATGTGCATATATAAGCTTATGAGAACCTCCCTCTATCACCAATTGATTTTAGAGAAATGTGGAACTCATGAGTTTATATGTTGTACATGGTGGTGGACCTAAAAACGATCTAACATAGCCCACTGCCCTAGTCCTGGACCATACTCTACTTTTCACAATAAAATAATGAACAAATTTCATAAAAAAAAGTAACATATTATACCAGTTTTCCTATTTTCCGTAATCTATTTCATATCAGTATAAAAATGAGTCATTTTTCAAGAGTTAATCTAATAAAAGAGCGTCGTTAACTGTTTCGTTAAATGCCATTGTGGCATTCCACATCACTCTTTTTTCCACATCACTCTCTTAGTGTGCTAGCCCTATTTAAACCCATCAAACATGTCGCTCGTTTTTAGCCTGCAAATCAAATATACGAAACGTTAGTCTAGAATGCAAATCAACAACGATAATTATTAATAATTAATAATACTTAATAAATAATATAATGATGATTTGGGTACCTGCTATAACAACCCTCAATTTTCCGTTCTGTAATGACTTAAATGCCCTTAAGGTTTCACTAGGTTGTTCTGTGTATTTAATTTAGGGTTCTTATCCGTATATAATAAATGAACTTAATTAACACTCGAAATTAATAACCTTAAACCCTAACCCTAAACATTTATTAATGTTCTGAACCCTAAACATTTATTAATGTTATAAACTCTAACCCTAATCAGTAATTAATACTATAAACCCTAATACTATTTAAAAACCCTAACTCTAATAATTATTAAATTATAATAATTATGGATATTATATAAAAGTATATATGAATATAATTATTTAACTCGGTACCAAATTATATAAAGTTATATAATTAACTTAATGATTAAAAGATAGTGTCCAATATATATATTATCAAACTTGAAGTAATAAAATAAATGCAACGATAAACTAATATAATTTATGATAAATGATATAATATATATATATATACACATGTCGAGTATATATATATATATATATATATATATATATATATATATATATATATATATATATATATATAATTCGGTATATATATAAATAAAAATAAATTAAAAGTAACAAATCAAAAATGGATCTAGATTATTCCAAATAATTTTAAAAAAAAATAAAAATAAATATATAGGTATATAGGGATGGCTGAGTTTTCTTTTAAAAAAAATATATTTAATGTAATTACAATTTGTTTCCAATTAAAAGACTATTACTTGTTCACCAAGGATTTTTACTCTATAAATACAAATCAAAGCCCCATAATTTTTCACAACACTTCCATTGAAGCTCTCAAAAACTCTATAATTTTTTGTAAGTTCTTTCTTTCTCTTTTCTATTTTTTTTCGATTTCTTTCTTTCTTTTTATTTTCGGTCGGCCGAAATACAAAACAAAAATAAATAAACAGTTTTGCAATTGATATAGTTATTCTAAATACATGATAATTAGCTATATGATTAATACAGTTTATAAAAAATAATTTTCCAGATTTATGAATCGATTTACTAATTTTTATAAAATTGTTTGTGTTTTATTCGGCCGATATATGCAATATTATAAATAAATATTAAACGAATTAATTAAAATATATATTGTATTTGATAAATACTATTAGTATTCTAAGATCTGAGAAAAATAATTATATGAATTTACAACTTGTTTTTATAATTTTAATTAATTAAAAACAATTTATATGTATATATATTATCGATATATGTATATATGTGGGAAAAATCAAATAAAATAGCTATGAACTATATAAATTCATGGAACCTATTTTTCCAGAACCTAATAATGTTATAAAGATGATCTAAGTCAAAAATTATATTTTTATGATGTATTATATATTTATTATAATTATATTAATCGGCTATGGTTTATATAAGCTAAAATCAATAAAAAATAGCAAACGACTTCAAAAATTGAAAAAAAAAATTTGTAACTTCTTGTTGATGTATTAAGAGTTTTGGAATCGAAAACTTACTTTATCTACTATTTTTTGTAATTATTATGTATTTAGTATTGAAAACAATATACATATATGTAAAATATAGTAATAATTCGTATAAAAATATAAGAATAGAAGGTTTTGCATGAAAAATACTTAGAACAGTTAGGGTATGTATAAAAATAAGTTTTGGAAGTTTTGGTATATTATTATTAATTATATCCAAATTATATGGTTAAACAATGCAAAATTCGTAATAAATATTTATAACAGAAAATAAAATATATATATATATATATAATTTTCCTGAGTTTTTAAAATATATAGGAACCTGTAAAAAATATAAAATTTATTATATAGGTCGAATTGGTATTTATTTTATATTTAAACTCTTATTATATACTTACCAAACATAAATACAAGATATATACTAAATAAATATAGGATAAAGATAAATAATTTTTATAAATTTTTATAAAGCTATATTAATTATAAAAGGTCTGCAAAATTTATATTTTTAATTATTTAATATTTATTTGATTAATTGTGAATTTTGTGTAATATACATGTATGTATAAATATTATATATGATAAATAATTAATATATCAAAGGTATATAATTAATAATAAACATTTTTATGATATATTAAACAATATAAATTAATAAACCTAAACTTATATGTACTTAATATAATATAACTATTAGTGTATGATATGTAATACAAGTAATTAAATACTTAATAATACTTAAGTAATTATTATACCATAATATTGAAAGGAAATTAAATAATAAATAATATTATACTAATTTAAAAACTTATAGTATAATATAAAATAATTAAATTATATTATAGTAATGAATATAATATAACTTATATAATAACATATAATATGACCTAAACCTAAAAGTGAAGGTTAATCAAAGATAACATATGACTTATGTGAACTTCACCGCTACTCACGGTCGTAAGTGAATGATGTCTAGGTTGCCATTTATGAGGATAGCTTGTGGATCTCGAATGACATGACTTAGATTTTGGTCAAGAGTCCTGGGCCCTTGGTTACATTTGGTCATTCCTTACTTATTTGATAGCAACGAACTTTGGATAAAGTTGTACAACGTCTTGCTAAAGATTAACCCGAACTTTCTATAATGGAAAAGTTACTATAAGTGAAAACTTTCTATAAATAGTAACCTTATGAAAATGGAAATTCTTTTAGAAAACCATCATCATTAGTATAGTTATTATATACTTATGCCTATTAGAAAACTTATGAAAATGGAAATTCTTTTAGAAAACCATCTGTGCAACTAAGGTGAACTTCATAGCCCCGTTTTTACATATTTTATTGAATTTTATAAATCTTGGGGTGAGACACACGCTTACTTTTAAATGATTTACAATTTAGACACAAGTGCCTAAACTTTTTGATATGCAACTTCGTGAGATTATTGTTAACTTGTATTCTTACATACAAATCCCCACCATAATATCGTTAATTGCTGGAATTGAAATGTTGCAAGCTTAATTATTGTGAGTAGGCCTATTGAGAGCGACGTCTCTACCCATTGACTGATCGTCAAGGGGGTACATAATAATGATTACCGACACCCGTACAGTGTCAGGGGTTAATGTTTTGCTCGATATTATAACTCATGGCATATTGAATACTTTGATGTTTTGAACTAGATCTTGTGGTCTAAAATTTATTATGATAATTAAACCTATGATGTTCACTCAACCATTGTGTTGACATTTTAAGCATGTTTGTCTCAGGTGAAGATTAGCTTATGTGCTGCCCTATGTTGCTTTGCTAGCTGATGCATTGAAGTCCACATATTTATGTCTTAGCATTTGTTAAACACTTATTCATTACATTTGAGTTTATCATGTAAAATATTATTTCGTTTCCGCTGCAATACAGTTACTGTTTTTATAAAACGTCTCATTTAGAGTCGTTCTCGCTTATATAAACTTGTGTTGTGATATTGTGAAGTCATATTTACCCCCGACCCTATTTAGGGGTATGACACCTGCAAATCGTAAGCCACCTTCAAATCGTGAACCATCTGTAACAAATTGTTAAATTTACGAAAAGAGTTCAACTCTTATTCAAAAATATACATTCAACAAATCAACATCCACAAATTCATCATTAAAACAAGACGTCAATGGAAGAGTTGGTGGTTTCCATCGAACAAATTGGCGGAGGCAATTTCCAACGAAAGCAACAGCGGAGACGTGCTTTCCGTTCAAAAACCCATCTCTAATCTGGTTCGATTAAATGAAACTGAATCAACCCTCGTTCAGAACCCCATCTCAAATAGATTTCGATTAACCCTTTGCCAACCTGAAAAAAGGTTGATTTCTCCACCGACAACAAGCCTTCTGGTTCCTAAATCTGGTGCACTGAACAATCGTTGTGGATGTACATATAAAATATAAAAAACCTTCAGGCCCATAACTTGTTGACGTTGAAAAAACGAGTGACGTGGAATGCCGCAATAGTATTTAACAAA
Organism: Rutidosis leptorrhynchoides; assembly: GCF_046630445.1. Lineage (NCBI taxonomy): Eukaryota > Viridiplantae > Streptophyta > Magnoliopsida > Asterales > Asteraceae > Rutidosis > Rutidosis leptorrhynchoides. The sequence continues at coordinate 341,311,879 of NC_092341.1, forward strand.
GAACGTTAATGGCCCTCTTTATTTGATTAACTTTTGAACAATGCCACCTTTTTTTAAGTGAAATGAAATAGATTACCGAAAATATGAAAACTTATTTAATATGTTACAGTTTATGGAATTTGCCTTAATATAATAATGCATTTGATTTGATAACACGAAAATATTAAATATTTAAAATTGAATGAATAAAAAGTTGGAATTGACATTGATTTTGAGTAACAGTAATATAGATAACAATTCTAAATGAATATACTGTAAATATGAATGATGTAAAATTATTCTATTAACTTTTTATTTAAATACATAATTGTTTATAGTCGTATGATAAATATTCATGATATAATTAAAAAATATATTAAATAAAGTAAAAGTGTTGAATGATCAATAGAGCTTTTCAACTTTAAATTATAGAGCATATGTTTTCTTATTATTGAACATTATTTGTCATTTGCATGTCAAAAACAAACTCACTAATTTTTGAGTGTGATATTGCGCAAATGATACATAATTTTTATCGCAATATCGGTTCTTACTTTGATGAATTTGAGAAGTTTTTGAAGTTATTTGGTGTTCATTTGATTAGAAATCGATTCCGAGCATAGAATGTTAAAATGGAGCATTATGGTTGACACTGTTGAAGATTTCAGGTTTCAAGTGTGTAAAATGGCGAAAACGTACTTTCCAGATGGAGATGCGGTGCATCCTTATATGATGTGGTGCATCACTCCAGGTCCAGAGATCAAGTTGTTAACAGTCAAAAGAGGATGCGGCGCATCATAGGAAATGTGACGTATCGACCCAACACGCGCAGAAGGATGCGGCGTATTCTTGGAGATGTATCGCATTGTCCTTACTTTGCCAGCAAGTCTAGAAAAACCTTATAAATAGAATGGTGTTTTGCCAGATTTAGGGATTTGATTCAGCTGTGAATTTGAGGGGTTTTGAACTATTTCTCACCATCTTCAAGCTAGGTAGTCATTAAGATGAAAGATCGGAACAAAGATCATTATTGTTACTCTTCGTTTTCATTATTTTAGTTATTTAATTATGAATTCTATTGTTTTCAAGTGTTTGCTATGAATTCTATTATTTAATTATGAATTCTATTGTCATTAAGGGTTTTGAGCTATGAATTCTGTTGTTGATTAGTTAATGTGAGTTTATTGATGATAAATAACGTGTGCTTCAACACTTAAACATTTGGTAATATAACATCACAGTCGTGTAATTCCATTGATTGATCTTTGTAATTAGGATTCTACGTGAGTTTAATCTAGATTGATCTCTATAATTAGGATTCTACGTGAGTTTATTCCATATTGATTCTCAACAGTTTAATCAAACGATAGTTTCGTCTTTTGAACGAGGTTAATGTGAGTTAATCGAATTTTTCGATTGAATTATATATTAATTAAACATTTAATCAGTTTTAATCGTAAAGGAAAATCCACATTAATTGCAAATCATGTAAGTGAACACTGCTCTGTCAATCTGGTTTTCGTTTATTAATTTTTGTTTTCTAGTTTAATTTAAAATCCCCTTTACTTAGAAAAATTATTAGTTTTAAGTCTTAATACAATTGCTCCTTGTGGTATTAACTGGTCGATTACTTACTAGATACTGCATGATCGGGTTGTTAAGTTGCCTGAATGTGTGTTACTATTAAGTGTTTTAATGATGAGCGTTGAAGTACCATTCAAAAATGACTTAATTACCTTAAACTAGTTAAGTTCAAATCCAGATTGTTACATCCTTGATATTAAAGGCATGGATTAGAATGTGATTTGAATTGTAATGTAACAGTCAATTTTTAGGGATTTAATTATTTCAAAGGGTATATTAGGTACTTTATGATACAATTATGATTTATTGGTGAATAGTTTTAGATCATGAATATGGATCATTGGATTAGAGGGTCGATGGGGGTTATTTTTTATATAAGATATTTTTAAAAATATTTAGGGCAAATTTCATAAAAAGGTAATTATTTTACCTCATTTTCCTAATAAAGGTAACCTATTTCACTTTGGTTCATTTAAAGGACTATTTTAACAAAAGTTAATTAAAAAAAGGGGTTCGTTAGCTTTGTCCATTAAAGGACTATTTTAATTACATCATTCGTCCCTCATGTTTACAAACCCTAATTTCATTGGCCCCTCCATCCAATTTCCTTCCAACCAGACCTGCAAATTAGTTCATCATCATCACCATAACTGCCAAGAACAATTTTCATAGAAACTTGAATTCGAACACAATAGCACTCAAAATCGATCAAAATATGATCCATATGCTGCGATTAGATGATATATGGAAGAATTATTCATCAAAACAACTTCTGGTGATGTACGAATGTTTAGTAGGATGTAAGAATTATTCGAAGGAAACACAATAGCAACAACATTCGAGGTTTGGTCATTAATGGCGTTCGGAATGAAAATGTGTGTGATATTATGAATACCATTCACTCTCATTTCGAATTCCAATTTCAGAAAAAATGAAACAACAGGCCCTCCATGTCTGACTTAAGATATCCGTTTTTAAGTGAAGATCAGGCCGTAAGTCTAGAGAATCCATTCACGAAAGAAGAAGTGTTGCAAGCTTTAAAGGATTGTGATAGTAACAAGGCTCCGGGTCCCGACGGGTTCAATATGGGATTTTTTTAAAAAGTTTTGGGTGGTCATAAAAGTTGATCTAATGAACGCAGTTCATTGGTTTTGGGAGAAGGGTGAAATTTCAAAAGGTTGCAATGCTTCTTTCATCTCTTTAATTCCGAAGATAAAAGATCCTTTAGGCCTTACCGATTTTAGACCCATAAGCGTCATTGGTAGTTTCTATAAGATTTTGTCAAAGTTATTGTCTAATAGAATCCGACAAGTTATCCCAAGTGTGATAGGTATTGAACAAAGTGGTTTCTTAAAAGGAAGATTTATACTAGATAGTGTTCTAATCGCAAACGAGACCATTGACTTCATTAGAAGAAACCATAATAAGGGTTTGATTTTTAAGGTGGATTTCGAGAAGGCGTTTGATAGCCTAGATTGGGATTATTTAAAGGAAGTAATGTTAAGCATGGGTTTTGGGGATAGGTGGTGCAAGTGGATCATGGCATGCTTGTATTCGGCTTCCATTTCGATATTAGTCAACAGCTCGCCCACTAACGAGTTCTCTATGGGTCGGGGAGTGAGGCAAGGTGATCCCCTCTCACCTTTTCTCTTTATAGTGGCGGTTGAAAGTCTAAATATTCTTGCGAAATCGGCAGTTGATCGAAATCTTTACAATGGAGTGGCAATTGGTAGGAATAAAGTCATAATCTCACATCTCCGATATGCGGATGATACAATATTTTTTGGAGAGTGGAATTATGATAATTTGAGGAGCCTGATGAATTTACTTAAATGTTTTGAACTAACATCGGGACTTAAGATAAACTTTGGAAAAGTTGTATTTATGGTATCGGGGTGGATGATAATGAAACTTCATCTATTGCAAATCTTTTTGGGTGTAAATCCCGGGAATCTCCCGTTCACCTATCTTGGGTTACCGATTGGTGCAAGAATGAAAAAACTAAATGATTGGAAAGTAGTTGATAATGCTAAAAACGAACATATATTTCATTGCATTATCCTTCAAGAAAGACAAGCTTTTAGTTGCAATTGTTCTAATTTCAAGTAATTATCGTTTAAATAATGAAATGTGAAGACAAAAGACAAATTCGACGATTTGAAGACGCAAATGACCAAAAAGCTAAAAAGTACAAAGTACAATTCAAGTGGTTCAATTTATTGATGAGAAACGTCTCAAAATTACAAAAGTACAAGCCGCAAAATGAAAAGTACAAGATATTAAATTATACGAAAAGGCGTTCGAAAATTCGGAACCGAGACATGAACCAACTTTCAACGCTCGACGCAACGGAGCTGAAAGTACAAGTCAACTATGCACAAGAATATAATATAATATTTAAATAATTCATAATATGAATAATAATAAATAATAAAAAGTTGTTAATTGAGCATAGTTAAGGGGTCATAAGTGAAAATTTCAAATTCATCATTTGCCTATAAAACGAGACTACGGAGTAATGAAAGATATACCTTTTCTATTTTCTAAATCTCTTACTCTCTCAATATATTTATATTAATATTATAATTTTAATATTAAAGTTTAATAATAATAAGGTTATGTTAGTGAATGTTTTAAGTTTGTAAGTCGAAACTATGTCCGTGTAACACTACGCTATTAATACTCATTGTAAGTTATGTTTAAATTATTTTTATTAATGTCTCGTAGCTAAGTTATTATTATGCTTATTTAAGCCAAAGTAATCGTGATGTTAGACTAAATATTAAAGACGGGATAATTGGGTTTTGGACCATAATTGGGGTTTGGACAAAAGATCGACACTTGTGGAAATTAGACTATGGGCTATTAATGGGCTTTATATTAACTAAACGATACCTCATTAATTTAATATAAAGGTTATGATTTGACGTATCTATATATAACCACATACGCTTAATCGGGTACAATGATCGGGATATTTATAAGTACGAATTATTGTTCATTAGACCGGACACGGGGATGATTTAATAGTTACTAGACTCATTAAAACAGGGATGGATTACATTCAAGGGTAATTGGTGTAATTGTTAACAAAGTATTAAAACCTTGGATAACACACAGTCGATAACCTGGTGTATTCATTAAACAAAGTATTAAGACCTTGTTACAGTTCGAATCCCCAATTAGTTGGAATATTTGACTTCGGGTATAAGGATAATTTGACGAAGACCCTCGCACTTTATAATTATGACCGATGGACTATTATGGACAAAACCGTATGGACATATCGAATAATCCAGGACAAATGACAATTAACCCATGGTAATAAATTAAAATCAACACGTCGAACATCATGATTACAGAAGTTTAAATAAGCATAATTCCTTTATTTTATATCTCATCGTACTTTTATTTACTGTCATTTTATTTATCGCACTTTTAATTTATTGTACTTTTAATTATCGTTATTTACTTTACACTTTAAATTAAGTTATATTTTGCATTAGGTTTTAATTGTGACTTAAGTTTTAAAATCGACAAACCGGTCATTAAACGGTAAAAACCCCCAAAGTTACCTATAATTACTATATATCACTAAATCTAGTTTAACTACTTTTACCTAGTAAGACACCCAATAATAGTGTCCACGGATCGACCTCCCGGACTTTACCTTAGCTATATTATTACACGATAGGTATACTTGTCTTTTGTGTTTTAGTTTAATTTAGGTGATTTCCTATACTAAATAAATATAAAACTGATAGCTGTTTCATACACACCCTCTAGAACACATCAAGTTTTTGGCGCCGCTGCCGGAGACACTTTTTGTGTCTTCACGGGGTATTTAAGTTTTTTTAGTTTTTTATTGATTAAAGATATATTAATTTAAATATAATAATTTAATAAATATAATAATATTGAAATAAAATATAATAATATAATAATATTGAAATAAAATATAATAATATAATAATAATTTTGAATCAAATTTGAATCGTAAAGTTTTAAAAAGTCGTATTTATTAAATACTTTAGGGATATATTATGTAACTTATAATTAATAATTTCTATCATGTCGCTTTCATGTGAATAGTAAATTAATTAATTTCGTTTTATTTACTATTCATGAATAGTAAATAAGTTAAAAAAAATTAAAAACCATAAAAAAAATATTAAAATCGTTAAAAATAAAAAATAAAAATAAAATATAAAAATAAAATTTTTTTTTTAAAAAAAATAAATATATATATATATATATATATATATATATATATATATTTAAGATTTTGTCTATAAAATTAAAAAAAATATATTTATTTTAAGTTTTATTACCTTTAGATATTTAGACTCTAGTTACAACTTTTAGTATTAAGTTTAGTTTTGCCATAGTTATTTTTATACTTTTAGATTTTTAGGTTTTGCCGTAAAATCCCTTAAGTGCTTTTTCTTTAGACTAAGATTTAGGTGGCTTAAAATTTTGCGACGCGGTGTTAAAATTTTAGTATCATTTTAAGTAATTGCCGTTTTTCGTTTAGAATCCCTTTTAAGTTTCGACGCGCTACTTTCTTATTTTTATTTTTCGACCTTTTATTTTTTCGACGTTTTTCGACGCAATCTTTTTCTTTCTTATTTCTCGACGCTTTAGTTTTTTGGACATAGAATTTTCTATTTCTTCTCTAAAATTTCAAACGAAAAATTATTTTAAGCGATTAAATTGATAGACATCCAAATTTTCTGGTTCGTAGTAATAGTTGAATTTGTTAGTGGCTGAGTTGTGAGCTTCCGATTTAAAGGGTTCTGGCTCCCTGCTGCATCTATTGGCTATTCGAAACGTGGGCAAAAGCAGAAAAGTCTATTAATTTGATAACTTATATAATTTTTATCTTTTATAACTAATAGGATATTCAGTGAATGCACCGAGCAAAACGTTCACCACCTTTCATACGTTCACCACCTGTAACTTGATCAAGACATCTAGCAAATATTGTCGCCGTTGATTTTTCTTTAGAATCGTCATCCAGTTGACCAAGTACTCCAATTCAAATTTTCGATAATCCATTTTTTGAACCCGACCTCACAATTAAGAATCTGGAGAATATTCAGAGACAATTCATAGATCATGAACCATTAATCTCTCCTCCGGAACCACCAATCATTCAAACAGAGATTGTTGAGGAACCTACCATTAAATCAGAATCCTCTAGTGATTTAGATTCAATAAATTCAATCATAGAGAATCTGGAACCTCTAAGTATGGAAGACCGAATGCGAGCTAAACGCACTAGCCAAGGTCACGCAATCACTCAAACAGGCATTAATGCACCAGATTATGAAATCAAAGAACAAATCCTACACATGGTAACTAATCAATGCCAATTTAGTGGTGCGCCGAAGGAAGATCCAAACGAACATCTTCGTACCTTTAATAAGGTCTGTACTTTATTTAAAATCCGAGAAGTTGAGGATGAACAGATATATCTCATGTTATTTCCCTGGACTTTAAAGGGAGAAGCCAAAGATTGGTTAGAATCATTACCTGAAGGGGCGATTGATACATGGGACGTTTTAGTTGAAAAATTTCTTAAACAATTCTTTCCGGCATCTAAAGCCATGAGACTTCAAGGAGAAATTGTTACGTTCACACAAAAACCAAATGAAACTCTATATGAGGCGTGGACAAGATTTGGAAAGTTATTAAGAGGATGTCCGCAACATGGTTTAGACACTTGTCAAATAGTACAAATATTCTACCAAGGATGCGACATCACTACAAGAAAAGACATCGATATAGCAGCTGGTGGTTCCATTATGAAGAAAACCGCAACTGACGCTTACAAAATTATTGATAACACAGCTTCCCACTCACATGGGTGGCATCAAGAAAAAGATATCGTTAAATCATCTAAAGCAGCTAGAGACGATTCTAGCCATGACTTTGATTCCATTTCCGCAAAGATAGATGCTGTCGAGAGACGAATGGAAAAGATGACTAAAGATATCCACTCAATACGAATTAGTTGTGAGCAGTGTGGAGGACCACATTTGACAAAAGATTGTCTCAGTATTGAACTAACAATGGAACAAAGAGAGAATGTTTCATACATAAACCAAAGGCCTGGAAATAATTATCAGAATAATTATCAACCGCCAAGACCAATCTACAATCAAAACCAGAATTATAACCGAAATGTTCCATACAACAACCAACAAGGTCCAAGCAATCAACAAGTATCTAATAATACTTACAATCAGCAAAGACCTATTTTTCAAAATAAACCACCACAAATCGATGATAAAAAGCCAAATTTAGAAGATATGATGTCGAAGCTAGTTGAATCTCAAACTCAATTTTTCACATCTCAGAAACAAACCAATGAACAAAATGCTCAAGCATTTAGAAATCAACAAGCTTCGATTCAAAATTTAGAATAAGAAGTAAGCATCCTAGCAAGGTTAATAGGTGAAAGAAAACCGAGAAGTTTACCTAGTGATACAAATACTAACCCCCGGAATGAAACAGCTAAAGCCATTACCACAAGAACCACAATCTGAGCAAGATAAGGAAACAGAACCGGTAGTTAAAAAGGTTAATGAAGATAACACAATTAAGGCTAAACCTTATGTTAAACCATACCAACCACCACTTCCTTACCCGAGTAAAATGAAAAAAGAGAGACTTGAAGCCGAGCAATCTAAATTCTTGGATATGTTTAAACAAATAAATGTTAATCTTCCTTTCATTGATGTGATTTCAGGAATGCCAAGATATGCTAAATTTCTGAAAGATCTAATCACAAATAGAAAGAAAATGGAAGAACTCTCGACTGTTACTATGAATGCAAATTGTTCTGCAGTGCTGTTGAATAAGATACCAGAAAAATTATCAGATACAGGAAGTTTCACGATTCCATGTTTTCTGGGTAGTCTTAGTTCAATAGAAGCATTGGCAGATTTTGGTGCTAGTATAAATTTAATGCTGTATTCACTATACGCTAAACTAGACCTTGGAGAATTGAAACCAACACGAATAAGCATACGACTAGCCGATCGATCAGTAAAATATCCTAGAGGGATAATGGAGAACATGCTAGTTAAAGTTGGTACTTTAGTATTTCCAGTAGATTTTGTTATTCTGGACATGGAAGAAGATTCTCGAATTCCTCTCATATTAGGAAGACCATTCTTAAACACGGCTAAAGCAATAATAGATGTGTTTGGTAAGAAACTGACCCTAAGTATAGAGGAAGAGAGTGTCACCTTTTCAGTTGATAGAGCCATGCAACAACCACAATCTGCAGATGATACATGTTATTATATTCAAACTATAGATTCACATGCAGAATTGTTAGAAGAATTTCCAGTATTACAAGGAACAGGAGAATGTTCTTTAGGAGAAGGAACTGAACCAATTGATGAAACTGGAATGTTAGCTACACTTATGGCTAATGGATATGAACCAACAACATAAGAAATTCAAATGTTAAAAGAAGAAGACAGATATCGATATAAATCATCGATAGAAGAACCACCGACATTAGAGTTAAAGCCACTTCCAAACCATTTGGAATATGATTATTTACATGGTGAATCCGAATTACCTGTAATAATATCGTCTTCTCTTACTGAAAATGAAAAATCTCAACTCATTTCTGTGCTAAAAGCTCATAAACCAGCTATTGCATGGAAAATTCATGATATTAAAGGAATAAGTCCTTCGTATTGCACACATAAAATCCTTATGGAAGAAGGTCATAAAACAGATGTGCAACGCCAAAGAAGACTAAATCCTAATATGCAAGATGTTGTTAAGAAAGAAATTATTAAACTGCTAGATGCAGGTTTAATTTATCCAATCTCTGATAGTCCATGGGTAAGCCCAGTTCAATGCGTACCTAAGAAGGGTGGCACAACTGTCATCACAAATGAGAAAAATGAGCTTATTCCTACTAGGACTGTTACAGGATGGCGTGTTTGTATTGATTATAGAAAATTAAATGACGTCACCAGAAAAGATCACTTTCCCTTACCTTTCATTGATCAAATGTTGGAAAGATTAGCCGAAAATAGTTACTATTATTTTCTTGATGGTTTTTTCGAATATTTTCAAATTCCAATAGCACCCGAAGATCAAGAGAAAACCACATTCACATGACCTTATGGTACTTTTGCTTATAAACGCATGCCATTTGGACTTTGCAACGCCCCTGCAACCTTTCAAAGGTGCATGATGGCGATTTTTCACGACATGATAGAAGAATGCATGGAAGTTTTCATGGATGACTTTTCAGTCTTCGGTGATACTTTTGAAACATGTCTAGTTAATCTTGAACGAATGCTTATTAGATGCGAACAATCAAATCTAGTTCTTAATTGGGAGAAATGCCATTTCATGGTCAATGAAGGCATCGTTCTTGGTCATAAAATTTCAAAGGAAGGAATTGAAGTAGATAGAGCTAAAGTAGATGTAATTGCTAAACTTCTACATCCCACCAATGTTAGAGGAGTTAGGAGTTTTCTAGGGCATGCCGGTTTTTACCGACGTTTCATAAAAGATTTTTCTAAAATCGCCACTCCTATGAATAAACTCCTAGAAAAGGATGCTCCATTCATCTTTTCAGATGAATGCATCAAATCTCTTAATATTCTTAAAGAAAAACTCACTAATGCGCCGATCATGATAACTCCAAATTGGAATCTACCGTTTGAACTAATGTGCGATGCAAGTGATTTTGCAATGGGAGCCGTTTTAGGACAAAGGATTGAAAAACGATTTCAACCTATTTATTATGCTAGTAAGACGTTACAAGGAGCACAAACGAATTATACAACTACTGAAAAAGAACTCCTTGCTATTGTCTTTGCTTTTGACAAATTTCGTTCATATCTCGTTCTAGCTAAAACGGTGGTCTATACAGACCATTCTGCTCTTAGATACCTATTTTCAAAACAAGATGCCAAGCCACGATTAATCCGTTGGATTTTACTCTTACAAGAGTTCGATATTGAAATCCAAGACAAAAAGGGAGCAGAAAATCTCGCCGCTGATCATCTTTCTCGTCTTGAAAATCCTGAATTAGAAGTTCTAAATGAATCGGCCATACAAGACAACTTTCCTGATGAATATCTATTGAAGATAGATTATAATGAAATTCCATGGTTTGCGGACTATGTAAACTACTTAGTATGTGGATTCCTTGAAAAAGGGTTGTCGTACCAAAAACGAAAGAAATTCTTTAGTGATATAAAACACTATTTCTGGGAAGATCCACATTTGTTTAAAAGTTGTCCCGATGGAATGATACGCCGCGATGTGTATTCGAAGATGAAGCTAGTCAAATTTTAAACCATTATCACACAGGATCAACAGGAGGGCATTATGGGCCTCAACTTACAGCAAGAAAAGTTTATGATGCTAGATTCTATTGGCCTACAATTTTCAAAGACGCACACCTTCTTTGCAAATCCTGTGATGCTTGTCAAAGGGCCGGAAAAATAAGTCAACGTGATGAAATGCCATAAAATGTCATTCAAGTATGTGAAGTATTTGACATTTGGGGTATTGACTTTATGGGTCCATTTCCAAAATCTCATAATAATCTCTACATTCTCGTTGCCATTGATTATGTATCTAAATGGGCGGAAGCACAAGCTCTCCCGACTATTGATGCACGAGTTGTAGTCAACTTTTTAAAACGTCTTTTTGCCAGGTTTGGAACACCGAAAGCTTTAATAAGTGACCGGGGTACTCATTTTTGTAACAATCAACTTGAGAAAGTTCTTAAAAGATATGGAGTAACTCATAAAATCTCAACTGCTTATCATCCACAAACAAGTGGACAAGTTAAAAATACCAACCGAGCATTAAAACGTATTCTAGAGAAAACCGTAGGATCAAATTCAAAGGAATGGTCAATGAAATTGGAGGATGACTCTGGGCTTTTAGAACAGCCTACAAAACTCTAATTGGAACCACACCTTTTAAACTCCTTTACGGAAAAGCATGTCATCTTCCAGTAGAAATTGAGCACAAAGCATTTTGGGCTTTGAATACATGTAATCTTGATTTACATGAAGCCGGACGTTTCAGGTTAAGTCAACTAAACGAATTAGAAGAATTAAGACATGAAGCATATGAAAATTCATTAATCTATAAAGAAAGAACGAAGAAATGGCATGATAAAAGAATTAGAAGTTCAAAAGAATTTAAAGAAGGAGACCGAGTTCTTCTTTTCAATTCATGATTCAAGCTATTTCCTGAAAAATTAAAATCAAGATGGTCTGGACCATTCATAGTCAAAAGAGTTTTCCCATATGGAACAATAGATGATAAATTCAAATGGAATTGAATTTAAAGTTAATGGTCACAGAGTTAAACATTACGTGCATAATCCGATGGAAGTTGACAATGAAGTTAATCATAATTTCATCACCAAAGAAAACCCTCAGAATGAAAACATAAATATGTTATCAACAACATGTGAAAAACAAAAATTGGAAGATGGAGAATCTTCAAACTGGAGTGATGAAGAAGAATTTCTATACAAACCTCCCATTCTAAGAAATGAAGAAAAATGTGAACAAGAAGTGGAAGAACCAAGAAAAGATCACCCAGATAAGGTTAACAAACCAAATCTACTTACTAAAGTGGGAGATCCAGGTGAATTTATCATTTCTTGCTTGCTTAATGATGGTGCTGTATATAATGGACTCGCAGATTTAGGAGCAAGTGCAAATATTATGCCTCTTTCCTTATACAAAAGATTAGGTATGGGTAAATTAAAACCAATCAAAATAGGTGTTCAATCATTTGACCTAACCATTAAACACCCGGTTAGAATAGCAAATAATTTACTTGTTAACGTGGGAAGTTTGACCTTTGTTGCAAACTTCATAGTGATTAATATAGAGGAAAACCTTGATATTCCTCTAATTTTAGGTCGCCCATTTTTAGCAACCACCAAAGCATTCATTGATGTAAGAAAAGGTAGAATGACACTTAGGGATGGTAACAAATCAGTCACCTTTGTGAACCGAAAGTTTAGATCTCCACCAACCAAAACTGTTGAACCAATAAAAATGCCTAAGTGTGGGGAAGATAAAGAAACACCTAATGATGAACTGATAACAAAGAACTCCGTTGTTGATACAAAATTAGATGAACCCGTTTTTAACAGTTCAACGAAGAAACTATATAAACGGATTCAAGATGCTAGAAATAAGGGGAACTTTAAGTTATGTAACCGATTAGTATCCAATTTGTCGCCTAAAGAAAAAGTGATGTTAGTAGAATTTGTGAATGTTACGGAGGAAATCAACAAATGGCTTAAAGCAAAAGTCAGTGATATGCAAGTTGTTGATAGTCCAATTGAAATCAATGAAGTCAATCACAATTTCAATACCACAGCTAACTAAGTGTGGGAGAGTCAAGTCTTTTTAAGGATAATATGAATTTCTGTTAGAGTTAGATGTTCTGTTTTCGTGTAGTTCTCGAGAATGGAATCCGAATGGTCTTTCCCTAGCAGACCCTAAAGAACTAGTCTTCTCCCCCCATTCTGAATTTTTATTTTTTTTTTAGGTTTTACGAGATGAAGAATTCCTGTGAACTAAACCATGGTCTAATGCTACACGCTTTGATCACTAAACGTAATAATGACACACTCCCGAGTGATATGGTATCAGTAATAAGAGCCCAATTGGACGGAGTAAGAAAAGAACTCAGAAACGATCATAATAAGTTATATTTTGGTAAAGGAAAATCAAAATTTGCAGCGAAAAGAAGAGCACGACACCTTGAAAGATGTCACAAATGCGGAAAATGGTCACACGAAGGGAAATGTTCGAACAATCAGACACATTCCAATACCGAGTTCGTTACTTTATGCAGAGAAGGACCGTACATATGTTTAGAAGAAAATTTATTGAAAATTCGTGGATACGCTTACGTAGCTATGGAAAACTAATTCGTACGAGTCTCTTATGAGTCGGCTAAAGCGGGTCACTGAGAATTCCATCTAACAGGTAAGTATGTACAGTTTTTATTTTTATTTTATTGCTTTTAACCTTTTGATAATAAACGCTAAATTGTTCGCTATAAAGTATTAAATTGATACTCAATAAAATTAGGTTTTGCGACCAAAATTATTGATATCATACAAAAATTTATTACATCACTGCGAAATTTACCGTTTATTCTTAAGGTATAAATATCTTTAATCAATCAACCCAAAATATTTCAAAAATTCGTCAGGAGTAAAACTAGGTAATATAGCCGAAATTACTTTACCGAAAAGAGGGGCGTATATTTTTGATAATATTTGATTGATTAAAGTGGGATAAAACACCAAAAAGATTTTTAATTTTTACTTTGTTTTTAAAATTAATATATTAATATTAAATTATTATTGTAAACTTTTTAAAATCAATATATATTTAAGTTTGTAAATATTTGAAAAATTAATATTTTTAATATAAGTTTGTATGTATAAAAACAAAAATATAATATAAGTTTGGTGTGAATTTTTAAAATTTTAATAATATGAATTTTTAATTTTATGCATTTTAAATTTAAGTTTGGTGTGAATTTAAAAACAAAAATTTACTTTTTTTCACTAAGTTAAAAATTTGATTTTTAAAATTCGTCGTGAGTTGAAAACTAGGTCGTTGAACCGAAATTGCTCTACCCAAGGGAGGGACGAGAACTTTTATTATCATTATTTTTAATCTTATTAAATTAAAGTATGCCAAAAACATTTAAAAAACCCAAAAATCTTTACTTTTAAAATCGCGCTTAAAAAAACAAAAATGACAAAATTTAAAATTTTGTCGAGGGACGGACTAGGACATCGTTCCGAAACGCCCTCATCCTAAAAAGAAATAAAATTTTAATTTTTAATTAATTATATGTGTCATTAGTATAAGGTTTTTATAAAATAAAAAAAAAGGGACCTCATGCGATCGCATGAGATTTACCCTGTAACCTTATGCGATCGCATGAGGCTGAAATTCAGGTCAGGAACAAAAGCTCCAGCGAGCTGTTCTCTATATCCACACACACACATAAACACACGAACATACACCCCAAAACCTCTCAAATTTCATCATTTTTTTACCAAATTTCACCAAATTTCGCACTACAATCCGCTCTAAACATGAATTTGATAAGGAGTTTATCAAGAAGGGTAACAATTACATCCCTAAACCTCTTTAAATTTGATTTTTAGTGTTCTTGAGCTATATTTTTCCTAATTTGATTTTGTTAATTTTTAGTGTAATTAGAGTTAAATTGTTAGTATTTTATGCATGTATAGCCTAGATTGATGCTATTTAACATGATTTGAAGCCAAAAACTTCAAAAAAATTTAGGAATCTAGGGTTTGTGTTCTTGAGCAATTTGGGGCTTTTTGATATAAACAGGTTATGGCCGATTTTTGTCATGAATTATTGCTAAATTAAGTAGTGTAACATGTTTAGGTAGCTAAATGATCCAAACTTTGATCCTAAACATGATTTTTGAGAATTAAAGTGGACTTTTTAAGTCCAAAATTCATGAACTTGATTAATTTGACGTAAATGTCATTTGAAACTTGTTTAATTGCTAGTAATGGTTGTTTTAACATGTTATTTGAGTTAAATGCTTATGAACTTTGTAAACATTTTCATATATGCTTATATAAAAAAGTGTAGAATTGTAAAAATTTTGAAAATGTTTATAAGTTTAATTTTGATTTAACATGTTATTGTAATTGTTTCAATTTGTTATTTTGCTAACATTAATGCATATTTGGATGCACAAATTTTGTGTTTAATGTGTTTTGCAGAGATTTACAGATACTGATGGTGCAACATCATCATCCAGGCAACATGCTCCAGAACCTGAAGCTGAAATGCAATATGAACCTGAACCGAAACAACAACAGGAACCACAACAACAGCCTGATCAACACGTACCTTATTATGATCCGCTACAATTTTTTGATGCCTTTATAGTATTTCCGATGCATCCGCCAGTAGAATACCCAACGATTCCTGAACACACGTTGCATCCTAATCTGAGATTTGAAAGAAGCTGGAGAGATTACCCAACATATCAAAGTATCAAATTTAAACTGATACCGAAAAATGTAGAAGTGCCAAGGGTAATCGATTGGGAGCCTTTAGAAAGGGTCCAACTTGCTAACTCAGTTAGGGAGCATCTGATCCAAAGGTATGGCAGTTCTTCTTTTCACGATTGGGAACGTCTATTCACCATTCGTAGACCTGTATATAAGGAATGGTGTATTGAGCTTATGAGTACTATAGCATTAAATGCAGATGTAGATAGGTTAGATGATAGAAGTTTTCTTAGGTTTATACTTGGCCGTAGGATGTACAGGATGTCCATGCTGGACATGGCCAGGGCTTTACAGATATATACTCCTAGTGAATTACTACTACCCGATTGTATGAATTTGATTTATCGTTGTGAAAGGGTAGATAGGAATTTTGACGCGAACGCCGTTTGGAGGCGTATGTCAGATTATAATGTTTTTAAGCTGGGAGGAAAACACTCCTACTTACATATTAACAAAGCCGAGCTTCGTATAATTCATAGATTTTTGGCTAACTCGATTACACAGAGAGGTCACAACAAGGAGAAAATGACCTTACATGATTTATTTTACCTAAAGTGTATTCGAGACCCAAGAGGCTTTGTTAATATCCCTTACTGTGTTGGTTTTTATTTGGCTAAGATGGTAGAAGGAATACAGGAAGGGGGATAATAGGAGGAGGTATTTTTGTTACTCTCATTGGAGAGTATTTGGGTCTAGATAGGGACCAAGGGGGTCCACTTTTGGAATGTAGGGAACAGGTTGAGCCTTTAGGATTGAAGGTCTATCAGGGTGCTAAGGTATTAAAGAGCAGACGAAACCAGGCAGTACCCTATGAATGTCGTCATCCACAGGTAGAGAGAGGATCAGATGAGGAAATGGACGAAGCGGATGACATTAGGGATGTCATTAGGGAGGCTATGACTGACGTTTACCAGCGTGTAGATGAGGTAGATATGACAAACGGGGAGAGATTTAGTCGGATGGAGCAGTGGCAAGCCCGGAATGATTACGAGCATTCCAGGCAACGACAGCATGATAGATGAGACTATCATCAGCGTCAGATCATGAGCCGGCTGTCACCTCAGGATCACTACGTACCGACCTGACCCGCTTACTATCCTCCACACCAGCCCGAGATGAGACCACCATATACTCTCTACGACCCTAACCAGGCCTACCAGTACACCTATCACCAACCATGGAACCCGGACGACAACATGAACTGGAACCCCTATCCAGATTGATATAGTTCCAGTTGGTGATTTCTATGATTTTTATCTTTTTATTATTTTTATTTATTTATGTTTAAACATATGATATTGTGATATATATTAATGTATTGTTTGATATTTTTATTATTTTGTACTAATATTTCATATTTGATTTGAAAGTGGGATTTTAAGTCCCATTTCAAATTACCATGCATGTTTATATTTGTATGTATGTATATTGTCATTTGTACACAACTGGGTAAAACAGTGCATTTTCAAAGACTGGCATTAAGTTCAGCAAAAGCTACTGATTTTGATGACAAAACGAAAAACAAATGTGATGTAACAACAAGACGGAATGAACAAATGATATGCACCATTTATCATTCAGCAAATAAACGTCAATATATTTGGAAACTTTGGTAAAATTTAATCATTTTTCTACGCGAATCACCCTCAATAATTTAAATTGTTACTGATTTCTTGCAAATGAGGGCATTGCAAGATCTTAAGTGTGGGAAGAGGTTAAATTCTTTCGGATTTTAAAAATTTTTAACTTAAACACTTGGTTACCATTAAAAAAAATACTAGTAACGCAGTAGTTGTATTAGAATCTAGTGCTCTCTGATAATAAAGAACAGCCCTAGTCTTATATACTGACTACCCAATTCTAGTAAAAATTTTCAAAATTTTCAATTAAATGAATTCAAAATCATGTTTATACATATTTATGAACGATAAAACTATATATATATATATATATATATATATATATATATATATATATATATATATATATATATATATATATATATGTGTGTGTCAACACCGAAATTATTGTTACCTCATAAAGGACATAAATTGAGAAACAAACCAAAATGTTAGAATTCATTTAAAATGGAATATAGGACAATAAAAAGGAAAATAAAAGCCAAGTGTGAGAAAAATTTACCAAGTTATTTAAAAACATATATCACATATTTTTGTACAAATAATTGAAGATACTTTTGTTTTGGACAAAATTAACCGTTCTACCCGGTAAATTGTAAGATATTTGAAAAAAAGATGGATCTACACGATGAATCAATTCCATCATTAAAAGGAAGTAAAGTCTTCCGAAAAAGAATCGCGCTTCTTGATTTAGGTTAGGAAGTTGTCGTCCAGACCAGTTGTAGAGTCTACAAAAAACCTTGAAAAGTTTTCCCGAAAATCAGCTGGAAATCCACGGACCTCAGCATCAAACAGGGTCACCATGTGGTCAGACTTATCCTAACCATGAGAGGATCTGTCTCGTAAAATGGGGAGGGCGCCGTGCAAATTAGCTTGATAAGACTAATGAATCAGATCCCCAGAAAGGATAATCTCCTTAAAAGTTCAAAAATCAGCTTTTAAGCCTGATATTACTCAATCCTAGAGATTGACTTTAAAGATTGAGAATTACAAACTCATGGAATTCGATGATATCTAAACTCGAACTTGAACGAGAAAATATTTTGATCAAATTACAAACTGATTTATTTTCTGAAAACCTATTTTCAATGCGTTCATTACCATTGAACGTAAAATCCGGAGAATTCATCAGAATTCATTAGGTCACCTGAACTAAATCGGGTGTCAACCGTAAGAACGGTGGTTGCATAGCATGGTCGAAGACAGGACCTTGTGCCAGACCGAAAAACTATAGGGTGAGCTGAAAGGACCCGTTCATATACATTATAAACGATTCACAATAGTTGATTACATCGCGAGGTATTTGACCTCTATATGATACATTTTACAAACATTGCATTCGTTTTTAAAAGACAAACTTTCTTTACAACGAAAGTTGATGGCATGCACACCATTTCATAATACATCCAACTATAATTGGCTTAATAATAATCTTGATGAACTCAATGACTCGAATGCAACGTCTTTCAAAATATGCCATGAATGACTCCAAGTAATATCCTTAAAATGAGCTAATGCACAGCGGAAGATTTCTTTAATACCTGAGAATAAACATGCTTTAAAGTGTCAACCAAAAGGTTGGTGAGTTCATAGGTTTATCATAACAATCATTTCAATATATTAATAGACCACAAGATTTCCGTTTATAAATATATGTACACTCGCAAGTGTATAAAAGTATTCTATAAGTTGTAGGCACCCGGTAACAAGCTTTAACTTTCATGTTTTACCCTCTGAAAGTACACCAATCAGGTGTGTTATATAAACCTCGAAGTACTAAAGCATCCCATAGTCAGGATGGGATTTGTCAGGCCCAATAGATCTATCTTTAAGATTCGCGCCTACCGTACATAGACAAGTAGTTTAATGTTACAAAGCTAAGGGTATATTTCTGGTTTAAACCCACGTAGAATTAGTTTTAGTACTTGTGTCTATTTCGTAAAACATTTATAAAAACAGCGCATGTATTCTCAGTCCCAAAAATATATATAAAAGGGAGCAAATGAAACTCGCCATACTGTATTTCGTAGTAAAAATACATATAACGTCATTTAACAAGTGCAAGGTTGGCCTCGGATTCACGAACATATCAATATTGAGATTCAATATTGCAAGAAAGTACGTAGACGCAACGGAGATGATAAACACTAGATTGACCTCACGAGCATACCCATGAACCATACCCATCACCTCCATAGCTATAACCCATAATTTCCTTAGCTTCGACTTATTCAAAAAAAACTATTTTGAAATCACTCGGACAGCACTCTGTCGTAATATATTATGTATACTAATAATATCTTGAAATAATACAGAGCAAATATATATATATATATATATATATATATATATATATATATATATATATATATATATATATAAATCGATTGAGAGAGTTTAGAGAAATATATTTTCAAGTTTCTATGAAATAATGAAACCTATTGAATTCTATTTATAATAGATTTTTGAATTATTAAAGTGAATTATTAAAGTAAGAATTATTAAAGTGAATTATTAAAGTATGAATTATTAAAGTGAATTATTAAAGTATAAATTATTAAAGTGAATTATTAAAGTATGAATTATTAAAGTATAAATTATTAAAGTAAAAGTATGAATTATTAAAGTGAATTATTAAAGTATGAATTATTAAAGTGAATTATTAAAGTATGAATTATTAAAGTGAATTATTAAAGTATGAATTCTTAAAGTGAATTATTAAAGTATGAATTATTAAAGTGAATTATTAAAGTGAATTATTAAAGTATGAATTATTAAAGTGAATTATTAAAGTATGAATTATTAAAATGAATTATTAGAGTATGAATTATTAAAGTGAATTATTAAAGTTAAAGTAAAGTAAAAGCAAAGTAAAAGTAAAATAAAGGTAAAGTTAAAGTATAGTAAAAGTATAAAAACTATGTATGTATAATACGCTTATAAATATATATAATATTAATTTGAATCGTTATATATATTTAATGAAATAAAATATAAATATCGTTATATTTATTATACTGGTTAAGTAATGAGTTGTCAAAAGTGATTCTAGATATTTATAAAAGTTATATACGTTTTAATAATAAAGTTCTTTTTAAACTGAAAACGTCTTTGTACGTTTGAAAATAGATTAATAGAATATTATGGAAACTAATTCTCCACTAACTTTTATCTAACTTTCGTAAATGACACTTTTTGTTTTTATTTATAAATAGCTTTACAAATTATTCTGAATATCGTTAAGAGGAATAGATTTTCTCAAATCATAGTGGACCTCTCAACAGAGACTTGTAATCATAATTCAATGTTTCTGATAATTCAATCATTTAATATATTTTTTTTTAATTTTGTCGAAAATCATATTGAAACAAATACGTTCGTGTAAAGTATTATACGTTTAATACTTTATTAATATTCTCAAGTTGTGACGACCCCGTCAAAACACTTAACGGATCCGTCAGTTGGTCCCACAGCTTGATCGGACTTAAATGAATTAAATAAACAAAGTTGCATTCTTTTATTTAAAAATGTTACCCAAAAAGGAAACAAACCAAATTAAGTAGTTTGAAAACCAACCAACCATAATATGAAACCAAAAGTTGACACAAAACATTGCCAACAAACCCACAATTTAAATTATCCAAAATAGAATGCAAACTTAAGTTTCATAAATTGTTTCATAAAATCTGCCCAAATGCATGCAGACTCTTCTAACGACAGCGGAAGCATCAAATAACTCAAGTACCTGTGAAAACATGCAAGTAAACTGTCAACACAAAGGTTGAGTGAATTATAGGTTTAAATAAATAAGTAAACTTTAGACCACAAGATTTAAAAAAAATGTTAGAAAACATTAAACATTATTCCATTATCAATGAGCCACCTGGTAACCACTTAACCCTTTATTTATCCTTGCCAAACACAATAAAAATATACACTTGGACAGTGTATCTACAACAAATTACGAAGTACTAAACATTCCGATTATAAATTGCTAGCGCGACTAGCTCGAAATGGGGTTGTCAAACCCGATAGATCTATCCGTAGGATTCGCGTTCACCGGTAGAAACCAATGATTACAGTTACCAGACTAGGGAATATTTTTGTCCAACTCACAATGAATAATTAAATTTAACTGTTACTTGTGTCTAAACGTAAATAAAAAATCTGCATGTAATCACATCCCAAAAATATACTTTGAAAAGTATGTAAAAACGGGACTATAACTCACCTTAAATAGCAACTGAAGAAATCTCACAAACAAGCGAACAGCACGTAAAGTAAAGTGATCAAGAAAGATCACAACGCCGACCTATAAATAAAGCAGGTCGAAATAAATAACTAACTTAGGCCAAGTCTTAGTATGATAGCTATTGTACATGTTGCAAGTAGACATAGAACATTACTCAGCAAGCATCGGTTTGATTGGAACAGCATAAGGACACACACTTTCTATTTTTAGAAAGTTTCTATTTTTAGCAGGTTTCCATTTTTGGAAAGTTTTCTATTTTAGGAAAGTTTCTATTTTTGGAAAGTTTCTATTTTTGGAAAGTTTCTATTTTTGGAAAGTTTCTATTTTTGGAAAGTTTCCAAATTTAGAAGTTCTATTTTTAGAAAGTTTTGAAGTTAGGAAAGTTTCCTTATTTAGAAAGTCAACATAAGTCAACTGAAAGTCAAAGTCAACCGAAAGTCAACTCAAAAGTCAACCTTGGTCAAACATAGTCAACATTAATTTTAAAAGTGTAAGTTATAATAATAACATAGGTTATAATGTTATTTAAAGTCAAAAGTGTATAATAATGTCTTAACATAAGTTTAATTAAATAAAATGAATTATTAAAGTTAATATAAGTTGAAATGTTATAATTAGTATAACATAAGTATTTAATTAATTAATTAAATATCAATCATAATATAAATACTATTAATTTATAATGAATTTTAAATCATATCATAAGTATTATTAATTAATAATGAATTATTAATCATATCATAAGTTTCTAATTAAAATTATTAAATCATAAGTATTTAATAATTAAGTCATAATTAAATAATAATTAAGTCTTATAATAATTAAATAATTATTTAATCTTTATTATAAGTCTTATAATAATTTCTCATAATTAAATTTAATACTTATCATAAGTATTTTCCTTTAACAATTAAAAGTATTACTAATCATAAGTTTAATTAAAATGTTAATTAAATTATAATTAATAATTAAATGATATAATAAATATTTATATCATATGTTTTAAATAATAATAATAATTACTTCTTTTATCTTAAGTAATTAATTAATAATGAATTCCATAAATTTTATCATAAGTTTAATCATTAACCATAAGTTTTAAGTTTAAAAGTTCGTCGGGTCGTATCTTGAGCCCCGGGTGTCGGTTTCGGGCAAGCCACATATGCAACTTCACCTACTCAAACCACCCGACACATTTATGAACTCAAGAACACTCCAAGAACAGTCCCTAGGTCGTGGATATCAGCCATGACATCAATTGGGAAAATCAATTTACTCAAAACAGTAATTCGGGCAAAACGGGTGAACCGTGGCTCGGATTTAGGTGACCCGAACATGAATATTCGTCTCACCATCAGTCCTAACCAAATGAGGCACCCTAAAGACACCAAGGATGGTCACAAAGTCGGACCCAACCTTGTTCATGCCAAGAACACCTTTCAATTTCAATCAAAAACCAAATTAAGCATATCTAGGGCTCCGGGAATCGAAACGACATGAATCCGGAGTCTAAAATTAATGTCTTGATGAGAGGAACTCATTTATGTACTTTATTTTAACATTCATATCAGTTACAAAGTCAGAATATACGATTCAAACTGCTGTCCAAAATTTACAAACCGAAAACATGAACAAACGAGTAATTCTACGCATTCAAACAACAATACAATAACTTATACACATCATACTAATCATATAACATATGAAATCAGTAAAATAATTGAAAATTCAAAAAGCTAGGGTTAGGGTTTATACCCTAATCGAGAAACAAAGTAGATGATCGCGTAGAGAACGAAACAAGGAACGCGTTGGTGTTAATTGATTTATGATCCAAGCTTTAATTTTGATTGATGAAGATGGTGGTTTATGGTGGTGATGGTGGCGGCACAAAGAGGGAGGAGAGGAGAGGGTGAGAGCAAAAATTGGATTTTAGGTTTAGGTTTCTAATTTGTGAAATAAAAATGAAATAAGAAAAATGGAAAAGCAAGGGAGTGCTCCCCCTCCCTAATTCGGCCGAATGGGGGGTTGTGGGGTGGGCCCCATGGCCCAAATTTGTTAAATGAAGAATTCCTTGTGGCCCGAAATCCCGAACGAAGCCCGAAACGCGAAAACACGCTTACGCGATTAAAAATCCGGAAAGATGACAAACGCGCGACGAAAAATAAATATAAATACACCTATTAATAATATGACCTTAAAATATCATATTTAAAATATTTAGGATTTTAAAATCCCGAAAGCTCGACCGTTGGTTTAAAAACCGAAAAGATTCGCCGGATGGAAATCCGCGGAACGTAGAAACGTATAATTTAAAATATGAATACATATATCCACATAACACATAATAATTATTATATATATATTATTACAAAAATAATAATATAGGTCATGGAAATGACGTGGCACACTAACAGTTAACGGTCGTTAAATAATTAACGGAAAAAGATAACGGAAAAAGTAGGGTCGTGACAGTACCTCCCCGTTATGGAAATTTCGTCCCGAAATTTAAGCAGGCGCAGGGGTTGACTCGGCATCTGAGAACAAATGCGGATACTTCTGCTTCATTTGGTCTTCACGCTCCCAAGTGAACTCGGGATCGCGTCTAGCGTTCCATCGGACCCGAACAATAGGAATTCTGCTCTGTTTAAGAGTCTTAACCTCTCGGTCCATGATCTCAACTGGCTCCTCAATAAAATGCAATTGCTTGTCAACCTGAAGTTCCTCCAAAGGAATAGTCTGATCAAATTCAGCCAAACACTTCTTTAAGTTCGAAATATGGAAAACATCGTGAACAGCACTGAGTTCTTGTGGCAACTTCAAACGATAAGCCACCGGTCCAACTCTTTCAATGATCTCAAACGGTCCCACGAAACGAGGACTTAACTTCCCTCTTTTACCAAAACGAATAACACCCTTCCAAGGTGAAACTTTTAACATAACACGATCACCAACTTGAAATTCAACATCTTTCCTTCCTTTGTCGGCATAACTCTTTTGCCGACTTCTAGCAGTTCTCAACCTTTCTTTAATTTGAACAATCTTCTCAGTAGTCTCGTGAATAATCTCTGGACCTGTAAGTTGAGCATCCCCAACCTCACTCCAACAAATAGGAGATCTACACTTCCTACCGTACAAAGCTTCAAACGGTGCGGCTTTAATACTTGCGTGGTAGCTGTTGTTATAAGAAAACTCAGCTAACGGCAAATACTTATCCCACCCATTTCCAAAATCAATCACACAAGCTCGCAACATATCTTCTAATGTCTGAATGGTCCTCTCACTTTGACCATCCGTTTGAGGATGATAAGCGGTGCTCATATCCAATCTAGTGCCCAAGGCTTCTTGCAACGATTGCCAAAATCTCGATACAAATCGACTATCTCTGTCGGAAATTATAGAAACGGGAACACCATGCCTTGAAACAATCTCTTTCAAATACAAACGGGTGAGTTTTTCCATGGAATCGGTTTCCCTAATCGGCAAAAAGTGAGCCGACTTAGTGAGTCGATCTACAATCACCCAAATCGCATCGTAGCCACCCGAAACTCTTGGTAACTTAGTAATAAAATCCATAGTGATACCTTCCCACTTCCACTCGGGAATTTCTGGTTGTACCAACAATCCGGACGGTTTTTGATGTTCAGCTTTGACCTTAGAACAGGTCAAACACTTAGCCACATACGTAGCCACATCACCTTTCAAATTTGGCCACCAATACAGCTCCTTAATATCATGATACATCTTTCCTGAACCAGGATGAATTGAGTACCTAGACTTATGAGCCTCATCCAAAACAAGTTGTCGCAGTTCACCAAACTTCGGAACCCAAAGACGTCCTACAAAGTACCTAGTACCATCTGCTCGAATCTCGAATTTCTTAGCCATACCTCTTACGTTCTCTTTCACAAAATTCTCTTCCTTTAAGGCTTCTTGTTGTGCCTCAAGAATCTGCCTTGCGAGGTTTGATCTAACTGTCATATTCAAGGCCCTAACCCTGCGAGGTTCAGTCCTTTCTTTACGACTCAATGCATCAGCCACGACATTGGCCTTACCCGGGTGATACAAAAGGTCACAATCATAATCATTCAACGTCTCAATCCATCTTCGTTGTCTCATGTTCAACTGTTTCTGATCGAGGATATGTTGAAGACTTTTGTGATCTGTGTACACAGTACTCTTGACCCCATACAAATAATGTCTCCAAATCTTAAGTGCAAAAACAACGGCCCCCAACTCTAAATCATGAGTTGTATAGTTCTGCTCGTGAATCTTCAACTGACGTGATGCGTACGCAATAACCTTCTTTCGTTGCATCAAAACGCAACCATAGCCTTGTCGTGATGCGTCACAATAGACAACAAAATCATCATTACCCTCCGGTAGAGACAATATCGGAGCGGTAGTCAGTTTCTTCTTCAAAATCTGAAAAGCATTCTCCTGTTCATCCTTCCACTCATACTTTTTCCCTTTATGCGTTAAAGCAGTCAGAGGTTTCGCTATACGAGAGAAATCCTGGATGAACCTTCGATAGTAACCTGCCAATCCTAAGAACTGACGAATTTGAGTAGGAGTTTTCGGGGTTTCCCACTTTTCAATCGCCTCAATTTTAGCAGGATCAACTTGTATTCCTTGTTTGCTAACAATATGACCAAGGAACTGAACTTCTCTTAACCAAAAAGCACACTTAGAGAACTTAGCGTACAACTCTTCTTTCTTTAACAAATCAAGCACTAACCTCAAGTGTTCTTCGTGCTCTTCATCACTCTTAGAATAGATAAGGATGTCGTCGATGAAAACAATAACGAACTTGTCCAGATAGGGTCTACACACACGGTTCATGAGGTCCATGAACACAGCAGGTGCATTTGTCAATCCGAACGGCATAACAAGAAATTCAAAGTGACCGTAACGGGTGCGAAAAGCAGTTTTCGAAACATCAGATTCTTTAACACGCAACTGATGATAGCCAGAACGAAGATCAATTTTTGAATAAACAGAAGAACCCTGAAGCTGATCGAACAGATCATCAATTCTCGGAAGAGGATAACGATTTTTAACAGTGAGCTTATTCAGTTCACGATAATCAATGCATAAACGAAAAGAACCATCCTTCTTCTTAACAAACAGAACAGGAGCTCCCCAAGGGGACGAACTAGGACGAATAAAACCTTTGTCTATCAACTCACGGAGTTGACTTGACAATTCTTGAAGTTCAGAAGGCGCAAGACGATAAGGAGCACGCGCTACGGGAGCAGCGCCGGGAACAAGATCAATTTGAAATTCTACCGCGCGTTGCGGCGGAAGGCCAGGTAAGTCATCGGGAAACACCTCGGGAAAATCCCTAACAATATGAACGTCATCAACGTTCTTTACTTCCTTACTAGGATCAACAACATGAGCAAGGATAGCATGACAGCCCTTACGGAGATGTTTACGAACTTTCATACAGCTAATAAGGTTTAACTGTGTGCATTTCTTATCTCCAAAGACCATCAGTGGCTCTCCAATCATATCAGTAATACGAATAGCCTTATCATAACAGACGATCTCGGCACGGTTCGCGGACAACCAATCCATACCAATAACAATATCAAAACTACCAAGTTCAATCGGTATCAAATCTATCTCGAAATCCCTACCACCCAGATTAATGTTACACTTACGATGTACAGTCTTAGCAGTAAGTTCCTTACCATTAGCTACTTCAACAACATAAGTATTGTCTAAGAGAGCTAACGGCGTTTTGATTCTCGGACTTAATTTACTCGACACGAAACTTAAATCAGCCCCTGAATCAAATAACACATAAACTGATAAATCGTTGACTGAGAACGTACCAGTAACAAGCTTAGGATCTTCCTCCGTATCCTTAGCATTAATGTTGAACGCTCGGCCGCGTGCAGTCTCTGCAGTCTTCTTGTTGGGACAAGCATCTCGGAAATGCCCCAGCTTCCCACACTCATAACAAACCCTTGGATTACCTCCATTATTCGATTTCCCATTACCGTTACCGTTACCACCTCTATTACCAACATTATTATTATTACCACCAGTCGCGGGAGTAGCAGACCCCGGCAAAAGCACTGTACAATCTTTAGCAATGTGCCCTTGCTTAGAGCACCTCTTACAAGTAACTGTGCAGTAACCATCATGAACTTTATAGCAACGAGGACACACACGCTGATTCCTGTTGTTAGCACCTGAGGTATCCTGTTTCTTCTGCTGATTTTGGTTTTGATTGCGGTTGTTATCCCACTTTCGTTTCCCATTATCAGCTTTCTTGACAACCTCCTCACTACTTTCAACAACTGTAGTCTTGCTTCTTCTCAACACCTTGTCATTAAGTTTGCGAGCCATAGACATAGCTGCCTCAATAGTCTGGGGTTCACTGGACTCAACCCCGTGTTCAATCTTCTCGGACAAACCATCAATGTAAGCCTCAATTTTGCGGTCCTCATCCGCATAAACCCTAGGACACAGCAAAGTTAACTCGAAAAACCTTCGTTCATAGGCATCTAACTCGGTGCCATGCATTTTCAAATTCTTGAGCTCAACCTCTAGCTTCTTAAGCTCACCCCGAGGTCTATAGCGGGTGATCAATCTTTCCTTAAAATCATTCCAGGCCAAACCATAAGCTACATCGCTTCCCAAACTACTAACCAGATTGTTCCACCATGTCAAGGCACTATCCTTGAGAGTGCAACTAGCGAAACTAACTTTGTCCTCTTCACGGACCCGACTGACCCTGAAAATAGATTCGATTTTCTCGAACCAACGAGTAAGCCCTATTGGTCCTTCCGTACCACTGAATTCTTGGGGTCGACCAGCCATAAAAGTTTTGTGGGAGCATCCCACGTTGTTGTTCGCGTTGGCGTTAACATTAGCATTTGCTGCCATAGCAGCAGCAATTCCTTCATTGATCAGGCGTTGCATACGCGCTTCAGTGGACTCTCTTGGAGGCATGATCTTCAAAATAGAATAACACATCCGTTAGTACCAAGAATAATACTAGTGTCATAAAGGAATAGATCAAAACACGAAAAGACTAACCATTAAGATATTAGTCAACTAACACTATGAGTAATAACATGACAGTTATGATTGTTATAGAAATAACCATCACATGCATACATATTTTATGATAACATCATACAACATACATAGCACCTAACATACATGAACATATATTACGCATAATATAACATGCCAAGAGCCACAACATCAGAAATAAAACATGATAATGATAATAGATGTCATAAAAATAACCATCCATACATAATGAAAAATATCCCATAACAAAATCTTAATAAAATCCTCGGCAAAACGCCGTACATAACCCAAAATGTATGTATAAAAAGGACATTAAGTCTGATGAAATAGATAATCAATATGAATAATCACATCACATTCGCTTAGAGCGGGTGTGATAAGCTGGTCCAGCATGAGTCTCAGCAGGATCCTCATACTTACGCAACTTCCCTTTCACATCATCCAACTCTTCCTTCAACACACGAACAGTGCTCTCGAGAGCCTCGAACTTAGCATTAACTTCTCGATCACGCTTGCGGTTCGCATCCTCAACCCTATGCTTGAAAGTGATAAAGTTACCCATGTCGGCACGGATCTCGTCCATAACTTCATTATGTGGCAAGGTGCGCAAACAATCACTAAGGGCGTTAATACGTGTCACCTCATTATAAGCCCGGTTCATATGAGTAATGGTAGAAAAATAGTAATGAACAGGATCATCGATCTCCGGTTGATTAGCACGACGTCTAGCAGGAGACGGTGGAGCAGGAGCAGCAACAGAGTTATCGCTCGAAGTCGACATCTGCAAACAGCAAAACCGCAAACCATATACCAAAAGATATGAAAGCTAATAATATAACTTATACGAAATGAAATGCATAATAATGCTATAGCAAAATGGTCGGGCTGTAGACTAGACTCTAATGCACCCTAATAACCACGGGTTGACCACATTAAGACCGCCTAGTTCCCTACAACCAGAGCTCTGATACCACATGTGACGACCCCGTCAAAACACTTAACGGATCCGTCAGTTGGTCCCACAGCTTGATCGGACTTAAATGAATTAAATAAACAAAGTTGCATTCTTTTATTTAAAAATGTTACCCAAAAAGGAAACAAACCAAATTAAGTAGTTTGAAAACCAACCAACCATAATATGAAACCAAAAGTTGACACAAAACATTGCCAACAAACCCACAATTTAAATTATCCAAAATAGGATGCAAACTTAAGTTTCATAAATTGTTTCATAAAATCTGCCCAAATGCATGCAGACTCTTCTAACGACAGCGGAAGCATCAAATAACTCAAGTACCTGTGAAAACATGCAAGTAAACTGTCAACACAAAGGTTGAGTGAATTATAGGTTTAAATAAATAAGTAAACTTTAGACCACAAGATTTAAAAAAAATGTTAGAAAACATTAAACATTATTCCATTATCAATGAGCCACCTGGTAACCACTTAACCCTTTATTTACCCTTGCCAAACACAATAAAAATATACACTTGGACAGTGTATCTACAACAAATTACGAAGTACTAAACATTCCGATTATAAATTGCTAGCGCGACTAGCTCGAAATGGGGTTGTCAAACCCGATAGATCTATCCGTAGGATTCGCGTTCACCGGTAGAAACCAATGATTACAGTTACCAGACTAGGGAATATTTTTGTCCAACTCACAATGAATAATTAAATTTAACTGTTACTTGTGTCTAAACGTAAATAAAAAATCTGCATGTAATCACATCCCAAAAATATACTTTGAAAAGTATGTAAAAACGGGACTATAACTCACCTTAAATAGCAACTGAAGAAATCTCACAAACAAGCGAACAGCACGTAAAGTAAAGTGATCAAGAAAGATCACAACGCCGACCTATAAATAAAGCAGGTCAAAATAAATAACTAACTTAGGCCAAGTCTTAGTATGATAGCTATTGTACATGTTGCAAGTAGACATAGAACATTACTCAGCAAGCATCGGTTTGATTGGAACAGCATAAGGACACACACTTTCTATTTTTAGAAAGTTTCTATTTTTAGCAGGTTTCCATTTTTGGAAAGTTTTCTATTTTAGGAAAGTTTCTATTTTTGGAAAGTTTCTATTTTTGGAAAGTTTCTATTTTTGGAAAGTTTCTATTTTTGGAAAGTTTCCAAATTTAGAAGTTCTATTTTTAGAAAGTTTTGAAGTTAGGAAAGTTTCCTTATTTAGAAAGTCAACATAAGTCAACTGAAAGTCAAAGTCAACCGAAAGTCAACTCAAAAGTCAACCTTGGTCAAACATAGTCAACATTAATTTTAAAAGTGTAAGTTATAATAATAACATAGGTTATAATGTTATTTAAAGTCAAAAGTGTATAATAATGTCTTAACATAAGTTTAATTAAATAAAATGAATTATTAAAGTTAATATAAGTTGAAATGTTATAATTAGTATAACATAAGTATTTAATTAATTAATTAAATATCAATCATAATATAAATACTATTAATTTATAATGAATTTTAAATCATATCATAAGTATTATTAATTAATAATGAATTATTAATCATATCATAAGTTTCTAATTAAAATTATTAAATCATAAGTATTTAATAATTAAGTCATAATTAAATAATAATTAAGTCTTATAATAATTAAATAATTATTTAATCTTTATTATAAGTCTTATAATAATTTCTCATAATTAAATTTAATACTTATCATAAGTATTTTCCTTTAACAATTAAAAGTATTACTAATCATAAGTTTAATTAAAATGTTAATTAAATTATAATTAATAATTAAATGATATAATAAATATTTATATCATATGTTTTAAATAATAATAATAATTACTTCTTTTATCTTAAGTAATTAATTAATAATGAATTCCATAAATTTTATCATAAGTTTAATCATTAACCATAAGTTTTAAGTTTAAAAGTTCGTCGGGTCGTATCTTGAGCCCCGGGTGTCGGTTTCGGGCAAGCCACATATGCAACTTCACCTACTCAAACCACCCGACACATTTATGAACTCAAGAACACTCCAAGAACAGTCCCTAGGTCGTGGATATCAGCCATGACATCAATTGGGAAAATCAATTTACTCAAAACAGTAATTCGGGCAAAACGGGTGAACCGTGGCTCGGATTTAGGTGACCCGAACATGAATATTCGTCTCACCATCAGTCCTAACCAAATGAGGCACCCTAAAGACACCAAGGATGGTCACAAAGTCGGACCCAACCTTGTTCATGCCAAGAACACCTTTCAATTTCAATCAAAAACCAAATTAAGCATATCTAGGGCTCCGGGAATCGAAACGACATGAATCCGGAGTCTAAAATTAATGTCTTGATGAGAGGAACTCATTTATGTACTTTATTTTAACATTCATATCAGTTACAAAGTCAGAATATACGATTCAAACTGCTGTCCAAAATTTACAAACCGAAAACATGAACAAACGAGTAATTCTACGCATTCAAACAACAATACAATAACTTATACACATCATACTAATCATATAACATATGAAATCAGTAAAATAATTGAAAATTCAAAAATCTAGGGTTAGGGTTTATACCCTAATCGAGAAACAAAGTAGATGATCGCGTAGAGAACGAAACAAGGAACGCGTTGGTGTTAATTGATTTATGATCCAAGCTTTAATTTTGATTGATGAAGATGGTGGTTTATGGTGGTGATGGTGGCGGCACAAAGAGGGAGGAGAGGAGAGGGTGAGAGCAAAAATTGGATTTTAGGTTTAGGTTTCTAATTTGTGAAATAAAAATGAAATAAGAAAAATGGAAAAGCAAGGGAGTGCTCCCCCTCCCTAATTCGGCCGAATGGGGGGTTGTGGGGTGGGCCCCATGGCCCAAATTTGTTAAATGAAGAATTCCTTGTGGCCCGAAATCCCGAACGAAGCCCGAAACGCGAAAACACGCTTACGCGATTAAAAATCCGGAAAGATGACAAACGCGCGACGAAAAATAAATATAAATACACCTATTAATAATATGACCTTAAAATATCATATTTAAAATATTTAGGATTTTAAAATCCCGAAAGCTCGACCGTTGGTTTAAAAACCGAAAAGATTCGCCGGATGGAAATCCGCGGAACGTAGAAACGTATAATTTAAAATATGAATACATATATCCACATAACACATAATAATTATTATATATATATTATTACAAAAATAATAATATAGGTCATGGAAATGACGTGGCACACTAACAGTTAACGGTCGTTAAATAATTAACGGAAAAAGATAACGGAAAAAGTAGGGTCGTGACACAAGTTATAATATATATATACATATATATATCTATTTATATATAACGGTTCGTGAATCGTCGGAATTTGATCGAGGTTATAATGAATGTATGAACACAGTTTAAAATTCTTGAGATTTAACTTAATAAACTTTGCTTATCGTGTCGGAATAATATAAAGATTAAAGTTTAAATTTGGTCGGAAATTTCCGGGTCGTCACAGTACCTACCCGTTAAAGAAATTTCGTCTCCGAAATTTGATAGAGGTCGTCATGACTAACAATGAGAATGTTATTATAACGATTATAGAGTTTTATCATGTTCAAGAAGCATAGATAAAATAATTTGATTACTCGAAGCGTGTGAGTGAAGTTATCGTAAATGAATGAAATAAGATAATAGTGATTCGTCGTATCTTTTGACGTCATCATGATTGATCTCCGAAAAGAAAATCTTTATAATCTATATTGGATTTGATTATTCGGCGATTAAGTAAATTATGATCCTCTTCGAATTAATGCAATAATCCATTTTGATTTCTCTGTCGGATATTTCACTACAAATCCACCTCCTTTGTTTTCTTACAACTCACACCTTCTCAACTCATATTTTAAAGTATTTGTCAATATGCTTCATCCAGTGCTGATTCTTGATATACTCCTCACTTTCATGTCTGTCGCTCTTCTTTTTCATCTGCCTCCGGAAGAATCTATTTACTTCTACTATACTCTTGGTTTTATAGTGTTTTTAGTTTTCTCCTGTCTTTATATTGCTATATGCATTGATATATACGGTTTGTGATTTAGGGTTGTTGTTAGGTTTTATATCTTCCCTTATATTTCAAAGTCCTTGCTTCTTCTATAATTATTGTCATCCATAGTTAATGCTCTCTTCTATTTGCTATGATTTATACTCCCATTTCTAGTTCGGAGCGTTGTCCTTTCGTTTCTTCTTCTTGAGATTAAGCACCGCTTGTAATGGTCCAGAATTCGCAGATATAAATTTCGGAATGAACATTGTTAATGTTCTAGGAAGGAAATTGTAATGTCACGATCTTGACTTGTCAAATTACCAGAATACCTCAGAAAAGGCCGAATCATCAAGAAATATTTTCTTGATATTTAGAGATCAAAGAGAATACAAGAGTCGTGTAACATAGCACATGATGACGTTATGATCTGTGAATCATCATGTTCCATTTAGAAACTCAGCATGAATTACTGTAATATAATCACGTTGATCAAGTGTCATTATATTATACTAACTCATGCTTCAGCTCCCAACACTTCTTCAAGAATATTCCTATTTTAAACTCGAATGTTTCAGAATTTAGAAACTAAAATAGTTTCTTTTATGATATAATACAGATAGCGCGAAGAGGTAAATAATTTCAGATAAGAATAATTATAAAAATATCTTCAGAAGTATGGATGATATTTATAATGAAAGATACGATGATATCTTAGAATGTCTAATATTAGAGGATGATGAAGGATATTGTCCGCAGGGGTTTAGAGTCAGAAGCAAGGTATTCGTTAATGACTTCAGCAACTACTGAATCATTTGGATTCTTTGAAGGCAGGTTCAGCCTTTGTGATTTGTCCACAGCCTCCTTCATACTTTGCTCAATCCGTTTTCCAGTTCCAAAGCTTCTCTTTTTCTGAGCTTTGCCAATATACTATCCTTTATCATCTAACTTTTTACTGTTAAGGTCGTTTACAGTTTTTGCTGCTTCATCAGCATTTTTCAAAATTTTGAGAACTGGTTCGCAGTTTAGGGTGTTTTTCAGAAATTTCTCATTCAAAGAATGTAAGTCTTGGAGGTAGACGTTGTGTGTATATGTAATTGTTGATGTAGACATGCTGCGAGGTTTCAAAATACTGATTGCTGATTCTCAATAATTGGTATGACAATTCTTGTTATAAGGTACGAATGAGTATATGATAGGGTTTTGATAATTATAATGATTTTTTTTTTTGGAAAGTTAAAGATCAGTGAAGTTGTTGGTAAGTTTATTGCTAATGTGGTGAATATAAACGATTCTCCGGTAACGTTGGCGAAAGGGTAACGTATCTATCGAGGTTATAATAAGACTGTTTTGATTGAGAAGTCGAAGTTGACTTGCTGGAGCTGTGACAAAACTGTCTATTTTGAAACGGAATTGAAAAGTTATTTTAGCTAGTAAATGCCAAAGGGTCTAACATGGATACGTGTCGAACTATGACTTGGGTTTTGAGAGTTTTTCAGGTGTATAACTGTGGGTAACATGTGGTTGGATCATCATCTCGGTTGTTCCTTAGTTGAAGTGTCTTCAGGAATTTCGAAGGGTTTGAGCACATATTGTAATCGTTAATACATATGATGTTCTAACACAGTTTTGAAGTCAAAGTATAGCTTTGAAAGATATAGGAATCTAAGAGTGATGATACTTGTTATATTTCGAATTGAATTATGCGATTTTAAAATCAGAATATGTAATTGAATTTGAATGAGTATGATTATTTTGATTTATATGAAAGAATGGATATTGTTGTGAAAGTAGGGAGTATAGTTGATGATTGCTGAATCAGTTTCGAAAAATATAATATATTAATTGTGAATTTATATATCTCTCGGGTATTACCTACCCGTTAAAATTTTTTTTCACAATTAATATTTTGTACAAAAGAAGTTTATTACAGTCTTTATGAAAATATATGTGTATATTTTCTTTAGATGTAATATAGATTTAATGAGTTAATATTAAATTAAACTCGTTTGTTTTATGGTTGGAACTAGAATTGAGTAATCCATAAAACTTTATAAATTGCATAAGTATTTCTTCAATAATATTGAAATTATGAATCATTACTTTGTTATTTGTTGGTTTTCGTGAAATTCTTGTGAACTTCGCAAGGTACGAATGATGTTATTTGAAAAGTTTCGAGTACATCGATGATGAAAGTGTAAAATCAAACATATATTCGAATAATACACTTGATTTATTATGAATTGTAATTTTATTGAATTGAGACAGAGATTGTAATTAACGATGGTTAAGTTGCAGACGAAGGACGTACATCATTGCATATTTGTAATATGAATTAACTGAGTAGTTAAGATTCACACATAATAGCTTAGTACGGGAAGATTTATTATGGTTTAAAAATTTATACATATAAAATATACATATAAATCTTTCGATTGGAAATGAGTTAATACTTCATAACTCGTTGATACAATATATTTGTTGTTGATTCGTATTGGTGTCCACAATGATTCTTGAACTGACAGAGTTTGTGATGTTACAGGTGCTGTTGATTCTGACGATACTGACGGCACTGACTGTGTTGATGATGCTACGGTCCTGTTGATGTTATTGGTAAAGCAATTCTAGCTTGTAAATCGTACACCATTTTCGATCAAAGTTTCTACTCTACCATCTCCGTTCACTCATCCGATTTACGGTCAGAATTAAATAATCTCTAAGATTTTGGAGATTACATAGCTGCCGCAGAGATATCTCTTCAATGAAGTTTATGAATTAATACTTCATCGTTTGTTGTTGTTGATATTCCTGGATATTTACAGTGCGTATGACGTTGATGTTTGAGATACAGATTATGATGTTGCGGTGTGGGATGTGGATGTTGTTGTTGGTGGTGGTGATGGTACTGTTGGTGTTGCTGATGGTGGTACTGTTTATGTTGCTGGTGCTACTGCTGGTGTTTGTAACCTTTGCACCATATTCTCCAAAGCCACTACCCGAGCGCGAAGCTTGTTGACTTCTTCTATTGCATCGGGGTGATTGTCGGTTCGGACGAGCGGATAAATAAAATCTAGAATTTGGTGTAGTATGTAATCGTGATGAGATACTCTAGAAATAAGAGAGAAAATGGTGTTTCGGATAGGTTCGCCGGTAAGTGCTTCAGGTTCTTCGCCAAGAGGGCAATGTGGTGGATGGAAGGGATCACCTTCTTCTTGTCTCCAATGATTAAGGAGGCTACGAACCCATCCCCAATTCATCCAGAATAGATGATGACTAATTGGTTGATCCATTCCGGTCACACTGCTTTCAGAACTTAAGTGGGATTCCATTTCAGAATCCGAGGGACTTGAACTAATGATGAATTCCATTTCGTACGATTGAATAAAGAATTTTTCGATATGAAATGATTTTCCGGCTATCGGGTGGTATTCTAATTATATAGAGCAAAAGGTTTTGTAGATTACTGAGGAATTTACGGAATATGTCAGTCAAAGTTTACAGTAACAGATACGCTAAGATATAAATTAGCAGATACGCTAAGATATGAATTTCATCTATACACTATTCATGCAATCAATGCAATAAGATGTGTCTAGACTAACAATGATAAGCAGGTAATTTTCGACAAAAATGATAAGCAAAACTTTTGACACGCAGACACGGTCGAAGTCCAGACTCACTAATGCATCCTAACGACTATCAGTTAGACACACTAATGCAGACCTGGTTCGCTAAGACCACCGCTCTGATACCAACTGAAAGGACCCGTTCATATACATTATAAACGATTCACAATAGTTGATTACATCGCGAGGTATTTGACCTCTATATGATACATTTTACAAACATTGCATTCGTTTTTAAAAGACAAACTTTCTTTACAACGAAAGTTGACGGCATGCACACCATTTCATAATATATTCAACTATAATTGGCTTAATAATAATCTTGATGAACTCAATGACTCGAATGCAACGTCTTTCAAAATATGCCATGAATGACTCCAAGTAATATCCTTAAAATGAGCTAATGCACAGCGGAAGATTTCTTTAATACCTGAGAATAAACATGCTTTAAAGTATCAACCAAAAGGTTGGTGAGTTCATAGGTTTATCATAACAATCATTTCAATATATTAATAGACCACAAGATTTCCGTTTATAAATATATGTACACTCGCAAGTGTATAAAAGTATTCTATAAGTTGTAGGCACCCGGTAACAAGCTTTAACTTTCATGTTTTACCCTCTGAAAGTACACCAATCAGGTGTGTTATATAAACCTCGAAGTACTAAAGCATCCCATAGTCAGGATGGGGTTTGTCAGGCCCAATAGATCTATCTTTAGGATTCGCGCCTACCGTACATAGACAAGTAGTTTAATGTTACCAAGCTAAGGGTATATTTCTGGTTTAAACCCACGTAGAATTAGTTTTAGTACTTGTGTCTATTTCGTAAAACATTTATAAAAACAGCGCATGTATTCTCAGTCCCAAAAATATATATAAAAGGGAGCAAATGAAACTCACCATACTGTATTTCGTAGTAAAAATATATATATATAACGTCATTTAACAAGTGCAAGGTTGGCCTCGGATTCACGAACGTATCAATATTGAGATTCAATATTGCAGGAAAGTACGTAGACGCAACGGAGATGATAAACACTAGATTGACCTCACGAGCATACCCATGAACCATACCCATCACCTCCATAGCTATAACCCATAATTTCCTTAGCTTCGACTTATTCAAAAAAACAATTTTGAAATCACTCGGACAGCACTCTGTCGTAATATTTTATGTATACTAATAATATCTTGAAATAATACAGAGCAAATATATATATATATATATATATATATATATATATATATATATATATATATATATAAATCGATTGAGAGAGTTTAGAGAAATATATTTTCAAGTTTCTATGAAATAATGAAACCTATTGAATTCTATTTATAATAGATTTTTGAATTATTAAAGTGAATTATTAAAGTAAGAATTATTAAAGTGAATTATTAAAGTATGAATTATTAAAGTGAATTATTAAAGTATAAATTATTAAAGTGAATTATTAAAGTATGAATTATTAAAGTATGAATTATTAAAGTATGAATTATTAAAGTGAATTATTAAAGTAAATTATTAAAGTATGAATTATTAAAGTGAATTATTAAAGTATGAATTATTAAAGTGAATTATTAAAGTATGAATTATTAAAGTGAATTATTAAAGTATGAATTATTAAAGTGAATTATTAGAGTATGAATTATTAAAGTGAATTATTAAAGTTAAAGTAAAGTAAAAGTAAAGTAAAAGTAAAGTAAAAGTAAAGTAAAGGTAAAGTTAAAGTATAGTAAAAGTATAAAAACTATGTATGTATAATACGCGTATAAATATATATAATATTAATTTGAATCGTTATATATATTTAATGAAATAAAATATAAATATCCTTATATTTATTATACTGGTTAAGTAATGAGTTGTCAAAAGTGATTCTAGATATTTATAAAAGTTATATACGTTTTAATAATAAAGTTCTTTTTAAACTGAAAACGTCTTTGTACGTTTGAAAATAGATTAATAGAATATTATGGAAACCAATTCTCCACTAACTTTTATCTAACTTTCGTAAATGACACTTTTTGTTTTTATTTATAAATAGCTTTACAAATTATTCTGAATATCGTTAAGAGGAATAGATTTTCTCAAATCATAGTGGACCTCTCAACAGAGACTTGTAATCATAATTCAATGTTTCTGATAATTCAATCATTTAATATATATTTTTTTAATTTTGTCGAAAATCATATTGAAACAAATACGTTCGTGTAAAGTATTATACGTTTAATACTTTATTAATATTCTCAAGTTATAATATATATATACATATATATATCTATTTATATATAACGGTTCGTGAATCGTCGGAATTTGGTCGAGGTTATAATGAATGTATGAACACAGTTTAAAATTTTTGAGATTTAACTTAACAAACTTTGCTTATCGTGTCGGAATAATATAAAGATTAAAGTTTAAATTTGGTCGGAAATTTCCGGGTCGTCACATGAGCTTTACTATTGCTCCTCCAAAGGATAGTAATTGCATCCGACACGTTATAGACCATAATTAAAAGCATGTCAGGGGACATTGCCTTAACAGTTGCTTGTTCAACGCTTTCCTTTACAACCGGACAATAGTTTATCGAAAGGTAATATACGAAACAAGTAAACTGGACTTGTTGCTTTCCTAATACAAGGTTAGCAAGTGGGTGACACAAAACCATAAGTTTTGAGCTAAAATTTTCAATTCTAAAACCCACACAACCCACAAAAACATTTTGCAACACCGGTGAAGGGTTATTCCGGAAAACTTATCTAGGGTAAAAACTAGATTGAATTTTCAAAAGATCAAATGTTTTCATAAAGATCCAATTTCCTAACGGATCTAAATTTTTATAGTCATGTGAGACTGTAAACCACATCGTTACCATCATTGTTCATAACCGCCGTATTGAAATCACTGATGTACAAAGTGTGAAGAATAAAGAAATGATTCTAGTAAAGTTATATTCAAGTTCTATATTGCTTGAGGACAAGCAACGCTCAAGTGTGGGAATATTTGATAATGCTAAAAGCGAACATATATTTCATAGCATTATCCTTCAAGAAAGACAAGCTTTTAGTTGCAATTGTTCTAATTTCAAGTAATTATCGTTTAAATAATGAAAGGTGAAGACAAAAGACAGATTCGACGATTTGAAGACGCAAATGACCAAAAAGCTAAAAAGTACAAAGTACAATTCAAGTGGTTCAATTTATTGATGAGAAACGTCTCAAAATTACAAAAGTACAAGCCGCAAAATGCAAAGTACAAGATATTAAATTATACGAAAAGGCGTTCGAAAATCCGAAACCGAGACATGAACCAACTTTCAACGCTCGATGCAACGGAGCTGAAAGTACAAGTCAACTATGCATAAGAATATAATATAATATTTAAATAATTCATAATAAGAATAATAATAAATAATAAAAAGTTGTTAATTGAGCATAGTTAAGGGGTCATAAGTGAAAATTTCAAATTCATCATTTGCCTCTAAAACGAGACTACGGAGTAATGAAAGATATACCTTTTCTATTTTCTAAATCTCTTACTCTCTCAATATATTTATATTAATATTATAATTTTAATATTAAAGTTTAATAATAAAAAGGTTATGTTAGCGAATGTTTTAAGTTTGTAAGTCGAAACTCTGTCCGTGTAACACTACGCTATTAATACTCATTGTAAGTTATGTTTAAATTATTTTTATTAATGTCTCGTAGCTAAGTTATTATTATGCTTATTTAAGCTGAAGTAATCATGATGTTAGACTAAATATTAAAGACGGGATAATTGGGTTTTGGACCATAATTGGGGTTTGGACAAAAGATCGACACTTGTGGAAATTAGACTATGGGCTATTAATGGGCTTTATATTAACTAAACGATACCTCGTTAATTTAATATAAAGGTTATGATTTGATGTATCTATATATAACCACATACGCTTAATCGGGTACGATGAGCGGGATATTTATAAGTACGAATTATTGTTCATTTGACCTGACACGGGGATGATTTAATAGTTACTAGACTCATTAAAATAGGGGTGGATTACATTCAAGGGTAATTGGTGTAATTGTTTACAAAGTATTAAAACCTTGGATTACACACAGTCGATAACCTAGTGTATTCATTAAACAAAGTATTAAGACCTTGTTACAGTTCGAATCCCCAATTAGTTGGAATATTTGACTTCGGGTATAAGGATAATTTGACGAAGACCCTCGCACTTTATAATTATGACCGATGGACTATTATGGACAAAACCGTATGGACATATCGAATAATCCAGGACAAATGACAATTAACCCATGGTAATAAATTAAAATCAACATGTCGAACATCATGATTACAGAAGTTTAAATAAGCATAATTCCTTTATTTTATATCTCATCGTACTTTTATTTACTGTCATTTTATTTATCGCACTTTTAATTTATTGTACTTTTAATTATCGTTATTTACTTTACACTTTAAATTAAGTTATATTTTGCATTAGGTTTTATTTGTGACTTAAGTTTTAAAATCGACAAACCGATCATTAAACGGTAAAAACCCCCAAAGTTACCTATAATTACTATATATCACTAAATCTAGTTTAACTACTTAATTAACTAATTTGACCTAGTAAGACACCCAATAATAGTGTCCACGGATCGACCTCCCGGACTTTACCTTAGCTATATTATTACACGATAGGTATACTTGTCTTTTGTGTTTTAGTTTAATTTAGGTGATTTCCTATAGTAAATAAATATAAAACTGATAGCTGTTTCATACACACCCTCTAGAACACATCAGTAGTAGTTAAGAAATTCAAGAGTAAACTTTCGGATTGGAGAACACGTTTGATTTCTTTTGGTGGTCGGGTTACACTTGTTAAATCAGTTCTTTCGAGTCTTCCGTTGTATTACTTTTCGTTATATCGTGCCCTGCCTAGTGTGTTAAAATCACTTGAGAGAGTGAGGAGAGATTTTTTTTGGGGAAACTCCGGGGAGGGAAAAAACAATTGCGTGGGTAAAGTGGGAAAAATAATGCTTCCATATTCGGATGGCGGGCTAAATGTGGGCTCATTGTTGTGCAAAAATTTAGCCTTATTATGCAAGTGGTGGTGGCGGTTCCATACTGAGTCAAAGTCTTTATGGGCCAAAGTCATCGCGAGCATTTATGGGCCAAATGGCAGCCTTTCTACTAACATTTTATCTTCACATTCTTCGTTTTGCAGCAATTGGATCTCAATTATTAAAGCAGGCCGAAAAGTCTCTACTCTTGGGTTACCTTTCACCACGTCCTTCCAGCTACAAATTGGTGATGGGTCGACCACAGCCTTCTGGTCAGAAAATTGGCTAGGGGGCGAAGATCTTCGTACCAGGTTCAATAGGTTATACCAACTTGATCAAAACAAAGACGCCAAGGTGGCGGATCAAGTTAGATGGCAAAACGGTGGATGTAGTTTCGATTGGCAATGGAATCGTGAAATAAGTGGGAG
The DNA here is from genome assembly GCF_046630445.1 of Rutidosis leptorrhynchoides. Classification (NCBI taxonomy): domain Eukaryota; kingdom Viridiplantae; phylum Streptophyta; class Magnoliopsida; order Asterales; family Asteraceae; genus Rutidosis; species Rutidosis leptorrhynchoides. The sequence goes on from NC_092341.1 coordinate 341,354,603, forward strand.
AACAAGAGACATGCTGGAAGAGCTAATTACGCAAATTCGAGCCTATATTCTCAATACAGGATTGACTGGAACAGGTATAATAGGTGTATGCAAATGGTTGTTGGCATCGAATGGGCTTTTTACTACAAAAAAATGAATTATTTGGTCATGGAGAAAGTGTTAGCAAATGAGAGAAGTCAACCGGAAACAATGAAAAATTCCTTGGTACAAAAAAAAGTAGAAGTTTTTATATGGAGAGGTCGTAGAAAGCGATTACCTTCTTTAATGGAGCTTGATAAGTGTGGATCTTCACTCGCTAAGATGTTCCATGTGTAATGATGACGTCGAATCAATAGACCATGCCTTAATCTTCTGTGAATTTGCTTATGATGTGTGGACAAGAATCTATAATTGGTGGGGATTAGGAACATACTCGAGACTAAGTATTATCGAGACTTTTGCAGGATCCTTAAATAGGCACTCTTCGAAACTTGGGGCAAAGATTTGGAAAGCGATTGAGTGGTCGTGCGGGTATTTATTGTGGAAAAATCGGAACTTGAAAATCTTCAAAAACAAAAGTGTGTGCGTCCCTTCACTAGTAAATGAGATACAAATCATGAGTTTCAATTAGATTTCTAGAAGATTAAAAGGTCCAAAGTTAGAATGGTGTAGGTGGTTATCGAATCCGCAAGTTTATTTAGAGATTAAGTAGTTTGACTAGTTTTATTTGCTACCTCAGCATATAGTATTGAGATCATAGTTTTTGAACTTGTTTAGGCTGGTTTCTTTCATGCTGCCATATGCGTGTAATCAGCAGCCTTGTAACATTCTATTTCATTTAATAATATTCAGTTGCTTTTCAAAAAAAAAAAAGAATCATGTTTCGGAACTCAATTTGTGTTGAGAATCATTGAATGAAGATTTGATAATTTGAGCCCTTGATGCATACGTACAGTGAATAACTTGAGAAATCTGAATTTGTTAATATGTGTCTGTTATTGATTTGGTTCGATCTGGATTTGAATTACGGACAAAGTTAACGATGAATGGGTTAAAGATGATGACGATGGTCATTTAACGGACAAAGTTAACGAAATCCCCCTTCTTAATTAACTTTAGTTAAAATAGTCCTTTAAATAAATCAAAGTGAAATAGGTTACCTTTATTAGGAAAATGAGGTAAAATAGTTACTTTTTCATGAAATTTGCCCAAATATTTATTCTTCAATAAGTCTTCTCTTTTAAGATACAAAGGGATACTTAAAAGAAAATTTGAAGTGAATAAAGAGAGTTAAAAAGAAAAGGGAAAAAATGATGTTTATACCCTCACATGCTAGGCATGTGAGAAAACTTAACGATTTCTTTCACATACTTTATTAAAATAGAGTCCCCATGAAACAATTGCATACCGCAGTGACTTTCCATGTCAAAAAAAAAAATTTGAACTCCGGTTGTAATTTTTAACGTAGTACAAGGACCCCGTATAATTTTGTCGAGAATAAATTTTTACAATAGACCACCAAGTTTAGTATTTTTAGTGAGATGACATTATATGGAGGAAATATCTCACATTATATAAAACTAAACAAAATTTGCCTTTACATGTGTAACACCCCGATCCAAACAAGGAACGGAAGGTCACATTTTTTTATTAACAATTTCAATCCATAATTAAATACATAATAATAACGTCACACCAATAACGTATGCCTGAAAATACACACATGAATATATCTTCAATTGATTATTTTTCAAACCACAAATAAGTCCAACTATAAAATAGATAGGTAGGTCTCTAGGCCAACATCATGTCTTGAACTCTCTCACTCATCCCATGTTACCCTGATTACCTGCTGCAGGAAAAGAAAATGCGGCTGAGCTAATTGCTCAGTGCGTGGATGATGATAACAATAGCAGTAATAATAATTTAAGATATAAGAGTGAAAGGATTAACAATAATTTATATTTTTAATTTTAAAATCTCCATCGAGTATTACCACAACACCAGAATACAAAAATAAGGGCCAGAGTAAAGAAAGGTCAGTCCATACCGAGTACACCTAACAGAACAGAATATCAGAATCAGACACACCGGTGCCAGAATATCAGTATCAGACACACTGGTGCCATAAAATATCACATATCACAATCATACACTGGTCGCGACTCCAGGTGTCACCCTAATCGGAAGGTGTGTATGGCACTACATCACACGACCGTCTACATAATCATATCATAACATATCATAGCCTAGGATGCATCCATACGCCTCCCAAATAAACCAAACGCTCTCCCACGAGTAAATATAATAAAGTGGTTACGCCGTGATGAATCACACAGCCACGGTAAGTGTGAAGTCATTGGTACCACAATGACCACCCTGTGGTAACCTCCACAGGAAGTTGACTCGGTATACCTATCTCCTGTCTACAATCTAGGGTTCTATGGTAGTACAGTGAACATACCAACCAACACCAAAACTATGTTCACCGTACATATGAAACCTAATTGAATGAATCAAGAGAGCTAGAAATAAATAAGGCCACAGAGTTTTTCAAAAATCATCTTTATTTCGAATACATGTTTTCACCATAAATCAAATCTCATTTAGTTCATGTCAAATAGATAGAATCATAATAAACAAAAAAATGATGAATTCAATAACGAGATAATCGAATGAGATAACGCTGAAAGAAACAGTACGGACATCCGTACCTGGATAAATGTATAAAGTTCACAAGGTCAGAAAGATCGTCCAATATCCTCAAATTCTACATAATAAATAATTTAACTAAATTTAGAATCTCAATTCTAATATCCTAAGTTAAAATTCGGTTAACATCTAACTTATACGATTCATTAGTTTACATACTTTCACCTTAATATTGTTTAGTTTAATAATTAGTAAATTGTATAGGTACTATTATATTAAGATGTCTAAGGATATATGATAGACTCTTTGTAAATATTCATATTTATTCATCTCATACAGCTAACAATGAAGTAGATATTATTCGTTGCCATTAAAACAACACTTTTATAAGTATCAACTTCACATATACCTATAATTTTTCTTGTGGTATTTCTCTACATGCAGATATAGACAATAAATAATTTAGAGTTTAACTTCCAATTTACCTTTTTGAGTTATTATCTATAAGTTTATGAAATAAAATTATAACTAAAATATCACACTATATCTTATAGAACGTAATTGATTTACTAATAATAGCCGATTTAATTTAAGACCCAAAACATTGTGTGTAGTTATTTTTATATGTGAACTCACTACTAAATCAAAATGATTCAATATATTAGTAAGACATATACTAGTAATTAATACTAGTAATACATTATAAAAATACAATTTAGATGTACCTTCGAAACAAAATTATCTTCAAATGAAATCGTATAGCAACACTTCTTTGACAGTTGACCTCCCTATCCTTTTAATTCTCAAATGAGTTTCATAATGATAATGATAACAATATGAGAGTTTTAGTTCGAATAGACCACCTATGTTAGTTGTATTTAAAGATTACAATTAACTGCTTGCCACATTCCATCATAACTTTAATTATTAACTAAAACTACTTTTCAGATAATTAAAAGAGATGTGCGATTACATGTCATGACTCACTGTAAAGAAGGAAATGATAACATATTTTAAGAAAATGGTCTTGCTTTTTTTATTAACATTCCCGCTAGCAGTTATTTAAAATAATATTTCCTTTAAAAAAAAACAATCAAATTCTTATGTGCATGTGAATTAGAGGCCACCTAGAATAATATAATGGGTTATGATTGTTTCCACTAACTTAATTTATATTATACTCCATAAGTGATAACTGATAACTGATGATATGATTCCTATTATTATTATTATTAGTTAATTAGTTAATTTATATTTATTTCTAGCACATACTATTTTAATCGTACATGATTGTATAACATATATATTATAACATTTATGGGTTATTATAACATATCCCACTTAAAAGGATTTCCTCCCCAAAATCAAAACATTAAGTTAACTATGTTAGCATTTTTTTCCGGTTATTATAACATATCCTCCAAAAAATGATTTCGTCCTCGAAATCAAAATACAAAAGTTATTATTTGTGCCCGAAAAGTAACGAAAACTAGATCTAACCTTAGGCGAATAGAGAAGGGTATCGCTCACGAATAGACTCCTCAAGTTCCCATGTTACTTCCCGCTCCGAGTGATTCTTCCACCATACTTTAACATAAGGGATTGTTTTATGTCGTAGTACTCGTTCTTCGGGAGCTAGGATTTCTTGAGCTTCCTCTTCACACGAGATATCTTTACAAATCTTATGGAGTGGGTATTGTACTACGTGGAGCGGAGAGTAGTTGTAGCCTCGTAAAGTAGACACATGAAACACGTTATGGACATGAGACAATGCTGGGGGTAGCGCCAGACGATATGAGACCTCTCCAACTCTTTCCAAGATCTCAAAAGGACCAATGAATCTCGGGCTAAGTTTTCCTTTAAGGCCAAAACGATGAACACCTTTAAAAGGAGAAACTTTAAGAAAAACGTGCTCACCAACTTTAAACTCGAGATCTCTCCGATGCTTATTGGCATAACTTTTCTGACGTGTGCGGGCTTCTTTCAACTTTTCTTTTGCTACTTCTATTTTTTCATTAGTAATTCGTATTAGCTCGGGTCCTTCAATTACTTTCTCACCGGGTTCATTCCAACAAATTGGGACTCGACATTTTCGTCCATACAACATCTCATAAGGTGTCATATCGATACTTGCATGCTAGCTGTTATTATAAGCAAATTCAACCAAGCAAATATAATCGTCCCAGTTTCCTGTCCATTCCAAGGCACATGCCCTCAACATATCTTCTAAAGTTTGAATGGTCCTTTCTGACTGACCATCTGTCTGTGGGTGAAATGCGGTGCTATACTTCAACTTCGTGCCAAAAGCTTTCTGAAATCCCTTACAAAATTGTGAGGTGAATCGAGGGTCCCTATCTGAAACAATTAACACTGGGGTGCCATGAAGTCTGACAACCTCTTTCTGAAAAATTTCAGCTAACTGACTAGCAGAGTACGTCTCGCGAATAGGAAAAAAGTGAGCGGATTTCGTAAGACGATCCACTACAACCCAGATGGCATCGTTCTTCTTAAACGTCTTTGGCAAACCCGTCACTAAATCCATGGTAATGTCATCCCACTTCCATATGAGAATATTGAGCTGTTGTAACAAACCACTAGCCCTCTAATGCTCTATCTTTACTTGCTGACATGTAAGACATTTTGCCACAAACTCTGCCACGTCTCTCTTCATTCCATTCCACCAAAAATTCTTCTTCAAATCCCGGTACATCTTTACAGAACCCGGGTGAATAGAAAATGGGGAACTATGAGCTTCTGTCAATAATGCTTCTCGAATTTCAACATCATTAGGAACACATAATCTGTCACCTTGCCAAAAAACATAATGCTCATCCACCCTGAACTCATGTTGCTTGCCGTTCCCTAGGTTTTGCAACTCACCATCTTCCTTTTGAGCTTCTTTAATTCGGACCACCAAAGTAGGTTCAACTGACAATTGAGCTATGATTCCACATATAGGTTCAGTGTATATCGCTACCTCAAGGTGCTCTAGGTCAGATATGATCTCTGGTTGTGTAATAAGACATGCTATATTACACGAGCTCTTTCTACTCAGGGCATCATCAACAACATTTGCTTTTCTAGGATGATACTGAATGTTATCATCGTAATCCTTTAAGAGCTCTAACCACCTCCTCTGTCTCATGTTAATTCCTTCTGTGTGAAAATGTACATAAGACTTTTATGATCAGTAAAGATATCACAAGTCTCACCATACAAATAGTGCCTCCAAATCTTAAGAGCAAACACAACTGCTGCAAGTTCCAAATCGTGTGTAGGGTAGTTCTTCTCATATGGTTTTAATTGCCTCGAAGCATAGGCGATTACTTTTCCGTGTTGCATAAGAACACACCCCAAACCCTTATTAGAAGCATCACTATAAATCTGAAAGCCACCGGTCCCTTCTAGCACAGTAAGGATCGGTGCGGTAACTAATCTCTTTTTCAACTCTTCAAAACACTTCTCACGTTCTTCATTCCATTCAAACTTTACCCCCCTTTTGATCAGCTGTGTTAAGGGTAAGGCTAAGGTTGAAAAGCCCTCAACAAAGCGACGATAGTAGCCAGCCAAACCCAAGAAACTTCTTACTTCCGTGACTGATCTTGGTCTTGGCCAATTTGTAATAGCCTCAACCTTTGCAGGATCAACTTCAATCCTATTCTCAGATACCACATGTTCGAGAAAGGAAAAGCGCTGCAACCAAAATTCACATTTAGAAAATTTGGTAAATAACTTTTTCTCTCGGAGGATTCCCAATACGATACGCAGGTGCTCTTCATGCTCTTCCTTTGACTTCGAGTAAACTAAAATGTCATCAATGAAGACTATAACATTTTTATCAAGATATTCATGAAAGACACGATTCATTAAATTCATAAAGATAGTCGGAGCGTTCATCAAACCGAATGGCATCACCAAGAATTCGTAATGACCATAACGAGTACGGAATGCCGTCTTTGGAATATCATCAGATTTCACCCGTAACTGATGATAACCTGATCTTAAATCAATCTTTGAGAAGTACTTGGCTTCCTTAAGCTGGTCAAACAAGTCATCTATACGAGGTAAAGGATATCTGTTTCTGATAGTAACTCGATTTAGTTCTCTGTAGTCGATGCATAATCTCATAGAGCTGTCTTTCTTCTTTACAAACAAAATAGGAGCACCCCATGGAGATACACTGGGTCTTATAAATCCAAGGTCCAATAATTCTTGCAATTGTTCTTTCAATTCCATTAACTCCAAAAGTGCCATTTAGTAAGGTGCCTTGGAGATTGGCTCAGCACCAGGTATAAGGTCAATAGTAAATTCAACCTCCCTTTCTGGTGCTAATCCAGGAAGTTCCTCGGGAAATACATCTGGAAATTCTTTAACAATAGTATGATCTTCAATCTTACATGTCTCTTTTGAACTATCGTGAATAACTGCAAGATACCCTTCACAATCGCCACTAATTAGTTTTCTTGCCTTCATAGCAGAAATTAATTTTACAAGTCCATTTGGTGAAGTCCCTTGATACACAAACTCCGGTTTGGTGGCATCTCCGAATACAATTCATTTACCATAACAATCAACATGGGCATGATTTTGAGCCAACCAATCCATCCCTAAGATGATATCAAAATCGCGCATCTCCATAGGAAGTAATTGAGCGTAAAGAACATTATTATTAATGGAGATCGGATAATCACGATAAACACAAGTAATAGTCATAGAATTTCCTAAAGGAGTAGAAATGTAAATAGGAGGATGCAACCCAGAATGAGGCAAATTAACACGTTTAGCAAATGATAATGATATAACAGAATGAGTAGCACCCGTATCAAATAACACATAAGCTTTAGTACCATGTAAAGTAAGAGTTCCAGAGACGGTACCTTCAGCTCGTGCTGCCTAACTAATAGTCATAGTAAATACTCTTCCATTCGTAGTTCCCCGATCCTTTCCCCCATCCTTTTGATTTGTATTCATTTGAGAAGTACAATCTGTAAGACCCTAATATTTATTGTACAGAGCTATAAATAGAGTACATGAAGTGTGGGTGACGTTGTGTATTTAAACTGAGGTCAGAAGCAGAGCTGGGCAAGGTGCGCTCAGCGCACACCTAATGGTGCGTGTGGCGTACTGTCCACTGTAGCCGGGTTCTGCTTGTTTTAATTAGATATTTTGATGGGATTTTTGGTAATTTCACTTGTGGACGAGTTTAAGGCCAGTAGATCAGTTTGGGGAGATTCATAACTCCATTATCAACAACCTTATCCTTTCCACTTCAATTTTAGAGAGAGAGTGAGATTCTTGTGTGAGAAAGCTCAAGCCAAGGAAGGAGGAGCTAGTTTTGGGTCTTAGCTCGAGTTATAAAGTTGCTCATCTAATCACTAGCTACGTTGTGATTGTGGTGGTAAGCTCTAACTTTGATTTCCTTATTTTAATTGATTTAAGGGTTAGGGTTTAGGATAGTGATGAACATAAAACCCATATTTAATGATTTTTGGTGTTCTTGGGTAAGATGGAGTCATGAAGACTCAATGGTAACTAACCTAGGGTTTCAAAGTGTTAATTGATGTTTATGAGTCCTAATTAGTTAGTAAATCACTAGCACACCTAGTAAATTAGTAAATGGGCGTTAGATGGGTTAGTGGATGACCCGAAATGGGTGTGTTGACTTTAAATTAGTCAAAGGGCTAAGGATTGACCTAGTTGGGAAATATGGGTATGAAATACCCTAATTGTGTAATAGTTAGTGTTGTTGGACCTTAATCACTAGCTTTTAAGTGATTAACGATGGTCTTGACCCTTAAGGGGCGGTTTTGGTGAAATGGGGCATTTAATGCATTTAAGTCATTAAATGCACATGAGTGAAGTGTTGGTATTTAGTCCAACAACTTTGTTTGTTGCTCGAGTACTTATTATATTAGGTACTTTGCCTTGAAGCTTGCGGAAGTATAAAACATTCACTGAAGGCGTTAAGGTGAGTGGAATAATTGTATGCGTATGTATATAATGTATTTATTTGTATGCTATGGTATGAACCAAAGAGCCGGTAGTGCCATAGTATGTGCGAGCGTGCTATGATGTGAACCAAAGAGCCGGTAGCGTCATAGTACGTGTGTTGTAGTGTAAACCAAAGAGCCTGTAGCATTACTGTACGAGTTGTTAGAGTGTGAACCAAAGAGCCGGTAGCACTTTAACGCGAGTATGACTCGGGTTGTGATGTGAACCAAAGAGCTGATAGCATCATAACCGATGCGTATGGTGTGAACCATAGAGCAGGTAGCACCATGACGAGAGGATGGTTAACCATGGTTGCGTATTGTTTTGTAGCATATTGTATTATGTCGAATATATGTTATTGATTATGCTAGTAGCAGTTTGTTGGAGAGTATTAGCTTTGTACTTGAGATGGTATGCTAATTGTATTGCTAGCATATATGCGGTATATGTGTAAGTGATTGCAAGAAGGTATATTATATATATGGGTATAATTATTGCATTCACTAAGCTTTGCTTACCCTCTCGTTGTTTATATTTTTATAGGCTCCGGTGGAGACAAGGGTACGGGCATTCGTACAGATTAGAGATCCCGTTTGTTTGTTAGGGGACGCTTTTGGATGTGATAGCTTTTGGAGTTTCGACCACACTAGTTTAAATTCCAAACAACACTATGAGCTTTTGGAGTTCGACCGAGATTTGGGTAGTTTAACCCCAAACACCATGCTCATAGTTTCGTTTGGAATTTAAACTAGTGTGGTCGAAACTCAAACTTTTGTATAAAACTCGTATTACGGCATATGTGGGCCCGTTTTCGTAAAACTTATTTTATTATTGAATCGTGTGAGTTTTAACTATTATATCATGATGTGAAAAGCGTTTCGTCTAAATATGTCGGGAAGTGGGAGATCTTTATTTGAAAATGGACAAAACCGGACAGAACTGAAATTGGCCTGTGCGTGGCTCACTTTTCTAAAAAAAAAAAAAAAAAATCTTTCGCGTGTTCGCACTACAACAAAAGTGAGAATATAGGACTTTTTTTCTAGGACCTAGTAAAATAAGGTCGTAAAAGCTACTTAGATAGGACTAGATGATATTTAGGGTCCCATTATGATATATTCTTTTAGAGTGGGGTCCTAAAGAGCTCTTTTCTAGGACACGTTATTTTTTGTGTCCTATTATCAAATATTTTCATAGGACACTTAGAAAGTGGATCCTAATAGATGAGCTTATAAGGCCTTTATTCGTTAGTGTCTCATTATGTGTTTATGTAATAGGACACTTGTTATTAACGTTATATAAAATATACGTTTAGAGGCCATTTATTTCCAAGAGTCTTATTATATTGTAGCATAGTAGGACATTTTGTACATATGTCCTATAAATGTATGTTATTAGGACACTTAAATTATCAGTAGGACATATAACTTTTTGGGGTCCCAATTATCATATGAGCTAATATGAGATAATTTGACATTTAAATTGTGGATCATATAAAGGGACTTTATAAGACAATTAATTATTGTTGTCTCATTATTTGGTAATATAATAGGACACATGATATGACGGTCATATCAAATGATTTTTTATAAGACGTCTATTTGTGTGAGTCGTATTATAGTAGATCATAATAGGACACTTAGAGTTTTTAAAAGGACTGATTAATTTTTTGAGTCTTAATTATCATATGATTTAATATGACACTTTAATTATGAATCATAAAACGGAATTTTATAAAACATTTAACGTTTTGGTGTCATATTATGTGTTAATTTAATACGACGCTTATATAAAATTTATATGAAATAAACTATCATAGGACATGTATTTGTTTTGGTCGTATTACATCAGAAGCTAATAGGACATGTGATACTTATGTCTAATCACTGTAATTTCTTGGGACACTTTGATGATTTTAATATTACGGAAGAGTTATTGGGGTCATAATTATCATATGATTTCATAGGACACTTTAATTGTGAATTATTAAATAGGACTTTATAAGACATTAACATTATGGTGTCGTATTATGTGTTAATTTAATAGGACACCTTATATAAAAGTCATACATTCCACAATTATTTGTCTTAGTCATATTACATCAAAAGCACATGTGATATTTGTGTCCTATCATTGTGAATTTTTAGGACATTTCGATTTTTTAATATGACGGATGAGTTTTTGGGGTCTAAATTAACATATGATTTCATATGACACTTTAATTGTAAATTATTAAAAGGGACTTTAAATTATATTTAACGGTTTCGTGTCAAATTATGCGTTAATTTAATATGACACCTTATATAAAAGTCATATTAAGTATTATCATAGCTTATTTATTTTTCCTAGTCGTATTATATCGAAACATATTAAGACATTTTGATATTTAGGCCATATCAATGTAAGTTTTTAGGAGACGTTGATTATTTAATAAGGCAAATGAGTTATTTGTGTTTTAATTATTATAAGAATCGAATTCAATTATCTTATGAACATTGCACATTAGGCCAGTAGGTCGAGCTACTGATTCTCAAGTGATGCAGTCCTTATAATATAAAATGGTTTATTTCTTGTCTAATGCAACAAAACATGAATGTCCCAAAACCTCGACTTTTCAGTGCACAAGTGATCTATATATAGTTTATTGAGTCAACTAAATTTAAGATTGGGTATATTTGTTTGTGAAGATTACACTAACAAAGAGGTTAAGGTGAACTAATATTATTACTATAAACCAAGAGCATAAGCAACTGGGTCCTACATTTTCTGGATACTAATACGTGCCCCCCTCTAGACATAAACCGTTTAGAGAACCTAACACTAAAATCATAAACTTCATCACCCTAACACTAAATTCAAAACCATAATACAAACACAACAATACCATAAACACTAAAGTTACTCTAAACAGTGGCGACTCCAAGGGTTACCAAAGGGGGTCCTTTGACCCCATTAAATTATTCTTTTTTCTAATAAAATACTGCTAAAATTTTGTAGGACACCACTAAATTTATAGATAGGACCCCATATACTTTTAAAATTAGTGGTTGTTACAGAAGTAAATAGCCATTCTTTAGGAAAAAAAAATTTACAAAGTACCACTCAAATTGTACAGGACCCCATTGAGTTTTGATCCTAGAATCGCCACTGACTCTAAACCTAAATTGTTGATTTTTGAAGGTCAACCTTTTACCCAAGTAATACGCTTATAACATCTTTACTTCAGCAGTAACACTTATGTCTTTAGCCTAATCATCAAACATTTTCAAATCCATAATAAGTCATAAGCCACAATATCCAAAACAAAAACATATTCATCTTTTAGTAGATAAAAACAACAACAATACTGTTGACCAACTTTCATCCCCAAACTAGCCCTTTTAATGTAAACCAACAGAACCCACAAACTGCATTCTTGATAGCAGCAATATATAATCGGAATGATATATTTCAACATGTTGCAGCACCCAATAACCAGCAGACTCTTCAACAGAAAAAAAAACTTAAAATCCCTTTGACTTGAACAAGCCAACATCCAATAAGACAGCAAGATACAACAGTAACTTCTGACAGTTTGACATTCCCAAAATTGACCCACCATGACCAGAGAACCAGCGACAATAAAAAGATCCAATATCCAACTGATTAGTATGTAGTACTAATTTATCGGTGATCCAACAGATGATAAAACCAGCAACGGAATAATTTTCTTTCAAATAAAAACAGCAGCAATACAAATATCCCAAACTCTTTAGTAAACCATAATAGCACCAATAATTACTCTCAAATCTGACAATAATAGCAGATATTATAATACATGTGTTTGTTTTTTGCACAAAATAGCCACAAGCAGATAATTAACCCAACAGTAAGAGCAGTCAAAACAGCTACAAATCAATAACATCTCTTCATAAATCAGAATACACCATCTCTCAAAAATATAGCAGCTTGTCACTAAAATCTTCATAATTCAGAGACTTCAGTAAATAGAAATACATGTACAACTGAAAATATAACAGTTATAATGAACTTTTTTAGACCCATGTAAACACACACAAGTACACAAGTACACAATAAAGAATAAATCTATCCTTCTCCCCCTTATAATTCCAACCCAAATCCCATGGTAAAAGTAAAATGGTCAAGTCCAAGTTACATGTCATAGAAATATCAACATCAGCAAACAGGTTTGACTTTAACATAGTCACATGTTAATATGAGAAAAAAAGGAGATAAGTAGAAGAAATGAATACCTGTACATTATCATCATAATCTTCCTTACGCAACCATCAGTGCAAAACAAGCTTAATAAGAATCATATTCTCACAATAGAGAGTTCCAAGTCAGTAATGGCCATATATCTCCTTTATACTAACATTGTGGTTCAAATCTCTTGACTTTTAGAGGGTTGCTAAACCTACAAAGTATTCAACTACCATAAATGAAAGAGTTTGATTATAATACTAATTATATTAACATTAGTATACAATAATTAATTGTCAAAGAGATCAAATATGTTCTTTAACTCACATTCGGTCATATTCTAGTAGCTGCAATGTGAACAATGGGTAAAATTGTCAAATTAATAAAAGGAGCGTTTATAAATTGTTTGTAAGAAGTTAAAAATGGTAATTATTGGTAGCCTACCTTCACCCATTGTTGTTTGAGGCACACTTTTGATAGAGTATTTGTGTTAGGTGATATACATAATTGGCATACAGGGTATATTTGAATACCAAATATATCAATCCAATAAACATTGGACTAAATTATGAGACGCTAAAAAAAGATAGAAAGATAAAAAGCTTGATAAAAGAAAGAAATTGTACCTTACAAATTCGACGCTTCAAATCTTATCACATGTTTCTCCCATATAACACTTGTGATGTTTTCATAATATGATATAATATAATGAGACCACAGAACCTACAAAATGGTTTACGACAATTAAATGAAGTAATATAGAGTATTACCAGCGTAACTCTTTCAACAGTGCAATTATCAACATACATTCCTTTGCGAGTACAGGGAAGCCGTTCAAATCTAGAATACTTGGAAATTCTGTTTAAGTAATTTAAACACATATATAGAAAATACACATAATCAAAAAATAATGTAAATCAAGATGTTTTTCAGGTATTTTAAATAATCTATTTTCATATGAAAAGGTATTCTCCGACACCGATAAATTAGATAATTACTTCATATATCATAGATGAGGAAAAAATGTGAGATCACCTAAAGAAGTAAAGCATATAGTTTCGGGTAACTAAAAGGTCAGTTACCCAAAAGGAACACCAAATTTCTGACCAAGCGTTTCAAGTTCAGCCATCACATAGTCTGTAATACAAGGAGTACCTTCTCAAAACATAAAGAACTAAAATTAAATAACAACCAAAATGGTTGTGCACTACAGTTAATCAAATAAGATTGTTATTAATTGATAAATGTAAAAACAAATAGTGTGAATCAAAACCAACACTACCAGAAGCTTGTAACATATGCTAGCGATAAAAGATATTAGAAATTACTCTAATTGTGCACTACACCATGAATACATATTTTACTTTCTGTAACTGGCTTGTTATAATAGCAAAATTACTCCAACTGTGTTTGTTATATAATAAAATATGGTAGGAGGTCTGAACTATGAACAAGCAAAAGAAGTTCAATTGAATTTGTATAGCAATTTAATAACTTCCTAGGGATATTTATTCATTTTAACTGAAAATAAAACACAAAATATAAACTTACAATTAGCGTATAAGCAATCCATCATTCCCTTCTCCAAGTCCAACTACATCAAACAAAATAAAATAAATAAAAAAACATAATAATTCATATCCAAATGATAAAAAGTAAGCATATATGGCACTTCTGGACTACTCCATAAAATGTAGCCTGAAAAGCATAAAAAGCACTGAAATTTGTGGCTTTCAATGTATCAAACAAAACTTAATTTATTTTGGTTTGAGAAATTGATGAAATTACTATCAACCAAGACTCGATAAGGTAGTCCAATTGCCGTATTGTACGAACATAAAAACAGAGTAGTTGATACATAAGGACTAAAAATCACAAATGAAAATAATGATACACATACAACCATACAGAAGCTTGCTAGCAAATCAATTAATTACAAACTTACACGTTTCTAGGGAGGTTTTTTTTTTTTGTTAAATCCTATTTATTCGAGTTCAAAACATCTTCGTTATATCTGACAGGAAAATATACAGACAAAACAACAAATTGGGTGAGATTTAAATGTTTATGTTGAATTAAGAGAGTGGGTATATATTAATTTACTCTTTGATTGCTTTATGTGAGACTACTTTTTTCATTACTTAAAAACCAAAACTAAAGCCATAACTCAAATACATATACTCAATATGCTTCACTTCAACCTGATATTGGACCGATGATGTACACAATCACAATGGAATTCATCTGAGGTACCTCAAAAAGTAAATAACATCCAATAAACACATATAGAATCATACAAACAATCAAAACTGTAAATCTGCATTTTAACAAAAGTAGAAAACGAGTTGAATAAAAATAACCCTAATTAGAAAACATAAAGTAAATAACTTGTATATTTAAGATTAACCGATAACCGAACTGGAATTTCTTCAGAGTGATTCTAGGGTTTCAATCTCTCATGCGCAGAAGTTTGGAAATGATGGGACTAGGAATTAGTTGAGAGAATATTATACGGAGTACCAAATTATAGAGAGTTGGAAAAAGTTGAGGAATTTGAGAACAATTAGTAATGTTGGAGGGAACACTAAAATTTTGCATCGACCATTTTTATTGATTTTTTTTTCATTAGTAGCGGTAAATATGATACGAATAATAATATTATACTCCATATTATACTGACAATTCTCATACTCTTAAATTTGAGTTAAATGGGTTAAGTTTTCGGATCAATTGGAACTTGAAAAAAAATTTAGTCTGACAATGTTAACCAAAACTTAAAAAAAGGTTCAATGAGTTTTTCTCCAACCTATTGAGTTTTATACAAAATATAAAAAAATGAATCAAATGGGTAACAAATCATAAAGTTCAATAAACAGAGACATGTCTAATAGGTCTTATTAATGGATCAAATGGGTCAAGCATAACTAATTTTATCCATCAGTTATCTATGAAAACATTTATGGTTATAACAATTATTATGTATATATATATATATATATATATATATATATATATATATATATATATATATAATAATGTTAATAACTAAAACAATATAATAAAGGTAAAAATCAAATGTAAAGTATATTACCCGGTTGACCCATTTGACCCATTACTCAAACCGACCCAACCTGAACCGTTTGGACCCATTTAGAAATTTTACCGGTTTGACCCATGACCCATTTCAACCCAAAAACGTTTTGACCCGTTACCCAAATCGACCTAACCTGACCCGTTTGCCAGTTATACTTTGTATTATAATTAATCTGTATGATGTATGATATAATTTTATAAGTAATTAACAATTTGAGATCGAGTCGATCTGGAGCTTCTAAAATATCAAACCAGCCAAGCTCGAACTTAAAATACTAGGGTCGAGCTCTATTGAATTTGAAAAAGGCGAGCTCTTGCCTTGTCGATCTCGGCTCGGCTCGTTTACTCCCAAAAGTACAGTATCAGTACGGTACGAATACGATTTCGGGAATTCGTGTACCTAAGGTCATAAGTCTAAATGAAACGAGTATTTTTAAACCTAGGGAGTATTTAGGTCTGGATCAGTTGTCAAATGTCTGTATTTTAGTTATAAATTACTTAAAAGGTGTTTAAGGTATAGAGCCAAACAATTCACTACAAGAACGTGCGGGCATTCCTCCGCTCGTTGAAACCAAAGCTAGTGAACCAAATATGCATCAATTGAAGTTTATAGCTCATACTTATATTTCGATTAGTTAGATTCAAATCCACTATTTACTTTATAGTGCTCTTAGCGATACACGTTTTTTTATGTAATTTAGATTTGGTAAACTAAATAAGCTCGACTACCTCGTCTGACTCAAAACACTTAAATTTCAAAGCAAAGTACATACCGTTATGCTCTTTCCCATTGTCATACCGACATGTCACATTTATGGCAGTTTGCTTTGGTGAGTTGCTTGTGTCATTGTCACCTTCAATGGTTAATTTCTAGTTTGACCCCGGCTGGGAAAGCTCATTGCTTGTTTTGGTGTCTCGGGTATGGTAATGGAATTGATGTTTGGATGCGGTTCAGGTGATTCCTAGTCTAGTTATAGCCTGCGATTTGCAACGTTAGTCGTCGACGGCTTTAAGCTTTTTTGGTCAACTTAGGGTTTTCGGTGGTGTTTGGTCATCGATTTGATGGTGTCAGGTGATTTGATATTATTGGATGGCTCATTTCTTCAGTTTCATGGTCTATGTATCTCATTTTTGTTCATTTTGTCTTCTTCACAGGATCACTAGAGGACGCAATCAATTGCAAGCATGCATTTACATCTTATTAGATTTTTTAGGAATGCTTATATATGAGTTTGGTTGTTTGTATCAAGTTAATAGTTTGTTTTTAGCATATTTGCAATGTTGATAGGATCGTTGTCAATGACTTAGTATCAAAAGATCATTAGATATTGTCAAACAGACCGTCTAGGTCTAGAGTATGTAATAATTTGTGCTTCAACTAGATCTTCAGATCTATTTTAATTTAATTATATTTTTTGCCAAAAAATATTTTTAAAATGATATATTTAAGATCAGTTAGTCTAATTCTTATCTCGTTCATACTTAATTTGATAAAAATAAATTAAAAATCTAAAACATAAAATAATTAAAACATTTAGTATGTGTTACGGAGTAATTAAAATGTTTTAAGAATAAGCGCACAAAATGCCATACAGTTTCTCTCCAAAAATTTTTGAACTCTCTTTTCTCATATTCTCAAAATTTTTTGAATTCCCTCTTCTCATTTTCAATTCCGTCATATCCGCACAACACACAACTGCTCTCTCTATCATGACCATCTCCTTTCTCATCTTTATCTTTTCTTATAATCTAAAATCTATTGTGTTTATCCTATTTAGATTTAAAAAATTATTTTGGTTCTCATTTAGCTTCGTGTATCGATTAGTAACACTTGTTGATTATCCCCAATTACATCTTTATCAAACCCTAAAAAAAAAAAAAACTCTTGCCAGGTCAAATTACATAATCGTTTGTGTTAATTGGATGTTCATCTTCTGCGAATAGGTGCTGCCATTCCTTCAATTAATCTCCACTGGTATTGTTGTTTCTTTTTTATCTTCTCCTTTGGAGTTGACGTTTGTGTATTGAGTCACCGCTTTCACCTTCGTTCAATTACTTGGCAATGAGCAACAATTTAAGGGTTTTTCCCATTGTGGTTGTGCTGTTTGAAAATGAAATTAGGGTTATAGTTGTGCCATTTATGTAGCTATGATATATTCATATGATTTTCTCAAATAGTTCTATACGAACAAGTCGTGTTTTTGGAAAGAGGAATTCGTAAAATGTATTTGTTTTCAGATGGACTTTTGGACTTCGTGTTGGGAAATTACGGCCTCACTAATTCCCACCACCCAGCCCAACAATAATAGTAAAGAAATAAGAACAATACACAACACAAGATTTAACGTGGAAACTCCAAAACAGGAGAAAAACCACCGGCCCCCAAAAAGAGAAATACACTATATCACAAATTGTTACAATGATATAGACGACTCTCTTAAGCCAACTACACTCTCCAAAATATTTAACTAATACAACTCTCAAACAAGGGTAAGAAAGAAAGAAATAATCAAATACTTAAAGTGTATTGATTGGTGCGATTTGAAATGAAGACTTAGCCCCTCTTATATAACCAAGTCACTCACCCCTCACATCTTCCTCCCACCAATGTGGGATAAACATATCTTCTACTAGCCAAAATAAACCAACAAATCTCCACCTTTTGGATAGAAGAAGATAACCATGCTTCCACATTGCAAGGATAACCGATGTAGACGCTTCCTCGACGACAACTTCAAGATCCTCATCTTCATGCCGTTGACATTATCTCCCAAGAGACAAAACTTGCATCTTCATCGAACATTGTCTAAACCGACAATCATTGTCATCACAGACAATCATAACTCTTAACAAGAATTATCATACTCCACCATTAAGAGTATAGCACTTAGAATATCACATTCCAAGCATTTCACCTCGGCACATGTTGTTGAACAACCAGCTTAAACTTTATGGTGCAACTTCCTGTTTGGCTTTCCCTGGAAGTTTCATCAGCTACAACATCAGTTTCCACCACACAACCTGCATCAACGCCAAACCAATGCCCATGTGTAATTGTGGAACCACTAACGAACATCCCTTTCCACGGTGGCGCGGACACACCATGAGGATGACGTGACTTCAGAGGAATTCGTCACTCTCCGTAACAACGGAGACAATGTTAGCGTCTTTGGAGCCATTTGCCGGATTAGCTCCACCGGGACAATTAACCCTTACATGTCCAGTCTTCCCGCACTTCCAGCATGTCAGATTCTTTCTAGAGTTTCTCTTCTGCCTATCCGAACACAACACTATCGTATCTCCTGATGACGAGATCCCGTTACCTTCCAGTCTTTTCTCCTCGGATAGGAGCTTGCTAGTAACGTCTTCAAACTTCAGAGTTTTCTTCCCATACATCAAAATAGGTTTCATGTGTTCATAAGACGATGATAAAGATAATATCAACCTCAAAGCTTTATCTTCATCATCCGTTTTAACTCCAATAGCCTCCAGTTCTGAAACAATACCGTTAAGAATACTTAGATGATCTGAAATCTTTGAACCCCCATCCATACGCAGAGTATGAAATTGTTCTTTAAGACACAACCGATTTGAGATGCCCTTGCTCTGGTACAACTGCTCTAGTTTAACCCAAAGCTCCTTTGCCGTTGATAACCCGTGCACATTTGCAAGCACGTTCTTTGCAAGACACAAACGAATCGCACTTGCTGCCCTCAAATCCATATCATCCCATTCTTCTTCATCGAACTTACTGCTAGAATCACTGCCAGGAACAAGGGTGGGTTTACCCTTCAAAGCCTTGTGTAAACCGGACTGAATCAACACATCCTTGACTTGAACCTGCCATAAGCCAAAATTGATCATCCCATCAAATTTCTCTACATCAAACCTCATTGGACTGAACTTTGACATCGTATCCGTATCCTATAGACAACACTTTCTCTGATTTTGCTCACGTTTCGAATAGCCAAAAGATGTAGCAGGTAGCCAGGACCCTTTAAATCGGAAATCCACAACTAGGCCACTAACAAATCCAACTATTACTACGAATCAGAAAAAATATTGTCTAACCAGATACCCTATACGATCAATAGAACTCGTTTCTGATGTGGACGATCCACTCCCGTGGCAACCACAGAGCATACTCCGACTCCTATAACCGAGACCCCCGTCAAACCTGACGCTCTGATACCAGTTGTTGGGAAATTACGGCCTCACTAATTCCCACCACCCAGCCCAACAATAATAGTAAAGAAATAAGAACAATACACAACACAAGATTTAACGTGGAAACTCCAAAACAGGAAAAAAACCACCGGCCCCCAAAGAAAGAAATACACTATATCACAAATTGTTACAATGATATAGACGACTCTCTTAAGCCAACTACACTCTCCAAAATATTTAACTAATATAACTCTCAAACAAGGGTAAGAAAGAAAGAAATAATCAAATACTTAAAGTGTATTGATTGGTGCGATTTGGAATGAAGACTTAGCCCCTCTTATATAACCAAGTCACTCACCCCTCACATCTTCCTCCCACCAATGTGGGATAAACATATCTTCTACTAGCCAAAATAAACCAACACTTCGAACACCAACTAAGCATTCGTGGTTACAAATTCAACCAAACTAATCAAAAACAGATGGTAGAAATTCCATATTTGGGCATAACACTAATTCAGATCTAGGGTTCCATAGAGGTTTATTTTAATTGTTTTTTTTTTTTTTTTAGTTTTCTTTATTGCATATTGTCATAATATTTAATAACTATAACTATGCTTGTTTTTAACTCTTCTTTAAGCTATCCTCCATATTTTGATTCTATAAGTACAATGGTCAATATGAGTACCATACTTCAGAACCCTGATTTCCTCTTTTGATTTGCTTTTCAATCTCGATGTTTGATATATCCTAATCATTTGATATCAATGAAAATGACATAATTTTTTTTATTGGAATCAAATGTATTACATGATCAGGTGTGATAAATTCAATGTTTGATATCAAAGGCTTTCATGTACAAACTATTGCTTATTACCTGTACATATAATTAGATAAGAAACAATAATTGACATCAAAGACTTTCATTTTTTGGGTGACAGTGCATAATGGAACAAGAATAGCTGATATATCCATATAATCAGGTAAGAGACGGTAATTGACATAAAGTTTTTTCATACGGTTCATCATTATTTGGTATTTAAAATGTTGTGTTTGTGCAGTACGCTCACAAGAAGTGTGTTCAACATTTGTGTAATGAAAAGGGTGACTTAACTTGTGAGATATGCCATCATCCATATTCAAATTGAGTGACGTTTCAAATCAGTTGTTTTCACATGACATCGTTGCCACTCTTGACTATTACATCATTGCTTTTCAGCTGCCTTACTCGTCTATTAGTTTTTACGCATTTGAACTATATAAGAATGTAACTACAAATGTGTTTTCCTGTTATATCGTATATCTATTGGTATATTTTTTTATGAGATCTCGTTGTAATGTGATCAACATCCTCAAATTCTGCAGTTACTACAACTGATGTCTAGAGTGGTCACAAACTAAATTTAGTTACATATGAGTTGATACGACTTGTAGGTGGTGGCTTAGCTGGTATAACTGCTGCTTCATTAACGTTTCATTTGGATGACGTTAGAACTTAGAACACGTCTCTCAGCACAGGTTAGAATTTGTGGTATGTTTCTTTTATTAGCTTAGTTGTTAGCCAAGAAAATGTAATTCACAACCTTTTAGCATACTCCAGATTTTAATTGCAACACCTCAAAAAATCTGTTACTACCATGGTTTGAGATTTTGTTCATATGAAAATGCTTATATATGTTTTTGGTATTGCAGACTAAAGTGACTTACTATAGAGGTATATGGCATGCTTTATGTACTATAAGTAGGGAAGAGGGCATCTTTGGACTATACAAAAGACTGGTGCTTGTTTATTGGTATTTATCCTTTAAATACAAATTTTTAATTATTTTGAGTGTATAATTTTCTTCCTTTTAACTACATGATTTACATGGTGTGTGTCCTAACTTTTAGCAGTTAGCTTTCTAGTTTACGATACTGCAAGATCTTATTGGTGTTATATAGTTTTACTTGAAGTACCTGGTGACTTGTGAGATATGACTTAACATGTTTTAGGATACTAATTTGTTTTTAACTTTTCTATGCTTTATTTTCGGTAGTTTCTCAAAGAGTATACTGTATACTTTTATGTGTTTGCTTAACCTTTTGAAGACTTGTAATTGAGGATCTTGGCCGCTAACTTTTGAGTGTTCTCTTCACATGACATTGTTGGTAGAACTAGCGATAAATAATTAGTAGAAATTTACAATTTGAAGTTATGTTTATTATCTCATGTAACCTTTACACACTGCAATGTTTCCAAGAAATAATCATTAACATTTCATTTACTTTTTTTTGCAGGTTCATTTAGAGCAAAATAAAAGACTGAAATGGAAGGCAGTTAAGGTAATGTGAACCAAGATGAATTTTGGGGGAATACAGATTGGACTAGATGGTGTGAGGTAGACGTTCAAGTGACCATGAAAAATAAAAATTACTTAGGCTAATTGGTTTATTTGATACAGTCAATGATGCTATTGGTGCTTCTATTGCATGGCCTTGTGCGTTTATCTCGGTATGTCCTTGTTAAACTTGTAATAATTAAGATTAAAATTAATTTTTATAACATGCACCTTTGTGGTTATAAATGGATGGTTTATTTGTAGGTGGTACCTTTAGATTCATAAAGATACATGCTGATCCAAGACGTTATGCGTTGCTTTTCATTGTCTTTACTTTCTCTGCCAAATTTTATTAAATTTTATTCGAAGTCTTTATATGTTGGATTATTTGTGAACTTTTTATGTTTAGTGTTTTTCATCTACGTTATGGAAAAATTTATGAAGTATAATTATGTTTACATTATATTTGTTTTAGAGTATAAATTATTAATTAGGTGTCCATAATCATATAAAATAAAAACCGCAAACGCTAAACCGCCCAAAATTTAAAAACCGAATCGAATTCGGATATCTGACCCGAATAACTGAACCGGACCCGAGCATCCGATTTGAATCCGATTATTCGAGTCATGTTCAAAAATTCAAACCGGATCCGGATACCCGAATCGGAACCGAATATTCGAACCATATCTGAATATCGATCTGAAAATCATTCAAATTAGAACTTTTTTAATGGTACCAACCTTAAAAATCATTATATTAGGACTCTATATGTGGTATAAAGTAACATATCATTATATATGAGGACCCATTTTATGGTTTTAAGGTTTAAGATATTTATATTCGGACTTTTTTTAGTGGTACTAATCTTAAAAATCATTATATTAGGACTCTTTTATGTGGTACTAAAGTAACATTTGTGCATATTAGGACCTTTATTCTTGGTACTAAACAAGAATATCGATAAATTAGGACTCTTTTTATTGGTACTAATGTAGTATTTTTTATAATAGGACTCTTATTTTGGTACTAACATAATATTGAGACCATTTTTGTTAGTCCTTACGAAAGATAAAATTTAATTTGGACCCCTTTGTTGGTACTAATATATTCTTTTTTTACTTTTGAGACCCTTTTATATGTCCCAATCTAAATAGAAGTCACTCGATATATACTTGTAAGGACTTTTCGGTGTGGTCGTTATATATATTATAGGACCCGATAATTGGTTTCATAATCTTATTGCCTTTTAGGACACTTTTTTGCGTCTATACTTTATACGACCGCCTTAGTTGGTACACATGTCCTGTTGGTCCTTTCAGTCCAAAAGGTCTTATAAAGTGACATTATAGGACCAATTTGGGTGTCCTATATGTACACTTTTGTTGTAGTGTCGGTTGGTTATTGGTTTGGGTTGTTACAAGTGGTATCAGAGCATGGTCTAAGGGATTTAGGCAACTTGAGATAGGTGCCTAGACTTAGATTTATTTGTGTATGCGCTTTATGCGGGACTTGTAGGATACGGGTCGGGCCGGGAGTTGATTAGTGTTTAGGTTTATGTGAGCTAACCTTGCGCTAATTGTTTTATGTTGTGTTAGCAACTATCAAGCGAGATAGACGTTGTACTAGCAAGTTAATGCGACGTGCTCGCGTAACAATGATTAGCTACCATTGTTACGGGTTCAAATCGTGTCAAACAAGCGATGTACGACGATTGTTGAGCAAGATGGGGTAGTGTAGTGTATATGTATATACATATGTGTTAAGTCCTTTCGTTTCGTTGCTTAAATTTTTCCGTTTTATAGTATGAAGACGAGAAACGGACCCGAGAACAATGAAGGGTGTACGAGCGAGGATGTCGAGTTTATGGCCAATGTTGAGGCCATTATGCAAATGCGTCATGCGGCCTTCTTAGAGGATGTTAAGAAGATGTTTTTGGATTCGATTGACGAACAAGTAGTCAATCTAGTCAAGGAACAAGTTAAGATTGTTCTTAAAGAGGATAACGCTGGAAGGCGAGACTTCCAATATAAAAACTTCAAAGATGCCCAACCTCCCACCTTTGAAGGTGAGCGAGACCCACTCAAGAGTGCTCGATGGATCTCCGATATGGAGGGGGCCTTTCGTACTAGTGAGTGCCCTCTCGATAAAAAGACGAGGTTTGGTAGTAGCATGATGAGGGGTGATGCCAAGCTGTGGTGGGACGTGAAAATCCGACTTTATGGCGAAGAACAAAGTATGAGTTTGACGTAGGACGAGTTTAAAGAAGAATTTTTCAAGGAGTACCGAACTTCGGCCGATCTTTCAAAGCTTAAGGACGAGTTACGTACTTTAAGGCAAGGGTCAATGGATTTGAACACACTCAAGTCCACTTTCTTATCAAAGACCCAATTTTTCCCGGAGTATGACGGGAATGATCATATGTTGAAAGAAGATTTCTACCGAACCTTGAATGATAACTATCAAGAAAGGATTATTAGGAATTCGGCGAAGACTTTTGATGAGCTATTTGATATCGCTAAGGGTTTTGAGTCGCTTGCTCCGAGAAAGAGTGACTTCACCTTTGGCAAACGAAAATTTGAAGCTACTAGCCACTCGAACAAGAAAAGCAAAAGTGTGACCGAGAGCGTCGGTAGTGTAAGAAAGGGGGCTTCTAAGGGTTTTGGACCCACGTGCTACAATTGTGGTCGATAAGGGCACTTGGCCCGTGATTGTACGAACTCATCTTTCAACAAAATCGTTTGTTTTAATTGTAATAAAGAAGGGCACAAGAGGCCGGAGTGTCCCGATTTGCGCAACGATAATGTTAAGCGGCTAGAGAAGGCGGCAGGTATGGCTAGGGGTCGCAATTATTTGATGACCAATGAGGAAGCCAAGCAATCTAACGAAGTTGTCTCAGGTACTTTCATGGTTAATTCTAATCCTGCAAGGATACTCTTTGATATTGGTGCAAACTTGTCATTTGTGTCACCAAAATTTGTGCCTAAACTTGATAGGCTGTTAGCTAAGTTAAGTCATCCGATAGAAGTTGAAATAGCGGATGGCAAGACGGTGCTAGTGGTTGATGTGTGTAAAAATTGTAATGTTGTGTTTGGTGCCGAAAACTTTAAAATTCTCATCCCGATGACTTTGGGTGATTTTGATATCGTTGTTGGTATGGATTGGCTCGATCATAATAGATCCGATATTGCATGCCATAAAAAATCTATTCGAGTGAAGACCCCTAGTGGGGGAGAGTTAATTATTCAAGGTGATAAACGAAGAAGACTTGTGCTGATATGCACTTTTGCGCGGGCACATCGTTTTCTTGTTAGTGGTGGCAGGGCTTTTCTTGCCCATGTTGTTGATACTATTGACGAGCCACCACCCATTAGTGAAATTTCGGTGGTGAATGAATTTGAAGACGTTTTTCCGGATGAGTTACCGGGTGTTCCGGCGGGAA
Organism: Rutidosis leptorrhynchoides; assembly: GCF_046630445.1. Classification (NCBI taxonomy): domain Eukaryota; kingdom Viridiplantae; phylum Streptophyta; class Magnoliopsida; order Asterales; family Asteraceae; genus Rutidosis; species Rutidosis leptorrhynchoides. The sequence goes on from NC_092341.1 coordinate 341,380,444, forward strand.
GACAAGTAGAATTTCGCATTGAGTTGGTTCCGGGGGCTACCCCCATTGCTAAAACTCCTTATCGTTTAGCACCAACGGAAATGCAAGAGTTGTTAAATCAAACCCAAGAGTTGCTTGAGAAGGGTTTCATTCGACAGAGTGCTTCGCCATGGGGCGCTCCGGTATTATTCGTGAAGAAGAAGGATGGTAGTATGCGGATGTGCATCGATTATCGGGAGTTGAACAAAGTGACGATCAAGAATCGTTATCCATTGCCTAGGATTGACGATTTGTTTGACCAACTCCAAGGTGCAACATATTTTTCTAAAATCGACCTACGGTCCGGCTATCACCAAATGCGGGTTCGTGAGGAAGATATCAAGAAAACGGCTTTTCGAACGCGTTATGGGCATTTTTAATTCGTAGTTATGCCTTTTGGTCTTACGAATGCACCGGCGGCATTCATGGATCTTATGAACCGAGTGTGCCAACCTATGTTGGACAAGTCGGTAATTGTGTTCATTGACGACATACTTGTCTATTCGAAGAGTATGAAGGAACATGAACATCATTTGCGGTGTGTGTTAAAGACGTTGCGGAAGAAGAAGTTGTATGCTAAATTCTCCAAATGTGAATTTTGGCTAAGGGAAGTTCAATTCCTTGGCCACATTGTGAACAAAGATGGTATTCAAGTAGATCCGGGGAAGATAGAAACGGTGAAGAGTTGGGGACGACCGACTACGTCTACGAAAATCCGAAGTTTTCTCGAATTGGCCGGTTATTATCGTCGGTTTATCCAGGACTTTTCTAAGATCGCTTCTCCATTGACGAAATTGACGAGAAAGAACGCAAGATTTAATTGGGAGAACGATCAAGAAATTGCTTTTCAATTGTTAAAAGAGAAGTTATGTCAAGCTCCGGTGTTAGTGTTGCCGGAAGGTGTAGAAGACATGACGGTTTATTGTGATGCTTCTTTAAATGGGCTCGGGTGTGTTCTAATGCAAAGGGGTATAGTCATCGCTTATGCCTCTCGACAATTAAAGGAACACGAAACGAGATATCCGACTCATTATCTTGAGTTGGCGGCGGTTGTTCATGCGTTAAAAATTTGGCACCATTACTTGTATGGTGTCAAGTGTACGATTTATTCGGATCACAAGAGTTTGAAACACCTTTTTGATCAACGAGATTTGAATAATCGTCAACGTAGGTGGATGGATGTGGTGAAAGACTATGATTGTGAAATACTTTATCATCCGGGCAAGGCGAATGTGGTTGCGGATGCGTTAAGTCGAAAGAGTCATCACCCGGCATTACGATTGGGATTGTTACGTATGATCATTACTAACGATTTTCTTGTAAAGCTTGGCGAGACTCAAATCGAAGCTTTTGTTAACAATAAGCATGAGGAACGAATCGTGGGACAAACGGAGCTTTTGTTATCTTCCCTCTTGTCATGCGGCTTGGATCGCCAGGACGCGCTCCGATTCTAGTGGGGGAGAGTTGTAAGACCCTAATATTTATTGTACAGAGCTGTAAATAGAGTACATGAAGTGTGGGTAACGTTGTGTATTTAAACTGTGATCAGAAGCAGAGCTGGGCAAGGTGCGCTCAGCGCACACCTAATGGTGCGCGTGGCGCACTGTCCACTGTAGCCGGGTTCTGCTTATTTTAATCAGTTATTTTGATGGGCTTTTTGGTAATTTCACTTGTGGACGAGTTTAAGGCCAGTAGATCAGTTTGGGGAGAGTCATAACTCCATTATCAACAACCTTACCCTTTCCACTTCAATTTTAGAGAGAGAGTGAGATTCTTGTGTGAGAAAGCTCAAGCCAAGGAAGGAGGAGCTAGTTTTGGGTCTTAGCTCGAGTTATAAAGTTGCTCATCTAATCACTAGCTACGTTGTGATTGTGGTGGTAAGCTCTAACTTTGATTTCCTTATTTTAATTGATTTAAGGGTTAGGGTTTGGGATAGTGATGAACATAAAACCCATATTTAATGATTTTGGGTGTTCTTGGGTAAGATGGAGTCATGAAGACTCAATGGTAACTAATCTAGGGTTTCAAAGTGTTAATTGATTTTTATGAGTCCTAATTGGTTAGTAAATCACTAGCACACCTAGTAAATTAGTAAATGGGTGTTAGATGGGTTAGGGGATGACCCGAAATGGGTGTGTTGACTTTAAATTAGTCAAAGGGCTAAGGATTGACCTAGTTGGGAAATATGGGTATGAAATACCCTAATTGTGTAATAGTTACTGTTGTTGGACCTTAATCACTAGCTTTTAAGTGATTAACGATGGTCTTGACCCTTAAGGGGCAGTTTTGGTGAAAATGGGGCATTTAATGCATTTAAGTCATTAAATTCACATGAGTGAAGTGTTGGTATTTAGTCCAACAAGTTTGTTTGTTGATCGAGTACTTATTATATTAGGTACTTTGCCTTGAAGCTTGCGGAAGTATAAAACATTCACCGAAGGCGTTAAGGTGAGTGGAATAATTATATGTGTATGTATATAATGTATTTATTTGTATGCTGTGGTATGAACCAAAGAGCCGGTAGTGCCATAGTATGTGCGAGCGTGCTATGATGTGAACCAAAGAGCCAGTAGCGTCATAGTACGTGTGTTGTAGTGTGAACCAAAGAGCCGATAGCACTACGGCACGAGTTGTTAGAGTGTGAACCAAAGAGCCGGTAGCACTTTAACGCGAGTATGACTCGGGTTGTGATGTGAACCAAAGAGCCGGTAGCATCATAACCGATGCGTATGGTGTGAACCAAAGAGCCGGTAACACCATGACGTGAGGATGGTTAACCATGGTTGCGTATTATTTTGTAGCATATTGTATTATGTCGAATATATGTTATTGATTACGCTAGTAGCGGTTTGTTGGAGATTATTAGCTTTGTACTTGAGATGGTATGCTAATTGTATTGCTAGTATGTATGCGGTATATGTGTAAGTGATTGCAAGTAGGTATATTATATATATATATGGGTATAATTATTGCATTCACTAAGCTTTACTTACCCTCTCATTGTTTATATTTTTATAGGCTCCGGTGGAGACAAGGGTAAGGGCATTCGTACAGATTAGAGATCCCGTTTGTTTGTTAGGGGACGCTTTTGAATGTGATAGCTTTTGGAGTTCGACCGAGATTTGGGTAGTTTAACCCCAAACACCATGCTCATAGTGTCGTTTGGAATTTAAACTATTGTGGTCGAAACTCAAACTTTTGTATGAAACTCGTATTACGGCATATGTGGGCCCGTTTTCTTAAAACTTATTTTATTATTGAATCGTGTGAGTTTTAACTATTATATCATGATGTGAAAAGCGTTTCTTCTAAATATGTCGGGAAGTGGGAGATCTTTATTTGAAAATGGACAAAATCAGACAGAACTGAAATTGGCCTGTGCGCGCCGCGCACCCCGAGGTGGTGCGCGTGGCGCACTATTCTGAATAAAAAAAAAAATTTCTTTCGCGTGTTCAGTTGGTTATTGGTTTGGGTTGTTACACAATCCCTGGCGAAATGCACATGCTTACCACATTTGAAGCATGCACCCGTTTCTTTGTAACAAGGCCTTCCCGGATGATTATTCCCACATGTTGGGCATACTGGAAGAGGAATCATGTTTGGGTTGTTTCTATTAGCGGGACTCGATCACCTTCCCGAACCTTGATTCACTTGACTATGATTATTTCCCCGGTTTTGATAAGATTTCTGATTTTGCCAGTTTCCTTGACTACCATTACCCCTATTCTGATAAGATCGATCACCTTGAGACTGTCCAGACTGGCTCCCACGAGATCTATTCTCATTATCACGATGCACTGACTGAGACTTAACTTAACGGTCGAAACCCGATCTGTAATAGTTATCATTTCTATCTCTCTTCCTCCCAGCAACACTCCTATGCGAGAGAAAGTCAGCTCGTTCCAGTTCTAGGTTTTTGCAGCATTAGCCACTTCTGATATAGTGGAAAACTTAGTGTTAATAAGTGGACGTCTATATTCGTAGAGTATGGCCCATTTGAATTTTTCTGCTTGTTCTTCTGCAGTCCCAGCCGAACTACCAGCGATTCCCGCCACTCTAATAAAACGTTCCATGAAGGCATTTATTGACTCTTGAAGATTCTGATGGATATTTAGGTGCTCTCTTTTATACGCTTCTCTGTCGGCGATAGGAAAATAGTGTTTATAAAACACATCAAGAAAATCACGCCATGCTAAGGCCTCTGCATACCCATTTCCTTCTGCTGCTTTCACGGCTTGCCACCATCGATTTGCATCCCTTTCCAACTTATATGTCGCCATGCGAACTTTTTGATTTTCAGTACAATCTAGAACTTCAAATATCTTCTCCAAATGTGAAATCCAGTTCTCAGCATCCAAAGGTGTTTTACCCCCACGAAAAGACTCGGGTTTTTGTTTTTGGAATCTCTCTAGTAACGAATACGTAGGTAAGGTACCAATTGCGCCATTAGTATTACCAAGTGAGTTATTTTCGCCAGCCCCACCATTATTTACCGTTGAGTTTGTCTGAATTGCCGCAGCAACGGCTTGTGGAACAACCTGGGCAATAGCAGCAGCAATAGCTTGATTCACTGCCGTTAAGATAGTCGGGTCGAGGTTAGGTGCGCCATTATTATCATTCATTCCATTATTACGATTGGTAAGGTTTTGTTTTCGAGGAGGCATCTATAACGGAAGAGTTAGACATAAATTAATAAGTACTAGCATACTGTAGAGTACAACATAAGAAAAGCATAATCCTATCCCATTATCTACCCAAATCTCACAGGTCAAACCTAAAGGCAACTACAAAAGGGAACCTAGGCTCTGATACCATTAGTTGTAACACCCCGATCCAAACAAGGAATGGAAGGTCACATTTTTTTATTAACAATTTCAATCCATAATTACATACATAATAATAATGTCACACCAATAACGTATGCCTGAAAATACACACATGAATATATCTTCAATCGATTATTTTTCAAACCACAAATAAGTCCAACTATAAAATAGATAGGTAGGTCTCTAGTCCAACATCATGTCTTGAACTCTCACACTCATCCCATGTTACCTTGATTACCTGTCGCAGGAAAAGAAAATGCGGCTGAGCTAATTGCTCAGTGCGCGGATGATGATAACAATAGCAGTAATAATAATTTAAGATATAAGAGTGAAAGGATTAAAAATAATTTATATTTTTAATTTCAAAATCTCCATCGAGTATAACCACAACACTAGAATACAAAAATAAGGGCCGGAGTAAAGAAAGGTCAGTCCATACCGAGTACACCTAACAGAACAGAATATCAGAATCGGACACACCGGTGCCAGAATATCAGTATCACACACACCGGTGCCAGAAAATATCACATATCACAATTATGCACTGGTCGTGACTCCAGGTGTCACCCTAATCAGAAGGTGTGTATGGCACTACATCACACGACCGTCTACATAATCATATCATAACATATCATAGCCTAGGATGCATCCATACACCTTCTAAATAAACCAAACGCTCTCCCACGAGCAAATATAATAAAGTGGAGACGCCGTGACGAATCACACAGCCACGGTAAGTGTGAAGTCATTGGTACCACAATGACCACCCTGTGGTAACCTCCACAGGAAGTTGACTCGGTATACCTATCTCCTGTCTACAATCTAGGGTTCTATGGTAGTACAGTGAACATACCAACCAACACCAAAACTATGTTCACCGTACATATGAAACCTAATTGAATGAATCAAGAGAGCTAGAAATAAATAAGGCCGCAGAGTTTTTCAAAAATCATCTTTATTTCGAATACATGTTTTCACCATAAATCAAATCTCATTTAGTTCATGTCAAATAGATAGAATCATAATAAACAAAAAAATGATGAATTCAATAACGAGATAATCAAATGAGATAACACTGAAAGAAACAGTACAGACATCTGTACCTGGATAAATATATAAAGTTCACAAGGTCAGAAAGATCGTCCAATATCCTCAAAGTCTACATAATAAATAATTTAACTAAATTTAGAATCTCAATTCTAATATCCTAATTTTAAATTCGATTAACATCTAACTTATACGATTCATTAGTTTACATACTTTCACCTTAATATTGTTTAGTTTAATAATTAGTAAATTGTATAGGTACTGTTATATTAAGATGTCTAAGGATATATGATAGACTCTTTGTAAATATTCATATTTATTCATCTCATACAGCTAACAATGAAGTAGATATTATTCGTTGCCATTAAAACAACACTTTTATAAGTATTAACTTCACATATACCTATAATTTTTCTTGTGGTATTTCTCTACATGCAGATATAGACAATCTATAATTTAGAGTTTAACTTCCAATTTACCTTTTTGGGTTCTTATCTATAAGTTTATGAAATAAAATTATAACTAAAATATCACACTATATCTTATAGAACGTAATTGATTTACTAATAATAGCCGATTTAGTTTAAGACCCAAAACATTGTGTGTAGTTATTGTTATGTGTGAACTCACTACTAAATCAAAATGATTCAATATATTAGTAAGACATATACTAGTAATTAATACTAGTAATACATTATAAAAATACAATTTATATGTACCTTCGAACAAAATTATCTTCGAATGAAATCGTATAGTAACACTTCTTTGACAGTTGACCTCTCTATCCTTTTAGTTCTCAAATGAGTTTCATAATGATAATGATAACAATATAAGAGTTTTAGTTCGAATAGACCACCTATGTTAGTTGTATTTAAAGATTACAATTAACTACTTGCCACATTCCATCATAACTTTAATTATTAACTAAAACTACTTTTCGGATAATTAAAAGAGATGTGCGATTACATGTCACGACTCACTGTAAAGAAGGAAATGATAACATATTTTAAGAAAATGGTCTTGCTTTTTTTATTAACATTCCCGCTAGCAGTTATTTAAAATAATATTTCCTTTAAAAAAAACAATCAAATTCTTATGTGCATGTGAATTAGAGGCCACCTAGAATAATATAATGGGTTATGATTGTTTCCACTAACTTAATTTATATTATATTACATAAGTGATAACTGATGATATGATTCCTATTATTATTATTAGTTAATTAGTTAATTTATATTTATTTCTAGTACATACTATTTTAATCTTACATAATTGTATAACATATATATTATAACATGTTGGAAGCTTCGACGAGCCCAACACACCCACTATAGAGGATCTAGACTATACTAGACTCACTACACCAACACTTTGACGTTGATTAGCCTTTTATTTTATGAATCCTTGGTGCACAATAGTACTTAGGCGACAGTGTCGACCATATATCATTTAGGCGGTATAACCGACCATGTATCACTTAGGCGGCAGAGCCGACCATATAATAAAAATAACACAAGTGCACTAAGAACTTAAATACAAACTAAGGCTTAATCGGGAAACTTAACAAAGAACACTTTTATTAATACAAAATACAATTACAATATTACTTACTTATAAGTTTTCTTTTCTCTAACTCACACTCTTCTTACTTTCTCACAACTCTCACAACTCACTCACAAATGAAACTCCTCACCCATATTTATACTTGTCCATGGAAGTTTCTACACACTAGATATTTCCATGGATAAATATCTAGATATTTCTCACCTAAAATATCTATATTATCTAGATTTTTCTACATATAAATATCTAGATATTTCTTTTACATATTAATATCTAGATATTTTCTTATACATATTAATATCTAGATATTTTTCCATACATATTTACAAATTCCATATTATTCTAAATTTGCATTTTATTTTAACACTCCCCCTCAATGCAAATTTTCTTCCAACGATGACTTGCAGACCATTCCAAGTGCTTCTCTGAATTTTGTAAATTTTGGTTTACTTAGGCTCTTGGTGAATATATCTGCAACTTGTTCATCTATTTTTGTTGGCACCATCTTGATCTCCCCTTCAAGGACCTTCTCGCGAACATAGTGATAGTGTACTTCTATATGTTTTGTTCTTGCATGGAAGACTGGATTCTCTGCTAATCGAATAGCTGATAGATTATCGCAGAAAAGTTTTACTTGATAATCTGTTGATTGATGAAGATCTTCCATTAGTTGCTTCAACCAAGTAATTTCTTGTGTTGCTAATGCTGACGATCTATATTCTGCTCCAGTGCTTGATAAGGATAAAGTTGGTTGTCTCTTGCTGCACCATGATATTACTCCCGATCCAAGACTAAACATGTATCCAGTTGTTGACCGTCGTGTATCATAGTCTCCAGCATAATCGGCGTCACAATATCCAGTCACGTGACATTCTTTTGTTTTCTTGTATAAAATACCAAAGTTAATAGTGCCTTCCTTAATTTACAGACATGGTCACGATGGAACTTGTTCTCAAAGCCTCTTGGTTGCTCTATATAAATGTCTTTGTCAAGTTCTCCATGTAAGAAAGCATTCTTGACATCCATCTGCCACAACTTCCAAGATTTGCTAGCGGCTAAAGCTAGTAGAGCTCGAATCGTTGAGATCTTCGCCACTGGACTAAACGTTTCTTCATAATCCAGCCCATATTGTTGAGAAAAACCTCTAGCAACAAGTCGAGCTTTATACCTTTCAATGGATCCATCTGATCGAGTCTTCACCTTGTAAACCCATTTATAAGATATTGGTTTTACATCTTTTGGCTTTGGAACTAAACTCCATGTCTGGTTTTCTTTTAGTGCATTAATTTCTTCTTCCACCGCTTTCTGCCATTCTCGATTTTACGCTGCTTCTTCATAAGTAGAAGGCTCAATAGGTATTGATTCATCCACATGAGCAGCATTGGCATACCTTGGATTAGGTTGTCTCGGCCTTGCTGACCTCCTTAATTCTTGTGCATGCTCCTTGACTTCCTTTTGGCTTGGACGAACCTTCTCAGATATAGATTGATGTACACCAGTTTTCCATGGACTCTTTTCCTTAGAGTACGACCCTTCTCCTTCTTTTATTGGATCCAATATCTGCTCTTTAGGTTCTTCTTTTTCTTCTGGACCTTCTTCTAATCCATGAGATTCTGGAAGCTCTATCTTTTGAGGTGACCACCATGAAGAAGCTTCATCAAATACCACATTTCTTGAAGTATGGTACTTTCCAGTATTTGGATCACAACATCTCCATCCTTTTCTTGATTCATCATAACCGACAAAAATGCACCGAATTGCCTTCTTATCAAATTTGTTTCGTAAATGATCTGGCACGAAGACGTAGCATACACATCCAAAAACTTTGATATGGTTGACGGTTGACTTGATCTTCCATAATCTTTCATATGGTGAAATATATCCCAACTTTGTTTATGGGAGTCTGTTAATCACGTACGACGCCGTCCTCATACATTCGGCCCAAAATCTACCTGGTACATTCTTACCATGAAGCATACTTCGAAAAGTTTCGGCAAGGTGGCGATTCTTGTGTTCCGCCACTCCATTCTGCTGTGGAGTATTGGGGCAAGTTAATTGCCTTCTGATCTTGTGCTTCTCAAGATACATATTGAACTCAGTCGATAAATATTCTCTTCCATTATCTGTGCGTAAGCACAGGATCTTAGTATTGAGCTCACTTTCTACCTTGTTCTTGAACTCTTTAAACTTCAGAAAAGTCTCCGACTTCTCCTTCATGAAGTAAACCCACACATATCTTGAGAAGTCATCAATGAATGTCACCATATACTTCATGCCTCCAAGTGATGTTTGTTTCACTTGACCGAAGACTTCTGAGTGTATGAGCTCTAGTGGTGTCTTGGACTGATGTTGTGACTCCTTGAATGGCAATTGGTGAACTTTTCCAAATTGACATCCAGCACATATTGTATCTGTTCGGATATCAATTTGAGGAAGCCCATTTACTATGTGTTTTACCATCATCTCCTTTAACTTGTTGTAGCCCACATGCCCAAGACGTTCATGCCAAAGATCAGCCGTATCATTTTTTCGAGTCTTATCCACATATGCTGTTTCAGCAGATAGTACATAGACCGAATCTATTCTTTTTCCTTGCATAATTGGATTGCCAACCACCTTCACTCTCTTGAATACGGACACATCTTCTATCGGGACACGTATACAAGGTTTTGACATATCATATTGACGCATCTATATATATTATTTGGAATAACCATAGACACTCTATATGTAGTAATGATCGAGTTCTCTATACAGGGTTGAGGTTGATTCTACAATAATATATATAGTTTGAGTTGTGATAGAGTCTGAGACATGTACACGGGTCACGATACGTATTAATTAATTCGAATATTATATATTAAGCTATATATGAATTATTGGACTGTTAACTGTGGACTATCAACTGTGAACTATAAACATTGGACAATTAAAATGAATTAAAATACTGATTATAACATATGAAACTAAACAATTCTTCAAGTTTGCCACTTGATTTCATCTTAAACCTCAGTTGTATCTCGACGATTACAATCTGCGTTCAAACCTTTCATGACTCTTGAAAACACCTCAATCGAGATGATAAACCAACTGCACTTCATCTACGAAAGAAAAGATTGATGAATATAGTTATGCACCTGAAAACACTCGGAACCTGAGTAAACGTTTAACACGTATCTGTGCTAATTCCTTTAGTGTTATTATTACCCAAAATAACTTGGTGATTCCTTCCAAAGTAGCAAATTTTGTCACAGCTTCAGCAAGTCAACTTCGAATTTTCGTTCGAAACAACCTTATTATAACCTTGATATATATGCGTGCTCTTTTATTGTTACCAGAGAACCTTTCATATTCCACCATATTACCATCAGCGTTTAATCATCTAAAAACACAATTATCCTGAAACCACCTCTGATTGATAACCGATGATTCAGATACCGTAGCATTAAATGCAGAGGAAACAGAAAAAATGGTAGATGGTCTAAACAGCCAAATGTTTGTTGATAAAAAAAGGAGTGTTAGGAACGCTCGATAGAAAAATTGGTACTAAAAAAAAAACTTATTGAACAAACTACGAAGGATGCTCTGAACAAATCACAAGGACTAAACTTGTACATTAAGAATTCTGATGATTCTGTTTTTGATGAAATCTTTAGCGAATACCTTACTTCTGACTCCAAACTCTTGCGGACAAATTTTTTCCACCATCCTTCGATATTAGAAATTCTAAGATATCATAGTATCTTTCATTATAAATATCCTCCATATTTTTGAAGATATTTTCATAACTAATCTTATCTGAAATCATTAATCCCTTCGTGCTATCAGTGTTACATCATATAGAAACTTCTGTAAACTTTCGAGCTTAAAATATGAATGTTATTGAAGTAATGTTGGGAACTGATGCATGAATTAGTATAATATAATGACAGTTGATCAACGTGATTATATTACAGTAAGTCGTGCTGAGTTTCTAAATAGAATGTGATGATTCACGGATCATAACGTCATCATGTACTATGTTACACGACTCTTACGTTCTGTCTAAATCTATAAACATATCAAAAACATATTTTTCTTGATAGTCCTATCTTTCCTTGAATTCTGGTAATTTGACAAGTCAAATTGTGCTATTACCGTTTCTTTCTTAGGACATTAACAATGTTCATTCTAAAACTTATATCTGCGAATTCCGGACCATTACAAGAGATGCCCAATCGCAAGAAGAAGAAACGAAGGGACAAAGTTCCAAAATAGAAATTGAAGTATAAATCGCAGCAAATAGGGGGGAGTATTAACTGGGGATGACAATAATTATAAGAGACAGAAACAGGGACATTGAAATATAAGGAAAGATATAAAATCCAACAACAACGCAGAAATTACAAACCATGGATATTAATACGAATAGCAATATAAAGACAAGGTATAATTAAGAATAGTATCACCCCAAGGTAATAGTAGAAGTAAACAGATTCTTATGATGGAAGATTGGAAAAAAAAAAGATGACAGAAATGATAATTAGAAAAATATCAAGGATTAAAACTGGATTAAGCATTTTTACAATCTTTTGGATGTATGAACTAAGAAAGAAAGTATAGGAATGGTGAAAATTATGGAACAGGAAGAGTTTAATTTATAATGGAAATATCAGACGGAGAAATCGAGGCAGATCACCGTATTTAATTATAGGGATCTTAATTTCCTTACTCGCCGAAGAATCAAATCTTTTAGATTTCAAAGATTTTCTTTAAACCCCTTGAATTCCGGAATTCAACCCTGACTCTGTCAAAAGTTAAGACAAATCTTTACTTTTCCTATTTCAATCTGTTGCGATAGCTTCACTCATACGCTTCAAATAACCGAATTGTTTAATCTATATTACTCGGTAATGATAAAACTCTATTTACCACCCATATTTGCCAGGAAAACATTTTTATTGTTAGCCATGATGACCTCACTCAAATTTCGGGACGAAATTTCTTTAACGGGTAGGTACTGTGATGACCCGGGAAATTTCGACCAAATTTAAACTTGAATCTTATTTGATTTCGATACGATAAGCAAAGTCTGTAATGTTGAGTCTCGAAAACTTTGGGACAGTTTACATGAATGCATTTGACCTTGACCCTTTCCGACGATTCACGAACAATTATTTGTAAATAACTAAATGTATATAAATGTGTATATGTATATGTGTATATGTAAACAAAAGTACATATAATAATTTGAATTAGTAAAATATCAATTAATCATTTGAATTAAATAGATAGTGTAATGTACAAAATAAATAAAATGTTATTAAATAAATATATATATGTATACATAAGTAATATTATATATATATATATATATATATATATATATATATATATATATATATATATATATCTATAAAAATTAATAAATAGTAAATATCCAAGATATGTTATTGTATAATATATAATTAGTAAAGATGATGAACAAGTTGTAATAATACAATATTAAAATAATTACGAGTTGAAAATATCTATACTATACATTAAAAGAAAACACTAATTGAGATATATTAAAATATTAACTTCTAATCTAGACCATTGGATCTAAAAAAAGACAACCATTACCCTTAACTCACCACCATTAGATCTAATTATAAGGTTATAACTATTTTGAACACTCACTTTTCCCTAAATGCCCTTCAGCAATCAAACGCGGGCAAGAATTGAATTCAGGTTGTATACGCGTGAATCCTCGATCCAATTGAATTCAGGAATCACACAACATTCTGTATCGAAATTGCGGGTTGAACACTAATGAACAAGGTATTCTTAATTCATCAATTACTACCTCAGTATCGTAATCTTCGTTTTTACGATGGTCTACGTATAATGAATTGAATTGTGTTTTATTCAATTGAATAGTAATCTGAGTTTTTTTGATCTGCTATTTTTGGCGATTCAATTGAATCGTTAAATATTCAATTGAATCGTAATCTGAGTTTTTTTTATCTGCTATTTTTTGCTATTCAAATGAGAGTTTTTGATCTGCTATTGTGAATGCTATTCAATTGAACCTCGATTTAGGTATGAATATAATGAATTTTTACACTACATAATTATACACTACATAAGTGACATGATAAAAAAAGTCGAATGGGTCCAAATGTGACAACCCGGAAATTTCCAAACAAATTTAAACTTTAATCTTTATATGTTTCCGACACGATAAGCAATATTTGTTAAGTTAAATTTCAATAATTTTAAACTATGTTCATACATTCATTCAACCTCGACCAAGTTCCAACAATTCACGAACCATTAAACGAATATGATTATATATGTATATGTGTATATATATTATAACTTGAAAAGTAAACAAAATATTAGATTAAATACTTTATATGATTGTATCTGTTTCAAAATGTTTATCAATGGAATTAGAAGATAAGATCAAATGATTGAATTATCAGATATATTGAATTATGATTACAAGTCTCTGTTGAAAGGCCCACGTTGATTTGAGAAATCTTTCCATTTTAACAATATTCGGAAAATGGTAAGGTGATTTATAAATAAGAACAAATTGTCAATCATTGAGAACTAGACAAAGGATAGTGGAAGATTGAATCTCATAAAGACTCGATTGATATATTTAGTTTCAAACGTACAAAAACATTTTCAGTTTAAAAAGAACTTTATTATTAAAACGTATATAACTTTTATAAATATCTAGAACCACTTTTGACAACTCATTACTTAACTAGTATGATAAAGATAACGATATTTATATTTTATTTTATTAAATATATATAACGATTTAAATTAATATTATATATATTTATACGCGTATTATACGTACATAGTTTTATACTTTTACTATACTTAAACTTTACCTTTACTTTATTTTTACTTTACTTTAACTTTAATAATTCATACTTTAATAATTCATACTTTAATAATTCACTTTAATAATTCATACTTTAATAATTCACTTTAATAATTCATACTTTAATAATTCACTTTAATAATTCAAAAATCTATTATAAATAGAATTCAATAGTTTCATTATTTCATAGAAACTTGAAAATATTTTTCTCTAAACTCTCTCAATCGATTTACATATATATATATATTTACTCCATATTATTTCAAGATATTATTAGTATACATAAAATATTACGACGGAGTGCTGTCCGAGTGATTTCGAAATTGTTTTTCGAGTGGGATAGGATTAAGGAAATTATGGGTTATAGCTATGGAGGTGATTGAGTATGGTTCATGGGTATGCTCGTGAGGTCAATATAGTATTTATCATTTTCATTGCGTCTACGTACCTTTCCTGCAATATTGAATCTCAATATTGATACGTGAGTACTCATAATTTAACTTTTACATACTAATAGTGTATCCCTGACTAGTGCTCGAGTATTTAGGATTATGCATGCTTGTACTTTTGATATTGCCCTTAGACAGGTTAGGTTGAATCTTGAATTAGTTACACTTGCTGTTGAGATAAGGTATAAGATATGCATGTCCTTGGAAAGCTAGCGAAAAATTAAGAACTTTTCCTTTAGATATCGAATGGTTTCGATGAACGGATTAGAAGTTATAATCAATTGAATTTTCGATATTTTTATTAAAAATGATTATTATTATCGTCGTTTTTATCGTCGTTCTAGTTTTATCTTATTATTATCATTATTATTATCTGTATCAATAAAAGGAATTTATCATTAAAAATTGTTATTTTTTTATTATTACTATCGTTATTATTGTTAAAGTTATAATTAGTATTATTATTATTATCCAATTATTATTATTATTATTATTATTATTATTATTATTATTATTATTATTATTATTATTATTATTATTATTATTATTATTATTATTATTATTATCATTATCAATATATATATCATTATTTAAAAATGGTTATTGTTATTGTTATTATTATTATTACTATATTATCATTAAGATAATTATTAGTATTATCGTTAATAATGTTATAGTAACTATCATTATTAATATTAGTGGAATTAAAACAAATATTGGTAACACCTAATTATTTTGATTACTATTATTATCATTATTATGAACACGATATAAAAAACGATTAAAAGCTATTAAACGAAACGATTAGGAAATAATGAGTAAGAGTATCATGATGAAATTAAAATATTATAAGATATTGATTTAGATAAAATTATAGTTCTTATTATTTTTATCATTACTATTATTATTAAAAGTATCGTTAGTATTAAAACTATCATTTTAACAAAAATTATCATTTTAATAGAAATGTCATTGTTACTATAAAATATCATTATTATTATTATTTTAAATAGAATTATTATTTTAAAGATAATATTAAAAATTATCGTAAATATTAAAGTTATCATAATTAGAATTATCGTTTTATCATAATGTCATCTTAGTAATTATAAATATTGATATTTTTATAATAATAATTATTATTACAAAATAATACAACTTTTACTTACTATCATTATAGATATTATTTTATTAAATAAATATGTGATACAAACATATTTTACTACGTGTAATAACTTACTTTAATAATACCTATCATATTATCCTTATGATATTAAATATACTCCCTATAAATTTTATTACTTAATATATATAAAAGTATATTTTATTATATAAATTTAATATAAAATTTTATTTCTTAATAAATAAATTATATTATTTACTCTAATAAATCTTTTAAAAATATTTAAAAATATAAAACGACGTATTTAAACTATATATTAATCATGTATAGATTTTTGGAAATTATTTTGAGTCAAATTTACTTTTGTTGACTTTTGCATATTAGTCTCGAGCATTAGGATTGTGGTACACTATGACTTGACCTAATTTGTTAGACAAATATTGACCAACATATAAATATATATAATTAATTTAGGTTCGTGAATCCGAGGCCAACCTTGCAATTGTTCAATGATGTTATATGTATTTTTACTACGAAATACAGTATGGTGAGTTTCATTTGCCTTTTTACCCTTTATATTTTTGGGACTGAGAATACATGCGCTTTTATAAATGTTTGACGAAATAGACACAAGTAATTGAAACTACATTCTATGGTTGAATTATCGAAATCGAATATGCCCCTTTTTATTAAAGTCTGGTAATCTAAGAATTAGGGAACAGACACCCTAATTGACGCGAATCCTAAAGATAGATCTATTGGGCCTAACAAACCCCATCCAAAGTACCGGATGCTTTAGTACTTCGAAATTTATATCATGTCCGAAGGAGGATCCCGGAATGATAGGGGATATTCTTATATGTATCTAGTTAATGTCGATTATCAGGTGTTCACCATATGAATGATTATTTTTGTCTCTATGCATGAGACGTATATTTATGAGAACTGGAAATGAAATTCTTGTGGTCTGTTAAAATGATGGAAATAAATGATTATGATAAACTAATGAACTCACCAACCTTTTGGTTGACACTTTAAAGCATGTTTATTCTCAGGTGTTAAAGAAATCTTCCGCTGTGCATTTACTCATTTTAAAGATATTACTTGGAGTTTTTCATAGCATATTTCGAAGAACGTTGCATTCGAGTCATTGAGTTCATCAAAGATTATTATTATTAAATCAATTTATAGTTGGATAGTGGATATTATGAAATGGTATGCATGCCTGTCAATTTTCGATGTAAAGAAAGTTTGTCTTTTAAAAACGAATGCAATGTTTGTAAAATGCATCATATAGAGGTCAAATACCTCGCAATGTAATCAACTATTGTGAATCGTTTATAATGTATATGAACGGGTCCTTTCAGTTAGTATCAGAGCGGTGGTCTTAGCGAACCAGGTCTGCATTAGTGTGTCTAACTGATAAGTCGATAGGATGCATTAGTGAGTCTGGACTTCGACCGTGTCTGCATGTCAAAAGTTTTGTTTATCATTTTGTGTCGAAAATTAACTACTTATCATCCTTAGGAAATTACCTGCTTATCATTTTTAGTCTAAGACACGTCTTGCTGCATTGATCGCATGAATAGTGTATAGACAAAAATTCATATCTTAGCATATCTGCTAAATCATATCTTATCGTATCTGTTACTTTAAACTTTACCTGACATATCCCGCAAAGTCCTCCGTAATCTACGAAATCTTTTGATCTATATATATGTTCTATGTAATTAGAATACCATCCGTTAGCCAAAATCATTTCATATCGAAAAAAAAAAAATCCTTTATCCAATCGTATGAAATGAAATTTGTCATCAGTTCAAGTCACTCAGATTCCGAAATGGAATCCCATTCAAGCTCCGAAAGCAGTGTGACTGGAATAGATCAACCAATCAGTCATCACCTATTCTGGATGAATTGGGGATGAGTTCGTTGCATCTTCAATCATTGGAGACAAGAAGAAGGTGATCCCTTCCATCCACCACATTGCCCTCTTGACGAAGAACCTGAAGCACTTACCGGCGAACCTGTCCGAAACACCATTTTCTCGCTCATTTCCAGAGTATCTCGTCACGATTATATATTACATCAAATTTTAGATTTTATTTATCCGCTCGTCCGAACCGACAATCACCCTGGTGTGATAGAAGAAGTCAACGAGCTTCGCGCTCGGGTAGTGGCTTTGGAGAATATGGTGCAGAGATTACAAACACCAGCAGCAGCATCATCAGCATAACCAGTACCACCATCATCACCGCCAACAGTACCATTACTACCTCCAACCACAACCGCGTTGTAAACCTCAACTTCACAATCTGTCCCACGAGCATCAACGTCATACGCACCATAGATACCAAGGAGTACCAACAATAATAACTGACGAAGTATTAATTCATAACTTCATTGAAGAAACATTCCGCGGCGATTATGTAATCTCTAAAGTCTTAGAGATTATCTAATCTAGCCCTAACCATAAATCAGTTAAGCGAACCAAAATGATAGAATGAAGAGTAGAAACCCGAACAAAAATGGTGTGTGATTAACAAGCCAAACTTGCTTTACCAACATCATCAACAGTACCGTCAGCGTTACCAGCATCGTCAGTACAGTCAACATCCGAATCAACAACACCGATAACATCACAAACTCTGTCATTTCAAGAATCACTGTGGACATCATTACGAATCAATAACGTGTATATTGTATCAACGAGTTATGAAGAATTAACTCATTCCCTCTGAAGAAATTATATGTATATTTATATATATATATATATATATATATATATATATATATATATATATATATATATATATATATATATATATATTGAAATAAATCTTTCCGTGCTAAGATATTGTGTGTGAATCTTAACTACTCGGTTAATTTGTATTACAAATATGCAATAATGTACGTTCTTCGGTCGCAACTTAACCAGCGTTAACTACAATCTCTGTCGCAATTCAACAAATTCCAATTCATAATAAATCAAGTATATATTTGATTTTACACTTTCATCATCGATGTACCCGAAACTTTTCAGATAACATCATTCGTAGTTTGCGAAATTCACAAGAATTCCACGAACCGAACATCATACATCAACAAATAACGAAGTATTGATTCATAATTTCAATGTCTTTAAAGAAATACTGCGTAAAAGTTATGTACTTTTTAAAGCCTTTAGGGATTATTCAATTCTAGTTTCAACCGTAAATCAAATGAGTTTAATTTAACATTAACTCATTAAATCTATATTACATCTGAAAAAAATATACATATATATATTTTCATAAAGACTGTAATAAAATTTTTTTTGTACAAAATATTAATTGTGAATTTTTTTTAACGGGTAGGTAATACCCGAGAGATATATAAATTCACAATTAATATGTTACATTCTTCGAATCTGATTCAGCAAATCATCCATTATACTCCCTACTTTCACAACAATATACATTCTTTTATAGAAATCAAAATAATCATGCTCATTCAAAATTTAATTACATATTCTGATTTTGAAATCTCAAAATTCAACTTGAGATATGACCAAAATCATCACTCTTAGATCCTTACATCTTTCACAAGCTATATTTTGACTTCAAAATTGTGTTAGAACATCAAATGTATGTTAACGATTACAATCTGTGTTCAAACCCTTCGAAACTTTCTGAAGACACTTCGAATGATGAGCAATCGAGATGATGATCCAATCATATGTTACCCACAGTTATGTACTCGAAAAACTCTTGAAACTAAAGTAAAAGTTTAAACAACGTATCCGCGTCAAATTCTTTGGCATTTATTAGCAAATATAACTTTGCGACTCCTATTCAAAGTAGCCAGTCTTGTCACAGCTCCAGCAAGTGAACTTCGACTTTTCAGTCAGACTAACCTTATTATAACCTTGAGATATACACCATCGTTACCAGGGAACCTTTTACATTCCACCACATTATTAGTAGATGTACCAACAACTTCATTACCCTTTGACTTTAGCCTCTCCAAAAAGTCATTATAATTATTCATTGAAACCCCATCATTTACTCATTCGCATCTTGTAATGAGAATTGCCATACGAATCATTGGGAATTAGCAAATAGTATTTTGAAATCTCGTAGCATGGCTACGCCAACAGTTATATGTGTATATATAACGTCTATCTTCTTGACTTAATTTGAATGTGAAGTTTCTGAAAAACACTCCGAACTACGAATTGGTTCTCCGAAAATGGAAAAAATGCTGATGAAGAAGCAAAAACTATAAACAACTTTAAACGGTAAAAGCTGGATGATAATGATGAAGTGTGCTGGCAAAGCGCAGAAAAAGAGAAGTTTTGGAACTGGAAAACGGATTGAGCAAAGTAGGAAGGAGGCTGTGGACAAATTACAAAGACTGAACCTGACTTCAAAGGATCCAAATGATTCGGTACCTGCTGAAGTCATTAACGAATACCTTGCTCCTGACTCTAAACCCCTGCGGACAATATTCTTCATCATCCTCTGATATTAGAAATTCTAAAATATCATCATATCTTTCATTATAAATATCCTCCATATTTCTGAAGATATTTTCTTAATTTTTCTTATTTGAAATCATTTACCTCTTCGCGCTATCTGTATTACATCATAAAAGAAACTATTTTAGTTTTTAAATTCTGAAACATTCAAGTTTAAAATAGAAATATTTTGAAGTAGTGTTGGGAACTGAAGCATGAATTAGTATAATATAATGACACTTGATCAATGTGATTATATTACAGTAAGTCATGCTGAGTTTCTAAATGGAACGTGATGATTCACAGATCATAACATCATCATGTGCCATGTTATACGACTCTTGTATCCTATTTAACCTCTAAAATATCAAGAAAATATTTCTTGATGATTCGGCCTTTTCCAAGGTATTATGGTAATTTGACAAGTCAAGATCGTGCCATCACAATTTTCTTCCTAGAATATTAACAATGTTCATTCCGAAGTTCATATCTGCGAATTCTGGACAATTACAAGCGGTGCTTAATCACAAGAAGAAGAAACGAAAGGACAAAACTTCAAAATAGAAATTGGGGTATAAATTGCAGCAAATAAAAGAGAGCATTAACTGTAGATGACAATGATTATAGAAGACAGAAGCAGAGACTTTGAAATATAAGGGAAGATATAAAGCCCAATGACAAACCATAAATTATAAACCATATATATCAATGCATATAGCAATATAAAGACACGGGAGAACTAGAAACACTATAAAACCAAGTGTATAGTAGAAGTAAATAGATTATTCCGGCGATAGATGAAAAAGAAGAATGACCGATATGAAAGTTAGAAGTATATCGAGAATCAGAACTGGATGGAGCATATTGACGAATACTTTAAAATATGAGTTAAGGGGGAAAGAATATAAGGTGATGAAACATGACTAGGAACTTAGAAATCAATAGATTTAACTCACACAATGGCAGAATAAGCGAATCAAACCCTCTAGTGAATAGGTTAAGCTTTTTGGGATTAATTTAGTCAAACTGCAACTAAATCAAGTATGATTAGATCAACACCTAGAGCTATTATTCACCACCTAGGTGATTTGGACTGAGAGAGAATCGGAGGAGCTCACTAGATCTGAGTGTGTGTAACAAATGAGAGGCTTAACCTAAAATGAAGAACATAAGACTTTATATACCCCTGCTGTTGACTCACCCATATGATTCATTCATCACACATACGAGTTGGCTTCATCAGCCGTACGGGTGATCACTCACTCGTGTCTTCTCATGTAGGTTGTAATTGTGACTTAGCTCAGCATCAACCGTGCGTATGAGCCTGTCAGCCGTACTAGTGAGGCTTCACTCGTACGTCTGACTAAGTCTAACATAGTCAAACATCTAAATCTTGTTCCTGCAGTTCCTGTAACCACATACAAACACGGATAGGATAATAACGAGCAATCATGGCGGCCTGTAAACTGTTGTACCTGCAATGGACGTGGGTAGATGTCTAGGGACTTGCATAAAATGCATCAACATAAGGTGTGAGTTGTAAGGAAATGAAGGAGGTGAATTTATAAGAAAATCTCCGACAGAACAATTAAAAAGGACGATCGCATTTAAAGTGGATCCTAATTCCCTTGATTACCGGAGAGTCAAATCTTATTAAGAGGATTTTCTTCAAATCCCTTGAAATATGGGAATCAATCATATCTACGTCAAATGATAAGATGAATCTACACTTACTCATTTCACTCTTCTATGTTAGCTTCATTCATACTCTTCATATAAATGGATTGTTTATCCAAATTATTCGCTGATGATAAAACTCTAATTTTCAGCCCGTATGCATCATGAAAACATACTTATTATCATTCGCGACCTTTCCACTCAAATTTCGGGACGAAATTTCTTTAACGGGTAGGTACTGTGACAACCCAAAAATTTCCAACCAAATTTAAACTTTAATCTTTATATGTTTCCGACACGATAAGCAATATTTGTTAAGTTAAATTTCAATAATTTTAAACTATGTTCATACATTCATTCAACCTCGACCAAGTTCCAACAATTCACGAACCATTAAACGAATATGATTATATATGTATATGTGTATATATATTATAACTTGAAATGTAAACTAAATATTAGATTAAATACTTTATATGATTATATCTGTTTCAAAATGTTTATCAATGGAATTAGAAGATAAGATCAAATGATTGAATTATCAGATATATTGAATTATGATTACAAGTCTCTGTTGAAAGGCCCACGTTGATTTGAGAAATCTTTCCATTTTAACAATATTCGGAAAATGGTAAAGTGATTTATAAATAAGAACAAATTGTCAATCATTGAGAACTAGACAAAGGATAGTGGAAGATTGAATCTCATAAAGACTCGATTGATATATTTAGTTTCAAACGTACAAAAACGTTTTCAGTTTAAAAAGAACTTTATTATTAAAACGTATATAACTTTTATAAATATCTAGAACCACTTTTGACAACTCATTACTTAACTAGTATGATAAAGATAACGACATTTATATTTTATTTTATTAAATATATATAACGATTTAAATTAATATTATATATATTTATACGCGTATTATATGTACATAGTTTTATACTTTTACTATACTTAAACTTTACCTTTACTTTATTTTTACTTTACTTTAACTTTAATAATTCACTTTAATAATTCATAATTTAATAATTCATACTTTAATAATTCACTTTAATAATTCATACTTTAATAATTCATTTTAATAATTCATACTTTAATAATTCACTTTAATAATTTATACTTTAATAATTCACTTTAATAATTCAAAAATCTATTATAAATAGAATTCAATAAGTTTCATTATTTCATAGAAACTTGAAAATATTTTTTCTCTAAACTCTCTCAATCGATTTACATATATATATTTACTCCATATTATTTCAAGATATTATTAGTATACATAAAATATTACGACGGAGTGCTGTCCGAGTGATTTCGAAATTGTTTTTCGAGTGGGATAGGATTAAGGAAATTATGGGTTATAGCTATGGAGGTGATTGACTATGGTTCATGGGTATGCTCGTGAGGTCAATATAGTGTTTATCATTTCCGTTGCGTCTACGTACCTTTCCTGCAATATTGAATCTCAATATTGATACGTGAGTACTCATAATTTAACTTTTACATACTAATAGTGTATCCCTGACTAGTGCTCGAGTATTTAGGATTATGCATGCTTGTACTTTTGATATTGCCCTTAGACAGGTTAGGTTGAATCTTGAATTAGTTACACTTGCTGTTGAGATAAGGTATAAGATATGCATGTCCTTGGAAAGCTAGCGAAAAATTAAGAACTTTTCCTTTAGATATCGAATGGTTTCGATGAACGGATTAGAAGTTATAATCAATTGAATTTTCGATATTTTTTATTAAAAATGATTATTATTATCGTCGTTTTTATCGTCGTTCTAGTTTTATCTTATTATTATCATTATTATTATCTTTATCAATAAAAGGGATTTATCATTAAAAATTGTTATTTTTTTTATTATTACTATCGTTATTATTGTTAAAGTTATAATTAGTATTATTATTATTATCCAATTATTATTATTATTATTATTATTATTATTATTATTATTATTATTATTATTATTATTATTATTATTATTATTATTATTATTATTATTATTATTATTATTATTATTATTATTATTATTATTATTATCATTATTAATATATATATCATTATTTAAAAATGGTTATTGTTATTGTTATTATTATTATTACTATTCTATCATTAAGATAATTATTAGTATTATCGTTAATAATGTTATAGTAACTATCATTATTAATATTAGTGGAATTAAAACAAATATTTGTAACACCTAATTATTTTGATTACTATTATTATCATTATTATGAACACGATATAAAAGACGATTAAAAGCTATTAAACGAAACGATTAGGAAATAATGAGTAAGAGTATCATGATGAAATTAAAATATTATAAGATATTGATTTAGATAAAATTATAGTTCTTATTATTTTTATCATTACTATTATTATTAAAAGTATCGTTAGTATTAAAACTATCATTTTAACAAAAATTATCATTTTAATAGAAATGTCATTGTTACTATAAAATATCATTATTATTATTATTTTAAATAGAATTATTATTTTAAAGATAATATTAAAAATTATCGTAAATATTAAAGTTATCATAATTAGAATTATCGTTTTATCATAATGTC
Organism: Rutidosis leptorrhynchoides; assembly: GCF_046630445.1. Lineage (NCBI taxonomy): Eukaryota > Viridiplantae > Streptophyta > Magnoliopsida > Asterales > Asteraceae > Rutidosis > Rutidosis leptorrhynchoides. Next base: position 341,405,090 of record NC_092341.1, read on the forward strand.
ATTTTAGTAATTATAAATATTGATATTTTTATAATAATAATTATTATTACAAAATAATACAACTTTTACTTACTATCATTATAGATATTAGTTTATCAAATAAATATGTGATACAAACATATTTTACTACGTGTAATAACTTACTTTAATAATATCTATCATATTATCTTTATGATATTAAATATACTCCTTATAAATTTTATTACTTAATATATATAAAAGTATATTTTATTATATAAATTTAATATAAAATTTTATTTATTAATAAATAAATTATATTATTTACTCTAATAAATCTTTTAAAAATATTTAAAAATATAAAACGACGTATTTAAACTATATATTAATCATGTATAGATTTTTGGAAATTATTTGGAGTCAAATTTACTTTTGTTGACTTTTGCATATTAGTCTCGAGCATTAGGATTGTGGTACACTATGACTTGACCTAATTTGTTAGACAAATATTGACCAACACATAAATATATATAATTAATTTAGGTTCGTGAATCCGAGGCCAACCTTGCAATTGTTCAATGACGTTATATGTATTTTTACTATGAAATACAGTATGGTGAGTTTCATTTGCCTTTTTACCCTTTATATTTTTGGGACTGAGAATACATGCGCTTTTATAAATGTTTGACGAAATAGACACAAGTAATTGAAACTACATTCTATGGTTGAATTATCGAAATCGAATATGCCCCTTTTTATTAAAGTCTGGTAATCTAAGAATTAGGGAACAGACACCCTAATTGACGCGAATCCTAAAGATAGATCTATTGAGCCTAACAAACCCCATCCAAAGTACCGGATGCTTTAGTACTTCGAAATTTATATCATGTCCGAAGGAGGATCCCGGAATGATAGGGGATATTCTTATATGTATCTAGTTAATGTCGGTTACCAGGTGTTCACCATATGAATGATTATTTTTGTCTCTATGCATGGGACGTATATTTATGAGAACTGGAAATGAAATTCTTGTGGTCTATTAAAATGATGGAAATAAATGATTATGATAAACTAATGAACTCACCAACCTTTTGGTTGACACTTTAAAGCATGTTTATTCTCAGGTGTTAAAGAAATCTTCCGCTGTGCATTTGCTCATTTTAAAGATATTACTTGGAGTTTTTCATAGCATATTTCGAAGAACGTTGCATTCGAGTCATTGAGTTCATCAAAGATTATTATTATTAAATCAATTTATAGTTGGATAGTGGATATTATGAAATGGTATGCATGCCTGTCAATTTTCGATGTAAAGAAAGTTTGTCTTTTAAAAACGAATGCAATGTTTGTAAAATGTATCATATAGAGGTCAAATACCTCGCAATGTAATCAACTATTGTGAATCGTTTATAATGTATATGAACGGGTCCTTTCACCAAATGGGTGTCTTTTATTGTTAACCGGACAAATGGGTCAAATGGGTATGTTTTATTGATAAAAAGTCAAATGAGTATGTTTTATTGAAACCAAGCTTGACAACCGATATCTTTTATTATAAATGGGTCAAATCATATTTCATATCGTTAAATTCTAATAATAATAAGAAGTTAACTGGGTCAACTGGGTCAACTGGGTTATCTTTATTCTCAATATCATAAGACCATTTTTTTCATTTAGCTACCTCGTGTCTTTAGGGCTAGAGTTTGTCTATATCTGCTATCATTGTTACTATGGAATTAAATGTTGTATATGTAGTGACTGTGGGGGCTTCATGTGGGGTCTGAATGTTAATATGGGTTGGAATTGCCACTATAGTAGTGATATGGTTCCAAATTTCTGCATCAGTTCCAAACTGGGTCAAAATTACCACTGCAAAGATGGTTTGGGTTAAAATTGCCACTATTTCAAGGATCTGAATCAAAACTGCTACACAACCCAAGGTTTGGGTCAATTTTACTACTGTGTTAACTTTACGGATCAGGTTTACTTCTTGCTCTATGATATGGGTCAAATGAATTTAGTTACATTGTACTCCGTACTTGAGTCAACATTACTGCTATGAGACTGTTTTGGGTCGAAGGTACAACTATGTTAATGGACTAGGTTAAAAAGTTTATAAAATGTTCCATTAAACATTTTATGATACATCATTTCATTGTAATGATTCGTTGCTACTGAGTTTTTCCTTCTTTTTAATCTTGTGCAGGTATATAACTATGACAATTTATTAAGTTGCTGCTACTATTTGACATGTGTTATTTCTTGATTGAGTTGTTGCCATTGTGGGTTTTCTTTTTTCGTTCGTTCCGACTCTAAAAAGGTTGTCTGGACTTGACCATGTATATACTAAACGGGTTGCTCTTCTCCATATACTCAAAAATCGATTTCTACATCAGAGGTGTAAATTAGGTATCTTATCTTTCACATGTCTCTTTTTATTCGATTAACTGATATTTGATTGCTGTTGTGTTTGTATGAATCTATTTCTAACTATTCTTCTATGTGTGCCCTAAAGTGGTTACGATGTTCTTATTTGGAGAAAATGCAATTTGGAACACTTGGGCGGGTGGGATTGACCAAAAGCACATTTAGTCGAAAAGTTTAGGTTTGTAGCTATTTCATTTATAATACTTAGCCTAAGTCGATCAGAAGGTTTTATGCATTTAAATATGCATGGTGATTTTCATAACCACCATGACTACAGTCTCCAACTATATATGAACATAAATTAGTGAAAAAATTATTGCTCATATTATGAAGTATTATAGATTGGACTTTCCGCATTAACAATTACATTCACTTTTGAAATGATAGTTTAAGGAGGTTGAAGGCTATAGACCAAAAGACATTTTCCTATATCTTCTCTGTATGATTTCCTGATGTATTCTATGTACACAGAGTAATGAAAATTTATGTCTAAAAATAAATGTAATAAAGAAAATGCTACATAAAAAGTGTTCGTAAGCTGGTAGTAATGTTAATATAAAATCATAATTTTCTAAATCAGTACGTTATAGTTTATCGTACTTTAGCTGAATGTTTTTATGATTGTGTTCCCTTTTAAGAGTCATGTATAATAGCTATGTTTATTACTTATGTACACACTGAGTTTGTGTTTTTATGTATTAAGCTTGATACTCAGACATGCTAATAAGAATAAAGGAAATGTTGAAACTTCTAGCTGAACTGGTTGTCCCCATTTGTTGAATATCATTCTTAAAATCTTACAATTTCTGCACAAAGTGACTTGCCCACATCAATGTGCGGCATGTCAACGCGAAGTGAATGGTACTACTCAATGTGTAAACAATGCAGGAAAAAGGTATTAGCAGTTGGCGAAACAATGGAATGCTCCACATACGGAGAGCAAGAAAATTACAGAACCTGGTAAGCCCACTTGCCTTATGTAAATACAGCTGCACTCTTTCGTTATATTGTAATATAAGTAGAAACAACTGCACTCTTTTACTTTAAAAGATGTTAGATTTCGATTATATAGCAATCGTTGTAGACGTGATCTTGCTTTGAAAATGTTTGTAATATCAATTGAGGTTACTAAGGTGTTTAGAGTTAGTGTGCTAATGCAAATATGTAATAGGTGCTATTTGTTTCAGTTTATTTTCCAAACATTTTTGCTCACATACTGTGATTTTGCAAATGGTTGTGCAGTTCATATTGGCAAATCATAAATTGATAGCTTAAAGAAGAAGAAAAAACTTAATAAGAACGACCCTAAGTCAACTTTTGACCTTTAAAGTATCCAATACAAAATTGTTGTTCTATTAACATATGTCATTGCTACAACAACAATACACAATCTCACAACTATACGTATGAGGGATATGTGATGTAGACAAACAGTTGTGACACTCAGTTGCGACATTCTTGACAATTAATGACTACCTAACAATACTTACTTGCATTGACTAATCTTTGGAAATCGCGACCAAAAATTAAACAGCTACCGTGAAATACTATCAATCACATCTCGAAACGATATCACATATCAAACCAGAACTCATCATTTTCTATTTCTCAAGACGCATTTAAATTTAAAATTTTATTATACTGCATCCTTATAGACAAATAATTAATTCGAATTTTTATTCGATATGCTCTTTAGCTATATTTTATTAGTATACAATTCTTTTATTTGTTATCGTTTTCAAATTGAGTAATATTTTCTTTATTTATTTCCTAACCAAAACCTGCAAATTTTGCGGGTCTTATGCTAGTAGTTGTTAAAGTAGTATTATTATTATTTTCATTAACATTAAAATTAATATTTGTATCATTACTATTATTATATAAAGTGTATATATATAGATAAGTATATATTGTTAATATCATTATTATCAATAAAATTAATGTTATTATAACCAATAATATTATTAGTACCATTAATAATAAAAATATCATTATTAAAATCAATGTTAGATATATTATTAATACCAATAGAAAATACATAAATGTATAACTATGAAAATGGATATATATATATATATATATATATATATATATATATATATATATATATATATATATATATATTAATATCATTAATTATATTGTTATTATTGCTATTATACTTATTATAAATTAATAACATCAACAGATTTTATAAATAGATTTATGTTATTAATTAATATCATAGAATTTAATATAACAGATATAATAATAATAATAAATAACTGATACATATATTTTTTCGTAAACATAAACATAGAAATAGATGAATACAACTTTTAATTCAAGTCACTCTCTTTCTGTTTATATTGCATAAATATTTAGGGTATATATCGACTTCCCAATTCAGATCAATTCAAAATCTATTATCAATCTGTATCATCTATTATTTATCTTGTTCCTTTTCTTCTTTTATAATTATTAATAATATATTTATTAATTAATTGTATTTACTATAAAATTATAAAAGGAATCAAATAAAAATCGTACCCTCTGTTTCATTCAACTGTATTAAACTCCTAAAATCTGTCTCTGATTTGATTCCATTATCCATACAGTCCAAGAATCTGTTTAACGTCATAATCTGCTTTTCATTTTTTATTTTTTTCTCTTGTCTTCCTTCCTGAGTAATTATCCAGTCGACATTCTCCATGGGCTACAAAACAATCGAATTATTTAGTGTATTATTTAACTCATTAAGTCTTTCATCACCTTTATCAATTATCATGATTAACTAGCCCAAATTTTCGAAATTTAACAGAAATACAGGAAGAACACAGACATCAGTTCTGTTTATGTGTCTTTTTATCAAACTCCTCGAAATCGAATACAATTCAAAAATGTATAAATGTGGTCTTGTTGGGAATGATATAAACGATCTTCCTGCGAAATTTAAGGTTTTAATTCATCATATTTATCGAGAATTTTGAAGTCAAAGTTCTTGGGTAAAAAGTCAAACTTTATGTTCTTGATAAAATTCGAACTAGTTGTTATGATTTAAGTGAAATAAAGGATTGAGAAAGATTATAAGAAGGATTTAGAACACATTTCATTTTGTAATCATCTTCTGAAAGTGTCTAAATTTCAAAATCGAGTTTTTGGGTTTGTATGTTCTTCACGATGTCTATCACAGACATTTATATATATATATATATATATATATATATATATATATATATATATATATATATATATATATATATATATATATATATATATATATATATATATATATATATATTTTTTTTTTTCTTTTCTTCTGTCGATCAAACAATTTCTCAAGTTGTTATCTTTCAAATTCGAGTCCTAATCCAACTTGCAAATTCGTTATTCTGTTTTTCATTATTCCCTGGTCAATTTCATTTAAGTGAAGAAGAAGGTTTTAAATATCGGGTTAAATAAAGTTACGGGGGAAACATAACAGAAAAATGGGACGGCTTGGATGGTTTGAGTGTTGTGGTGTGAGCGGGAGGTCACGGGTTCGAGTCTCGTTCGTGGCATTTTTTTTAGGGAAAGCTATTAAGGTAGTTTCAATTATTATTATTATTATTATTATTATTATTATTATTATTATTATTATTATTATTATTATTATTATTATTATTATTATTATTATTATTATTATTATTATTATTATTATTATTACTATCATTATTATTATTGATTATTGTTATTGTTGATTATTGTTATTGTTATTATTATTATTATTAGTATTAGTATTGTTATTGTTATTGCTGATATTAGTAATTATAACTGTTATTATATATACTAAGATAAAGACTATAATTGTTATTATTACTAATATTATTATCATTATCATTACTAGTGTTATCACTACATATTATTATTTTTATCATTTTATCTTATCATTATTATTAAAATTATCAACTTTATTAAAAATTATTATTATTACTATCATTGTTATTATTAACATTTAGATTATTATTAGTATTACTAAAATTATCACGATATTAAAAACTATCTTTTTATCTAAAAATTATTGTTGTTATCATTATTATTTTTATGACAAATGAATATTACACATGTAAGAATATATTTATATTACATATAAGTATGTATTAATCATATTAACAAATTTTATATAAATATTCATATATAACAAATTATGTATTCTTAAAATAATACTAATCAGATATATATATATATATATATATATATATATATATATATATATATATATATATATATATATATATATATATATATATATAATATAATATATAACTTAATGATATAAAATATGAATTTGCTCGATTATGAATATGTGTTTTAATAGATATACAAATGATATAGGTTCGTGAATCCGAGGCCAACCTTGCATTATTTAGTTGTTCAATGTCGTTATATGTATTTTTACTACAAAATACAATACGGTGAGTTTCATTTACCTTTTTACCCTTTATATTTTTGGGCTGAGAATACATGCGCAATTTTTATAAATGTTTTACGAAATAGACACAAGTAATTGAAACTGCATTATATGGGTGAATGATCGAAGCCGAATATTCCCCTTTTGCTTGGTAACCTAAGAATTAGTAAACCGATCTACCAATTGACGCGAATCCTAAAGATAGATCTATTGGGCCTAACGAACCCCATCCAAAGTACCGGATGCTTTAGTACTTCGAATTCGTTTTTATCATGTCCGAAGGATTTTCCGGAATGATAAGGGATATTCTATATGCATCTTGTTAAGGTCGGTTACCAGGTGTTCAATCCATATGAATGATTTTTGTCTCTATGCATGGGACGTATATTTATGAGAACTGAAAAATGAAAATCTTGTGGTCTATTAAAATGATGGAAATGATTATTTATGTTAAACTAATGAACTCACCAACCTTTTGGTTGACACTTTAAAGCATGTTTATTCTCAGGTATGAAAGAAATATTCCGCTATGCATTTGCTCACTTTAAAGATATTACTTGGAGTCATTCATGGCATATTTCAAAAGACGTTGCATTCGAGTCGTTGAGTTCATCAAGATTATTATTAAGTCAATTATAGTTAGATATATTATGAAATGGTATGCATGTCGTCAATTTTTGATGTAATGAAAGATTTTCTTTTCAACAACAAATGCAATTTTTGTAAAATGTATCATATAGAGGTCAAGTACCTCGCGATGTAACCAACTGTTGTGAATCGTTTATAAATGATATGGACTTCGTCCAGATGGATTAGGATGGGTCTTTACAAAGAGCACATAATTCCCTTCTACTGTTAGTTGTGGTACTGACAGTAAATTCTTCTTTAGGCCAGGGACAAGATACACCTTCTCGAGTTGGAGTTTATGAGAGTCACCTTCACTTGGAATTATTGTCTTTCCAATGTGAGAAATAGACAACCTTGAATTGTTGGCTGTCAACATGACTCTCTTTCCTTTGTAATCCTCTATTTCTTGTAGCTTCGTCTCATCATTGGTCATATGATTTGATCACCCAGAATCAATGATCCAATCATCTTTGTAGTTTATTTTTGACTTTAAGGTTGCTGCAAGAGCTTGATCATCCATGTCAGCTGATGTGTGATATCGTGTATATTATTTATCAATGGAAAATCTCAGTTATTAAAAGATTACACACTAACGGGCAGTGTACCCGATCGTGTAGCAATATAGATATTGGTAAAATCCAAGATCATTCCAAGGACAGTATTAAGTGAGAATTAAGTTTGCAACTAATAAAAGTAAACTAAGTTAGACTATGAAAATCGAAAGTACGAGAATATTTGTTTTGTGGATATTTAATGATTAACTAAATCAAAGATAGATCAAAAGTAAAAGACAATATTTTTGGGTTTTTAAGTTTAATATTTTTCGATCTAGTGCATGGTCCGATTTCGACCACACACCACTATCACCGTTCATACGGTTGACACCCGTTTTTGTACAAGTGACCTACGTATGAACTTTTATGTTCATGTAGGATTTCACATTCAAAATAATGAACATGTTTTGAAAGTTCAAGACTTTGTCCTCTAACAGTACCTCATCGTGAAATGATAGGTAATGAAATGGCACGCTTAAGAGGTATACGTACCAAGTAGAAAGGTCGGAAGACTTTACTTCCTTAATGAGTGGATCTGAGTCACTCGGAAGTGCCAATCTGTTTCAATTGACACCGGTTTGCCTACTTCCCACATGACAAGCTTTTCTGCTTGTTTTAAGAAAGGTAAGAAGTAGATACTACCCTTCCAATAAATCCCAAAAACCTTTGGGTGCCATAGCTTTTGGCTATGGGTTGTGTTGTCTAAGAAAACACAAGCACGTAGCTATTGCTCCTAAAAAGGACAGCACTGGTGAAGCTCGAGGCTCCTCTTCCCACAGTATCACACCATTAGATGATGTAATAATAAAATGATATAGTTTTGGAAGTCTGCTATACCAAGTAACCAAAAGTTTTTGATCTGGCACGTGATTCGGTCACAATCTATGCAATCACCGCTCTCTCACAGTTTACACCCGTTTTGGTACAGGTGACCTACTATTGAGTTCCCCGAACTCGTAGGATTTCATGTCCAATGGTAATGAACATGTGGAACACTTTTGGCTTCTTTCAAATAATGAAATATAATATAAAATACCAAGCCATATCATAAACAAGGGTTTTGGTCGAATTTTTAATTGTTTTTCCATTTTTTCTTTTCTTTTTAAACTAACTTTTCTCATTTTTTTTTATTTTTCCCCTAAATTTTAAAAAAAAAAAAATTTACGACCAAAACCCTGTGAAACGTCAAGTCTTTTAATACCAAAACTAGTATGATGATGATTTCATTAACAACCAACCCGAGAGATTTTACATCCCCACCCCACACTTGAGATCAAGTAATGTCCCCATTACTTGAGATCAAAAATAGATTAAAATCGAAAGGGTAAGAAAAATAAAAACTTATCGAGTTAACCACTGATCGTGGAATGACAGTGACAGATGGCGCTGAACTGACTGCCAGCATAAGAACATCATCCATTCCCGATCCTCACACCAATATCATCACTCAAGTAGTTTTGCTGAACTTAATGCCAGACTTGAAAAATCGTTTCACCAACATACCTAAGAAAAGAAAAACACAAGAACTACATAAACGGGACAAGGTGGCACCACCCGATGCCGAAACGCCTTGTCCCCAAATTAAGTCTCAAAGTATATCAGCAAAATATAAAATTATCCAAGTACAAACCAACGAAGCGGAAATAGTTTAAAACAAATTACAAATTACAAATTACAACATAATCACGGGCTCGCAGACCCTCCTCACTGAAACCCATCATACGGCCAACGGCCGTATGGATACTGCTGCTGAAACCTCTGACGCGCATCGTCTAACCTTTCCTGCTCACTATAAATCGGGGCCTGAACTCGTGGCCGAATTAGGCTACGATAATACACGGGTGTCTGAGCAGTAGTACCATAATAATTTTCCGGGTTATAGTAGTAAAGACGATCATTGTGCCTTTGCCAATTGTTCCCATACGCAATCCATTGCTGGTCATGTACGGACTCGGCCAACATTCCTTCCTGTCGCAATGTACTCGCCTCTACCCGCTGCTGACTTCCCCACATGTGGTCATTATGATCCCGCTGATCACCCCGAAAATTATTAAAGTTATCTGAAACACCGATTTGAACGTTATCAACCCTCGAAACCAAGTTATCCCAAGTTTCTTGAGAAATACCCCACGGCTGACTCCCCCCTGGCACATTCGGAGCAACCGGCTCCGCCTCATCACCGCCTTGAACATTACCACCGGCCACGGGCTCTTGTGGCTCAACATATGCGACCAAGCCGACTCGATTTGCATCCCAACTTACAAAACGCACATTAAGATGAAACCTTAAATTGAAAGGTTTCATTATTTACAATGGGTCGGTCAATTTGGTACACCTGCTAAAATTGATGTTGAAAAACCTCGCAATTTTTGTAACAAAATGACCACCCAGAAGTGGCCTCGATGAGCGTGTCTCCCTCGACTGATTAGATAAATACGTAGCAATTAACATACACAAATCAACATGCGCATTAGCCCGAAATTGATGCATTATCCATAACTCGGTAGAATTAACTTTATCGTTCCCATTTCTTCGTCCACAAAAAGTACACGACAACAGTTTATGGGTAGCTCTCTGCTTCGAATATCGGACCCTTTCGACTCATTAGACACAAATGGAGTCAAACCCGAAATTTCATACCAAAAGTCTCGCTCGTTATAATCGTCCTGATTCCTGAAAAACTCAGTTTCTTTTTTCAAATAGCGTGTTAAAGACTTCTCATCCAATTCTTCGTACAAATTAAGTGCTCGAGCCAAATCAATTCGACTCATGGCTAGAATTTCTCCTCCTAAATGAAATGTCAAAAAGGCTTGATCCGTCCCATCCCTTCGATAACGGAAACTTAAAGAGGAGAAAAACTCAACAACTAACTCACGGTAAAGATCGTCTCTCAAAGAAAAAGCACGTCCCCAAGTGCCAAGATCGACCCCCTGTCTCGACATCGCCAACATATGCAATATCCTCCTTTATCTCACTAGATGCACTGTTCAACTCATCCCAACTAAAATACCAGGTCGCTTGAATATTCCGAGCTGAAACGTATCCAAAATGTTCCGAGAATTGCTCCTCAACTTTTTGTAACCAAATCTCTGAATTAGTTCTTCGCTCTTCATCCCTTCGGGATTGAGCCGTGGAGGATGATGGAGCATCAAGTCTGCTTCTCTACACACATGAAACAAAAACCAAACCAAACACAAGACATTGAAAAGTTAGTGTTAAGCAAATCAACATGTTCCACATACTTGCATCAACTACCATTAATACTCGTTTCAATTAGGCATTTAGACAAAAACAAGTATTCAAAACATATGTTTGTGTTCCATGGTACCAAATTCAAACCAATTCTCAAAACACTATATCATGTAAGTGCCTAATTAAACAACCCCCTTTTAACTCAATTTCACAAACTCGTCTAGTTAATTAACCAAATCCAAGAAGATTAAACTATTCTAACAACCAAATAAACATCTCACAAATCACAAAAATCATCATGGTTTACCAATTTTTAAAATCACATATGACCCGCACGAATCACCCCACACTATCTTAAAACATGTATCTATTAGCAAACATCTCCCTCACAAACAAAATCTCCAAACATTCAACATCAAATTCGATTTATCGCTACCCTAATCTCAAGAATCAATATTATGCATAAACTACACAAGAATTCATGAAGAAAACACAATAATATCATATTCATCAACAATTCATCACATATTAAGGCATAAAAGTGTCAATTAAACAAACCCCTTAAAAATTCAAACATGAACCCTAGAATTAATAAAATTAATTAAGAAACATGAGAGAAAAAGCAAGAGAATAGCAAAATCGGACCTTAACCGGCATGATTGAACAAGGAATTGAAGAAATTAGGTAAGAATTAGTGTTAATTGAAATTAGGGTTTGAGAGCTCTAATTTTGTTTGAGAGGTAAGTGTGAGAATGGTGGGTGAAAACAGATCCAAAAACCCCTAAAAAGAGTAGATTCATGTCGGGTTACGTAGTGGGTCGGGTTGACCCATTTGATTTAAATCATTGACCGTCGGTTTAGAATCTGTGCGACAGGAATGTCGCGCCGCGACATAAGTTGTCGCGCCGCGACCATATGCTATACCTGATGCTAACTTTTAAAAATTACGTGAATCTCAAAACCTTTGAAAACTCGCGCCGCGACCTCACACTTCGCGACGCGGAGATGAACGTGTTTAAAACCCATTTTTAAATGGCTTTCTGTTACCAAAACCCTTGAAATGTCGCGTCGCGGCCTATTTGTCGCGCTGCGGCAATACGCGAAATCTGATACTTCGACCTCTTTAATTATGCAGCATCCTCAAATCACCATTAAACACCAAAATAACCAACAAAAATAAAAAGTAATCTATCATAATTAATCTTTTAGCATTTAATACACAGCAAACCCGTGATCACACCTATTAATACAAACTATACAACAATGTGAACCATATTTAACGAGTCGCTCACAAAACTCGCCCCCAACTTCAAGTGGCGTTGGGATCGGGTTCAACGTGAACCCCGTCATCAATCTCCATCGGACCATCAAAATATTTCTTTACGCGATGTCCGTTAACCTTAAAAGTAGTACCGCTTGCATTTTTCAACTCAATCGTACCGTATGGGTACACCTTAACAACCTCAAATGGTCCCGTCCACCGGGACTTAAGTTTTCCAGGTAAAAGCTTTAATCTAGAGTTAAACAAAAGCACTCGATCACCTTCATTAAACTCTTTTGGACCCTTTAACTTCCTATCATGCCATTGCTTGGTTTTCTCTTTATAAATCAACGAATTTTCATACGGATCAAGGCGTAATTCACCAAGCTCATTCAATTGCCCCGCCCTTAGGCGTCCGGCTTCCTTTAAATCCAAATTGCACTTTTTAAGTGCCCACATCGCCTTATGCTCAATCTCCAAAGGGAGATGACACGCTTTTCCATAAACCAACCGATAAGGAGTGGTACCAATTGGCGTTTTGAAGGCAGTTCTAAATGCCCACAAAGCTTCATCGAGCTTATTCGCCCACTCCTTCGGATTTGACCCCACAGTTTTCTCAAGAATACTTTTAAGAGCTCGATTGGTATTCTCAACTTGTCTGCTCGTTTGGGGATGGTATGAAGTAGAAACTTTATGGAGAACTCCATATCGCTTCAATACCTTCTCCATTTGGGCGTTACAAAAATGAGTACCCCTATCGCTAATAAAAGCTTTAGGAGTTCCAAATCGAAAGAATAAACGCTTAAGGAAAGAAATCACAACTCGTGCATCGTTTGTGGGTAAAGCTTGCGCTTCAGCCCATTTAGACACGTAGTCAATGGCAACGAGTATTTAACTATAATTCTGAGATTTCGGAAATGGCCCCATAAAGTCAATTCCCCAAACGTCAAATATTTCACAAACTTGGATGCTTTGTTGAGTCATCTCATCCCGTTTGGTGACTTTACCGGCCCTTTGACAAGAGTCGCACGACTTGCAAATCAGGTGGGCATCTTTAAAGATTGACGGCCAATAGAAGCCGGCATCATAAACCTTTCGCCCCGTAATTTGGGGTCCAAAATGCCCACCGGTAGGCCCACTATGGCACTCGGTTAAAATACGCTTACACTCATCACCGGAAACACACCGGCGGATAAACCTATCGGGACAACAACGAAAAAGATAGGGATCCTCCCAGAAATAGTACTTAAGGTCACTGAAGAATTTCTTCCTCTTTTGATGTGACCACCCTTTTTCCAAGAATCTCCCAACGAGATAATTAGCAATGTCCACGTACCACGGCTTGTCCACGTTGTCCATCTTCATGAGATATTCATCGAGAAAATCATCATGGATACTAGACTCATGAAGGACTTCAAGATTCGGATTCTCGAGTCTAGACAAGTGGTCGGCCGCTAGATTTTCAACACCTTTCTTATCCCGGATCTCGATATCGAATTCTTGCAAAAGCAAGATCCATCTAAGCAGTCGAGGTTTGGCATCCGGTTTAGCGAAAAGGTACTTTAAAGCAGAATGGTCGGTAAAAACAATAGTCTTAGACAAGACTAAGTAGGACCGGAACTTATCAAACGAAAAGACCACCGCAAGGAGCTCTTTTTCAGTGGTAGTATAATTCAATTGTGCTCCCTGCAAGGTCTTGCTTGCATAGTAGATGGGTCGAAAATGTTTCTCAACCCTTTGACCCAAAACAGAGCCAACAGCAAAATCAAAAGCATCGCACATAAGCTCGAATGGAAGGGACCAATTCGGAGCAATTATGATTGGCGCATTAATCAGTTTCTCCTTGAGAAGATTGAATGCCTTTAGGCACTCTTCAGAGAAATTCCAAGGCGTGTCCTTTTCAAGGAGTTTGTTCATCGGGTTAGCAATTTTAGAAAAATCCTTAATAAACCGTCGGTAAAAACCGGCGTGCCCGAGAAAACTCCGAACACCCTTAACATCGGTGGGAGGTGGAAGGTTCTTAATAGCCGTTACCTTCACGGGATCCACCTCGATACCGTCTCTAGAAATCTTGTGCCCGAGAACTATGCCCCCTTGAACCATGAAATGGCACTTTTCCTAATTGAGCACAAGATTAGACTTCTCACACCTTTCCAACATCCGTTCTAAATTAAGAAAGCATGAATCAAAAGTGTCACCAAAGACTGAAAAGTCATCCGTGAACACCTCCATGCAATCCTCTATCATATCGTGGAATATGGCCATCATGCACCTTTGAAAAGTGGCCGGAGCATTGCAAAGGCCAAAGGGCATGCGTCGGTATGAAAATGTGCCATACGGGCACGTGAAAGTGGTCTTCTCTTGGTCCTCGGGCGAGACAGGAATTTGAAAATAGCCCGAAAAACCATCGAGAAAGCAATAAAAGCTGTTTCCCGCTAACCTCTCTAGCATTTGATCCATGAAAGGTAACGGGAAGTGGTCTTTGCGTGTGGCGTCGTTCAACTTTCGATAGTCAATACAAACACGCCACCCCGTGACAGTCCGAGTGGAAATTAACTCATTTTTATCATTGGTGGTAACAGTCATACCACCTTTCTTAGGTACACAGTGTGCCGGGCTAATCCACGGACTGTCAGAAATCGGGTAAATCAAACCTGCATCAAGGAGCTTTATGATCTCTTTCTTCACGACATCTTGCATGTGCGGGTTCAACCTCCTTTGACGTTGCACCACAGGTTTGGAGTTATCCTCCATTAAGATTTTGTGGGTGCAATGGGAGGGACTAATACCCTTAATGTCGTGAATTTTCAATGCAATGGCCGGTTTATGGGCCTGCAGCATGGTTACAAGCTCAGTTTTCTGACCTGTAGTAAGAGAAGAAGAAATAATTATCGGGAGCTTAGATTCCTCCTGCAAATAAGCTTATTCCAAATGATCAGGAAGTGGCTTCAATTCTAACTCGGGAGGTTCTTCAATTAAAGACTTGCTCGGGTAATCTACATCACGTTCGAGTTCTTTGAACTCCTCCTCAGTCGGCTCATAGCCGTTTTCCATCAAGGTGGTCAAAATATCCACCTCCTCAACCTACAACTCTTCATCAATTTCAACCAATGAACATTCTCCTAAACCCTGTAACTCTGGGAATTCCTGCAACAACTCAGACTGGACATTCACAGTGTTAAGAAAATAACATGTATCATCAGTGTAGGCAGGGTATTTTAAAGCATGGTCGATTGAGAAAGTTACATGCAAATCATCTATCCTAAGGGTCAACTGTTGGCCATACACATCAATGATACACCTAGCAGTATTTAAAAATGGCCGACCCAGAATAAGTGGAATCCTCTCATCCACTTCCATATCCAACACCACAAAATCGACCGGGAAAACTAACGACCCGGTCTTAACGAGCATATTCTCGATAATTCCATGAGAGAATTTAATAGAGCGGTCAGCTAGCTGAATAGCCATACGCGTGGGTTTCAACTCCCCGGGGTCTAGCTTCAAATAAATAGAATAGGGCATTAAATTTATGCTAGCCCCCAAATCTGCCAACGCCCTCATACAATCCAAATTACCCAGTAAACAAGGAATGGTAAAACTCCCAGGATCCTCAAGCTTCTCGAGAAGCTTGTTTGCAACTACCGCTGAGCATGCGGCATTCAACCTAACTGAAGAAACGTTCTCCAGCTTCTTCATGTTAGTTAGCAAGTCCTTAAGAAACCTTGCATACTTGGGCATACCTGCAATCACATAAATAAAAGGCAAATTAATGTTAAATTTTTTAATCAAGTCCATGAACTTGGACTTTTCTTCCTCCAGCTTCTCCAGTCTCTGCTTCCTCGAGAATGGGAGCGGTGGTTGATACTCTTTAACTACCGGTTTAGCAGCAACAGTTTCCGGTACCCTCACAACTTTCTCAATCACCTGTTCCGGCTCCTTATCCCCCTCCGGTTCACTAACAACAACCGGCTCACTATCCTTAACCAACGGCACTCGTAAATCATACTTATCGGCCTTCCGCGGTGAATCATATGCTAAACCACTTCGGGTGGCGATAGCAGTAACGTTCCCATTCTTCGGGTTAGTATCTGTCTTACTCGGTAACTCCCCCGGTTTCCTCACATTATTCTGATTAGCAAGTTGACCAATTTGTTTCTCCAAATTCTGAATAGATGCTTGTTGATTTCGAAACATTTGATCATTCTTCTCATCGTTCTGAGTAACAGTAATAACAAGCTGAGTTTGAGAAATCACAAGCTTTTCTATCATAGCTTCAAGGTTGGACTTTTTCTCTTCGGCTTGGGGTTTCTGAAAATACCCGGGAGCTTGCTGTTGATATCCTCCACTAGAACCTGGCTGGAACCTCGAACCTTGATTACCTTGAGGATTATAGGGATTGTTGAAATTCCTATTAAACTGCGCACGTCCCTGTAACTGATTGTTGTTCTGTTGACTAATATAAGCGATCTCTTCATTCTGATTCATAGTCAAACCTGCATCACAATCTTTTTCCAGATGTAATCCCCCACAATACTCACAACCAACCTTCATACCATGAATATCCTTATTTATCTTCTCCAAATTCCTACCAAAGGAATCCAACTTAGCACTTATAGACCCAAAATCGTCATATGTACCATGGGTTTCGATTCTCTTAACTGAAGCTGAATGGAATGACTCATGATCCTGATGCCATTCGTGAGAGTAGGCGGCTTGCTTTTCAATTATCTCTAGCCCCTCTTCTTCGGTCTTATCCATTAACGTACTACCTGCTGCTTGATCAATAGTCTGACGAGTTGGGATGTCACAACCCTTGTAGAAAATCTGGACCTTTTGTAAATTATTCAACCCGTTATGCGGACACGAGCGTAGCATATTAGAATAACGGTCCCAAGCATCAAATATTGTCTTGCTGCTCTTTTGTCTGAATTGAGAAATTTCTACTTGAAGTCTAGCAGCTCGAGACGCAGGGAAAAACTTCGATAAAAACTTATCCATCAAAATCTCCCAAGAGGTAATCATACCCTCTGGTTGCTTATCTAACCATCTCTTTGCTTCTCCCTTAAGAGTCCAAGGAAAAAGCCTTGTCTTGATCGACGTATCGGTAACCTCATGTAACTTAAACAAATTTCAAACATCATTGAAAACACGAAGATGCTCGTTAGCATCCTCACTATCCTTGCCATGAAATTGGCAGTCAGAAGAAATCAAACTCAGGATCGGCCCTGTAATTTGAAAAGGCTGAGTGATGTTCGGTTGAGTAATCGAGTTGCCTTGGCCCCCTCGTGTGGCCTTCAACTTTTCTACCATAGTCTGAGGATGAGGTGGTTGTTCTTGGTCAGCCATATCTTCAGTCTCGAAAAGATCTAATGAAATGTAAGATTCTTCTTCTTCTCTGATTTCAGGTGGTGTATCGGGCACCACAGTCTCAAAACTACTTCCCAAATTAATTATATTAGCACTTGGAGAAAAAGATGAATCCACTGTAGACTGTTGCTCTTGACTTAAAGTTCTGAATAACTCTCTTTCGGGTTCTGCAAATGGTTGAAGAATCGGAGAATTAGAAGAACGCGTATGTGGCATGCACTATGTAGTGACCCGAACTTTTCCATGTTTATATATATTAATTGAGATTGATATTTACATAATTAAATATTTCCAACATGTTAAGCAATCAAACTTGTTAAGACTTGATTAATTGAAATATGTTTCATATAGACAATTGACCACCCAAGTTGACCGGTGATTCACGAACGTTAAAACTTGTAAAAACTATATGATGACATATATATGGATATATATATAGTTAACATGATACTATGATAAGTAAACATATCATTAAGTATATTAACAATGAACTACATATGTAAAAACAAGACTACTAACTTAATGATTTTTAAACGAGACATATATGTAACGATTATCGTTGTAAAGACATTTAATGTATATATATCATATTAAGAGATATTCATACATGATAATATCATGATAATATAATAATTTAAAATCTCATTTGATATTATAAACATTGGGTTAACAACATTTAACAAGATCGTTAACCTAAAGGTTTCAAAACAACACTTACATGTAACGACTAACGATGACTTAACGACTCAGTTAAAATGTATATACATGTAGTGTTTTAATATGTATTTATACACTTTTGAAAGACTTCAATACACTTATCAAAATACTTCTACTTAACAAAAATGCTTACAATTACATCCTCGTTTAGTTTCATCAACAATTCTACTCGTATGCACCCGTATTCGTACTCGTACAATACACAGCTTTTAGATGTATGTATTATTGGTATATACACTCCAATGATTAGCTCTTAGTAGCCCATGTGAGTCACCTAACACATGTGGGAACCATAATTTGGAAACTAGCATGAAATATCTCATAAAATTACAAAAATATGAGTAATCATTCATGACTTATTTACATGAAAACAAAATTACATATCCTTTATATCTAATCCATACACCAACGACCAAAAACACCTACAAACACTTTAATTCTTCAATTTTCTTCATCTAATGATCTCTCTCAAGTTCTATCTTCAAGTTCTAAGTGTTCTTCATAAATTCTACAAGTTCTAGTTACATAAAATCAAGAATACTTTCAAGTTTGCTAGCTCACTTCCAATCTTGTAAGGTGATCATCTAACCTCAAGAAATCTTTGTTTCTTACAGTAGGTTATCATTCTAATACAAGGTAATAATCATATTCAAACTTTGGTTCAATTTCTATAACTATAACAATCTTATTTCAAGTGATGATCTTACTTGAACTTGTTTTCGTGTCATGATTCTGCTTCAAGAACTTCGAGCCATCCAAGGATCTGTTGAAGCTAGATCCATTTTTCTCTTTTCCAGTAGGTTTATCCAAGGAACTTAAGGTAGTAATGATGTTCATAACATCATTCGAAGGTTTAAACTTGTAATCACTAGAACATAGTTTAGTTAATTCTAAACTTGTTCGCAAACAAAAGTTAATCCTTATAAGTTGACTTTTAAAATCAACTAAACACATGTTCTATATCTATATGATATGCTAACTTAATGATTTAAAACCTGGAAACACGAAAAATACCGTAAAACCGGATTTACGCCGTCGTAGTAACACCGCGGGCTGTTTTGGGTTAGTTAATTAAAAACTATGATAAACTTTGATTTAAAAGTTGTTATTCTGAGAAAATGATTTTTATTATGAACATGAAACTATATCTAAAAATTATGGTTAAACTCAAAGTGAAAGTATGTTTTCTAAAATGGTTATCTAGACGTCGTTCTCTCGACTGAAATGACTACCTTTACAAAAACGACTTGTAACTTATTTTTCCGACTATAAACCTATACTTTTTCTATTTAGATTCATAAAATAGAGTTCAATATGAAACCATAGCAATTTGATTCACTAAAAACGGATTTAAAATGAAGAAGTTATGGGTAAAACAAGATTGGATAATTTTTCTCATTTTAGCTACGTGAAAATTGGTAACAAATCTATTCCAACCATAACTTAATCAACTTGTATTGTATATTATGTAATCTTGAGATACCATAGACACGTATACAATGTTTCGACCTATCATGTCGACACATCTATATATATTTCGGAACAACCATAGACACTCTATATGTGAATGTTGGAGTTAGCTATACAGGGTTGAGGTTGATTCCAAAATATATATAGTTTGAGTTGTGATCAATACTGAGATACGTATACACTGGGTCGTGGATTGATTCAAGATAATATTTATCGATTTATTTCTGTACATCTAACTGTGGACAACTAGTTGTAGGTTACTAACGAGGACAGCTGACTTAATAAACTTAAAACATCAAAATATATTAAAAGTGTTGTAAATATATTTTGAACATACTTTGATATATATGTATATATTGTTATAGGTTCGTGAATCAACCAGTGGCCAAGTCTTACTTCCTGACGAAGTAAAACTCTGTGAAAGTGAGTTATATTCCCACTTTTAAAATCTAATATTTTTGGGATGAGAATACATGCAGGTTTTATAAATGATTTACAAAATAGACACAAGTACGTGAAACTACATTCTATGGTTGAATTATCGAAATCGAATATGCCCCTTTTTATTAAGTCTGGTAATCTAAGAATTAGGGAACAGACACCCTAATTGACGCGAATCCTAAAGATAGATCTATTGGGCCTAACAAACCCCATCCAAAGTACCGGATGCTTTAGTACTTCGAAATTTATATCATATCCGAAGGGTGTCCCGGAATGATGGGGATATTCTTATATATGCATCTTGTTAATGTCGGTTACCAGGTGTTCACCATATGAATGATTTTTATCTCTATGTATGGGATGTGTATTGAAATATGAAATCTTGTGGTCTATTATTATGATTTGATATATATAGGTTAAACCTATAACTCACCAACATTTTTGTTGACGTTTTAAGCATGTTTATTCTCAGGTGATTATTAAGAGCTTCCGCTGTCGCATACTTAAATAAGGACGAGATTTGGAGTCCATGCTTGTATGATATTGTGTAAAAACTGCATTTAAGAAACTTATTTTGTTGTAACATATTTGTATTGTAAACCATTATGTAGTGGTCGTGTGTAAACAGGATATTTTAGATTATCATTATTTGATAATCTACGTAAAACTTTTTAAACCTTTATTGATGAAATAAAGGTTAAGGTTTGTTTTAAAATGAATGCAGTCTTTGAAAAACGTCTCATATAGAGGTCAAAACCTCGCAACGAAATCAATTAATATGGAACGTTTTTAATCAATAAGAACGGGACAATTCACACTACCTGTTATCTGCGAAATCACAACTAACAACTGATTAAACGCACCGATTCAACTGAGAATAACGAAAAGAAATAATAAACTATAACTAACTAAACTAAAAACAATTAATTAACAATCTTAATTTTCGACACAACTGTCCCCGGCAGCGGCGCCAAAAACTTGATGTGTGATATCGTGTATATTATTTATCAATGGAAAATCCCAGTTATTAAAAGATTACACACTAACGGGCAGTGTACCCGATCGTATAGCAATATAGATATTGGTAAAATCCAAGATCGTTCCAAGGACAGTATTAAGTGAGAATTAAGTTTGCAACTAATAAAAGTAAACTAAGTTAGACTATGAAAATCGAAAGTACGAGAATATTTGTTTTGTGGCTATTTAATGATTAACCAAATCAAAGATAGATCAAAAGTAAAAGACAATATTTTTGGGTTTTTAAGTTTAAATAAATCAAATTGCAGACTCAACGAAAAATAAAGATATTTGAATTCAATAGATAAAAAATGTTCGCCTAGATCTCCTATTCGTAGTGTCAGATGATTTGTTATTAAGAACTAGTTCTATTTATCAATGCACGCAATTACAGAGTCGTTTTACCCAGAGTTCTCTTTCAGCAAACACGTCAAACTAGGATTTATTGGCTTAGGGTTCCTTTTCACCAAAGACCTCTTTCGTTTGTGACTTAGTAATTAGCTAATTATAAGATTAAGATTCAATTGGTTACGCGTTCGCTCCACACAATTCACCTCTATTTTGTTCAATCAATGTTACCCGGTTTACCCCCTTGGTCCAGTAAGCACCCAATCGGTTAAGACAAATCAATTGGAAATTAGATCACTAAATTGAAACAGGGTTCCCTTTGTTCAAACAAGATTCACTAATCAACCTAGTAACAATAATCAACACCCACAAGAATGGTTCTTAATCAAAACTCATAATTATCATGCATTAATCAATAAAACATTAAAGTATATCATCCAAACACATGCAAATATTCAATCTAGACAAACATTAAAAGCTTAGCCAACAATCATGGCTAAAACCAAAATCACAAATAAATAAAGGAAAGAATTCATTGTTTATGACAAAGAAATCAACCTAATTAAATAAGCAATCGTGGATGATAAACGGATTGAAGGTTGAATCTGGAATGATTGAAGTGATTGAATGATCTTGGAGTTCTCCAAAAATCACCAAAAATCGCCCAAAAACTGCTACAATTCGTCTGGATGGAATAATCATCAATTAGGGTATTTTTCGGGCCTTAAATACCTGCCATAATAATCTGGACCGACAGACCGCCACGCCGCGGCTTAAATTGTCGTGCCGCAACAAAGCACGCAGAGTGGAACCCTTTTTAACCCCTCTTCTATTCGTGAAAATAACTAAACGCCGCGCTGCGGCCTATTTGTCGCGCCGCGACCATAAACTGAATCTGATTCTCGCGTTTATTTTTCTCTTTTTACTTGCTTTAACTATCTCAACACCTCATTAACCAATAAGTACTTAACGTTTTAATCCTCGGTGCACCAATAATAACAACCGATCAACAAAACGCCTCAAAAACTTCAAAAACCGCATCTCTTCTACAAATAGCTCTTCAAACTCGAACATTCTCAATATTATCAAAATAAACACCAAATCGTATCCGAACGGACTAAATTATGATCGATATCGCTAAGGAAAACGTGTATAAAATATGCGATATCAAACCACCCCACACTAGAGTTTTGCTTGTCCTCAAGCAATTAAACTCGATAATAATCTTCTACCATATAATAACGTCTTCAAACATGTATGTAGAACCAAATGAACAAGAAACCAAACAAACAACTAGCGTGGACACGATTTGGCATAAATAACAACCATGGTTCCCACTTGCATTCCCCCAAAGTAACTTCCCAAACCGCAATCAATATGTAATGAATATAGTAACCAAAAATAATCTCGAGTAACGTACCATAATGATGAAGTAGAGAATCTCGAACCATAATATAAGTGTTCAATAAAAATGGGAATCAAGTGGGAACCGAGCACCAAAGATATAGCAATCGAACATGTGTGCCAAAAGAACACACGGGCTACCCCGCAATTGGTCAAGACAAGCCTCCCACAGTACCTAACATCGCGAGATGTCGGTAAGAAAATAATGTGCTTAGGAGGATACACATTACGTCCAGATATCATCGATAATCATGAGGTGATCATCTAATCCGTTAAGTCAATCATAGAGATTGAAGTTCATCAGGCTTAAAAACTGATATCTTTCCTTTCCGGAGGTTATCCACTGGGAATCTGATCAATCACTGACATTTTGTGTATCATGGTGCGCTTCCCATTTGGCTAGCAAATCTCCCTCATTGAGATAAGTTTTGACTACCAGTTTCCCTGTATGACGTTGAGGCCTGGTAGATTTCCAGTCGATTTTAGCAATGACTTTTCAAGATTTTTCATCACCCTACAACTGGTCTGGACTACAACTTCTGAAACAAATAAGCAAGTGTGTCGTTCGGGAGACTTGACTCCCTTAAGGATGGAAAAGATACATCCTGTGTGGTTAAATAAGGTGGCCGGGTGCAACATTGTCCTTGTTAGGAGAAACAATGAGGATCGCCCTATTAATATTTTTCGATCTAGTGCATGGTCCGGTTTCGACCACACGCCACTATCACCGTTCATACGGTTGACACCCGTTTTTGTACAAGTGACCTACGTATGAACTTTTATGTTCATGTAGGATTTCACATTCAAAATAATGAACATGTTTTGAAAATTCAAGACTTTCTCCTCTAACAGTACCTCATCGTGAAATGATGGGTAATGAAATGGCACGCTTAAGAGGTATACGTACCAAGTAGAAAGGTCGGAAGACTTTACTTCCTTAATGAGTGGATCTGAGTCACTCGGAAGTACCAATCTGTTTCAATTGACACCGGTTTGCCTACTTCCCACATGACAAGCTTTTCTGCTTGTTTTAAGAAAGGTAAGAAGTAGATACTACCCTTCCAATAAATCCCAAAAACCTTTGGGTGCCATAGCTTTTGGCTATGGGTTGTGTTGTCTAAGAAAACACAAGCACGTAGCTATTGCTCCTAAAAAGGACAGCACTGGTGAAGCTCGAGGCTCCTCTTCCCACAGTATCACACCATTAGATGATGTAATAATAAAATGATATAGTTTCGAAAGTCTGCTATACCAAGTAACCAAAAGTTTTTGATCTGGCACGTGATTCGGTCACAATCACGCTATGCAATCACCGCTCTCTCACGGTTTACACCCGTTTTGGTACAGGTGTCCTACTATTGAGTTCCCCAAACTCGTAGGATTTCATGTCCAATGGTAATGAACATGTGGAACACTTTTGGCTTCTTTCAAATAATGAAATATAATATAAAATACCAAGCCATATCATAAACAAGGGTTTTGGTCGAATTTTTAATTGTTTTTCCATTTTTTCTTTTCTTTTTAAACTAACTTTTCTCATTTTTTTTTTATTTTTCCCCTAAATTTTCAAAAAAAAAAAAAAATTTACGACCAAAACCCCGTGAAACGTCAAGTCTTTTAATATCAAAACTAGTATGATGATGATTTCATTAACAACCAACCCGAGAGATTTTACATCCCCACCCCACACTTGAGATCAAGTAATGTCCCCATTACTTGAGATCAAAAATAGATTAAAATCGAAAGGGTAAGAAAAATAAAAACTTATCGAGTTAACCACTGATCGTGGAATGACAGTGACAGATGGCGCTGAACTGACTGCCAGCATAAGAACATCGTCCATTCCCGATCCTCACACCAATATCATCACTCAAGTAGTTTTGCTGAACTTAATGCCAGACTTGAAAAATCGTTTCACCAACATACCTAAGAAAAGAAAAACACAAGAACAACATAAACGGGACAAGGTGGCACCACCCGATGCCGAAACGCCTTGTCCCCAAATTAAGTCTCAAAGTACATCAGCAAAATATAAATTATCCCAGTACAAACCAACGAAACGGAAATAGTTTAAAACAAATTACAAATTACAACATAATCACGGGCTCGCAGACCCTCCTCACTGAAACCCATCATACGGCCAATGGCCGTATGGTTACTGCTGCTGAAACCTCTGACGCGCATCGTCCAACCTTTCCTGCTCACTATAAATCGGGGCCTGAACTCGTGGTCGAATAGGGCTACAATAATATACGGGTGTCTGAGCAGTAGTACCATAATAATTTTTCGGGTTATAGTAGTAAAGACGATCATTGTGCCTTTGCCAATCGTTCCCATACGCAATCCATTGCTGGTCATGTACGGACTCGGCCAACATTCCTTCCTGTCGCAATGTACTCGCCTCTACCCGTTGCTGACTTCCCCACATGCGGTCATTATGATCCCGTTGATCACCCCGAAAATTATTAAAGTTATCTGAAACACCGATTTGAACGTTGTCAACCCTCGAAACCAAGTTATCCCAAGTTTCTTGAGAAATACCCCACGGCTGACCCCCCTCTGGCACATTCGGAGCAACCGGCTCTGCCTCATCACCGCCTTAAACATTACCACCGGCCACGGGCTCTTATGGCTCAACATATGCGACCAATCCGACTCGATTTGCATCCCAACTTACAAAACGCACATTAATATAAAACCTTAAATTGAAAGGTTTCATTACTTGCAATGGGTCGGTCAATTTGGTACACCTGCTAAAATTGATGTTGAAAAACCTCGCAATTTTTGTAACAAAATGACCACCCAGAAGTGGCCTCGATGAGCGTGTCTCCCTCTACTGATTAGATAAATACGTAGGAATTAACATACACAAATCAATATGTGCATTAGCCCGAAATCGATGCATTATCCATAACTCGGTAGAATCAACTTTATCGTTCCCATTTCTTCGTCCACAAAAAGTACACGACAACTGTTTATGGAGTAACCGTAGCTCTCTGCTTCGAATATCGAACCCTTTCAACTCATTAGACACAAATGGAGTCAAACCCGAAATTTCATACCAAAAGTCTCGCTCGTTATAATCATCCCGATTCCCGAAAAACTCAGTTTCTTTTTTCAAATATCGTGTTAAAGACTTCTCATCCAATTCTTCGTACAAATTAAGTGCTCGAGCCAAATCAATTCGACTCATGGCTCGACTTTCTCATCCTAAATGAAATGTCAAAAAGGCTTGATCCGTCCCATCCCTTCAAGAACGGAAACTTAAAGAGGAGAAAAACTCAACAACTAATTCACGGTAAAGATCGTCTCTCAAAGAAAAAGCACGTTCCCAAGTGCCAAGATCGACCCCCTGTCTCGACATCGCCAACATATAAGTAATATCCTCCTTTATCTCACTAGATGCACTATTCAACTCATCCCAACTAAAATACCAGGTCGCTTGAATATTCCGAGCTGAAATGTATTCAAAATGTTCCGAGAATTGCTCCTCAACTTTTTGTTACCAAATCTCCGGATTAGTTCTTCGCTCTTCATCCCTTCGGGATTGAGCCGTGGAGGATGATGGAGCATCAAGTCTGCTTCTCTACACACATGAAACAAAAACCAAACCAAACACAAGACATTGAAAAGTTAGCGTTAAGCAAATCAACATGTTCCACATACTTGCATCAACTACCATTAATACTCGTTTCAATTAGGCATTTAGACAAAAACAAGTATTCAAAACATATGTTTGTATTCCATGGTACCAAATTCAAACCAATTCTCAAAACACTATATCATGTAAGTGCCCCATTAAAAAACCCCCTTTTAACTCAATTTCACAAACTCATCTAGTTAATTAACCGAATCCAAGAAGATTAAACTATTCTAACAACCAAATAAACATCTCACAAATCACAAAAATCATCATGCTTTACCAATTTTTAAAATCACATATGACCCGCCCGAATCACCTCACACTATCTTAAAACATGTATCTATTAGCAAACATCTCCCTCACAAACAAAATCTCCAAACATTCAACATTAAATTCGGATTTATCGCTACCCTAATCTCAAGAATCAATATTATGCATAAACTACACAAGAATTCACGAAGAAAACACAATAATATCATATTCATCAACAATTCATCACATATTAAGGCATAAAAGTGTCAATTAAACAAACCCCTTAAAATTTCAAACATGAACCCTAGAATTAATAAATTTAGTTAAGAAACATGGGAGAAAAAGCAAGAGAATAGCAAAATTGGACCTTAACCGGCATGATTGAACAAGGAATTGAAGAAATTAGGTAAGAATTAGTGTTAATTGAAATTAGGGTTTGAGAGCTCTAATTTTGTTTGAGAGGTAAGTGTGAGAATGGTGGGTGAAAACAGATCCAAAAACCCCTAAAAAGAGTAGATTCCCGTCGGGTTACGTAGTGGGTTGAGTTGACCCATTTGATTTAAATCATTGACCGTCGGTTTAGAATCTGTGCGATAGGAATGTCACACCGCGACATAAGTTGTCGCGCCACGGCCATATGCTGTACCTGATGCTAACTTTTAAAAATTACGTGAATCTCATAACCTTTGAAAACTCGCGCCGCGACCTCACACTTCGCGATGCGGAGATGAACGTGTTTAAAACCCATTTTTAAATGGCTTTCTGTTACCAAAACCCTTGAAATGTCGCGCCGCGGCCTATTTTTCGCGCCGCGGCAATACGCGTAATCTGATACTTCGAACTCTTTAATTATGAAGCATCCTCAAATCACCATTAAACACCAAAATAACCAACAAAAATAACAAGTAATCTATCATAATTAATCTTTTAGCATTTAATACGCAGCAAACCCGTGATCACACCTATTAATACAAACTATACAACAATGTGAACCATATTTAACGAGTAGCTCACAAAACTCGCCCCCAACTTCAAGTGGCGTTGGGATCGGGTTCAACGTGAACCCCGTCATCAATCTCCATCGGACCATCAAAATATTTCTTTACGCGATGTCCGTTAACCTTAAAAGCAGTACCGCTTGCATTTTTCAACTCAATCGTACCGTATGGGTACACCTTAACAACCTCAAAAGGTCCCGTCCACCGGGACTTAAGTTTTCCCGGTAAAAGCTTTAATCTAGAGTTAAACAAAAGCACTCGATCGCCTTCATTAAACTCTTTTGGACCCTTTAACTTCCTATCATGCCATTGCTTGGTTTTCTCCTTATAAATCAACGAATTTTCATACGCATCAAGGCGTAATTCACCAAGCTCATTCAATTGCCCCGCCCTTATGCTCAATCTCCAATGGGAGATGGCACGCTTTTCCATAAACCAACCGATAAGGAGTGGTACCAATTGGCGTTTTGAAGGCGGTTCTAAATGCCCACAAAGCTTCATCGAGCTTATTCGCCCACTCCTTCGGATTTGACCCCACAGTTTTCTCAAGAATACCTTTAAGAGCTCGATTGGTATTCTCAACTTGTCCGCTCGTTTGGGGATGGTATGATGTAGAAACTTTATGGAGAACTCCATATCGCTAAATACCTTCTCCATTTGGGCGTTACAAAAATGAGTACCCCTATCTCTAATTAAAGCTTTAGGAGTTCCAAATCGAGAGAATAAACACTTAAGGAAAGAAATCACAACTCGTGCATCGTTTATGGGTAAAGCTTGCGCTTCAGCCCATTTAGACACGTAGTCAATGGCAACGAGTATGTAACTATAATTCTGAGATTTCGGAAATAGCCCCATAAAGTCAATTCCCCAAATGTCAAATATTTCACAAACTTGGATGCTTTGTTGAGGCATCTCATCCCGTTTGGTAACTTTACCGGCCCTTTGACAAGAGTCGCACGACTTGCAAATCAGGTGGGCATCTTTGAAGATTGACGGCCAATAGAAGCCGGCATTATAAACCTTTCGCCCCGTAATTTGGGGTTCAAAATGCCCACCGGTAGGCCCACTATGGCACTCGGTTAAAATACGCTTACACTCATCACCGGAAACACACCGGCGGATAACCCCATCGGGACAACAACGAAAAAGATAGGGATCCTCCCAGAAATAGTACTTAAGGTCACTGAAGAATTTCTTCCTCTTTTGATGTGACCATCCTTATTCCAAGAATCTCCCAACGAGATAATTAGCAATGTCCACGTACCACGGCTCATCAACGTTGTCCATCTTCATGAGATATTCATCGGGAAAATCATCATGGATAATAGACTCATGAAGGACTTCAAGATTCAGATTCTCGAGTCTAGACAAGTGGTCGGCCGCTAGATTTTCAGCACCTTTCTTATCCCGGATCTCGATATCGAATTCTTGCAAAAGCAAGATCCATCTAAGCAGTCGAGGTTTGGCATCCGGTTTAGCGAAAAGGTACTTTAAAGCAGAATGGTCCGTAAAAACAATAGTCTTAGACAAGACTAAGTAGGACCGGAACTTATCAAACAAAAAGACCACCGCAAGGAGCTCTTTTTCAGTGGTAGTATAATTCAATTGTGCTCCCTGCAAGGTCTTGCTTGCATAGTAGATGGGTCGGAAATGTTTCTCGACCCTTTGACCCAAAACAGAGCCAACAGCAAAATCAGAAGCATCGCACATAAGCTCGAATGGAAGGGACCAATTTGGAGCAATTATGATTGGCGCATTGATCAGTTTCTCCTTGAGAAGATTGAATGCCTTTAGGAACTCTTCGGAGAAATTCCAAGGCGTGTCCTTTGCGAGGAGTTTGTTCATCGGGTTAGCAATTTTAGAAAAATCCTTAATAAACCGCCGGTAAAAACCGGCGTGCCCGAGAAAACTCCAAACACCCTTAACATCGGTGAGAGGTGGAAGGTTCTTAATAGCCGTTACCTTCGTGGGATCCACCTCGATACCATCCCTAGAAATCTTGTGCCCGAGAACTATGCCCCCTTGAACCATGAAATGGCACTTTTCCCAATTGAGCACAAGATTAGACTTCTCACATCTTACCAACATCCGTTCTAAATTAAGAAAGCATGAATCAAAAGTGTCACCGAAGATCGAAAAGTCATTCATGAACACCTCCATGCAATCCTCTATCATATCGTGGAATATGGCCATCATGCACCTTTGAAAAGTGGCCGGAGCATTGCAAAGGCCAAAGGGCATGCGTCGGTATGAAAATGTGCCATACGGGCACGTGAAAGTGGTCTTCTCTTGGTCCTCGGGCGAGATAGGAATTTAAAAATAGCCCGAAAAACCATCGAGAAAGCAATAAAAACTGTTTCCCGCTAACCTCTCTAGCATTTGATCCATGAAAGGTAACGGAAAGTGGTCTTTGCGTGTGGCGTCGTTCAACTTTCGATAGTCAATACAAACACGCTACCTCGTGACAGTCCGAGTGGAAATTAACTCATTTTTATCATTGGTGGTAACAGTCATACCACCTTTCTTAGGTACACAGTGTACCGGGCTAATCCACGGACTGTCAGAAATCGGATAAATCAGACCTGCATCAAGGAGCTTTATGATCTCTTTCTTCACGACATCTTGCATGTGCGGGTTCAACCTCCTTTGATGTTGCACCACAGGTTTGGAGTTATCCTCCATTAAGATTTTTTGGGTGTAATAGGAGGGACTAATACCCTTAATGTCGTGAATTTTCCATGCAATGGCCGGTTTATGGGCCTGCAGCATGGTTACAAGCTCAGTTTTCTGACCTGTAGTAAGAGAAGAAGAAATAATTACCGGGAGCTTAGATTCCTCCTGCAAATAAGCGTATTCCAAATGATCAGGAAGTGGCTTCAATTCTAACTCGGGAGGTTCTTCAATTGAAGACTTGCTCCGGTAATCTGCATCATGTTCTAGTTCTTTGAACTCCTCCTCAGTCGGCTCATAGCCGTTTTCCATCAAGGTGGTCAAAATATCCACCTCCTCAACCTGCAACTCTTCATCAATTTCAACCAATGAACATTCTCCCGAACCCTGTAACTCTGGGAATTCCTGCAACAACTCAGACTGGACATTCATAGTGTTAAGAAAATAACATGTATCATCAGTGTAGGCAGGGTATTTTAAAGCATGGTCGATTGAGAAAGTTGCATGCAAATCATCTATCCTAAGGGTCAATTGTTGGCCATACACATCAATGATACACCTAGCAGTATTTAAAAATGGCCGACCCAGGATAAGTGGAATCCTCTCATCCACTTCCATATCCAACACCACAAAATCGGCCGGGAAAACCAACGACCCGGTCTAAACGAGCATATTCTCGATAATTCTACGAGGGAATTTAATAGAGCGGTCAGCTAGCTGAATAGCCATACACGTGGGTTTCAACTCCCCAGGGTCTAGCTTCAAATAAATAGAATAGGGCATTAAATTTATGCTAGCCCCCAAATCTGCCAACGCCCTCATACAATCCAAATTACCTAGTAAACAAGGAATGGTAAAACTCCCAGGATCCTCAAGCTTCTCAGGAAGCTTGTTTGCAACTACCGCTGAGCATGCGGCATTCAACCTAACTAAAGAAACGTTCTCCAGCTTCTTCCTGTTAGTTAGCAAGTCCTTAAGAAACCTTGCATACTTGGGCATACCTGCAATCACATAAATAAAAGGCAAATTAATGTTAAATTTTTTAATCAAGTCCATGAACTTGGACTTTTCTGCCTCCAGCTTCTCCAGTCTCTGCTTCCTCGAGAATGGGAGCGGTGGTTAATACTCTTTAACTACCGGTTTAGCAGCAACAGTTTCCGGTACCCTCACAACTTTCTCAATCACCTGTTCCGGCTCCTTATCCCCCTCCGGTTCACTAACAACAACCGGCTCACTATCCTTAACCAACGACACTCGTAAATCATACTCATCGGCCTTCCGCGGTGAATCATATGCTAAACCACTTCGGGTGGTGATAGCATTAACGTTCCCATTCTTCGGGTTAGTATCTATCTTACTCGGTAACTCCCCCGGTTTCCTCACATTATTCTGATTAGCAAGTTGACCAATTTATTTCTCCAAATTCTGAATAGCAGCTTGTTGATTTCGAAACATTTGATCATTCTTCTCATTGTTCTGATTAACAGTAGTAACAAGCTGAGTTTGAGAAATCACAAGCTTTTCTATCATAGCTTCAAGGTTAGAATTTTTCTCTTCAGCTTGGGGTTTCTGAAAATACCCGGGAGCTTGTTGTTGATATCCTCCACTAGAACCTGGCTGGAACCTCGAACCTTGATTACCTTGAGGATTATAGGGATTGTTGAAATTCCAATTAAACTGTGCACGTCCCTGAAACTGATTGTTGTTCTGTTGACTAATATAAGCGATCTCTTCCTTCTGATTCATAGTCAAACCTGCATCACAATCTTTTGCCAGATGTAATCCCCCACAATACTCACAACCAACCTTCATACCATGAATATCCTTATTTATCTTCTCCAAATTCATACCAAAGGAATCCAACTTAGCACTTATAGACCCAAAATCGTCATATGCACCATGGGTTTCGGTTCTCTTAACTGAAGCTGAATGGAATGACTCATGATCCTGATGCCATTCGTGAGAGTAGGCAGCTTGCTTTTCAATTATCTCTAGCGCCTCTTCTTCGGTCTTATCCATTAACGTACCACCTGCTGCTTGATCAATAGTCTGACGAGTTGGGATGTCACAACCCTTGTAGAAAATCTGGACCTTTTGTAAATCATTCAACCCGTGTTGCGGACACGAGCGTAGCATATTAGAATAACAGTCCCAAGCATCAAATAGTATCTCGCTGGTCTTTTGTCTGAATTGAGAAATTTCTGCTTGAAGTCTAGCAGCTCGAGACGCAGGGAAAAACTTCGATAAAAACTTATCCATCAAAATCTCCCAAGAGGTAATCGTACCCTCTGGTTGCTTATCTAACCATCTCTTTGCTTCTCCCTTAAGAGTCCAAGGAAAAAGCCTTGTCTTGATCGACGTATCGGCAACCTCATTCAACTTAAACAAATTGCAAACATCATTGAAAACACGAAGATGCTCGTTAGCATCCTCACTATCCTTGCCATGAAATTGATGTGACAACCCGGAAATTTCCAACCAAATTTAAACTTTAATCTTTATATGTTTCCGACACGATAAGCAATATTTGTTAAGTTAAATTTCAAGAATTTTAAACTATGTTCATACATTCATTCAACCTCTATCAAGTTCCAACGATTCACGAACCATTAAACGAATATGATTATATATGTATATGTGTATATATATTATAACTTGAAATGTAAACAAAATATTAGATTAAATACTTTACATGATTGTATCTGTTTCAAAATGTTTATCAATGGAATTAGAAGATAAGATCAAATGATTGAATTATCAGATATATTGAATTATGATTACAAGTCTCTGTTGAAAGGCCCACGTTGATTTGAGAAATCTTTCCATTTTAACAATATTCGAGAAATGGTAAAGTGATTTATAAATAAGAACAAATTGTCAATCATTGAGAACTACACAAAGGATAGTGGAAGATTGAATCTCATAAAGACTCGATTGATCTATTTAGTTTCAAACGTACAAAAACGTTTTCAGTTTAAAAAGAACTTTATTATTAAAACGTATATAACTTTTATAGATATCTAGAACCACT
Source organism: Rutidosis leptorrhynchoides (assembly GCF_046630445.1). Classification (NCBI taxonomy): domain Eukaryota; kingdom Viridiplantae; phylum Streptophyta; class Magnoliopsida; order Asterales; family Asteraceae; genus Rutidosis; species Rutidosis leptorrhynchoides. Next base: position 341,438,899 of record NC_092341.1, read on the forward strand.
TTTGACAACTCATTACTTAACTAGTATGATAAAGATAACGATATTTATATTTTATTTTATTAAATATATATAACGATTTAAATTAATATTATATATATTTATACGCGTATTATACGTACATAGTTTTATACTTTTACTATACTTAAACTTTACCTTTACTTTATTTTTACTTTACTTTAACTTTAATAATTCACTTTAATAATTCATACTTTAATAATTCACTTTAATAATTCATACTTTAATAATTCACTTTAATAATTCATACTTTAATAATTCACTTTAATAATTCAAAAATCTATTATAAATAGAATTAAATAGGTTTCATTATTTCATAGAAACTTGAAAATATTTTTCTCTAAACTCTCTCAATCGATTTACATATATATATTTACTCCGTATTATTTCAAGATATTATTAGAATACATAAAATATTACGACGGAGTGCTGTCCGAGTGATTTCGAAATTGTTTTTCGAGTAGGATAGGATTAAGGAAATTATGGGTTATAGCTATGGAGGTGATTGAGTATGGTTCATGAGTATGCTCGTGAGGTCAATATAGTGTTTATCATTTTCGTTGCATCTACGTACCTTTCCTGCAATATTGAATCTCAATATTGATACGTGAGTACTCATAATTTAACTTTTACATACTAATAGTGTATCCCTGACTAGTGCTCGAGTATTTAGGATTATGCATGCTTGTACTTTTGATATTTCCCTTAGACAGGTTAGGTTGAATCTTGAATTAGTTACACTTGCAGTTGAGATAAGGTATAAGATATGCATGTCCTTGGAAAGCTAGCGAAAAATTAAGAACTTTCCTTTAGATATCGAATGGTTTCGATGAACGGATTAGAAGTTATAATCAATTGAATTTTTGATATTTTTATTAAAAATAATTATTATTATCGTCGTTCTAGTTTTATCTTATTATTATCATTATTATTATCTTTATCAATAAAAGGAATTTATCATTAAAAATTGTTATTTTTTTTATTATTACTATCGTTATTATTGTTAAAGTTATAATTAGTATTATTATTATTATCCAATTATTATTATTATTATTAGTATTATTATTATTATTATCATTATTAATATATATATCATTATTTAAAAATGGTTATTGTTATTGTTATTATTATTATTACTACTAAATTATCATTAAGATAATTATTAGTATTATCGTTAATAATGTTATAGTAACTCTCATTATTAATATTAGTGTAATTAAAACAAATATTTGTAACACCTAATTATTTTGATTACTATTATTATCATTATTATGAACACGATATAAAAGATGATTAAAAGCTATTAAACGAAACGATTAAGAATAAATGAGTAAGAGTATCATAATGAAATTAAAATATTATAAGATATTGATTTAGATAAAATTATCGTTCTTATTACTTTTTTATCATTACTATTATTATTAAAAGTATCGTTAGTATTAAAACTATCATTTTAATAAAAATTATCATTTTAATAGAAATGTCATTGTTACTATAAAATATCATTATTGTTATTATTTTAAATAGAATTATTATTTTTAAAGATAATATTAAAAATTATTGTAAATATTAAAGTTATCATAATTAGAATTATCGTTTTATCATAATGTCATCTTAGTAATTATAAATATTGATATTTTTATAATAATAATTATTATTACAAAATAATACAACTTTTACTTACTATCATTATAGATATTATTTTATAAAATAAATATGTGATACAAACATATTTTACTACGTGTAATAACTTACTTTAATAATATCTATCATATTATCTTTATGATATTAAATGAACCCTATAAATTTTATTACTTAATATATATAAAAGTATATTTTATTATATAAATTTAATATAAAATTTTATTTATTAATAAATAAATTATATTATTTACTCTAATAAATCTTTTAAAAATATTTAAAAATATAAAACGACGATATTTAAACTATATATTAATCATGTATAGATTTTTGAAAATTATTTTGAGTCAAATTTACTTTTGTTGACTTTTGCATATTAGTCTCGAGCATTAGGATTGTGGTACACTATGACTTGACCTAATTTGTTAGACAAATATTGACCAACACATAAATATATATAATTAATTTAGGTTCGTGAATCCGAGGCCAACCTTGCACTTGTTCAATGACGTTATATGTATTTTTACTACGAAATACAGTATGGTGAGTTTTATTTGCCTTTTTACCCTTTATATTTTTGGGACTGAGAATACATGCGCTTTTATAAATGTTTGACGAAATAGACACAAGTAATTGAAACTACATTCTATGGTTGAATTATCGAAATCGAATATGCCCCTTTTTATTAAAGTCTGGTAATCTAAGAATTAGGGAACAGACACCCTAATTGACGCGAATCCTAAAGATAGATCTATTGGGCCTAACAAACCCCATCCAAAGTACCGGATGCTTTAGTACTTCGAAATTTATATCATGTCCGAAGGAGGATCCCGGAATGATAGGGGATATTCTTATATGTATCTAGTTAATGTCGGTTACCAGGTGTTCACCATATGAATGATTATTTTTGTCTCTATGCATGGGACGTATATTTATGAGAATTGAAAATGAAATTCTTGTGGTCTATTAAAATGATGGAAATAAATGATTATGATAAACTAATGAACTCACCAACCTTTTGGTTGACACTTTAAAGCATGTTTATTCTCAGGTGCTAAAGAAATCTTTCGCTGTGCATTTGCTCATTTTAAAGATATTACTTGGAGTCTTTCATAGCATATTTCAAAGAACGTTGCATTCGAGTCATTGAGTTCATCAAAGATTATTATTAAATCAATTTATAGTTGGATAGTGGATATTATGAAATGGTATGCATGCCTGTCAATTTTCGATGTAAAGAAAGTTTGTCTTTTAAAAACGAATGCAATGTTTGTAAAATGTATCATATAGAGGTCAAATACCTCGCAATGTAATCAACTATTGTGAATCGTTTATAATGTATATGAACGAGTCCTTTCAGTTGGTATCAGAGCGGTGTTCTTAGCGAACCAGGTCTGCATTAGTGTGTCTAACTGATAAGTCGTTAGGATGCATTAGTGAGTCTGGACTTCGACCGTGTCTGCATGTCAAAAGTTTTGCTTACCATTTCTAATCGGAAATCATCTGCTTATCATCCATAGGAAATTACTTACTGATCATTATTAGTCTAGACACGTCTTACTACATTAAGTGCATGAGTAGCGTATAGACAAAATTCATATCTTAGCGTATCTGCTAAATCATATCTTATCGTATCTGTTACTTTAAACTTTGCCTGACATATCCCGCAAATTCCTCCGTAATCTATGAAATCTTTTGATCTCTATACATAGATATCCTATGTAAATAGAATACCACCCGATAGCCGAAAAATCATTTTATATCGAAAAATCCTTTATTCAATCGTACGAAATGGAATTTGTCATCAGTTCAAGTCACTCGGATTCCGAAATAGAATCTCACTCAAGCTCCGAAAGCAGTGTGACCGGAATGGATCAACCAATCAGTCATCACCTATTCTGGATGAATTGGGGATGGGTTCGTAGCCTCCTCAATCATTGGAGACAAGAAGAAGGCGATCCTTTCCATCCACCACATTGCCCTCTTGGCGAAGAACCTGAAGCACTTACCGGCGAACCTGTCCGAAACACCATTTTCTCGCTCATTTCCAGAGTATCTCATCATGATTATATATTACATCAAATTTTAGATTTTATTTATCCGCTCGTCCGAACCGACAATCACCCCGGTGAAATAGAAGAAGTCAACGAGCTTCGCGCTCAGGTAGTGGCTTTGGAGAATATGGTGCAGAGATTACAAACACCAGCAGCAGCATCAACAGCATAACCAGTACCACCATCATCAATGCCAACAGTACCATTACCACCTTCAACCACAACCGCGTCGTAAACCTCAACTTCACAATCTGTCCCACGAGCATCAACGTCATACGCACCATAGATACCAAGGAGTACCAACAACAATAACTGACGAAGTATTAATTCATAACTTCATTGTAGAAACATTTCCGCGGCGATTATGTAATCTCTAAAGTCTTAGAGATTATCTAATCTAGCCCTAACCATAAATCAGTTAAGCGAACCAAAATGATAGAAGGAAGAGTAGAAACCCTGAAAAAAATGGTGTGTGATTAACAAGCTAAACTTGCTTTACCAACAACATCAACAGTACCGTCAGCGTTACCAGCATCGTCAGTACATTCAACATCCGAATCAACAACACCGATAACATCACAAACTCCGTCAGTTCAAGAATCACTGTGGACATCATTACGAATCAATAACGTGTATATTGTATCAACGAGTTATGAAGAATTAACTCATTCCCTCTGAAGAAATTATATGTATATTATATATATATATATATATTTGAAATAAATCTTTCCGTGCTAAGCTATTGTGTGTGAATCTTAACTACTCGGTTAATTCATATTACAAATATGCAATAATGTACGTCCTTCGGCCGCAACTTAACCAGCGTTAACTACAATCTCTGTCGCAATTCAACAAATTCCAATTCATAATAAATCAAGTATATATTTGATTTTACACTTTCATCATCGATGTACCCGAAACTTTTCAGATAACATCATTCGTACTTTACGAAATTCACAAGAATTCCACGAACCGAATATCATACATCAACAAATAACGAAGTATTGATTCATAATTTCAATGTCATTAAAGAAATACTGCGTAAAAGTTATGTACTTTTTAAAGCCTTTAGGGATTATTCAATTCTAGTTTCAACCGTAAATCAAATGAGTTTAATTTAACATTAACTCATTAAATCTATGTTACATCTGAAGAAAATATACATATATATATTTTCATAAAGACTGTAATAAAATTCTTTTGTACAAAATATTAATTGTGAAATTTTTTTTAACGGGTAGGTAATACCCGAGAGATATATAAATTCACAATTAATATGTTACATTCTTCGAATCTGATTCAGCAAATCATCCATTATACTCCCTACTTTCACAACAATATACATTCTTTTATAGAAATCAAAACAACCACACTCATTCAAAATTTAATTACATATTCTGATTTTGAAATCTCAAAATTCAACTTGAGATATGACCAAAATAATCACTCTTAGATCCTTACATCTTTCACAAGCTATATTTTGACTTCAAAACTGTGTTAGAACATCAAATGTATGTTAACGATTACAATCTGTGTTCAAACCCTTCAAAAATTTCTGAAGACACTTCGAATGATGAGCAATCGAGATGATGATCCAACCACATGCTACCCACAGTTATGTACCCGAAAAACTCTTGAAACCAAAGTAAAAGTTTAAACAACGTATCCGCGTCAGATTCTTTGGCATTTATTAGCAAAAATAACTTTGCGACTCCTATTCAAAGTAGCCAGTTTTGTCATAGCTCCAGCAAGTCAACTTCGACTTTTCAGTTAGACTAACTTTATTATAACCTTGAGATATACACCATCGTTACCAGGGAACCTTTTACATTCCACCACATTATTAACAGATGTACCAACAACTTCATTACCCTTTCTCTCCAAAAATTCATTATAATTATTCATTGAAACCCCATCATTTACTCATTTGCATCTTGTAATGAGAATTGCCATACGAATTATTGGGAATTAACAATCAGTATTTTGAAATCTCGCAGCATGTCTACGCCAACAGTTATATGTGTATATATAACGTCTATCTTCTGGACTTAATTTGAATGTGAAGTTTCTGAAAAACACTCCGAACTACGAATTGGTTCTCCGAAAATGGAAAAAATACTGATGAAGTAGCAAAAACTATAAACGACTTTAAACGGTAAAAGCTGGATGATAATGATGAAGTGTGCTGGCAAAGCGCAGAAAAAGAGAAGTTTTGGAACTGAAAAACGGATTGAGCAAAGTATGAAGGAGGCTGTGGACAAATCACAAAGACTGAACCTGCCTTCAAAGAATCCAAATGATTCAGTGTCTGCTGAAGTCATTAACGAATACCTTGCTCCTGACACTAAACCCTTACAGACAACATACTTCATCATCCTCTGATATTAGAAATTCTAAAATATCATCATATCCTCCATATTTCTGAAGATATTTTCTTAATTTTTCTTATTTGAAATCATTTACCTCTTCGCGCTATCTGTATTACATCATAAAAGAAACTATTTTAGTTTCTAAATTCTGAAACATTCAAGTTTAAAATATGAATATTTTTGAAGTAGTGTTGGAAAATGAAGCATGAGTTAGTATAATATAATGACACTTGATCAACGTGATTATATTACAGTAATTCATGCTGAGTTTCTAAATGGAACGTGATGATTCACAGATCATAACATCATCATGTGCCATGTTATACGACTCTTGTATTCTATTTAACCTCTAAAATATCAAGAAAATATTTCTTGATGATTCGGCTTTTTCTGAGGTATTCTGGTAATTTGACAAGTCAAGATTGTGCCATTACAATTTTCTTCCTAGAACATTAACAATGTTCATTCCAAAATTCATATCTGCAAATTATGGACCATTACAAGCGGTGCTTAATCGCAAGAAGAAGAAACGAAAGGACAAAACTCCGAAATATAAATTGGGGTATAAATTGCAGCAAATAAAAGAGAGCATTAACTGTGAATGATAATGATTATAGAAGACAGAAGCAGAGACTTTGAAATATAAGGGAACATATAAAGCCCAACGACAAACCAGAAATTATAAACCTTATATATCGATGCATATAGCAATATAAAGACACGGGAGAACTAGAAACACTATAAACCCAAGAATATAGTAGAAGTAAATAGATTCTTCCGATGGTAGATGAAAAAGAAGAATGACCGATATGAAAGTTAGAAGTATATCGAGAATCAGAACTGGATGGAGCATATTGATGAATACTTTAAAATACAAGTTGAGGGGGAAAGAATAGAAGGTGATGAAACATGACTAGGAACTTAGAAATCAACAGATTTAACTCATACAATGGCGGAATAAGTGAATCAAACCCTCTAGTGAATAGGTTAAGTTTTTTTTTTTGATTAATTTAGTCAAACCACAACTAAATCAAGTGTGATTAGATCAACACCTAGAGCTATTATTCACCACCTGGGTGATTTGGACAGAGAGAGAATCGGAGGAGCTCACTAGATCTGAGTGTGTGTAACAAATGAGAGGCTTAACCTAAAATGAAGAACATAAGACTTTATATACCCCTGCTGTTGACTCACCCATACGATTCATTCATCACACGTATGAGTTGGCTTCATCAGCCGTACGGGTGATCACTCACTCGTGTCTTCTCATTTATGTTGTAATTGTGAATTTGCCCAGCATCAACCGTGCGTATGAGCCTGTCAGCCGTACTAGTGAGGCTTCACTCGTATGTCTGACTAAGTCTAACATAGTCAAACATCTAAATCTCGTTCCTGCAGTTCCTGTAACCACATACAAACACGGATAGGATAATAACGAGCAATCATGGTGGCCTGTAAACTGTTGTACCTGCAATGGACGTGGGTAGATGTCTAGGGACTTGCATAAAATGCATCAACAGAAGGTGTGAGTTGTAAGGAAACGAAGGAGGTGAATTTATAAGAAAATCTCCGACAGAACAATTAAAATGGATGATCGCATTTAAAGCGGATCCTATTTCCCTTGATTACCGGAGAGTCAAATCTTATTAAGAAGATTTTCTTCAAATCCCTTGAAATCTGGGAATCAATCATATCTACGTCAAATGATAAGATGAATCTACACTTACTCATTTCACTCTTCTATGTTAGCTTCATTCGTACTCTTCATATAAATGGATTGTTTATCCAAATTATTCGCTGATGATAAAACTCTAATTTTTAGCCTGTATGCATCATGAAAACATACTTATTATCATTCACGACCTTTCCACTCAAATTTCGGGACGAAATTTCTTTAACGGGTAGGTACTGTGACAACCCGGAAATTTCTAACCAAATTTAAACTTTAATCTTTATATGTTTCCGACACGATAAGCAATATTTGTTAAGTTAAATTTCAAGAATTTTAAACTATGTTCATACATTCATTCAACCTCGATCAAGTTCCAACGATTCACGAACCATTAAACGAATATGATTATATATGTATATGTGTATATATATTATAACTTGAAACGTAAACAAAATATTAGATTAAATACTTTACATGATTGTATCTGTTTCAAAATGTTTATCAATGGAATTAGAAGATAAGATCAAATGATTGAATTATCAGATATATTGAATTATGATTACAAGTCTCTGTTGAAAGGCCCACGTTGATTTGAGAAATCATTCCATTTTAACAATATTCGAGAAATGGTAAAGTGATTTATAAATAAGAACAAATTGTCAATTATTGAGAAGTAGACAAAGGATAGTGGAAGATTGAATCTCATAAAGACTCGATTGATCTATTTAGTTTCAAACGTACAAAAACGTTTTCAGTTTAAAAAGAACTTTATTATTAAAACGTATATAACTTTTATAGATATCTAGAACCACTTTTCACAACTCATTACTTAACTAGTATGATAAAGATAACGATATTTATATTTATATTTTATTAAATATATATAACGATTTAAATTAATATTATATATATTTATACGCGTATTATACGTACATAGTTTTATACTTTTACTATACTTAAACTTTACCTTTACTTTATTTTTACTTTACTTTAACTTTAATAATTCACTTTAATAATTCATACTTTAATAATTCACTTTAATAATTCATACTTTAATAATTCACTTTAATAATTCAAAAAATCTATTATAAATAGAATTCAATAGATTTCATTATTTCATAGAAACTTGAAAATATTTTTCTCTAAACTCTCTCAATCGATTTACATATATATATTTACTCCGTATTATTTCAAGATATTATTAGTATACATAAAATATTACGACGGAGTGCTGTCCGAGTGATTTTGAAATTGTTTTTCGAGTAGGATAGGATTAAGGAAATTATGGGTTATAGCTATGGAGGTGATTGAGTATGGTTCATGAGTATGCTCGTGAGGTCAATATAGTGTTTATCATTTCCGTTGCATCTACGTACCTTTCCTGCAATATTGAATCTCAATATTGATACGTGAGTACTCATAATTTAACTTTTACATACTAATAGTGTATCCCTGACTAGTGCTCGAGTATTTAGGATTATGCATGCTTGTACTTTTGATATTGCCCTTAGACAGGTTAGGTTGAATCTTGAATTAGTTACACTTGCAGTTGAGATAAGGTATAAGATATGCATGTCCTTGGAAAGCTAGCGAAAAATTAAGAACTTTTCCTTTAGATATCGAATGGTTTCGATGAACGGATTAGAAGTTATAATCAATTGAATTTTTGATATTTTTATTAAAAATAATTATTATTATCGTCGTTCTAGTTTTATCTTATTATTATCATTATTATTATCTTTATCAATAAAAGGAATTTATCATTAAAAATTGTTATTTTTTTTATTATTACTATCGTTATTATCGTTAAAGTTATAATTAGTATTATTATTATTATTAGTATTATTATTATTATTATCATTATTAATATATATATCATTATTTAAAAATGGTTATTGTTATTGTTATTATTATTATTATTACTATATTATCATTAAGATAATTATTAGTATTATCGTTAATAATGTTATAGTAACTATCATTATTAATATTAATGTAATTAAAACAAATATTTGTAACACCTAATTATTTTGATTACTATTATTATCATTATTATGAACACGATATAAAAGACGATTAAAAGCTATTAAACAAAACGATTAGGAATAAATGAGTAAGAGTATCATGATGAAATTAAAATATTATAAGATATTGATTTAGATAAAATTATCATTCTTATTATTTTTTATCATTACTATTATTATTAAAAGTATCGTTAGTATTAAAACTATCATTTTAATAAAAATTATCATTTTAATAGAAATGTCATTGTTACTATAAAATATCATTATTGTTATTATTTTAAATAGAATTATTATTTTTAAAGATAATATTAAAAATTATCGTAAATATTAAAGTTATCATAATTAGAATTATCGTTTTATCATAATGTCATCTTAGTAATTATAAATATTGATATTTTTATAATAATAATTATTATTACAAAATAATACAACTTTTACTTACTATCATTATAGATATTATTTTATCAAATAAATATGTGATACAAACATATTTTACTACGTGTAATAACTTACTTTAATAATATCTATCATATTATCTTTATGATATTAAATGAACCCTATAAATTTTATTACTTAATATATATAAAAGTATATTTTATTATATAAATTTAATATAAAATTTTATTTATTAATAAATAAATTATATTATTTACTCTAATAAATCTTTTAAAAATATTTAAAAATATAAAACGACGATATTTAAACTATATATTAATCATGTATAGATTTTTGAAAATTATTTTGAGTCAAATTTACTTTTGTTGACTTTTGCATATTAGTCTCGAGCATTAGGATTGTGGTACACTATGACTTGACCTAATTTGTTAGACAAATATTGACCAACACATAAATATATATAATTAATTTAGGTTCGTGAATCCGAGGCCAACCTTGCACTTGTTCGATGACGTTATATGTATTTTTACTACGAAGTACAGTATGGTGAGTTTCATTTGCCTTTTTACCCTTTATATTTTTGGGACTGAGAATACATGCGCTTTTATAAATGTTTCAAGAAATAGACACAAGTAATTGAAACTACATTCTATGGTTGAATTATCAAAATCGAATATGCCCCTTTTTATTAAAGTCTGGTAATCTAAGAATTAGGGAACAGACACCCTAATTGACGCGAATCCTAAAGATAGATCTATTGGGCCTAACAAACCCCATCCAAAGTACCGGATGCTTTAGTACTTCGAAATTTATATCATGTCCGAAGGAGGATCTCGGAATGATAGGGGATATTCTTATATGTATCTAGTTAATGTCGGTTACCAGGTGTTCACCATATGAATGATTATTTTTGTCTCTATGCATGGGACGTATATTTATGAGAACTGGAAATGAAATTCTTGTGGTCTATTAAAATGATGGAAATAAATGATTATGATAAACTAATGAACTCACCAACCTTTTGGTTGACACTTTAAAGCATGTTTATTCTCAGGTGCTAAAGAAATCTTTCGCTGTGCATTTGCTCATTTTAAAGATATTACTTGGAGTCTTTCATAGCATATTTCGAAGAACGTTGCATTCGAGTCATTGAGTTCATCAAAGATTATTATTAAATCAATTTATAGTTGGATAGTGGATATTATGAAATGGTATGCATGCCTGTCAATTTTCGATGTAAAGAAAGTTTGTCTTTTAAAAACGAATGCAATGTTTGTAAAATGTATCATATAGAGGTCAAATACATCGCAATGTAATCAACTATTGTGAATCGTTTATAATGTATATGAACGGGTCCTTTCAATTGACAGTCAGAAGAAATCAAACTCAGGATCGGCCCTGTAATTTGAAAAGGTTGAGTGATGTTCGGTTGAGTAATCGAGTTGCCTTGGCCCCCTCGTGTGGCCTTCAACTTTTCTTCCATAGTCCGAGGACGAGGTGGTTGTTCTTGGTCAGCCATATCTTCAGTCTCAAAAAGATCTAATGAAATGTAAGATTCTTCTTCTTCTCTGATTTCAGGTGGTGTATCGAGCACCACAGTCTCAGAACTACTTCCCAAATTAATTATATTAGCACTTGAAGAACAAGATGAATCCACTGTAGACTGTTGCTCTTGACTTAAAGCTCTGAATAACTCTCTTTCGGGTTCTGCAAATGGTTGAAGAATCGGAGAATTAGAAGAACGCGTATGTGGCATGCACTACCTGTTATCTGCGAAATCACAACTAACAACTGATTAAACGCACCGATTCAACTGAGAATAACGAAAAGAAATAATAAACTATAACTAACTAAACTAAAAACAATTAATTAACAATCTTAATTTTCGACACAACTGTCCCCGACAGCGGCGCCAAAAACTTGATGTGTGATATCGTGTATATTATTTATCAATGGAAAATCCCAGTTATTAAAAGATTACACACTAACGGGCAGTGTACCCGATCGTATAGCAATATAGATATTGGTAAAATCCAAGATCGTTCCAAGGACAGTATTAAGTGAGAATTAAGTTTGCAACTAATAAAAGTAAACTAAGTTAGACTATGAAAATCGAAAGTACGAGAATATTTGTTTTGTGGCTATTTAATGGTTAACCAAATCAAAGATAGATCAAAAGTAAAAGACAATATTTTTGGGTTTTTAAGTTTAAATAAATCAAATTGCAGACTCAACGAAAAATAAAGATATTTGAATTCAATAGATAAAAAATGTTCGCCTAGATCTCCTATTCGTAGTGTCGGATGATTTGTTATTAAGCACTAGTTCTATTTATCAATGCATGCAATTACAGAGTCGTTTTACCCAGAGTTCTCTTTCAGCAAACACGTCAAACTAGGATTTATTGGCTTAGGGTTCCTTTTCACCAAAGACCTCTTTCGTTTGTGACTTAGTAATTAGCTAATTATAAGATTAAGATTCAATTGGTTACGCGTTCGCTCCACACAATTCACCCCTATTTTGTTCAATCAATGTTACCCGGTTTACCCCCTTGGTCCAGTAAGCACCCAATCGGTTAAGACAAATCAATTGGAAATTAGATCACTAAATTAAAACAGGGTTCCCTTTGTTCAAACAAGATTTACTAATCAACCTAGTAACAATAATCAACACCCACAAGAATGGTTCTTAATCAAAACTCATAATTATCATGCATTAATCAATAAAACATTAAAGTATCATCCAAACACATGCAAATATTCAATCTAGACAAACATTAAAAGTTTAACCAACAATCATGGCTAAAACCAAAATCACAAATAAATAAAGGAAAGAATTCATTGTTTATGACAAAGAAATCAACCTAATTAAGTAAGCAATCGTGGATGATGAACGGATTGAAGGTTGAATCTGGAATGATTGAAGTGATTGAATGATCTTGGAGTTCTCCAAAAATCACCAAAAATCCCCCAAAAACTGCTACAATTCGTCTGGATGGAATAATCATCAATTAGGGTATTTTTCGGGCCTTAAATACCTGCCATAATAATCTGGACCGACAGACCGCCGCGCCGCGGCTTAAATTGTCGCGCCGCAACAAAGCACGCAGACTGGAACCCTTTTTAACCCCTCTTCTGTTTGTGAAAATAACTAAACGCCGCGCCGCGGCCTATTTGTCTCGCCGCGACCATAAACTGAATCTGATTCTCGCGTTTATTTTTCTCTTTTTACTTGCTTTAACTATCTCAACACCTCATTAACCAATAAGTACTTAACGTTTTAATCCTCGGTGCACCAATAATAACAACCGATCAACAAAACGCCTCAAAAACTTCAAAAACCGCATCTCTTCTACAAATAGCTCTTTAAACTCGAACATTCTCAATATTATCAAAATAAACACCAAATCGTATCCGAACGGACTAAATTATGATCGATATCGCTAAGGAAAACGTGTATAAAATATACGATATCCTCATCTTCAACGGAGAGTCCTGCTTCTGCATCCCAAGTTTCCTCATTAATGGATGCTTCGAATGTGACCTCTTTCTTCTGATCTCTTGCTGCGGCCACATTTTCTTCGAAAGTTCGCCTTCTGGGGAATCTACAATCTCGAGCAAAATGACCCCTTTTGCCACAATTGAAGCATTCACCATTCTTTCTCTTATCATTTTCCCCGTATTATTGGTGACGATCTCTTCTTCCTTGTTGAGCTCCCCCTGAAGTGTTGCCTTTTGATTTTGGGTGACCCTTCCACCCATATGTCTTACTCTCTTTCATCGCCTCTTTTCTTCGAGATGTTGCTTTCTTCTTATTGGTGAAGAGTGCATCTTCTCCGTCTTTTATGGTTACTTCATTCATCTGCTTGGCTAATGCCTCTTGATTAGCCAATAGATTCTCTAGCTCTATTAATGATGGTTGAGTAGGCCATCCTCTCACAGCGGCTATAAATCCATTATACTCGGATCTTAAGTCGTGGATGATAATTCTCTTCATCCTTGCATCACTCACTTTCTCTTCAGGAGCAAGTTGAGATATCTCACGACAAATAGATTTCACCTTAGTGAAATAATGAGAAATAGACAGACTTCCTTGTGAGATACCCGCGAGCTCATTTTGCAAGAGCTGGATGCGTGCTTCATTCTTCTTTGAAAATAATTTTTCAAAAGTTTCTCAAGCTGCCTTTGGTGTTTTCTCGTCACGGATGTGCTCCAATAGATCCTCTTCGATTGTAGTCTTCAATATAAATAAAGCTTTCCCGACCTTGATGTTCCATTTTCTCAAGGCTTCGACATTTTCTTTCGGTGGAGGCGTTGTGTCACTGCCAGCAACTATTTCCCATAAATCATGTCCTAGTAGGTAGGATTCTATGCAAGTTCGCCAATAACCATAGTTGTGATTATTGAGACTCTTGATTCCACTGCGCGTACTTGCAAGATCTGCCATCATGACATCCAACGTCTAATAAGCTTGGTCCCAGACCGATGAGCTTTTCACAGTTCCTAACTGTGCTCCGGCAGAATCTCCCTTAGAGCCTTGGTGAAAACAAGTCGATGTAAACGTCCAACGTTTACCAATTTCCTCCACTAGAAATGGTCCCGAACGACCCGCTCTGATACCAATTGTTGGAAGCTTCGACGAGCCCAACACACCCACTATAGAGGATCTAGACTATACTAGACTCACTACACCAACACTTTGATGTTGATTAGCCTTTAATTTTATGAATTCTTAGTGCACAATAGTACTTAGGCGACAGTGTCGACCATATATCATTTAGGCGGTATAACCGACCATGTATCACTTAGGCGGCAGAGCCGACCATATAATAAAAATAACACAAGTGCACTAAGAACTTAAACACAAACTAAGGCTTAATCGGGAAACTTAACAAAGAACACTTTTATTAATACAAAATACAATTACAATATTACTTACTTATAAGTTTTCTCTTCTCTAACTCACACTCTTCTTACTTCCTCACAACTCTCACAACTCACTCACAAATGAAACTCCTCACCCATATTTATACTTGTCCATGAAAGTTTCTACACACTAGATATTTCCATGGATAAATATCTAGATATTTCTCACCTAAAATATCTATATTATCTTGATTTTTATACATATAAATATCTAGATATTTCTTTTACATATTAATATCTAGATATTTTCTTATTCATATTAATATCTAGATATTTTTCTATACATATTTACAAATTCCATATTATTTCAAATTTGCATTGTATTTTAACATAACATTTATGGGTTATTATAACATGAATGTGCGTTACCTAATCAACTTCATAGATTGAGTCCGGGACTTCGTCTACCACGAGCAACAAAAGTATGTCTTTGACCATGATCTTAAAAAATTGTTATAAAAGTCTTCCAGATACACAGAAGGGACGTTTTGGTTTAAATTTACCACAATTTTAAATAAAAGTTGTTAATAAAGTTCATATATGTAACTTAAAAATATGGATACGTGACGTGAATTGAAAATCATCTATTCTTCCTTTTGAACATTTGCCTGATTGACAACAATACATTTATCTACATGTATACAGCAGATTAAGTTATTTAACACTTATAAAGCCATTACACTTTTTCCTCGGGTATAATCTATATCTATCTATCTATCTATCTATCTATCTATCTATCTATCTATCTTATATAAAAAAGAGATTTGTTTAGCTTATTTGTCAACAAAACCATTTTTTAAGGAATTAATGACAAGTGGAATTTACACTTGTCAAATTCTCAATGATTGTGATTAAAATCTATTAAATAAATGATAAATTATAATATAGAGAATAAGGAAATTAATATAAAAAAAATAAGAGCAATTTAATACGGGTAATTCTAAAAGTTTGTTATAACTAACTAATTAGAAAATTATGTTTAATTATAGTAGAATACATTTATCCTTATAACAGCTCACGAGTCAAACATAATTTGTTTAAGAAAAAAAATAAACAGTCTCTTACTCTATAGCAAGCCATATAGATTAATTACCACTTGTGAATTAGTAGACCACTTACGATACATATTCATTATTGTGTCGTTATTCATTTATATGTCATTATTGTGAACCAAGATCGCTGGAGAAAAAAAAATTAGGTTTTTATATAACTAATCATTAAACAGATTTTGAGTAGCCGTGCAACGCACGGGCTCAAAAACTAGTTCATAAAATAAAAACATCTTAGAATCCAGCCATTAATTAATAAAATAATTAAAGGATAAATTATTATCATTATCATTATCAACTAATATTAAATAAGATGCGCTTTTTACTGTTCATGGGATAAAAACGTCATTTTACCCGCTTTTTTTTGTTTTTATTTTTTTTATTAACAACAAAATACATTAAGAGTTCTAAGACCCTTTGTAACGGTAGATATCCAACGACGTTAGATCTGACCCAACAACCCACCAACGCTCAAAATTGGATTATCAACGCGTCGGATACTTGGATTGCAATTTAATCGAAGCGTTGATTGCTTACCAACAGCCAAAGCAACGAGCACCAGAACGATGTGGCAATCATGACTGGGTCGTTTTTCTTGACCGTTGCAGCTATTCAAAATTAAAAAAAAAATAAAAAATTTTAAACCCAATATTATTTTCATACAAATACCTACAATATTCACCATTTTAATACAAACAATTTGAATTTTGCAATGGATAAATCATACAAAATGCTCGAGTTTCTTCTTGATTCCGATTCCGACGACGAAGAAATTGTTAAGTTTGTCAATCTAGTCAAGCAAGAGGCTAGTAGATCACGAATCCCTCGAACCCGTCTTTATATTCCAGGTCGTTGCTTAAAGATTACGGTGATTATTTTTCGGAAACACCAAAGTATATGTCTTACAAATTTAAATGACGTCATAGAATGAGTCGTCAATTATTTCTCTAAATCTTCAAAAGTATATCCAACTAGTCTAGTAGTACTATTCATGGTTATTTTTTATATTTTAGAGAACGTCTCGATGCAAGTGATCGGTAAAGTTTGACAATAATACAAAAGTGCACATCCATCATACGTCAAATGGCGTATGGAATTACTCGAGATTTGTTAGAAGAATACTTACATTTGGGTGAGAAAACGTCCGTTAAATGATTTGCAAACGTGTAGTCCATTTATTTGCTATAGAGCATTTGCGAAAACCAACTGCCAAAGATATTGCTTGCATCTATAGTTTTCATGCACAAAAACATGGTTTACCGGGTATGTTTGGTAGTATTGTGAAAGGACCCGTTCATATACATTATAAACGATTCACAATAGTTGATTACATCGCGAGGTATTTGACCTCTATATGATACGTTTTACAAACATTGCATTCGTTTTTAAAAGACAAACTTTCTTTACATCAAAAATTGACGACATGCATACCATTTCATATTACATCCAACTATAATTGACTTAATATTAATCTTGATGAACTCAACGACTCGAATGCAACGTCTTTCAAAGTATGTCTTGAATGACTCCAAGTAATATCCTTAAAATGAGCTAATGCACAGCGGAAGAATTCTTTAATACCTGAGAATAAACATGCTTTAAAGTGTCAACCAAAAGGTTGGTGAGTTCATTAGTTTATCATAATCCATCATTTCCGTAATAGTAATAGACCACAAGATTTCAGTTTCTATAAATATCCGTACACTCGCAAGTGTATAAAAGTATTCTATAAGTTGTAGGCACCCGGTAACAAGCTTTAAGGTTCATGTTTTACCCTCTGAAGTACACCAGATCAGGTGTGTTTAAAATAACCTCGAAGTACTAAAGCATCCCATAGTCAGGATGGGGTTTGTCAGACCCAATAGATCTATCTTTAGGATTCGCCCCTACCGTACATAGACAAGTAGTTTAATGTTACCAAGCTAAGGGTATATTTCTGGTTTAAACCCACATAGAACTAGTTTTAGTACTTGTGCCTATTTCGTAAAATATTTATAAATCAGCGCATGTATTCTCAGCCCAAAAATATATATAAAAAGGGAGCAAATGAAACTCACAATACTGTATTTCGTAGCAATTATGTATATGACGGCACTGAACAAGTGCAGTGTTTGTCTCGGATTCACGAACCTATATTAAGTATATATATTTATATGTTGGTCAATATCTGTCTAACAATTTAGGTCAAGTCGTAGTGTATCACAATCCTAATGCTCGAGACCGACATGCAAAAGTCAACAAAAGTCAACTTGACCCAAGATGACTTCCAAAATCTATACATGTTTATTATATAACTTATATATAGTAGTTTTATATATTTAAATATATTTATCAGATCTTATTATACTAAATAATACAAGTCATTTATTAATAAATAAAAATTTATATTAAAATTCATATATGATAAAAATATACTTTTATATATCTCAAATAATAAAATTTATAAAATTCACTTAATATCATAAAAATATAGTGGTATGTATTATTAATGTAATTACATTACGTGTGGTAAAAATATCTTTGTACGCATATTTATTTGATAAAATAATATAATATTGATAATAATAATAATGATAAAAATAATAAAATGATAGTTTCAATAATAAAATGATAGTTTCAATAAAAATATTAATTTTTAGTAATAAAGATAATTTTAGTAATAACATCAACTGATAACAGTTATAATAATCGTTTTAATAATAATATTAAAATTAATGATAATTCAGTTGACCATATCTTTTAATCCGTTCATCGAAACCACACGATTTCTAAATGAAAAGTTATTAATTTTTTTCTTCAGATTTTCAACGACATACATATCATATAACTTATCTCAGTAGCATATGTATCAAATTCGTGATTTATCATAAACTATTTAACGACGAAACTAAGCATACAAACATGCATAATCATATATACTCGAGCACTAGTTAGGGATACACTATTAATATATAAAAGATAAGATATGAATGCTCACGTATCAATATTGTGATTCAATATTGCAGGAAAGTACGTAGACGCAACGAAAATGATAAACGTTAGGTTGACCTCACGAGCAATACCCTCGATCAATACCCATAACCTTCATAGCTATAACCCATAATTTCCTTAGCTCTATCCCATTTGAAAACTTATTTTGAAATCGTCTGAATATAACTCCGTCGTAGTATTTTATGTACACTAATAATATCTTGAAATAATACTAAGTAAATATATATATATATATATATATATATATATATATATATATATATATATATATATATATATATATATATATATGTAATTCGATTGAGAGAGTTTAGAGAAATATATTTTCAAGTTTCTATGAAATAATGAAACCTATTGAATTCTATTTATAATAGATTTTTGAATTATTAAAGTGAATTATTAAAGTATGAATTATTAAAGTGAATTATTAAAGTGAATTATTAAAGTATGAATTACTAAAGTGAATTATTAAAGTATGAATTTTTAAAGTGAATTATTAAAGTATGAATTATTAAAGTGAATTATTAAAGTATGAATTATTAAAGTGAATTATTAAAGTGAATTATTAAAGTATGAATTATTAAAGTTAAAGTAAAGTAAAAGTAAAGTAAAGGTAAAGTTAAAGTATAGTAAAAGTATAAAACTATGTACGTATAATACGCGTATAAAAATATATATAATATTAATTTAAATCGTTATATATATATATATATATTTAATAAAATAAAATATAAATATCGTTATCTTTATCATACTGGTTAAGTAATGAGTTGTAAAAAAAAATAGATTTCTTAAATCACAGTGGACCTCATAACATAGGCCCGTAATCATATCATAATGTATCTGATAATTCAATCATTTGATATTATCTCTTAATTCTGTCGATAAATATATCGAAACAAATATGTTTATGTAAAGTATCATATATCTAATACTTTGTTAATGTTTTCAGTTAATATTATATATTATATATACATATCTATATACACATAATTGTTCGTGAATCGTCGAACACGGTCAAAGGGTAATTGATTACATGAATGTAGTTCTAAACTTTTTGAGATTCAACATTACAAATTCTGCTTATCGTGTCAGAAACATATAAAGGTTAAGTTTAAATTTGGTCGAAAATTTCCGAGTCGTCACAGTACCTACCCGTTAAAGAAATTTCGTCCCGAAATTTGATCGAGGTCGTCATGGCTAACTATAAAAATGTTTTCATGACGAATATGAGTTGATAGAGTTTTATCATCATTGAGTAATATAGATAAAACAATTTGATTACGCGAAGAGTATAAGTGAAGCTATCGCAAGAGAGTGAAATGAGTAAACGTATATTCGTTTTAACCGATGACGTAGTTATGATTGATTTCCGGAATTCATGGGATTTAAAGAAAAGCTTTGCAATAAGATTTGGTTCTTCGGCGATTAAGGAAATCAGGATCTTCTTTGATTAAATGCGATAATCTGTCTCGATTTCTCTGTCTGATATTTTACTATAATTCCACCCCCTTCGTTTCTTTATTTCCACATCTCACACCTTCTAGTCTTTCTCCCCAATTCATACTTTAAAGCAGTCGTTAATATGCTTCATCCAGTATTGATTCTTGATATACTTTTAACTTTCATATCTGTCATTCTTCTTTTTCATCTACCATCGGAGGAAGTTATTTTCTTCTACCATTACCTTGGAGTTATTGTGTTTTTCATTCTCCCGTGTCTTTATATTGCTATATGCATTTATATACACGGTTTGTAATTTCGGGGTTGTTATCGGGCTTTATATTCTCCATTATATTTCGGAGCTTCATGCTTTCATTTTCTCTTCCCTATCTTAAGTCAAGCGGATAATAGTCCAGAATTCGTAGATATGAATTTTTGGATGAACATAGTTAATGTTCCAAGAAGAAAATCGTAATGGCACGATATTGATTTGGCAAATTACCAGAATATCCGAAAATATAGAGCTACCAAGATGATATGTTCTTAATATGTTTGAAAATTGGGTAGAATGTAAGAGTCGTGTAAACAGTACATGATGACGGTATGTTCTGTGAATCATCACGTTCCATTAGAAACTCAGCATGACTTACTGTAATATAATCACGTTGATCAAGTGTCATTATATTATACTAACTCATGCTTCAGTTCCCAACACTACTTCAAAAACATTCCTATTTTAAATTCAATTTTTTTTTTAAATTTAGAAACTAACACAGTTTCTTTTTATGTTGTAACGCAGATATTGCGAAGAGATAAAAGATATCGGATAAGAATAGTTGTGAAAATATCTTCAGGAATATCGAAGATATTATAATAAAAGATACGATAATATGGATGATGAAGAAGATTTGTCTGTGAAGGTTTAGAATAAGAAGTAAGGTGTTTGCTAACGATTTCAGTAGACACTGAATCATTTGGATCCTTTGAAGGCAGGTTTAGTCTTTGTGATTTGTCCACAGCCTCCTTCATGGTCTGCTCAATCCGTTTTCCAGTTTCAAACCTTCTCTTTTTCTCAGCTTTACCACCATACTATTCTTTATCATCAAACTTTTGACTGTTAAAGTCATTTACAGTTTTTGCTGCTTCATCAGCATTTTTCCAATTTCGGAGAACTAGTTCATAGTTTGGGATGTTTTTCAGAAAATTCACATTCGAAGTATGTATGACTAGGAGATAGACGTTATATGTATAACTTTTGACGTAAAATTGTCGCGAAATTCAAAATACTGATTGCTAATTCCCAGTAGTTGGTGTGACAATTATTGTTACAGGATGTAGGTGAGTACATGATGGGGTTTTAATGAATAAGTATAGTGGCTTTTCGGAGAGGCTTAAGTTGAAGGTTAATGAAGTTGTTGATAAGTTTACTGCTAATGTGGCGAGATATGAAAGGTTCCCCGGTAACAATGATGAAGGGGTAATTGTTATAATAAGGTTTATTCGTATAAACAAATGAAGGTGATTTGCTGGAGCTGTGACAAAACTGTCTATTTTGGAAAGAGATTGAAAAATTATATTTGGTAATAAATATCAAAGGATCTGACACGGATACGTGTTAAACTATAACTTTGGTTTCGAGAGCTTTTCAGATGCATGACAGTGGGTAATATGTGGTTGGATCATCATCTCGCATGTCTTTAGGAATTTTGAAGTGTTTGAACACATATTGTAATTGTTAATATGCATATGATGTTCTAAGATTTTGAATGATACAAATATTTTTGTGAGTTCTATGAATAGAAATGAGGTTCTAGGACAATTTTGAAGTCAAAGTATAGTTTTGAAAGATGTAGGAATCTAAGAGTGATGCTTTCGGTTATATCTTGAATCGAATTCTGAGATTTCAAAATCAGAATATGTAATTAGATTTTGAATGAGTATGGTTGTTTTGATTTCTATAAAAGAATGTATATTGTTGTGAAAGTAGGGAGTATAATGGATTATTTGCTGAATCAGATTCGAAGAATGTAACATATTAATTGTGAATTTATATATCTCTCGGGTATTACCTACCCGTTAAAAAAAATTTCACAATTAATATTTTGTACAAAAGAATTTTATTACAGTCTTTATGGAAATATATATGTGTATATTTCTTCAGATGTAATATTGATTTAATGAGTTAATATTAAATTAAACTCATTTGATTTATGGTTAAGGCTAAGATAGATAATTTCTAAACTTTAGAAATTACATAATCGCCGTAGAATGTTTCCCCAATGAAGTTATGAATCAATACTTCATCGTTGTGGTATTCCTTGGTATCTACATGGCGTATGACGTCGATGCTCGTGGGACAGATTGTGAAGTTGAGGTTTGCGATGCGGTTGTTGTTGGTGGTGGTAATGGTACTGTTGATGTTGTTGATGGTGGTACTAGTTATGCTGCTGGTGCTACTGCTGGTGTTTGTAACCTTTGCACCATATTCTCCAAAGCCACTACCCGAGCGCGAAGCTCGTTGACTTCTTCTATTACACCGGGGTGATTGTCGGTTCGGACGAGCGGATAAATAAGATCTAGAATTTGGTGTAGTATATAATCATGACGAGATACTCTGGAAATGAGAGAGAAAATGGTGTTTCGGACAGGTTCGCCGGTAAGTGCTTCAGGTTCATTGCCAAGAGGGCAATGTGGTGGATGAAAGGGATCGCCTTCTTCTTGTCTCCAATGGTTAAGTAGATTACGAACCCATCCCTAATTCATCCAGAATAGATGATGGCTAATTGGTTGATCCATTCCGGTCACGCTGCTTTCGGAGCTCATGTGGAAATCCATATCGGCATAGTTGTCGGAATCCGAGGAACTCGAACTGGTTGAGGGATCCATCTTGTATGATCAGGGAAAGAATTTTTTTGGTAAGAAATAGATTGTAGAATTTAGATTTGGTATTCTTCAATATATAATTTACATATGTATATATAATACCAAAATCCCATAAATTACGGAGGAATCTTTGAAAGATGTCAGTCAAAGTTCACAGTAACAGATATGCTAAGATAAGAATTCGTCTATACACTATTATGCAATAAATGTAGGAAAACGCGTCTAGACTTAAGAATGATAAGCAGGTAATTTCCTAAGGATGGTAAGTAGATGATTTCCGACTAAAAATGATAAGCAAAACTTTTGACATGCAGACACGGTCGAAGTCCAGACTCACTAATGCATCTTAACAACTATCAGTTAGACACACTAATGCAAGACCTGGTTCGCTAAGACCACCGCTCTGATACCAACTGAAAGGACCCTTTCATATACATTATAAACGATTCACAATAGTTGATTACATCGCGAGGTATTTGACCTCTATATGATACGTTTTACAAACATTGCATTCGTTTTTAAAAGACAAACTTTCTTTACATCAAAAATTAACGGCATGCATACCATTTCATATTACATCTAACTATAATTGACTTAATATTAATCTTGATGAACTCAACGACTCGAATGCAACGTCTTTCAAAGTATGTCTTGAATGACTCCAAGTAATATCCTTAAAATGAGCTAATGCACAGCGGAAGAATTCTTTAATACCTGAGAATAAACATGCTTTAAAGTGTCAACCAAAAGGTTGGTGAGTTCATTAGTTTATCATAATCCATCATTTCCGTAATAGTAATAGACCACAAGATTTCAGTTTCTATAAATATCCGTACTCTCGTAAGTGTATAAAAGTATTCTATAAGTTGTAGGCACCCGGTAACAAGCTTTAACGTTCATGTTTTACCCTCTGAAGTACACCAGATCAGGTGTGTTTAAAATAACCTCGAAGTACTAAAGCATCCCATAGTCAGGATGGGGTTTGTCAGACCCAATAGATCTATCTTTAGGATTCGCGCCTACCGTACATAGACAAGTAGTTTAATGTTACCAAGCTAAGGGTATATTTCTGGTTTAAACCCACATAGAATTAGTTTTAATACTTGTGCCTATTTCGTAAAATATTTATAAATCAGCGCATGTATTCTCAGCCCAAAAATATATATAAAAAGGGAGCAAATGAAACTCACAATACTGTATTTCGTAGCAATTATGTATATGACGGCACTGAACAAGTGCAGTGTTTGTCTCGGATTCACGAACCTATATTAAGTATATATATTTATATGTTGGTCAATATCTGTCTAACAATTTAGGTCAAGTTGTAGTGTATCACAATCCTAATGCTCGAGACCGACATGCAAAAGTCAACAAAAGTCAACTTGACTCAAAATGACTTCCAAAATCTATACATGTTTATTATATAACTTATATATAGTAGTTTTATATATTTAAATATATTTATCAGATCTTATTATACTAAATAATACAAGTCATTTATTAATAAATAAAAATTTATATTAAAATTCATATATGATAAAAATATACTTTTATATATCTCAAATAATAAAATTTATAAAATTCACTTAATATCATAAAAATATAGTGGTATGTATTATTAATGTAATTACATTACGTGTGGTAAAAATATCTTTGTACGCATATTTATTTGATAAAATAATATTGATAATAATAATAATGATAAAAATAATAAAATGATAGTTTCAATAAAAATATTAATTTTTAGTAATAAAGATAATTTTAGTAATAACATCAACTGATAACAGTTATAATAATCGTTTTAATAATAATAATAAAATTAATGATAATTCAGTTGACCATATCTTTTAATCCGTTCATCGAAACCACACGATTTCTAAATGAAAAGTTATTAATTTTTTTCTTCAGATTTTCAACGACATGCATATCATATAACTTATCTCAGTAGCATATGTATCAAATTCGTGATTTATCATAAACTATTTAACGACGAAACTAAGCATACAAACATGCATAATCATATATACTCGAGCACTAGTCAGGGATACACTATTAATATATAAAAGATAAGATATGAATGCTCACGTATCAATATTGTGATTCAATATTGCAGGAAAGTACGTAGACGCAACAAAAATGATAAACGTTAGGTTGACCTCACGAGCAATACCCTCGATCAATACCCATAACCTTCATAGCTATAACCCATAATTTCCTTAGCTCTATCCCATTTGAAAACTTATTTTGAAATCGTCTGAATATAACTCCGTCGTAGTATTTTATGTACAATAATAATATCTTGAAATAATACTAAGTAATATATATATATATATATATATATATATATATATATATATATATATATATATATATATATATATATATATATATATATATGTAATTCGATTGAGAGAGTTTAGAGAAATATATTTTCAAGTCTCTATGAAATAATGAAACCTATTGAATTATATTTATAATAGATTTTTGAATTATTAAAGTATGAATTATTAAAGTGAATTATTAAAGTGAATTATTAAAGTATGAATTACTAAAGTGAATTATTAAAGTATGAATTATTAAAGTGAATTATTAAAGTATGAATTATTAAAGTGAATTATTAAAGTATGAATTATTAAAGTGAATTATTAAAGTATGAATTATTAAAGTAAATTATTAAAGTATGAATTATTAAAGTGAATTATTAAAGTATGAATTATTAAAGTTAAAGTAAAGTAAAAGTAAAGTAAAGGTAAAGTTAAAGTATAGTAAAAGTATAAAACTATGTACGTATAATACGCGTATAAAAATATATATAATATTAATTTAAATCATTATATATATATATATATATATATATATATATATATATATATATATATATATATATATATATATATATATATATATATTTAATAAAATAAAATATAAATATCGTTATCTTTATCATACTGGTTAAGTAATGAGTTGTAAAAAAAATAGATTTCTTAAATCACAGTGGACCTCATAACATAGGCCCGTAATCATATCATAATGTATCTGATAATTCAATCATTTGATATTATCTCTTAATTCTGTCAATAAATATATCGAAACAAATATGTTTATGTAAAGTATCATATATCTAATACTTTGTTAATGTTTTTAGTTAATATTATATATTATATATACATATCTATATACACATAATTATTCGTGAATCGTCGAACACGGTCAAAGGGTAATTGATTACATGAATGTAGTTCTAAACTTTTTGAGATTCAACATTACAAATTCTGCTTATCGTGTCAGAAACATATAAAGGTTAAGTTTAAATTTGGTCAGAAATTTCCGAGTCGTCACATATTGACTGTATGCATTGTGATTGAAAGAATTATTATGTTGTGCAGCAAGGACAATATAGTAGAGGTGATAAAAAGCCCGTCAATTATGCTTGAAGTAGTCGCTTCTCAAGATATGTGGATATGTTATGCATTCTTTTGTATGTCAAGTGCAAACAACGAAATTAATGTTTTAAATTCATCGTTGTTTCACTATAAAAAGTGACACTACTCCACCTTCACCATTTGATGTAAACGTACATCACTACGAGATAAGGTATTATCATGGTGATGTTATATACCCATATTGGCCTATGTTGGTAAAAGCGCCCAATCCTCCAACTGAAGAGCCACGTAGAAAATTTAAACAGTTTCATGAAAGTGCGTAAAAAGATATTGAGCATGCATCCAGAGTACTTCAAGGTAGATATGCAACGTTAATCTTTGAACTTTAACAAGATTAGAAGATATATGTATGCTTGTGTTGTATACACAACATGATTCAAGAAGATAGCGATTTTGTGATTGGAACGGTAGAAGTAAGAATGATTGCTAAGCCAATTAACCGGCCACGACAGGTAGATAGGAATTTGAAGGATCAAAATGCAAGGATGACGGAAATAAGAGATAGGAACGCTCACAATCAATTGCAGACAGATTTAACCGAGCACATTTGGAACTTATCATCCTACTTCCATATCGTTAATAAATAATTTATGTATTTTTTAAGAATTAAAAATTATGTACTTTTTTGTTATATTGAAGAATTAAAATTATTCAATTTTATATTTTTATAATTTAAATGATGTACTTTTCTATTTTAATTTAATTATGTTTTTTTAGTTAAATCTCAATATTATTTATAATTGTTAATCAAAACTAATATTAATTATATTACTTATAAAATAAAAAATAAAAATTAAATGTCACATCAGCATTCCACTTTTAACTCACACTAAAAACCAACACCACTAACAAAATCTACGAATGTTCAATTTCACAATGTTCGTAAGAGAAATACTTTGACAACGAGTCAAAGTATTATTCAAATTTGTTTTAAAAAAGTTTTTGCAGGCGTAATGAGTTGTTTTAAAGATTCTTTTTGCATATGCTATGATTTGTTGTTACAAGAAATTGTTTGGAGGATCTTTTATTCAAACATTTGTAAAAAATAATATTTTATTACATTATCTTGTTACTTCCTACATCCTAATTTAATAGCTTTCACATAAGTGATACACAATTTAAGTTATTATTTTTATTTATTTACTAGAGGGTAAAGCCCGTGCGTTGCACGTCTTGTCCTACAATACCAACTCAATAATAAATAAATATTTCAACACAATCAAATATAGAAGCAATCATGTTTTAATATTAGTTTAGTATTGTAGCAATAAATGTCAATCTTTTAAGTTAAATCGATGGAACAAATATCACAATTGTAGGATAAAATGTTCTTCATATTGGAAACAATATATAATATTGACACAAAATACAATTAATTTTCAATCTAAAAATGTAATTACTACAAACATCCAAATGAAATATCCATAACTAACGTAACAAAAGAAAATAGAAGAAAATTATAAACTAAAATGCATACAAATAATATCTTAATGAAGTGAGAACATAATATATCTTCATCTTTCATGTGATATGTGATACACAACAATAAAAGATCAACCATCTTAAAAATAATGGTAAAAAAGAGTATTTATACAACTCTATCTTGAAAAGTGGAAGTGATGTGAAAAATGATAAAGTAGTATTTATAGACAACAATGACTATCAATTTAATTAGGTACTTAATATAAGAAAAGTGAAAAGGTTAAAATTATTGTTATTATTTATGACATAACATAAAGTTATTATGAATGTTTAGAGAAAATGAAAAATTTAAAACTATTAGTATTATGTATAACATGCTTTAATTTTAGTTATTAAGAATATCTTTGCTCAAATTTATGATAAAAATTTAATATTAATATACACAACATTTAATTTTTAATTTTTAATTTCAAGATTATCTTATTCTGATTAATTACTCAACAATTTCTCCATCTTTATATTTTAATTTTCTTAAACTCGTATATTTGTTTCTCTTTATGATATAGGTTAAATAAAATTTCGTTGCAAAACAACATTAAGTAATGAATAATTACTTCTTCGTTAAAAAGTAAAAACTATATACGGAGTATAAGTTTTCAAAGAGTATACATATATACATTGCTTTCGTTACAATTATTTTAATCAATTTTTTGTTTAATTTTAATATATTTATGTGTAAAAAGTTAGATATTACAAACCAATCAAATTATCAATTAACCTTTTTGTCATCTAATTTTTACCATATTAATTATATTATGGTAGGGTAATCACAATTATTTGGATTATGATGAACAAAATATAACACACAATAATATGTATATTAAAAGTGAACAAATAAAATTATGAGGATTGAAGAACTTACAATTTGCATATCATGATGATGATGAATACAAATCTAAAACACAATAATAATATGTAAATTGAAAATGAAAACACAATAATGAACAAATAAAATTAAGATACGAAAAGTCATTAATAATATTGATATCGAAATGAATAAATAAAATTGAGTGAAAGTATGAGGTTTAAAGAGCTTACGTTTTTCATGTGATGACGACGATGATGAATACAAATCAAAAACACAATCATACTATGTATATAATGGACACATAAAATTGAGTGAAAGTATGAATACTAAAGAGCTTACGTTTTTCACGTGATGACATTGATGATGAATACAAACTAAAACACAATGATAATATGTATATCAAAAGTGAACAAATAAAATTTGAAGAACTTACATTTTGCATATGAAGGCGATGATGATGAACAAAAATTTAGAACACAATAATATGCAAGACTAATTACATGCCTCCTCTTTATACTAAGGATTCAATAACCTTTCTCTATAAATAGAACATAAATGGATGATGAAAACGGAAAAAAATGGTTAAATGCTAGTGATCTTACTCTAAAAGCTCCGCCTCCAAATAAACTCTAATGGAAGCATTTCAATATCAAATTAGTATAACAGACTACTTTAACAGTAAAATGATTGAAAACACATGTAATGTTTTAATCTATTTTGCAAAATAGTAAAAGAATAATTACCATTGAAAATCAACATTGAACTCATCGTAATCGCTCTTGATCATTTTAGACAGCCACCTACAAATACAAAACATAAATAATATAAACGTATACGATTTATCAAAACAACATAAAATCGGTTATTAGATTTGTAAAAGAACTTGATAGAGAGCCAAATATAAAACAATATTGATATGGTTATTAAGGTTGAAGTTAAGTTGTCACTATGAACCAATCTATATATATATATATATATATATATATATATATATATATATATATATATATATATATATGTGTGTGTGTATATATATATATATATATGTGTGTGTGTGTGTGTGTGTGTAAGAATTATTTTTTGTAATTGATCATTGATAATTAATACAATGATGTAACAACCCAAACTTTACCGCATTAAAACCCCGTTAATTTTCACACAAAAAAAAAAAAAAATCTGCTGAACCTGGCTGTTGCGCGGCGCGCCCAGCATTTGCGCGGCGCGCAAAATGCTGCTGGGCAGCCCGCTGTCCCGAAACACTTTAAATACAAAAATGTTTGACCCGTTCCCGATGTTTTTAGCCCAAACGCTTTCAACCATGGTTTTATATATATAAAATTAGCACGTTTAATTAATAAAATCAAGTTTACGAAGCGGGTCCCACATCGACCCATTTTACCACCTTAAGTACCAAAATACAAATTTTCGACTTTAAGACTTTAATACAATACACAGCCGAGCATGGCGATCGGGGATACGCTACCCAATCCTAAATGATCCAAAAGCAAGTCACTAAAGCAACTATGCACGTCTTCTAGTCCTCGCGCTTACCCGAGCCACCAATCCGCATGCAATCTATAAAAAGAGTCAACAACGAGAGGGTAAGCTAATGCTTAGTGAATGATAATATACTACATACATATATATGTATAAAATGGACACGCCACATAAAACAAGTACCGCATACCGAAGCATCCATATATAAAGCATCTACACTAAGCATACCGTACAATCTCTAAGCATCAAGCTAAAGATACAACAACGAAATATAAGTCCACTATCGACAAAGTGAACATCGCCAAATAGCTACACCCGGAGGGTTAGCTACAACACAACAACACATTAATACATAACAATAATAATAATAACAACGCACAAGGTTAACCCCTTAACCTCAATCACACGAACATTGGCCGAACAACCCGAGCCATGTGAATTCGCACAACCCGAAATTCACTTCTCAACCATAAGATGACCGAACAACCCGAGTCATCATGAATCCGCACTGCCCGAGATTCACTACCACAAATAAGGTGACCGAACAACCCGAGTCACCATGAATCCGCACTACCCGAGATTCATTTCTCCATACCAAAACCCACGGTCACGGGATTATAAAATCCACCACACCACCATATCAACCCTTCGCCATTGGGGTTATAACAACCAAATCACAACCAAGTGTGATCACGTGCACACAAACGTATACCTCGCCAAAGATGGTCAACCAAAACGCACAAACGTGCCAATTGGACTTATACACAAGTCCATCGAATCCACCTATATGTGAAGTGAGCTCTATAACCGAGAATCACTTCACCCGACCCGCACCCATCCTACACATACATATGCACATAGGATATTATCACTCACCTTGAAGTCTTGAAGAAAGCTTCCAAGTAAACCGCAACTCGCCAATGGAAAATACCTATTCCATTATCACAAATGCCACAACACAATTAGATTGGATTCACAAATTAACCCAATTCGTCACTTAGTGCCATTTCGACCCAAATGCACTTCCAAGCACAAACCGTACCCAAACCAACCAATAGTCACTAACACAAGTGAGAATGGTCATAATATGCCAATTAAACCCGAACTCAAGTGTTAAACACGTGTCATACCCATTTTGACACTTAAACCCTAATTTTGACCCAAAGTCAAAGTTAGTCAACCAAACAACCTCCAATGGGTTCCAATACTTCCCTAATCGCTAACTAAAGTGATTAAACTAAATTTCAAGTTCTAAACATGGCCAATTTGTTCACCAACCCAAAATCCACCTACAATTAACAATAAACCCGATTACTAGTATCACTAAACCTATTTCATCACCTAAAAGGGTATTACAACAAATTAACTCAAAACCCTAACTTGAATATCAAATTAAATAATTGAAATTCGGAGTTTGAGCTTACCAATACTATCACCGTGTAGCCGAGAACGAAAGGAACAACTTTAAAACCCGAGACTTTGAACGATTCGAGCTTCTTCTTCACCAAAACCTCTAATCTCTCTCTAGATATTTGGAAGGGATGAATGGACATGAAAATGATCCAAAACTGATCCAAAGTAGCTAATATGGCACACAAATCCGGCCTCCAAGTGAATTTACCCTTATACCCTTCATTTAAATAAATAAAAACAAAGGGAGTTCTGTCAGCGCGATTGCGCGGCGCGCGGCCGCCTTGCGCGGCGCGCAGAATGCCAGCAACAGCTTCTTCGCCTTTATTTATGTGTATACATGTTTTAACCAACCCATTCTCGAATATCTTTAATAACAAGTATACAAATTAAATATTCGGGTCTTACAACTCTTCCCCACTTAGACTCGATCACGTCCTCGTGATCCTCATCACTTAACCAAAAGGACCTCACTCAACGGTACTCATCATAAGTCCCAATCCGACTTTCCTAGGAAATTCTTTCCAACGAATCGCCTTCCACAACTAAATCGTCACTCGCGATTTATCAAAACCACAATCCGAGCACTACAACCATGCTCCCTCCCTAACATCGGGAAAACTCAACCAATCTCGTACCGAGATATAACTCCCTTAGCGTACTAATACCGAGTACAACTCTAAAAGCAACCAAGTCTCAACCTAAGGTCAACGACCCGAAACAATGAAGACCGAACCAAAAGAATCCTTACGGATACCACCAATCACGAATCATCCATTGTAGTGCGCAATACGACCCATACGCAACTACCGTAACAACACAATCCACGGTTAGAAACCGATAGCGCCCAAAGCGGCTATGGGAACACAAATCCCAAGGTGTACGAAATCGTCCATCGTCACACCCGTAACAAACATGTGAGCGAAACACGGCTATCGCATCACTAATCATACCACGTGGTCCTCACGACCCCACCATCGACGCATAAAACGACCGATAGTTCCCACAACATGGTCCTTACGACCCCACCATTGGTGTATCAAACAACCAATAGATTACAACTCAACATGGCCGAAACAACCCGAGCCAAAACACATATGGAGGATGGTCGAAACAACCCGAACCTTAGTGAATTCGCACAACCCGAAATCCACCAACCCAATCCATATATCTCACAACGAAATGACCGCACAACCCGAGTCATCGTGAATACGCGCAAACCGATATTCACTACCACCGCCACATAGTATAACCGAGGAGGGCCGTACAACCCGAGCCTTAGTGAATCCGAACCACCCGACATTCACTACCTCAAACTATGAGCCCAACCAACAGGGACAATCGTACTACCCGAAATATTGTGAATACGAACAACCCGATATTCACGTCCCACAACACAACTCTCTTGATGAAGTCAGCGGACCCCGAAGGTCATGCTCCACCAATCTCAATACCGGATGAAGTCAGCGGACCCGAAGATCATGCTTCACCGATCTCAACACCACGCTCATGACGAAGTCAGCGGACCCTAAAGATCATGCTCCATCAATCACGTACTCCCATGATGAAGTCAGCAGACCCTAAAGATCATGCTCCATCACGTAACCATACTATAATGAAGTCAGCGGACCCGAAAGTCATGCTTCATTAATCCACAATACTACGATGAAGTCAGCGGACCCCGAAGGTCATGCTTCATCAACCACATACCATAATCGAGCAAGAACCACCTATATCAAACATAGGTACCGAACAAGAATTCTCCAAAAGAGAACCCGACACACACCTTCCTTAACCGAAGGATTTCACCTTGCTCACCAAACACGTCCATTATCTCTCAACGAGATTTACCACATTACCGCCTCGGTGGGATTCCAATCCAAACCATAAGTACAATTTATCCGGAATCACACTCTACCACGAATCGACCCAAAGCTAGGTCTCGGTAAAAATTCCAGATCTACCAAAATCATCATCCGAAATATCACACTAACACTTTCCTCGCGCAGGAGTGCGACTCCCCCACTTGGAAACACGTTCCTATATCACAACTCGTACACCCGTACGATGCTACCAAAGGTAGACTTTACCAACAATTGGGTACACACGACCCATCACCATACCTTGCTCTAACCTTGAGCACACGAAGGATTTCAATCAATCCTTAAACACTTCGAACGAAAAGTGTACCACGATTACACAAACCATACCCTCGCAATTATCCAATTGCTTTAGTTTGTCAAGTTTCACCTAGTCACTCATGTACCTACGGGTTTCTCCCGGTACCCTAAGTACAATGTAACCACAACACAATCGGAGTCGACACCACGCCAGTAGGTATAAAAGAGGCACCTAATGTCGCGTCATAAAGACTCCATTACCAACACACATCGAGATTTTAAACACTCGATCTCAGAGGTTCCAATCACCCGGCGAACCTCATGGTTCATCACTTCAACACCAAAAGCGAACACGCGCTTAACAATCGAACACCAAAACCATTTCCGTGGCTTGTAGAAACATTTCCCAAATACTAAGGGATGCTTGGTTACACCAAGTCTTACGCCCTTCGTCCAACAACCAAACATGCAAATTACTATGCAATTAACAAGTCCGAACATAAATGCCACGTAAATAAATATTCAAAGACATATTTATTAAAACGAAACGTACCTCAACGTCTCCTTGCGGCATTCGCCGCCGCCAACTCGGGACAATCCGGCTTGCGATGTCCCTCTTTATGACAATAGTAGCACATTCCGCCTTCACTCCTCGGCATTGTGCATTCCCACAACTTGTGACCCCTAACGCCACAATTAAAACATCTAGGCGCACGAGACTCCACCGCGCCCTTTACCACATTACTCGTACTCGCACTCGGACCCTTAGTCCTCTTACTCGGAGCACCATAAGAAACAACCCTTCTCTCAATTGAAGGTTCGCCCCTTTTTGATCGGGAATACGACTCGAAACCTCTAGCCACGGCGAATAATTCTGCAAACGATTTCGCGTAGCCCCGGCTAATCTTACCTTTCAAGTCATCATTCAAAGTTCGATAGAAATCCTCCATCAACAAACGATCATTCCCCAAATATTCTGGGCAAAAACGAGCCTTCGACATAAAAGTCGTCTTTAAAGTATTCAAGTCCATAGAACCCTGTTGCAAATTTCGCAACTCACAACGCAATTCCGATAAATCGGCTGGAGTTCGGAACTCCTCGAAGAATTCCTCCTTAAATTCGTCCCATGATAACGTCATAAACGTTTCACCACCGACAAGATCAATCTTGCCATCCAACCAATCCTTCGCCCTACCCCGCAACAAACTAGTAGCGAGTCTCGTCTTTTTCTCGGGAGGGCATTCCATAGTACGAAAACACCCTTCGACATCCGAAACCCAAGTCGTACTCACCAAAGGATCCGGCTTCCCATCATACATCGGGGGTCTAGTCCTCATGAAGCTCTTAAGACAACGCTCCATTTCACCCCTATTTTGGAATTCGGAATACTTCCCATCCATTTCTTCTCGAAACGCTCTCATTTGCTCCGCAACGGCGGCCGCAACTCTAGCGTTAAATTCCGTGTCATTCGTCTCGGTCTCGTTTCGCGTCGTCATTCTAAAGAATGCAAAACGATTAGTCCACGCACGTATAAAACGACACGCACAACACCACCCCATCTTGCTAAACACTCGTCGTACATCACTTGTTAGACACGATTTGCACCCGTAATAAGGTCTGCAAGTTCTTATTACGCACGCACGCCGCATCGACTCGTTAGTACAACGACCGCCTCGCTCGATGCTATAAACAAACACAAACAAAATTCTACGCGATAGAAGCACACGCGAGAATTACACCACAACACAAATAATATATTAATAATATCCGCATTACTAATATAAACGTTAGTCGACCTATAAACAAGGCACTAACTAAACCCGTTCCTGACCCGAAATCCTACAAGTCCCGCAACAAATTACGCGCACACAAAAGTCTAAGTCTAGGCACCTATCTCAAGTCACCTAAATCCCTTAGACCATGCTCTGATACCACTTGTAACAACCCAAACTTTACCGCATTAAAACCCCGTTAATTTTCACACAAAAAAAAAAAAAAATCTGCTGAACCTGGCTGTTGCGCGGCGCGCCCAGCATTTGCGCGGCGCGCAAAATGCTGCTGGGCAGCCCGCTGTCCCGAAACACTTTAAATACAAAAATGTTTGACCCGTTCCCGATGTTTTTAGCCCAAACGCTTTCAACCATGGTTTTATATATATAAAATTAGCACGTTTAATTAATAAAATCAAGTTTACGAAGCGGGTCCCACATCGACCCATTTTACCACCTTAAGTACCAAAATACAAATTTTCGACTTTAAGACTTTAATACAATACACAGCCGAGCATGGCGATCGGGGATACGCTACCCAATCCTAAATGATCCAAAAGCAAGTCACTAAAGCAACTATGCACGTCTTCTAGTCCTCGCGCTTACCCGAGCCACCAATCCGCATGCAATCTATAAAAAGAGTCAACAACGAGAGGGTAAGCTAATGCTTAGTGAATGATAATATACTACATACATATATATGTATAAAATGGACACGCCACATAAAACAAGTACCGCATACCGAAGCATCCATATATAAAGCATCTACACTAAGCATACCGTACAATCTCTAAGCATCAAGCTAAAGATACAACAACGAAATATAAGTCCACTATCGACAAAGTGAACATCGCCAAATAGCTACACCCGGAGGGTTAGCTACAACACAACAACACATTAATACATAACAATAATAATAATAACAACGCACAAGGTTAACCCCTTAACCTCAATCACACGAACATTGGCCGAACAACCCGAGCCATGTGAATTCGCACAACCCGAAATTCACTTCTCAACCATAAGATGACCGAACAACCCGAGTCATCATGAATCCGCACTGCCCGAGATTCACTACCACAAATAAGGTGACCGAACAACCCGAGTCACCATGAATCCGCACTACCCGAGATTCATTTCTCCATACCAAAACCCACGGTCACGGGATTATAAAATCCACCACACCACCATATCAACCCTTCGCCATTGGGGTTATAACAACCAAATCACAACCAAGTGTGATCACGTGCACACAAACGTATACCTCGCCAAAGATGGTCAACCAAAACGCACAAACGTGCCAATTGGACTTATACACAAGTCCATCGAATCCACCTATATGTGAAGTGAGCTCTATAACCGAGAATCACTTCACCCGACCCGCACCCATCCTACACATACATATGCACATAGGATATTATCACTCACCTTGAAGTCTTGAAGAAAGCTTCCAAGTAAACCGCAACTCGCCAATGGAAAATACCTATTCCATTATCACAAATGCCACAACACAATTAGATTGGATTCACAAATTAACCCAATTCGTCACTTAGTGCCATTTCGACCCAAATGCACTTCCAAGCACAAACCGTACCCAAACCAACCAATAATCACTAACACAAGTGAGAATGGTCATAATATGCCAATTAAACCCGAACTCAAGTGTTAAACACGTGTCATACCCATTTTGACACTTAAACCCTAATTTTGACCCAAAGTCAAAGTTAGTCAACCAAACAACCTCCAATGGGTTCCAATACTTCCCTAATCGCTAACTAAAGTGATTAAACTAAATTTCAAGTTCTAAACATGGCCAATTTGTTCACCAACCCAAAATCCACCTACAATTAACAATAAACCCGATTACTAGTATCACTAAACCTATTTCATCACCTAAAAGGGTATTACAACAAATTAACTCAAAACCCTAACTTGAATATCAAATTAAATAATTGAAATTCGGAGTTTGAGCTTACCAATACTATCACCGTGTAGCCGAGAACGAAAGGAACAACTTTAAAACCCGAGACTTTGAATGATTCGAGCTTCTTCTTCACCAAAACCTCTAATCTCTCTCTAGATATTTGGAAGGGATGAATGGACATGAAAATGATCCAAAACTGATCCAAAGTAGCTAATATGGCACATAAATCCGGCCTCCAAGTGAATTTACCCTTATACCCTTCATTTAAATAAATAAAAACAAAGGGAGTTCTGTCAGCGCGATTGCGCGGCGCGCGGCCGCCTTGCGCGGCGCGCAGAATGCCAGCAACAGCTTCTTCGCCTTTATTTATGTGTATACATGTTTTAACCAACCCATTCTCGAATATCTTTAATAACAAGTATACAAATTAAATATTCGGGTCTTACAAATGAATACGATGTTACGTTTATCAATGAATTTTTGACTTTTAAGTTTAAACTTTTATATTACTGGTTATCTGTATGCAATGAATGAAAATGAATCGACTTGCAAGAAAATACAAAGCTAGTAATTAAATAGAAGATTCTTGATGTTCCATTTATTAAATGTATTAGTTTATTTAATAACTTATTAATACTTAATATAGAAATTCTCATTTTTTTTTACCATTATTCAATATGCATTTTGTAGTAAGTTTTCTAACTTTTTTACCCACAATAAATCCAAAGAGAGGTGAAATCTATTTAATACATCATATTTAATTTTCTGAAACTCAATTCTTATAGATATATAGAAGATATAGATATAGATGGATGGAAGTTTTGAGTATTAGTTAGAGACAACCCAAAATAAATAGTATAGTAATCTATTAAATTATATCGAAGGGGCAAATTTGGTCGGAAGAAATATAAAAAACCATTTAATGAAAACTATGTTGCCATTATTATAAATAAATAATCATGCCGGTATTAGACAAAAAAATAATAAATAAAATGTTGTCATTGTGACGTTAACTTTACCTCATTGTTCATATTTTATTTATATAAATAATCTATTAATTTGAGACAACTTAAAAAGAAATACATGACTATTAAATTTGGACGAAGAGATGAATTTGGAGGGTGGGAGTACAATTTAAAAGACAATTGTGTTGCCATTATTTAAAATAAAATTTTTCATTGTAACGTAATGCTGGTGTCAACATTTCAAAAATAATAAATAACGTTGTGAACTGTAAAATGCCACCACATAAACTAATCATATTCATTCTTTCTCACGCTCATTGGTATAGTTAACAACTCAAAAAAGATGATGAGCTATTAAATTCGGACCGGGGGGGGGGGTTTAAATTTAGAGGGATGGAAACATGGAGTATGATAAAAAAAAAATTTAATAATATCCATGCCGCTATAGTAAATAAAAAACAACAAGATGAATAAAATGTTGTCATGTGACGTCACGTTAATATCAACATCAAAAGAAGATAAAAGAAATAACGTGGTGAACTAGAAAATGATGCACACTCAAACTAGTCATATTTATTTCCTCCTCACGCTCTTTAGTATAGTTATTATACTATCATATTAATCATGGTGGAAGGGAATTACCATTTTATCCCCATGAGTAGTGACCTTCATGGTTTGTTCACGGGGGTATTTTCGTAATTATGCAATTTTTTAAATCAGTCATTATTTAATATCTTTTTTTCCTTTTCATTTTTACCTTTTCATTTTTATTTCAAAATATTTAGTTTCTTTATACAATTTTTTCCCTTTATTTTTTTACGTTCGATTCATGGATACAACCACCCTGCGGTGAAGTGCGAACTTTTATTCTTGGTTACAGGGGCGGAACCAGCTAAGGGCAGCAGGGGGCAACTGCCCCCGGTGTTTTAATCTTATGTGTGTGTGTGTGTGTGTGTGTGTTTGTAATTTTATGCATATGTATGGAGAATTATCTAAAAAATTGGAGTAATATGAGTTTAGAGCTTGAAGATGGAGTAGTGCAGGGAAAGGGGAGGAGGAGATTTTAAGATGATGGACTCATTTATTTTTTTATTTTAATCATCAAGTATATATTATACTTGAACCCACACAAATATTTCTTTAGTTTAAGTTGTACGGAGTATTTGAATTTCAAGTCTAGTTGTACGGAGTATTTGAATTTCAAGTCTTAGGGTATATTTGGCCGCGAAGCTTATGAGAGCTTAAGCTTACTTTTCATAAGCTTAAACTAGTAGCATTGTTTGGATGACATAAGTTCATGAGCTTTTATGGGTGTGTTTGGATGAAACTAGCTGGTGGTGGAGCTTATAGCTGGAGTTGGAGTTTATGGTTAGAGCTGGAGCTGGAACTTATTTTTGGAACAGAAAGTTGGAGCTTATTATTTTTTATAAG
Source organism: Rutidosis leptorrhynchoides (assembly GCF_046630445.1). NCBI lineage: Eukaryota > Viridiplantae > Streptophyta > Magnoliopsida > Asterales > Asteraceae > Rutidosis > Rutidosis leptorrhynchoides. The sequence continues at coordinate 341,479,210 of NC_092341.1, forward strand.
TGCTTGATAAAAAAGCTGGAGCTGGAGCTCGAGCTTATTGGTGTATATTGACTAAATAGTACAACAATAATAATGTAAAATAATATAATTGAGGGCTTTTTTAGTACTTTTACTATTCATAAGCTCTATTTTTTTTTCATAAGCTAATATGGAGGAGCTTTTTTTTTTAAGAGCTTATGAATCTAATAAGCTCAACTTTTAATTACTACCAAACAAAGCTTATGACTTTAAGCTTATAAAAATCATAAGCTCAAGCTTATATAAGTTCTCATAAGCTATGCGCCAAACATACCCTTATTTAGATTAGGATGTTACAGTAATATACACTAAAATATATATATATATATATATATATATATATATATATATATATATATATATATATATATATATATATATATATATATATATATATATATATATATATATATATATATATATATATATATATATATATATATGGGCACGATCCGTGGCTAAGCTTAAAACGAGTACAAACCGGATAAGCAAATGTGGATCACAAAATATCATAAAACTTCATTTTAGCTTAAAATGTAAGGAAGGGTAAAAAGGTAATTTTTTTAATTATGATTAATAAAAATTAATCATACAAAAGTTAACATATTATGAACCACCTTCACCACCACCACCCACCACCACCACCCACCACCAACCAACCAACCACCACCACACACTACCACCACCCACCACCAACCACCACTCACCACCACCCAACACCACCAACCACCACCCACCACCACCCACCTCCACCCACCAGCACCACCACCACCCACCACCACCAACCACCACCCACCACCACCAACCGCCATCACCAACTGCCATCACCAACCGTCACCACCGGCCACCACCACCACCTACCCACCACTACCACCTACCACCACCACACCACCTACCAACCACCACTACCACCCACCACCACCAACACCACCACCACCCACCACCACCACTAACTGCCACCAACAGCCACCACCACTCACCACCACCACCAACCGCCACCACCAACAACCACCACCAACCACCACCACCGTCACCCTCAACCGCCACCACCACCCGCCCCCGCCGCCACCACCACCACCCCCATCAAATAGTTATCATTCATCAGACAATTATAATTCATCAAATATTTATCATTTATCGAAAAATATTTAACATTCATCAAACATTCATCATTCATCGAAAACGTTTATCATTCATCGGAAAACGTTTATCATTCATCGAAAATTAATTATCATTTATTGAAAAGTATTTATCATTCATTGAAAAAAAAATATAATTCATCGAAAAATATTTATCATTCATCGAAAAACAAATATCATTCATCAAATAGTTATCATTCATCAGACAATTATCATTTATCAAATATTTATCATTCATCGAAAAATATTTGTCATTTATCGAAAAACAATTATGATTCATCGAAAATATTTAACATTCATCGAAAAATATTTATCATTTATCGAAAACATCTATCATTCGTCGAACAGTTATCATTTAAAAAATAGTTGTCATTATAAAGAAAACAATAACTATTCATCACAAAAAAGTTATCATTATTCAAAATGTTATCATTCATAAGAAAACAATTATCATTCATCATAAAAGAATTATCATTCATTAGAAAAGAATTATCATTCACCAAAATGTTATCATTCACTAAAATATTATCATTCATTAGAAAAGAATCATCATTACCCGAATGTTATCATTCATCAAATGGTTATCATTCATCACAAAAAAATTATCATTCATCAAACCAATGTCATTCATCAAATCATTATCATTCATCAAAACATTATCATGATTAGTTTTATAAAAAAGAAAGGGGCATTCTGAGAATGGAACTCGGGACCTCCCGCACCGAAAGCGAGAATCATACCACTAGACCAAATGCAAGTTATTAAACAATTATCATTCATGTAACTGTTGTCATTCAAATAAAAAACACTTATCTTTTATCAGAAAACGGTTAACGAATATCATTCATCAGAATGTTGTCATTCATCAAACACTTCTCATTAATCAAAAAACATCATCATTCATCAAGCACTTATCACTCAAAAAGAAAACATTTATCATTCATCAGAATATTAGAATTCATTAAACATTTATCGTGCATCAAACAGTTAATCATTCATTGAAAAATATTTATCATTCATCGAAATTTTTTACAATTCATCGAAAAATATTTTTATCATTAATCGAAAAATAATTATCATTCATCAAATAGTTATCATTCATTAAAGGATTATCATTCATCAAATAGTTATCATTCATTAAAAGATTATCATTTATCAAATATTTATCATTCATCAAAAAATATTTATCATTCATCAAACATTTATCATTCATCGTAAAACATTTATCATTCATCAAAAAAATTTTATCATTCATCGAAAAACATTTATCATTCATCAAAAAACATTTACCATTCATCGAAAATAATTATCATTCATCAAAAATATTTATCATTCATAAAAAAAATTATAATTCATCGAAAAACATGTATCATTCATAGAAAAACAATTACCATTCATCAAATAGTTATCATTCATCAGACAATCATCATTCATCGAAAAATATTTATCATTCATCAAACATTTATCATTCATCAAAAAACTTTTATCATTCATTGAAAAAAATTATCATTCATCGAATATATTTCTCATTCATCGAAAAATATTCATCATTCATCGAAAAACATTCATCATTTATCGAAAACATTTATCATTCATCGAAAAATTATTATCTTTCATCAGACAATTATCATTCATCAAATAGTTATCATTCATAAAAGCAAAAATTATTATTCATTAGAAAAAATTATCATTGATCTAAGTTATCATTCATCAAATTACCTAATGAATGATAAAAAAAAAAAAAAATACCTGATTAATGATAAAAATATCTTACAAATGATAAAATACCCGATGAATGATAAATATATTCGATGAATAATATAAATAGGTGATGAATGATAAACAAAAAATGATTAAAAAAAACCATGATGAATAAGAAAAACAAATATGATGAATGATTAAAAAACTGATGAATGATATAAAAAATATAATGAATGAGAAAAAAAAATATGATGGATGATAAAAAAAATATGATGAATGATAAAAGTATAGTCCAATCAATTAATTAATTAAATATATAAACATGATTTCAGATAAAAACTAGTTGAACTTACTTCTTTGACACTACTAGCATTAGAAGAACTTTGACTGATATATCTTCTAAGCTTCCATTAACACTTGCTTTATGCAAACGTACAACATTTTCCATGTCTTCGATGTGAAAAAAAAAATTCTCGATGCAGATATCTTTTTCTTTAGATCAATGATGGCCTGTGTGTATTATAATCATATGACCAATTGGAGAACTACCATGTTGTAGACATAAATTGTATATCCAATACCAAATATTAAGTAGTACCTTTTTGTTAATGTTTATGAAAGAGTCACAAAACTTCTCAATGCATTGAAGTTGTTCATTTTGTTGAGATACAAGCTATAAAAACAAGCCTATCTTGCAACACTGTCAAAGGGCAGATAGCACCAAGAATATCATTTACTTTTCAACATTTCTAAAGTTAAATTCCAACTACTTTCTTAAATCTTCAACACCAGCAACGAATAACAAGATATAACTAACTACTAAAACTTCGGATATACTTCAAATAAAATAAAATAAAAAGTAATGTATTAGTCAATCTTAGATTCATCAGTCAGTCAACTACATCTCAAACAAGTCTCAGATGAAATAAACACCAACAATGATATTTAAAATTTATATAGTTGAGAACACAAATGTGCCTTACATTTACTACGCAAAAGTTTAACGGTTTTTGTTAGACTTTTCTAGCAACTGCAAGCGAACAAGTGTCTCACAAATTAAGGATGCAATGAACCAGTTATGGGATTAAGATAACAAAAGCATTTTGAAGGCCTTGGTCAAAGTTTGTCAAGGTAGATATGTGACCATGAGCCTGGTCAACTGTCAACAAAAGTCAATAAGAAAGTCAACACATATCACATTTTAAGTAGGTGCGGAACTACTCTACCATCTTCTTCCCCTTTCCCCACTATATTCTCACATTGGAACCCCCATTTTTATTGATTGAGGCTTTATAAAAATAACCTCAATTAATCCATTCTTCAGACATTCAAGTTCAAATTTGTGTTTCCCCATCATAACTTCATAACCTTGTTGGTCCAATAACTGCTTGTAGCCATGGGCATACTGACAATCAAATTGTTTAGCATATTGATAAAATGATAACCATTGCTACCTAAGATTTCTAAATAGTTCATCACACTTACGATGATTATCCTTTTTTTTTGAATATTTAACTTATGATTTGCTGCTTAACTGATTTGTTTTGCTAATTTTTTTTTTTTTTTTTTTTTTTTTTTTTTTTTTTTTTTTTTTTGCATAATGAGGAAAGAACTCTAAGGAAACTTGGGACATTGTTGTTGTTCAAACAGATTAGCAAGTGAACGTGTTATTCAGCCCTAAGGTTTCGTGATCATAAAACACTTAACATTTATCAAAATGTTAACATTCATCAGAATCACAAGATGCATGATACAAGTAGTAAAAAAGAATCACAACCACATATGGTTATATGACATTTGCAAAATTAAGAAATTGTTACCATACACCTTTAAAGAACATACAAGCTAATAGGAGACTTGAACTAACTAAAGAACATACTTCAGTATATGAAAATAAAAGAACATACGAATTGATATCAGCAAATTATTAGAGTAATAGACATCATCATGAATCATCTTGTATTAAATTAAAAAATCTCACGACAATAATTCCAGAATACTCAATCAAAACACAAATTTGAGTTCAATCGGCGATAACAGACACTGATAAGAGCTACTTGTAATTATAAAGCTTCTAAATAACCAAATTCAGTAAATATTAAACAAATTAAACAACTAATTCCTGCAATAATGAAAACTAATTGATGTAATATGACTTGAACAACGTTTAATTAAATAAAACATACGTTAGAGTAACCTAAAATTACAGCAATGATGTGAATGAAAGCATCATAAATGGTTGAACGAACGACGGAATCAAAATGGTTAATCAGTGGAAAGAGACATAATTGTATGAACGTATAGTGTGACGGAAACGGAATTGAAATTGGAGATTTGAAATGAATACCTCTGTAGTAGCTTTAAATTAGGGTTTATGAAAATTGGGGATGAAGGATTTCAAACGCTGGTAAAAAAAGAGATACAGAAAATAAATGAAATTACCATAATACCCCTCTGTGTTTTTTAGTATAAAATTAAAAATTATGAAATGTGAGGCTCATATTTACTTATTCAGTTTGTACCCCAAATTTTGATTATCCATGAATTGAACCACTATATATATATATATATATATATATATATATATATATATATATATATATATATATATATATATATATATATAAACTAAAAAGGTTTCTGCTTAGGTGTTATTTTATGATTAAATTGAATTAATTATTAATTATAATTTAATATATACATATAAATATAGATTTACATATATGTGTATAGGTTATAAATAGATAAGATATAAAAAATTAATTTCTTGTAGGTAAGATATAAATTAGTTCGTAATTTTTGGTAGATTAGATATAAATCCCTAAAATAACATACTTAAGATAACATACTAATTAATAATGTTAATAAAATATAGTAATTTTTTTTATTATCTACCATATACTTAAGATATAATATACTTATCTACCATACTTAAAGGTATATAATATACTCCGTTTACATTTTTTTTATTTTCCTATTAATTATTAATTATTAATTTAGTTAATAAGAAATAATTAATAATAAAATTATGACTAAATTAATTAAATAACTAAGTTAGTTATTTACTAATTAATATTATTAATAAAAATGAACTTTTAAAAATTTCTCAATACCACGTGCTTTTAAAATCAAAAGAATAATTTTTTAGGAAATTAATTAATTTTACACCATTATTTTATCCAACGTGCAATGCACGGGCTCTAAAACCTATTACAGCAAAATTGAAAAGTGATTTTTAACTATTTTTTTATCTACGTGTAATGCACGGGCTCTATACACTAACTATTTTATAAAGTGTTAGCAATTAATAATTTTATCAATTATTACTCTATACCTTAAAAGAGAGTATTTATTAGCTAATAAATCATTTGTGAAACCCCTTTAATAACCATTAGATCAAAAAATTACCTCCTAATACCCTTTAATCTAATGGCTAAAAATCATCCTGTAAAAATATTAGTTAATAAATACATTCTTAACATTAACCTCCCTAAACTACCCCTAACCTATAAACAAAACATACGGAAGAAACAACACCGTGAACCCTAAATTAGCTAACCATGTGTTTTTCATCTCTTATCCGATGCAATGATCATCGCATCTCTCTCTCTCTGCCTGAAATTGGCTATATCATTAACCTTAAGAATCGTGAATCACATCAGGATGTTGTTAGCTGTTTGATTTTCATCTATTTCTATGCCCTAAATGAACAAATCCGCGTTAAACCACATCAACATCTCACCACGACTGTGTGATGACCTAGAAATTTCTGACCAAATTTAAACTTTATCTTTAAATGATTTAATGTTTTCGACACGATAAGCAAAGTCTGTAATGTTGAGCCTCAAGTTTTGGAACTATATTCATGTAATCAATTATTCTTTGACTATTCTCGACGATTCACGAACAATATATATAACTTGAAATCATATATATATATATATATATATATATATATATATATATATATATATATATATATATATATATATATATGATTTCAAGTTATTTAGTAAACGATTGTAACATTCGATTATTGATTCGATTAATATTTAGATAAGTTAACTAAATGTTTAAGATGAACCAGTAAAACACTAATTTGCTACAGTATTTTCGAATTGCTACAGTACCCGAAAAGCTACAGTGTTTTCGAAAATCACTATTTGCTACAGTAAAAAAATGAAAATGCATATGTAAATACTACGAGATGATGATTTATAGAAGTAAATGACCAAAACACTCGAAAGTTTAAGATACACTTTGAGTGATATAGTTTATTGATAATTTAAGACTATATTTTAACAAAGGTACGAGTCACGAAACGTAAAGAGCCAGTTTTCTCAGCGTACGAATGGACATTCGAAAAACCGGAACCGGGACATAAGTCGAGTGACGACGTACGACTTATCGGAATAAAAATTACAAGTCACCTATACACGAGAATATAATATAATATATAATTAATTAATTTAAATTATATATATTATATATAATATATTTAAATATGTCGACGAACTACAAAACAAATCAAATGTGAGCTGTCATTTAAGCTCATGCGATCGCATGAGCATACCAAAGAAACTCCATGCGATCACATGGAGGCTGGATCCAGAAAACATCTATAAAGCAAGTCGATTTTTGGTTCATTTTGTCATCTGTTTTCTCTCGCACTCTCTCATAGAAATATATATATATATATATATATATATATATATATATATATATATATATATATATATATATATATATATATATATATATATATATATATAATTATTATTATTAAGATTAATATTATTATTATTAATCGTATTATTATTATTATTATTATTAGTATTAATATTATACATAAAATACTACGACGAGGTCTTGAGCGTGTCACTTTCAAAATGGGTTTTCAAGCGGGATAGAGCTAGGGAAATTATGGGTAATGTTCGGGGGTATATTTATGAATCAAACCTAGTGTTTATCATCTCCGTTACGTCTACGTACTTTCCTACAATATTGAATCTCAATATTGATACGTAAGCACTCATATTTTATCTTTTATATATTAATTGTGTATCAATGTCTAGTGCTCGAGTATATATATTTATACATACGTGTATGCTAAATTTTGTCGTTAAACAGTTTATAATAGATCACGAATTAAATACATATATTACTGGTAAAAGGTATATGGTATACATGTTTTTGGAAAGCTGGCGAAAAGTCAATAACTTTTCATTTAGATATCGAATAGTTTCAATGAACGGATTAAAAGATATGATCAACTGAATTATAATTGACGTTAATTGGAATTGCTTTTGAATCTGTAATTAATATTTAAACAACTTGTTTGTAAGATTGATAAATTGGATTTTTGAATATTACCAACCGAGTAAATGAATCCTTATATAAGGTACGTCTCATTTTGTTGAACTATTGTCAAAATTGACTTTTTGAAACGACTTTGGATAACTTTTGTATGTCGATCTCGAGCATTAGGATTGTGATACACTATGACATTACCTAGCTTGATAAACATTTATTGACCAACATATGTTCTCTAGATTGAGATCTACGGTTATTTGGTAATCCGAGTTTCGGTCACATTTTGGTGAACGACTTTATATGCTGCTAAGGTGAGTTTCATTTGCTCCCTTTTTAATTGCTTTTGCAATATATATTTTTGGGCTGAGAATACATGCACTTTATTTAAACGCAATGGATACAAGCACATACTAAGTTCTACACTGAGTTTGAACCAAAAATCCCTTAGCTTTGGTAACTAGTAACTGCCATTTATAAGAACTGATGGGCGCGAGTAGTTGTATATGGATCCATAGGGCTTGACATCCCCGTCTGTTCCAGGTATAGAAACCTAGCCTGAACTATAAAACAGACGTATGCTATTTGAGTTTAGTACACTTTGGTTTACGTGTATTGTACATGTTGGTTGCATGTATGTTAAAACAGGGGTACTTATTATAACGTTAAAGTTTAGCTACCAGGGTGCTCAATCTTGTAGAATATTTTGATAAACGTTTCTGGATGAAACAACTGAAATTTTGTGATCCACCTTTATATACAGATTATGCGAAACACTAAAACTATGAACTCACCAACCTTTGTGTTGACACTTGTTAGCATGTTTATTCTTAGGTTCCCTAGAAGTCTTCCGCTGTTTGCTTATATGTTAGACAACCTATGTGCATGGAGTCTTACATGGCATATTTATCAAGGAAACATTGCATTCACCAAATCATCACCATATATCTTATTTTGACTGCATTGTCAACGGAAGTACTATTGTAAACTATTATTTACGGTGATTGTCTATATGTAGAAATCATCAGATGTCGAAAACCTTTGATTTAAATATTCATTTATGGTGTGCCTTTTCAAAAGAATGCAATGTTTACAAAACGTAACATATAGAGGTAAAATACCTCGCAATGAAATCGATGAATGATGTGTTCGTCCATATGGATTTGGAGCGATCGTCACAGACTGTGAATCAAATCCCATTTTCCTCGATTCCTACTTTCGTTCCTCATTTGCAAAAGGATTCAATTCCCAATTGCGAATACTATTTAATTCCCAATATGATTCTTAAAATCAAACCTAGACAGCTCCTGTTTACATGTTGTCACGTGTTTCATCGATTCTCATTGTGTTATACATTTGTAAGTATTTGATTTGATGAATTTTAATTTTTTTTATCCCCTTTCATGCTTAGCATCAATTTTCGATTTTAGAGAATGATGTTATTTGGATGTTATCTGTTATTTTGAGTATGTTGTTTGAATTATAATCTGTTAAGTTTCTTGGGTATTATTTGATTGATTTAAAAATGTTATAATCGGTGTAGGCTTTTATTGATTGCACTATTTTTCAGCTCCTTTGTTGAAACTAATGAGGTCATTTGTTCTGAATGTTTTGTTTCTGTATATGATAATTTTATCTGCTTGATTGATTAATAATTTTACAATTGTCAGTTGCTTATTCAAGAAGAAGTGGTGGTTAGGTAACGTTTGGAACTGATTTCAGCAGGAACAATTAAGCATATATATACGAAATACTATGAATGTAAGCATTTAACTTTTTGTAGCATTATCATTGGGAAAGCATTATAAAAATAAAATAAAATTAATGATTGATATCTGCTTCACATTGCTGACTTATATACAAAACATGTATATCAGCTCATATAGTATACTTTTTTTTTCCCTACTTTATTAACATTTTTGACTAAATATATTAGGATATGGGCTTCATATTTATTAAGTCAGCAAACTCAATGTGAGTTTGCAGGTGCAGCTAATGCAATAATCACAGCTGCAGTATTAGTTAATATTATGTATATAAATTTTGAATTTGAATTTATACTTTCCACTAATTTAATGGATTTTTTTAGTATTTAGAATAATTATGTTTACATGAATAATTGGAGGGTTTGATCAGTTCACATCAATAGGTTTGACTTCTGTTTACATCAAGTATTAAGTGTATAAACTACATAATTTGAAGTGAAGACTATTTTCTTGCTTAATTCAATTTATTTATACCAAATTCTATATGCTGCTCCTAATTGTGTTTGTTCAAGAAGCATAATAAAAGTTGCATCAATAGGTAAAGGATAACAAATGGAGCTAACAATGTTAAGGCCCATGTAATATATATACATCAATTTCAAATTAGGGTTCTTTGTTATCGAAGCATTCATCGAAATACAATTAGGGTTCATGTAATATGTATACATCAATTTCTTCCCATTCAGTTCCATCTCTAAGGAAGAAAAAAATTCAATCTTTTTTCGTTTTTGATTTCAATTTTACGGTTTCTTGATTTCTTGCTTATCTTGATTGTGTTGTGAGTTTTAGAAGAAATTTATGGTGACGATGAATACAAGTATAATCTCGATCGACCTGGATGGTTAATGATTTAATAATGTGGAATGATGATATAAAAACAACACTTTGGTTAGGGTTTGGTTCACTTCGTTTCACACCTTCCTGTTTCACAAAAGGCATTCACTTTAGGTGTATGGTGATGATTATTACCCTCTTTCAATTTCTACTAAATATCATGAATATATATCTAAATTAAAGGTTTGATATTTTTATTCAGCATGATTTCTTTGATATCTCAACTCCCTCTTCTATGTTTGGGGGTTTCGTTCTTCTAAAACATAATCCCTCGGAGGTGAGAAACAAACCTTGCTGACTTTAAAATCGTGTGATTTTGTAATACACAATTACTGGTTTTTGTTTAACTTGTAGGAGTCACAAATTTACAGAAATGATATTCAGAGCAACGGATAAATTATGCTTCAAGAAGATGACATATCAAGGGATACAAGAGTTATACTTCCTACACTAAATTTTGCAATCTCGATAACTGTTTTCAAGCCAACCGTCGATGATTAATTTGGTACTTATCTTGCATTTCGATTAAAATGTGTAGGTACATGTTGAAAGTAGGGTCTTTCGTCAACACAAATATTCGATATTACATCTGAAAGTATGATTGTGTTTGTGACAGGAAAGAATACACTTTTGAAGTATTTTTTTCTACACAAAGTACAACTGTAATCATTTTGGTTGTATGGTATAACATAAAAAGTTCTAATTTCTTTTCTTTATCTATAAATGTGTTAAGTTAATAGAATATAAGATAAAAAAGTTCTAATTTCTTTTCACTTTCTCTTATTTGAATTGGTTGATAGTGCAAGATGCTAGATTACCTCTATCGTAACCATATCGAGTTTGCAAATACAATAAACGTAACATACTTATATTTACAATAATGATTTGGCGCAATTTGTGGTATCAGATGTATCTTCTGAGTTGATTGATCATAATGAAGTAACAATACCCTCTTTGGTACGTATTTTTCACTAGGCTTCCTACATTTACAAACTGAATCGCATTTACAAAAATGCTGATATCACCGTTTCTTCGTATTCCTATCCTTCATCTGGTGCTTTGGGTTGTATTCACTAATAAACTTTAACAGACGAGACCATATATTAGGTGCTTTGGGTGCACTTATTGCAAGTAAAAAGTAAAAACACATTATGCTGTAAGTAAATTGGATGTGATAATGGGTCAAAATGAGTAATTTTTATTTTCAGGTCAACTGGTTAATATGGGTTGGGTTTGGTTTAGCTTATCCACCACCAGTATTTTAGTAGTTGTAATGTGTGATCTCCGTATTCCTATCCTTCATCTATCTCGATCTATCTTGATGTATATTGGCTTGAGTCGCGTTAATTTTGTTTCATATTTCTATGATTAGTAGCTTTTAGTTTCATATTTACAATAGTTTTTCTATGACCCTAATTTTTTTGAAGGTACCCATTCTAATTGCCTACCAAAATATTTTTGAAGGTACGATCATGGCAACCATTTTTTTTTATGTGTAGCACTAGGATTGCCATGTCACTGTTAGCATTTCTAAGAATGACAGGCCAAACCGAATATTTTTTGGGTAATAAAGATATTTGTTGTTCTTTTGACTTTTTTGAATAAACATTTAAGATATATTGTTGTTTTAAAATTTCAAATTGTATAAGTTTTGCAGACCGAAAATTATTCATCATGTTGAGGTAGCTGCATCTGCACCAGCCCATGCTGAGCAAATGGACATCATGACTACATTGCAACTTGTGTTGAATAAGAGATCAAAATCTAATTAATGAAACACGGTTGGTATGTACTTTCTTGGTCTATGTGTATTTTTCAAACTTATTTTGATTGCATTAGTATCAGAACTTGAGAGCACATAATCAGGAATAAATAATAGCACCGCCAATTTCCTCTTTAAATATGTCCTATTGACTATTCGAACACAACCCTTCGTTAGCATAGTTAATTAGTAAAATACATGCCAATTAAGCATTTAAATATTTCCACTGCATTTTTAATAAGTTAGGTTTAAATGTTGGTAGTCCATGTTACTCTGTAAATGTTTGAGTGGTTCTACTAAACATGCGCTAATATCAGTAAACTTATTGGGACTTTATTGTTTGACAGAGCCTTGTCCTTGTACAGATATTAAATTGACAACTATGTTTTTCACTCGCTCATTACCGATATGGATGTCAAATGTTGAGACAAGCTTTCTTGGGTTATAATATACGGCGCATCAAGTCATGGCGTCATAGAAGATAGATACTAAATGGGTCAAAGAAGCAATGACGGATCATAATAAGGAACACGAGATGAAAATGGGTATCGAGTGTATCATTGTTTTATCATTTTGTGTTGTCAAACATGGTTACTTTTTGAGTGTGCAAGTAAATGATTGAATTTTTGAGGTATCCTAATAGAAACCACTGGTCTGTAGTATATCTCAGCTTTATTTTTAATTTATACGTTGTCTTGTATGTTTACACTCGCTTTTATTTATTCATTTATTTTTTTTACTATTTTTCGTGAAAGAATGAAATAAGGAATAAAAAATGGAAATCAACTTTTAGCGAATGATAAGTTACATTTTCCTAAGATTCAAGTTTTAACATCCTTTGATATCTCTTTTTTTATATGTGACATTAATCGACCTAACCAGAAGATTAGTTAGTTACCCTTTTATCTCTTTTCAGATGCTTGAAAGAAATACACACAGAAAAGGTTTTGGTAGTCAAATCATGGGTTCAACATGTAACTAGCATCTATGAGTTATTTAATGGTAATATCATACGTTAATAATATGTTAAAAATTGTTAACACAATGAGCCCCGCGAAACCGCGGGTTATTAACTAGTTATCATTATATTGAAAATATTAGCTCTAAAAAAAAAAAAATACTCCGTAGTTGTTAGATAAACTCAATTGATTTTGCACGGTTATTTACCTACTTGTGCAACGCACAGGCTCTAAAACCTAATATATACATATATACTTTCTAATAAATTTCTATAATAATGATGTCATAAATAAAGATTATTTAAGCTTAAAAAAAACTCAAACATAAATAGAAAAATTTTAAACTACACATGATGATGTCATTAAGATAATTAATTATATTTAATAAAGATATTAACATGTTGATTGTATATAATATGAAACATTATGTACAACCATATAATAAAACACTCCCATAACTATATGTATAATATTTGAAGAATTATGTACAACTTTAAGGTAAAACACCTCTATGACTCTATGTACAATATTTGAAGAATTATGTACAAAATTATGATAAAATGTCTCATGACTATATGTACAAACTTTAAAACAAATTGTACAATCTTTTATAAAACACCCATGAAAATATGTACAAACTTTGAATCATATTGTACAAACTTCATATAATAATTTTAGTTTTATTTTTAAAAAATAATTTAAAAGGCATTTGTTATTACTATTAATTATTATTAAAAATATAAATACTCAAATTTTAAGCAAACTTTATTATTATTATTTTTATTATTATAATCTATACTTAAACTTATAATTATAATTATAACTATAACTATTATTATATTATTATTTATTCAAATTTGAGTTATCTTTACGGGATTAATTACGTTACATATTTATGCGAAATACATGTCTCATTGTAAAAACAACGACAAGTTTCCTAGTCGAATTCCCGTGGTTTCACGGGTCATTAAACTAAATGACTTTATCATTTACATTCATTTAATACCTAAAACATATAATTAAATTATTTTGTTTAAACAAACTCGTTCTTCTACGGGTCATTTTACTAGTATATATATTGATTTCATTCCTTTTGATTATTATATATATATATATATATATATATATATATATATATATATATATATATATATATATATATATATATATATATATATATATATACACTAATATACTAATACCCTAATATACTAATACTAATAGAAGTAAAAATTTTGACAATATTAATATTATAAAGTTTTATAAGAGAAAACATATTAATTAGCCTTTCTAAATTATTACGTTTCTTTGTTGATACTCCGTATATAATAAAGAATTTTACTAAACTATTAACATTGTTTTATGTAATTATGCTATGTTAAGTTGATAAAAAATAAAAGTCTTAATTGTTGATGACTCAGGTATATAAAATTGAGACTTTCATATATTTGAAAAGTCATCACCTATAAAAATTTCTAGATCCGTAGATAAATATAATTTTTGGATCCGCCAATGATTTTATCGAATTTTTTTTCCCTCGATTAAAGTAATTCTTAAATCCGCCACTGGTTAGTTCTATGTTCATTAATATTGATATGAGTACGTAACATGTTTTCGATTAAAATTAGGCGGTGTTTGCATTATAGCTTATTTGTAGAATTATAATCAAATCATATTATGTTTAAGCTAATAAATCTTCACTTTGGTTTTATCAATTTCATTAAATTTATAAGCTTGCGATATTATACAACACGAATAATAAGTATTAGCGATTGCTACTCTTCATAAGTGGCCGCTTCATCAGTTTGACGTTAAAAATGCATTTCTTAACGGTCATTTAACTGAGACAGTCTTTATGGAGCAACCACTAGGGTTTCTTGATCCCTCACGTCCTTCTCATGTATGTCGGCTAAAGAAGGCTCTGTACGGTCCGAAACAGGCTCCTCGAGCATGGTTTCAACGACTTAGTACTTTTTTGCTTCGTCTTGGCTTTACTTGTAGTCGCGTGGATCCCTCATTATTTGTCTTAAAATGTGGTACGTGTCTTCTCTATCTTCTCGTTTATGTAGACGACTTGATACTTACTGGAAATGATGATACTTATATTCGAAAATTTATCTTGCGACTACATGACGAATTTGCCATCAAAGATCTTGGCTGTCTTAGTTACTTTTTGGGACTTGATGTTGTCTACACTGACTTTGACCTCTTTTTAAGCCAAACGAAGTATGCTTATGATGTGCTCACGAGCGCTAAATAGCTTGATATTAAACCCGTGGCAACTCCTTTAGCTACCATCGATTCCTTTTCGTCTAAGGGGAAACATTTTACTGACATTACTCATTATGGATCCCTTGTTGGTGCCTTGCAATATCTTACTATCAAGCTCCTTGACTTGTCATATGCTGTAAATCAAGTGAGCCAATTTCTACATGCTCCGACTATTGATCAATTTCAAGCTGTTAAGCATATTCTACGCTACGTCAAAGGTACTCTTTCTTATGGGCTAATTTTTTCGCATACATCATCACCAACTTTACTTGGATATTCGGACGTTGATTGGGCTCGTTGTATTGAGACAAGGCGTTCCACCTATGGTTATTCTATTTTCTTGGGTGGTAACCTTGTATCCTGGAGTGCGAAGAAACAACCTAATGTCTCTCGTTCTAGTTGTGAGTCTGAGTATCGGGCTCTCGCTAATACTGCTTTTGAAATAATTTGGATCACCCATTTGCTTCGTGAGCTATATGTTCTTCCACCTGCTCGCCCAACGATTCTTTGCGATAACAAGAGCGCTCTGTTTTTAAGTCAAAATCCAGTTTCTAACAAACGCTCGAAGCACATTGATATTGATTATCATTTCATCCGGGAACTTATCTCTTCCGGTCGCTTGTACCCAAAGCTTGTGCCTACTACACTTCAGCTAGCGGATATCTTTACTAAGAGTCTCCCACGTCCATTGTTTGAGATTTTTCGTGTCAAGCTTCATGTTGGTCCCCCACGTATTCGCTTGAGGGGGTATTAGTGATAATAACAAGATACTTGGAGGACAAGATATGTGATATACTTAGAGGACAAGATTAGCTTAAATAAGTCTAGATCTACTTTACATATTTGTATGGTGTCCATGTATAACTCTTATAATTTGTATTATATATATATGATCAATGATAAACCCTAAAGGGTGTAATTTATTCTAACCCTTACAATAAGCTTTGCAGTATTATTTATAAGCTAATAATACCCAACACCTTGTTTTCTTTCACATATATATATCTCAATCCAAACATCCACAACTACATATCTCACAACCACATTAACCAAAAGTAACACAAAATGGCTACTATAGTTTTGTATCCATCCCCATTAATGGGACACCTTATTTCAATGGTAGAACTCGGTAAACTCATCATTAAACACCATCCTTCCTACACTATTTCCATCCTCACCCTCACCAATTCCTTCAACACCGGTTCCACCACCACCTACATCCGTCACATCTCCGCCACGTTCCCCGCCATCACGTTCCACCACCTTCCCCACATCCCACTAGATCTTGACGCCTACCCGTCTTCAGATGCCATCGTTTTTGATTTAATCCAACGAAGCGTCCATAACGTTACAAAAGCCCTTAACACAATTTCTCCTTGTGCATTAATTATCGATCTTTTTTGCACTTCAGCTATGGCAGTAGCAGCATCAATAAACGTCCCGGTTTACTATTTCATTACTTCGGGCGCTGCTTCCGTCGTTAAGCTTCTTTACTTCCCAATTCTCGATCAAATATACGAAGGAAGTTTTAGAGACAAGGACAAACTTATTTATTCACCCGGCATGCCACCCATCCCATCACGTGACATGCCCGTGCCCGTTCTTGATAGAAACTCGACAGGTTATTTAAACTTTCTTGAACTTGCGCATTACTTGCCTAGATCGTCCGGGATTATAACAAACACGTTTGATTCGCTCGAACCAAAACAGATTAATGCAATTAGAGATGGATTGTGTGTTCAGGGTCAGCCTACACCACCACTTTATTGCATCGGGCCGCTTCTTTCGGACGGTGGTAATGATCATCATGAATGTTTAACTTGGCTAGATTCGCAACCGAACAAAAGTGTTGTGTACTTATGTTTTGGAAGTGAGTGCTTGTTTTCAGTTGATCAATTAAAAAATATTGCAAATGGGCTTGAAAGGAGTGGACATAGGTTTTTATGGGTTATAAGAAGCCCACCAACAACTACAAAATATGAGGAGTTTCTACTAAATTTATCACTTGATTTAACAACGTTATTGCCAGACGGGTTTTTATGTCGTACAAAGGATCGGGGTTTTGTGGTGAAGAACTGGGCCCCGCAAGTGAAAGTGCTGAGTCACGAGTCAATTGGTGGGTTTGTGACGCATTGTGGGTGGAACTCGGTATTGGAAGCGACACGTGCGGGTGTGCCAATGTTGGCGTGGCCGTTGTATGCTGAACAACGGATGAATAAGATTGTGATGGTTGAGGAAATGAAATTGGCTCTGCCGATTGATGAGTCGGACAATGGGACCGTAACGAGTGAGGAGTTCGAGAAGCGAGTTAGACAGTTGATGGAGTCGAATGAAGGGAGGATTGTTCGAGATGTTTTGAACGAAAGAAAGAAGGATGCTGCGAGAGCGATGAGCGATGTGTGCGGGTCTTCGCGTTTAGCTCTTGCTAAGTTGGTTGAGTCGTGGCAGCCAACGGTGCTACTTTGATACAATAAGTGAACAATATAATATAATCATTCTGAATCAATAATCTAAATGATCTAAAATGATCATATTTATCTTTTATCTGAATAAACAAAATAATATAATTATTCGAAAATTGCTCAGAATGCTATGTGAGAATTGTGCTTCAATTATAAATGATGTGAATATAATTGGTTTGTTATTCACATATTACTTATTACCGAGGTCGAAAAAGAAGCGAGACGGGGTCCATACAGCAAAGACCTTAAAACGTCGCAACAGAAAAAACGGGGTCGAGAAGAATGTTGGCCAACGTTGACTTATTATATATTTTTTCAAACCTTAATATTTCAAAATAAACATTGATATTTGCTTTTAATTTGAAATATTTATGTTTGAAATGTTTATTTTTGAAATTTATCTAGAAAATCAACGTTGATCAACATCCATCTCGACCGCCTCGGCCGTCATTTACCGTATCGACCATTGTTAAACGACGTTGACCGTCTTTTAAGCGTTAACCGTTTTTTAACCATTTCTAGTTCCGTTGCAATGTTAGCATGGTAAACTCGTTGTGACAACCGTCTCGAGCGTTCTTAATTTGTGTGTTTTCCTGGCGTAAACCAGCGCAAACTTTTCACATGGTGGCGTAATTTGCGCCAAGCCTAGCGTAAATTACGCCAGGGTTGTATCGGAAAAAATTTTGAAGGCCGAATTTTAAGGGATTTAGACTTAAGGGTCAAGTTAGTTGTTTCCTATATAAATAAAACCCCTAACCGAGATTTTTTTTCACCTTCTATTCCAGTTTTTTAGCTACAAACTAACATCAAAACACTCATTGTTTCAAGGATTAATGGCGTGTTCTTCATCATTCATTCATCATCATCATGTTCATCATCACTAACATGCATGACTAGTTCTTTTACTTTACTTCTTCAGTGATTGTTGTATAATTTTATATAAATCAAGAGGGCAATTGGTATAATTTAAATTTGTTTGTGATTTTTTTATTCTTGTGACTCTTTTTGTGAATGGGACCCGTATTGAAGTTGATTATATAAATTATAGTCAATGAACTTTGATGTCATAGTCAAAGGAGGTATCATATTATATCTGGTGATAGCACGGGTTACTACTGAAATACGTTTAATTTTTTCAGAGTTTTTAACTAATGATACCACTGGCTAGTGTAATTTTTTTGTGTGACACCACTTGATAGTGTAATTTTTTTTGAACTTTTAACTAGTGACACCAGTGACTACGAAAATTAGATCTGCCACTGGTCATAGTAGCATCAAAACCTCCATTATTGAGGCGCGTTAGTTATCAACGACAAGATATCTGCAGTTTATGAACACTTAAACTAATTTTATAGCCTAAACTAAAAATCACATTCAGTTTCTACAGTTTTATTTACTTTTAATCTAATTTTATTTTGTATCTTATACTCTTAAAACAAATTCAAGATATCGTCATATCATACATCTTATCTTCATCATATTCCACTTATGTTGGATTGGGTTCTGTTGTTGTAGACATGGAGTCGTCTAGTTATTCTCCTCTTTGAATGATCCGTTACAAAAAGAGAAGAACACGACGCCCTTTCGTAAGGATATAATTATTTGTTTGTGACCACCATTGTTGGTGGTGTTTTGGCACAATAGAATGGAAACATAATAGGAATATTGATGTGGGGTTAAATAAATGATTTTTTTATTTCTCTCAAAATTACAAATAAAGTGAATGTGAATTTTGGGGCACAACCCCTGCTCTCTTCTTCTATCTATGCTAATAAAGCAAATGAAAAGAAGGCTACTATATCTCTCTAGCTTCCACATTTATGTATAGTAGTAAACCAGAGGCTGGTTTTGTTTTTCTCTCTACTTTACATACGTAAATGTAATAATAGAGGCATCTCTTATATTTTGTTTTTCTCTTAAAGTTACTTGTAGTAACCAACAGGCTGCCCAATTCTCTCTGTTTACATATATTTATATTAAAAACTAAACAAAAACCATATCTTCACAATCCCACATTTTTAGGATCATGGGCATTCATGGTAATTCTTAATCTCATGTATTTTTAGTTGAGCAATACATGGGATCCATCTTTGACTCCTCCATGTGTTTGATTCTCAGATTCGGGTCGGGTAATATCCACCGAGATCACTCATCCCCTTCTCCGGCGAAGATGACTAGCTCCTGCTAGTCCTCAGTTTTGATTCTCCCAAAATACAACAATTATTGTTTTCTTTACAATGATATAATCTGTTGTTTATGATGCTCTTTGACTATATGCATATAATAGGCCTTTCGACGTGGCCTTTCACCATTGCATGTTGTTTTGTTATGTTTTTTTTTTTTTTCAAGCTTGACACTTGTAGCTTTTCTCTTTGCCTTATTTATTCTTCCTCTTTTTCTCCATCTTTTTTTTCTTCTTCCTTTTTCTTCTTTTATTTTCTTTGTTTTCTAGGCCATCCCTTTGTAGCCTTTAACAAAATACGCGGAAACTTTTAATTTGTCAGACGCAGAAACGAATGCTCTAGATACCACATGATCCATTAAGAAAAGAGAAGAACATGGCGCCCTTCGTAAGGATATAATTATTTGTTTGTGACCACCATTGTTGGTGGTGTTTTGGCACAATAGAACGTAGAATGGAAACATAATAGGAATATTGATGTGGGGTTAAATAAATGATTTTTTTATTTCTCTCAAAATTACAAATAAAGTGAATGTAAATTTTGAGTCACAAGTCACAACCTCTGCTCTCTTCTTCTATATATGCTAATAAAGCAAATCAAAAGAAGGCTACTATACCTCTCTAGCTTCCACATTTATGTATAGTAGTAAACTAGAGGCTGGTTTTGTTTTTCTCTCTACTTTACATACGTAGATGTAATAATAGAGGAATCTCTTTTATTTTGTTTTTCTCTTAAAGTTACTTTTAGTAACCAAGAGGCAACCCAATTCTCTTTGTTTACATATATTATTATTATTATTTTATTTTATTTTATTTTATTTTATCCTACATACGAAAACACACCCAGAATTTCGTCGTTTCAGTTATTTCGGATTGTCGTTTTGAGTTTGTGTTCACACTGTAATCGGTCCCTCAACTTTAGCTCAATTTACACAACAACCCCTTAAGTTTACATTTTTTCAGGGGTTTAAAGTGTAAATATATAATTTTATTAAAATAAAAGAAAATAATTCCACCCGAATTTTTATGGGCCCTATCTTCTCGCTCGGTGCGAGTTGAATTTTTCCGAGACCACCGTTCAACTCGAAATAATTTTACGGACACAACGCGACTAACTATACGCGAAACGGACATCATTAAAAAATACTAAATATTTCGGCTATATTTCATACATATATATACACGTACAACAAATAACCCAACCTATTAGATATATTAGGTACCAAACAACGTATATCCAAATTCGACCGCGCGTTGAATACAACCTGATATGGCCGAAACGGACGGTTTTTATTTGCGCGGTGTCGTCGGGCCGCGGCTCGCCAGGATCAGCCACTCGTGGGAGAGGGTACTATTTTAAATTAATATTTAGCGGGGCCTAAATCTTACTGCTCCTTATAAGTAAGGGAAGTATGACCTAGAGTCGTATTTTTGAGATATCAGTAGAATCGAACATATATTTAAGCCTAAGATAGTTAGGGAGTAGTGGTTATTTAATTTGGGATTTTCTAATTTATAAGATATATAAAGTAAATGCGATAAAATCCGTAATTCAGATAAGGTTAAAGTGAGTGCATACTATGACTTCATCAGTTATTCTGTCGAGATTATGGAATGCTGACTCATGAATAGGCAGAGGCCTTGTATTCATTACACTGGTCCTAAACGCCCCTGTCATAAGACATGTCACTAAGTACTGCGTTAGGCTTGAAGATTCTAAATAGACAGCAACGTCCCTTACCCCCGACGCCCGTGCAGTCTGACTACATGCATACACGTTCAGACGGCTCATCCAATTGAGCGACTCGGTTGGGTGACGTATTAACATTCCAAAATGGTCTAAACTTTCTTAAGCATAATAGAATACATGGTTTACCATATCCGAGAGACGTGATGTGTTTCAATGTTTTCGTTAATGATTGGTTTTGAAAGATAGTTAGGCCCTTAAAAAGAGTTCAACCATAAAGAACACCACGGCCAAGTCAAGCTGACTTCCATGAACACGTTCGGTTATCCTAATTGTCCAATCCTTTATGTGTCTAAACAAACAGTTCCTTAATTAACTAAGAATCCCTCAAGCGGGGTGCAATGCTTGAGACCGCGTTATGGTGCAGTGTACTGGTCAACACTAACCATGTTCCATGGCTTTACTTAGCAGATGTACAGCTTACAACAACTGATGTGCTTCAGCGTGCACGTACGAAGTTTATATGCTTGGTGACTACACTAGCATGATCTAGGACCGACAATATACTAAGGGTCTAGTTAGATGTTTCATTACGAAAGAGTCCTCAGTCAGAATCCAAAGCTTGATAGACTTACTACAACCGGTGTGCCTCAGTCGATCTTACGTTGTATCCGATAGACTTCTCTTACCAAGGGGTGACACAGATAGTGTACTCTGAATTGGGGTTCGCGACTTCCCAATAACAGAGCCTATAACTACGTTCTATTAGTTGGAAAAGCGATTGAGTTTAAAGCATAATCGGAAAGCATTTCGACAGCATACACAAACCATAATATTATTTCGGCATTATAACTGCTTACATCATAGCATACACTAAAGATAACTACTCGCTAATCATGGCCACAATATCATAAAACATTATATAAGATAAAGGATAGAAGTACCAGTAGATTAAATGAGTTCTGAATACAAAAGTGACAACTTCAAGACTCCAGACCGCTCCTAATACAATCTTCAGCGTTCTTCTCCGGGTACTAGGTTTCCCGCACGGAGTCGAAGGACTTGAGAGTATGACTAATACTGTACAAGAGAGAGAAAGAAGTGAATTGAAGTGTGTGTTGGAATGAATGACAAAGACCCTTTAAATAAGCAAAGTTTTTGCCTGCAAACGGCTGGCAAGCCGTATGGCAACCCGTTTGGTGAGCCGTATTTGGCAAGCCGTTTGCTTGGCAGCCCGTTTCTTGGGGCCGTTTGATGGACCGTTTGGCAGGCCGTACCCCATACTGGCAAGCCGTATGAAAAGCCGTATGGCAGGCCGTTTTTGGTGCTGGTCAGCCTTGATTCACTAGATCGTAACTTAATTTCTTATCTTTCACCGTTTTTGATCTAGAATCTTCATTTTAGCTCTGATTCTCTTGATTCTTTTTGCACCGCCTTTGTAATTACTTGTTCTTCAATTCTAACCGATGAAGTGGGTATTTTTCCGAAAAAGTTCGAATCTTTCTTGTTTTTGGGCCTTAATACCGGGGTGAAAACGTGACTTTTTAGCCGATATCAAATATCCCACACTTAGACTTTACTTGTCCTCAAGCAAACTCTCATTTCCTTAAGAATCTTTTTGACGTTTATTTTCTAATAGCCTAAACGGTTTACTTTTATTATAAGAGTAAAAGATAAGGTGAGTCATCTATGTTAGGATTGAAATTATCTCTGCAAGCATGCGAGGAGGTTACACATGACATAAGCTAGCTTTCACGGGTCACTCAAATCACTCAAGTGTTTAGGTTTCCCTATAGATCTAAGAAATGAAAACGCTCATAGCCAGTCATGCTGCACCCATCGTCATAGGCTTGATAAAGACTCAAATCCTTGCTGATAATGCGAGAACGGTAGTAATCTCATCTTTATGGGTCATTTGTCAATGATGGAAAAGGAATTTTGGAGTGGTAGTGAAGTTATTATTGAGGGGTGAGATAAAGGGTAATGTAGTCTTTATACATACTTTTATTCGGATAGATAGGAGTACTGAAGTATTTTGAGAAGCACTTTTGAATTTTTCTTCATTTGATAATCATTTTCGGTCTAGTTCTCTTCGGCATTTCTCTTATTTAGTTCTGCTCCTTTTTCAGAACTATATATATATATATATATATATATATATATATATATATATATATATATATATATATATATATATATATATATATATATATATATATTTGGAGACTTCATCTCGAGAAACTTTTAGCCGGTAAACTTTTTCAAGACCTTTGCCATGATACTTGAGAGTTTTATAGCATCGGGTTTTCGGAAGGAGTTCTCGTTTTCTGGATTTTTCGAGTAATATTAAAGGTGATGTGGAGTAGAAGTGGTGGAGGTGCGGAAGGCTTATGTTTGAAAAATGGCTAGCTCTTTTAATTACAACCGAATCACGTTTCGCTGCTTGGAGATGTTGATCTAAAGCAAGTTCTGATTCTGAGCACAGACATCGGCACTCTCAACTGAAAATAGTGAAGCATTAAAGATGAATGCTGGTCTTATTTGGGGTGCCTCACCATAATCAATTTAGGTCGATAATGCCTTAGTCATGCAATGCTCTATTAGAGATTCCAATCTAACAATTCCACCTTACTTAAGCCTTATTTTTATTGACAAACGTTTTAGGTTTTTAAAAATACTTTTTCGAAAAGGGGTTCTTTCAAAAATTTTGAAATTTGGCTTAAGGACTTGGAATCTTCGTAATGGGTTATTATAATACAGCATAAAAAGGTACCAACATCCCACACTTAGACGAACATTGTCCTCAATGTTCCTAGTGTATCCCACACTTAGGAGTTTTAGTTGAAGATTTGGGATATTTGTCTAGTGCTTTTATTGGGTGTTATCCCACACTTAGTGATAAGCTAGGATGTGGCATAGTTTGAATCTTGAGCTAGTAGCGAAAAAGAAAGAAATACCCCTAGCAGATGCGGCTGGCTTCCAATCCTTGCGTCTTTATCGGCTCATTTGTCATCCTTTATTCTTCTACTCTACTTTATTGCACGGGTTGCCTCCCGAGAAGCGCTTTTGTTTAAGGTCGTTGGCTCGACCGTAGTGATGCTTTAAAAAGCAAACATTTCTCGCTAATGGTTGTGATCTTGCTCTTCTCGAGGGAATGTGAGTCTTGGTGGATAAATCCTGAGAAAGTGTCGGACCAATAGTGGTAACAGATCCGGTACTTCTCTTGAAGATCTTCTGAAAGATAAGTAGTGCGCAGTTTCGGCTCTTGATAAGTCCTGAAGTCCGATAAGAATATGATCCATGGCTCTGCTGGTTAACCCATGAATGTCAATCATAGAAGCAATGCTGGTGGTGATTATTTCTCTGACGGGATGCTCATTTCGGAGGTCTTCGAATAATGTCAGAAACTGTATCTTTAGAATCTCGAAGTCTTCGGAACGGTGATCTCCACAGTAGGAGTCTGTGGCTTTGCACAGATTAGTTAAAAGATGAAGCTGGAAAGAAGTGAACAGTAATTCTGATCCTAGTATTAATTTCACCGTCTTTGAGTATATCTCCCGACATCCATCTTTAAATGTGAAACTTGGATCTGCGGATTCGTGGAAGATATGTGATAGCTACTTCGTAACATAGGTGGCAATGTTGACTCGGTCTGGTTCAAGATGAGAGAATGGATTTTTTCGCCTTGCTTCCTCCATAACAGCGTCTCGTAACTCTTTGATAATCAGATCAACGTGGTGATCAATTGTTACGTAAATCACTAGTCTGTCTGGTGTGCTTTCAAAATTATTTCTTTCTAAAAGAGCGAAAAAGCTGTGAATATCCTCGATCATTTGCAAATCAGTGTGATAAGTCGGGCGTCTGGTGGAAAGATCCATATGCTTCGGGATGAGAGTCAGTAGTGCTCGTTGGTTTCGTGAGAACGGAAGTGCAGATCCGGCTAAGGCGTTGTAGTCCCTAGAGTAAATGATCTTCTGATCTCGAAAGAATCTTGTCTCAAGAATAGTGCGAACTACTGAATTGTGCTCTCGTTGCCTTTCTTCGTGATAGATATGATCGTGAAGAGAATTGATAAAGTCTTGAATGCATTCTTCTAGGATTTCAACATCATTGTCTTCTCTTCGGAGATAGAGGTGGTGTTCTTCTCTGATAGCCATAATTCGTTCTGTTAAGCGTAGTGAAAAATCAATGGTTGATTTTCGGATGGCTTCGAGGATGTCTTCAAATTCATCGGTATCATTGATAAAGGTAATCATGTCTGCTTGTGTAGATATAACCGGAATTCGATCTGAAGAAGAGTCCAGCTCCCCTTGATCTGGTTCGGTTGGAGAGTGTGAGTTATTCAGATTGTCTTCATGTTGCTCTTCCTCATTATCATCGGTGTATTGTTCTTCTGAGTATGCGTCTGATGAACGGGTTTCTTCAGTATTCTGATTCTCTACTTTGATACTTGCAGGATCAATTTCTATATCCTTAACCTCAACCTTGTCGGTCTTCTTCTTGAAGCGAATGATTAAACTGTGATCTTCCGTTTCAAGCCTCATTATTTCTTCATGACGCTCAGTGCTTGGAGCGAGTATTTTTGCAGTTTCTTTTACGTCTCCCATTTCCTCTTCCTCCTCAGATTCCTCCTCTTCCTCTATTTCTTTGCTGGGATCCTCTTCTTCCATTTCTGGGTCATCTATAGACTGTGATTTGACACCCATCTTGATATCATTGGCTGGTGGTGAAGACTCGTCATCGGAAGTGATCCGTCTGGTGGAAATAGCAAACACCTCTGCCTGTCCAGAAAGATCGGTTGGTCAGTCAATTTTGAAGGTAACGCTCTCCCCATTCGATCGTAAGATTAAGGTTTGTTTATACACATCAATGACAGTCCTAGCCGTATTCATGAAAGGTCTTCCGAACACTACTGGTGTGTGTAGGTCTTCCTTAATATCCATTACTACGAAATCCGTAGGATACAAGAATTTGTCGACTTTTACCAAGACGTTCTCAACTATGCCCTTAGGATATCGAATTGTGTGATCGGCAAGTTGAATTGTCATTTTGGTTGGTGACAAGTCTCCTAACTTTAATCTCTTGTATAGAGAGTAGGGGTTAGGTTGATATTTGCTCCTAAATCTGCTAGCGCATGAATGGTTCCAGATTGGTAGATTGAACACGGAAAAACGAATCGGCCTGTATCTCCTAGCTTTGGTGGTAGAGAGTTTCTGAGTAATGCAGAGCATTCTTCACTCAGTGGAATTTTGTTAGAGTCTGGTATCCTCTCCTTTGTAGAAAGAAGCCTTCGGATGTATCTCTTCTGGTTGGGAACTTTGGACATAAAGTCCAGGAATCTTCCATCAAGTTTGAAGGAATCAAGCTTGGATGGTTCTTCTTATAGCCTTCCAGGATAAGGTACGCGAACTGGAGTTTCAGGGGCCAGCTTCTGAGTAGATGTCGATTTGTTCTTGAGCCTAGCTGACCTTCTCCGCGGTTCTTCCTCTGGGATCACGAAATCCATTTGCTTTGCTTCTTCTATGTGGGGATTTTGGATAGTATTACTTGGCAATCTTCCCTGCGGTCGGGTTTCAAGGCGTTGTGATAACTGTCTGAGCTACTTTTCCAAACTTTTGAGCAGAGCCAATTGATTTCTCATTAGTATCTCCATCCAATCTTGTCTGGCTGCAGTTCTCTGATTTAGTTGTTGTTGTTCTTGAATGAACTGAGTCAATTGATCATCAGCTCCGAGAGTGGGATTAGTTGCTTTTGTAATCTGGGTGGTAGGGGAATTTTCCTAAACTGGGGGACCAGTGAGTGAAAGTGGTTGATCGTAGGTCAATTGAGATTGTTGGGCTGGATAAGGTGGATAGCGATAGCGGAAAGGTTGATTGCTTCGCTGAAATTGATTAACCCTAGGTGGTTGATTAAATCCGGGATTTGGTGGACGAGCTGGGTATTGAACATAACAGACTGAACCGTCAGGGTTTTCGTACTCAACTTGATATTCTTCAGTGGGTTGCGGGTTGGTACAATTAACACAAGCCTAAGCTTGGTTAACTTGCTGCGGCTGCATCTTCAATTCTCCGAGTTATTTAGCAAGAGATTCCATCTTATCCGTGAGGGATTTGATGGCCTCCGTTTGATTGTTAAGTGCAGAGAGTGGGGCAGATGATGAAGTTGTTTCACCATTGTTCCAGTCATGATGATGCATTGTCATGTTCTCGAGCAATTCCCATGCTTTGTCTACGGTTTGGTTCATCAGATTCCCTTGAGCTGCTGCATCGATCGTCGTCCTATGATTTACCGTAAGACTATTGTAGAAGGTACAGATTTGGGCTGACCGTTCTAGCTGGTGATTAGGGCATTTCTTCAGCAGGATTTTGAATCGCTCCCATGCAGTGTAAAGAGATTCATCATAACTTTGTTTGAAGTTAATGATGTCATTCTTCAGTTTGGTTTGTTTAGAAGGAGGGAAATATTTGGTTAGGAATTTAGTAGCCATCTCCGTCCATGACGTGATGGAATCTTTTTCCAGTCTTTCAAACCAAGTTTGAGCATGATGAGTGAGAGAATAGGGGAACAAGTATAGTCGGGCTATATCTTGTCCTATCCCTGGCTGTTTGTAGGAGTTCGAAAGAGATATGAATTTATCCAGGTGAGAATTAGGATCGTCGTTATGTAATCCATGAAACTAAAAGCTATTTTGGATGAGCTGGATGATGTGATGTTTTAACTCGAACGAGTGTCCTTAAATCTATGGAAATCTGATTGGTCCTCCTCGACCTTCAATCGAGGGTTTGGTGTTTTCTGCTAAAGTAATGCGTAACGCCATTTGATTTCTGATTCGTGCTTCCTTGCGTGCTTTAGAGATTATTGCGTCTGGATCAGGTACGAATAGCAACGGCCCTGGTCTAGATCGAGTTTGGGTCATACACTAGGTATGCCTTTTTGTTTTTAATTTTTCGCAGATAAACTAAGATAATCTAAAGTAAGCTAAACTAGTCTAAGGTAATCTAATTCTAAGGTAATCTAATTTTATCTAGTTTGATCTAAGGTAGTCTAAAGTAATATAAGGTTTTCTAATTTAATTAACTAACTATCCTATGGTTGAATATGTTTTTGGTTCTGCCTAATGATTCCCTGGAATTTCGGTAACAGAGCTCTGCATGAACTATTCAACAAACCAAGTGGCCAAGCCGACTACGGAGAGGCAATCCTTTTGGTCCCAATATAATTGGTGACTTTTCGGAAAATCCAACAACCAAGTCCGTGTATAATTGTCTTTCTTAGACACAACTAAATGCTTGTGAATAAGTTTGATAGAGAGCAGTATTGCCTGATACCAGTTCCCCGGCAGCAGCGCCAAAAACTTCGTATTCTCCCGTGATATGGCCGAAACGGACGGTTTTTATTTGCGCGGTGTCGTCGGGCCGCGGCTCGCCAGGATCAGCCACTCGTGGGAGAGGGTAATGTTTTAAATTTATATTTAGTGGGGCCTAAATCTTACTACTCCTTATAAGTAAGGGAAGTATGACCTAGAGTTGTATTTTTGAGATATCAGTAGAATCGAACCTATATTTAAGCCTAAGATAGTTAGGGAGTAGTGGTTATTTAATTTGGGATTTTCTAATTTATATGATAGATAAAGTAAATGCGATAAAATTCGTAATTCAGATAAGGTTAAAGTGAGTGCATACTATGACTTCATCAGTTATTCTGCCGAGATTATAGAATGCTGGCTCATGAATAGGCAGAGGCCTTGTATTCATTACACTGGTTCTAAACACCTCTGTCATAAGACATGTCACTAGGTACTGCGTTAGGCTTGAAGATTCTGAATAGACAGCAACGTCCCTTACCCCCGACGCCCGTACAGTCTGACTACAGGCATACACGTTCAGACGGCTCATCCAATTGAGCGACTCGGTTGGGTGACGTATTAACATTCCAAAATGGTCTAAATTTTCTTAAGCATAATAGAATGCATGGTTTACCATATCCGAGAGACGTGATGTGTTTCAATGCTTTCGTTAATGATTGGTTTTGAAAGATAGTTAGGCCCTTAAAAAGAGTTCAACCATAAAGAACACCATGGCCAAGTCAAGCTGACTTCCATGAAGTACTAAAACATCCATACCCTGGATGAGGCTCGTTGGGCCCGATAGATCTATCTTTAGGATTCGTGTCAATTAGAGGCCATTTCCCTAATTCTTAGGTTACTAGACTTGAAGGGGCGATATTCGGTTTAATAATCCAACCATATAATGTAGTTTTCGATTACTTGTGTCTATTTCGTAAAATATTTATAAAGGCAGCGCATGTATTCTCAGTCTCAAAAATATATATTGCAAAAGCATTTAAAAATGGAGCAAATCAAACTCACAATAGTGTATTTTGTAGTAAAAATACATATAACGATATTGAACAACGCAGGGTTTGGCCTCGGATTCACGAACCTATATCATTTATATATATCAACACATATAATTGTAATCGAATAATTTTTATATATATTTTTTATTAGTGATATGATTTTATAATTTATATGTTTCTTTAAAATATTTCCATTCTATATATTTTAAATCAAAATATCATTATATTTATATTATAGGTATTAAGTATATTTTTATATAAATAACATTTACTTGTTAAATTAATGATAATACTAAAATAATGATAATAAATAATCAGGTTTAATGTTGATGAAAATAATAATTATAATACTAAAAATAATAATAATAATAATAATACTTATAATAATAATATTGTTAATAATAATAATAATAATAATAATAATAATAATAATAATAATAATAATAATAATAATGTTAATAATAATAATAATAATAATAATAATAATAATAATAATAATAATAATAATAATAATAATAATAATAATAATAATAATAATAATAATAATAATAATAATAATAATAATAATGGATAATAAGTAAACTACCTCAAAAAACTAGCTTTAAAAAAAATGCTCAAGTCCGGGTTTTAACCCGCGACGTCCCGCTAACCCGATAACATCCTTAACCATTACTCTGTATCAGTTTTTATATTATTATTAAGCTTTTAATATCTTTTAAATTGGTTTTCTAGTTTGAATCATCATCAATCATATCATTCATCATCATCACATCATATCCATTTTCTTATACCATTATTATCTCATCTTCACCATCGTATTTACTACTGTGAACATCATCACCATCCTAAAATCATCGTCACCTTTTAACTTCACCATCATCGTCTATGTTTTATCATCAACTAGCATCATCATATATCATATACATCACCTTCTCGTATGATTTCATGTATCATGTTAATACATAATCTTCATAACTAACCATCATCATCATCTAATCATAATAATAACCACATAACACCTCATCATCTAAATCATCACATCTTGTTTATGGTTTCACTATCATCAACTATTTGGCCCAACAAGAAAACCACAAACCCAATTAAAGCAAGAATGGCCCAATAGAAATATAAGTCTCGGCCCAACAGAAAAATATAAACCTTGGCCCAACTGATTATGATGGATCTTCGGCCCAACACCTCATTTAAAGGCCTGCGGCCTGATATTTAAAACTCCAGTCCCAACAGACTAGTTCTTGATGCCTAATAGTTTAACAGCGAAATTCCCAACATCTTTATCTAATCTGTTTATTTATTCATTTATCATCTTTAAAAGGGAGTTAGTGGATCCATTATAATATATCCCTTATTAACTAAACACAAATTCTATACTCCGTAATCAAATATATAACGTGGATGGAGGATCCTTCTTGCCAACTTCCCCACTAATTCAAGTCAAAAGGTTGTTTGTTTAATATATGTCGGCCAAGGAAGAATCCCATATCGTGGGTTGGTTAACAAGAAAAATTACAGGAGCCCACATAGGAAGAAAAGAAACTGCACAAGAGAACTATCATATGCTTTTCATATTTTATGTGTAGTGGTTGAATATAGCATTTGTAAATATCAAGTGGGTTGTATTTTGGTGACTTTTGGTTCAAAAGGGATCAACTGCCGTATATATATTTCATTAAAGAAAAAGCAGGCTAACTAAAAAAAACACACGATGGTTTTCTAGGGATTTCTGGCTCACCTTCGGTTATAACAGCAGATAGAAAAGAAAATCAATCATATGAGATTTGGGGTGATTCTTGGATCGTTAGAGTGCAAGTAGCCGCTGCATATGAAATGTCACGTTCTTATTGATTAAAAACGTTCCATATTAATTGATTTCGTTGCAAGGTTTTGGCCTCTATATGAGACGTTTTTCAAAGACTGCATTCATTTTTAAAACAAACCATAACCTTTATTTCATAGATAAAGGTTTTAAAAAGCTTTACGTAGATTATCAAATAATGATAATCTAAAATATCCTGTTTACACACGACCATTACATAATGGTTTACAATACAAATATGTTACAACAAAATAAGTTTCTTGAATGCAGTTTTTACACAATATCATATAAGCATGGACTCCAAATCTCATCCTTATTTAAGTATGCGACAGCGGAAGCTCTTAATAATTACCTGAGAATAAACATGCTTAAAACGTCAACAAAAATGTTGGTGAGTTATTGGTTTAACCTATATATATCAAATCATAATAATAGACCACAAGATTTCATATTTCAATACACATCCCATACATAGAGATAAAAATCATTCATATGGTGAACACCTGGTAACCGACATTAACAAGATGCATATATAAGAATATCCCCATCATTCCGGGACACCCTTCGGATATGATATAAATTTCGAAGTACTAAAGCATCCAGTACTTTGGATGGGGTTTGTTAGGCCCAATAGATCTATCTTTAGGATTCGCGTCAATTAGGGTGTCTGTTCCCTAATTCTTAGATTACCAGACTTAATAAAAAGGGGCATATTCGATTTCGATAATTCAACCATAGAATGTAGTTTCACGTACTTGTGTCTATTTTGTAAATCATTTATAAAACCTGCATGTATTCTCATCCCAAAAATATTAGATTTTAAAAGTGGGACTATAACTCACTTTCACATATTTTTACTTCGTCGGGAAGTAAGACTTGGCCACTGGTTGATTCACGAACCTATAACAATATATACATATATATCAAAGTATGTTCAAAATATATTTACAACACTTTTAATATATTTTGATGTTTTAAGTTTATTAAGTCAGCTGTCCTCGTTAGTAACCTACAACTAGTTGTCCACAGTTAGATGTACAGAAATAAATCGATAAATATTATCTTGAATCAATCCATGACCCAGTGTATACGTATCTCAGTATTGATCACAACTCAAACTATATATATTTTGGAATCAACCTCAACCCTGTATAGCTAACTCCAACATTCACATATAGAGTGTCTATGGTTGTTCTGAAATATATATAGATGTGTCGACATGATAGGTCGAAACATTGTATACGTGTCTATGGTATCTCAAGATTACATAATATACAATACAAGTTGATTAAGTTATGGTTGGAATAGATTTGTTACCAATTTTCACGTAGCTAAAATGAGAAAAATTATCCAATCTTGTTTTACCCATAACTTCTTCATTTTAAATCCGTTTTGAGTAAATCAAATTGCTATGGTTTCATATTGAACTCTATTTTATGAATCTAAGCAAAAAAAGTATAGGTTTATAGTCGGAAAAATAAGTTACAAGTCGTTTTTGTAAAGATAGTCATTTGAGTCGAAAGAACGACGTCTAGATGACCATTTTAGAAAACATACTTCCACTTTGAGTTTAACCATAATTTTTGGATATAGTTTCATGTTCATAATAAAAATCATTTTCCCAGAATAACAACTTTTAAATCAAAGTTTATCATAGTTTTTAATTAACTAACCCAAAACAGCCCGCGGTATTACTACGACGGCGTAAATCCGGTTTTACGGTGTTTTTCGTGTTTCCAGGTTTTAAATCATTAAGTTAGCATATAATATAGATATAGAACATGTGTTTAGTTGATTTTAAAAGTCAAGTTAGAAGGATTAACTTTTATTTGCGAACAAGTTTAGAATTAACTAAACTATGTTCTAGTAATTACAAGTTTAAACCTTCGAATAAGATAGCTTTATATGTATGAATAGATTGATGTTATGAACATCATTACTACCTCAAGTTCCTTGGATAAACTTACTGGAAATGAGAAAAATAGATCTAGCTTCAAAGGATCATTGGATGGCTTGAAAGTTCTTGAATCAGAATCATGACACGAAAACAATTTCAAGTAAGATTTCCACTCGAAATAAGATTGTTATAGTTATAGAAATTGAATTAAAGTTTGAATATGATTATTACCTTGTATTAGAAAGATAACCTACTGTAAGTAACAAAGGTTTCTTGATCTTGGATGATTACTTGGAATGGATTTAGAAAACTTGGAAGTAAACTTGCAATCTTGGAAGTATTCTTGATTTTATGAAACTAGAACTTTTGGAATTTATGAAGAACACTTAGAACTTGAAGATAGAACTTGAGATATATCAATTAGATGAAGAAAATTGAAGAATGAAAGTGTTTGTAGGTGTTTTTGGTCGTTGGTGTATGGATTAGATATAAAGGATATGTAATTTTGTTTTCATGTAAATAAGTCATGAATGATTACTCATATTTTTGTAATTTTATGAGATATTTTATGCTAGTTGCCAAATGATGGTTCCCACATGTGTTAGGTGACTCACATGGGCTGCTAAGAGCTGATCATTGGAGTGTATATACCAATAGTACATACATCTAAAAGCTGTGTATTGTACGAGTACGAATACTGGTGTATACGAGTAGAATTGTTGATGAAACTGAACGAGGATGTAATTGTAAGCATTTTTGTTAAGTAGAAGTATTTTGATAAGTGTCTTGAAGTCTTTAAAAAGTTTATGAATACATATTAAAACACTACATGTATATACATTTTAACTGAGTCGTTAAGTCATCGTTAGTCGTTACATGTAAATGTTGTTTTGAAACCTTTAGGTTAACGATCTTGTTGAATGTTGTTAACCCATTATTTATTATAACAAATGAGATGTTAAATTGTTATATTATCATGATATTATGATATATAATATATCTTAGTATGATATATATACAGTTAAATGTCGTTACAACGATAATCGTTACATATATGTCTCGTTTCGAAATCATTAAGTTAGTAGTCTTATTTTTACATATGTATTTCATTGTTAATACACTTAATAATATATTTACTTATCATTTAACATAATTAACCAAGTGTATCAATATCTTAATATGATTCATATGTACCTAGTAAGACGTTGTTATAACGATAATCGTTATATATATCGTTTTCGAGTTTCTTAAATTAATAGTCTCATTTTTATGTATATAACTCATTGTTAAAATACCTAATGAGATACATTCTTATAATAAAATCATGTTAACTATATATATAACCATATATATGTCATTGTATAGTTTTTACAAGTTTTAACGTTCGTGAATCACCGGTCAACTTGGGTGGCAAATTGTCTATATGAAACCTATTTCAATTAATCAAGTCTTAACAAGTTTGATTGCTTAACATGTTGGAAACATTTAATCATGTAAATATCAATCTCAATTAATATATATAAACATGGAAAAGTTCGGGTCACTACAGTACCTACCCGTTAAATAAATTTCGTCCCAAAATTTTAAGCTGTTGAAGGTGTTGACGAATCTTCTGTAAATAGATGCGGGTATTTCTTCTTCATCTGATCTTCAAGCTCCCAGGTGAACTCAGGTCCTCTACGAGCATTCCATCGAACCTTAACAATTGGTATCTTGTTTTGCTTAAGTCTTTTAACCTCACGATCCATTATTTCGACGGGTTCTTCGATGAATTGAAGTTTTTCGTTGATTTGGATTTCATCTAACGGAATAGTGAGATCTTCTTTAGCAAAATATTTCTTCAAATTCGAGACGTGGAAAGTGTTATGTACAGCCGCGAGTTGTTGAGGTAACTCAAGTCGGTAAGCTACTGGTCCGACACGATCAATAATCTTGAATGGTCCAATATACCTTGGATTTAATTTCCCTCGTTTACCAAATCGAACAACGCCTTTCCAAGGTGCAACTTTAAGCATGACCATCTCTCCAATTTCAAATTCTATATCTTTTCTTTTAATGTCAGCGTAGCTCTTTTGTCGACTTTGGGCGGTTTTCAACCGTTGTTGAATTTGGATGATCTTCTCGGTAGTTTCTTGTATAATCTCCGGACCCGTAATCTGTCTATCCCCCACTTCACTCCAACAAATCGAAGACCTGCACTTTCTACCATAAAGTGCTTCAAACGGCTCCATCTCAATGCTTGAATGGTAGCTGTTGTTGTAGGAAAATTCTGCTAACAGTAGATGTCGATCCCAACTGTTTCTGAAATCAATAACACATGCTCGTAGCATGTCTTCAAGCGTTTGTATCGTCCTTTCGCTCTGCCCATCAGTTTGTGGATGATAGGCAGTACTCATGTCTAGACGAGTTCCTAATGCTTGCTGTAATGTCTGCCAGAATCTTGAAATAAATCTGCCATCCCTATCAGAGATAATAGAGATTGGTAGTCCATGTCTGGAGACGACTTGTAGTGACCCGAACTTTTCCATGTTTATATATATTAATTGAGATTGATGTTTACATGATTAAATGTTTCCAACATGTTAAGCAATCAAACTTGTTAAGACTTGATTAATTGAAATAGGTTTCATATAGACAATTGACCACCCAAGTTGACCGGTGATTCACGAACGTTAAAACTTGTAAAAAAACTATATGATGACATATATATGGTTATATATATAGTTAACATGATATTATGATAAGTAAACATATCATTAATTATATTAACAATGAACTACATATGTAAAAACAAGACTACTAACTTAATGATTTTGAAACGAGACATATATGTAACGTTTATCGTTGTAACGACATTTAATGTATATATATCATATTAAGAGATATTCGTACATCATAATATCATGATAATATAATAATTTAAAATCTCTTTTGTTATTATAAATATTGGGTTAACAACATTTAACAAGATCGTTAACCTAAAGGTTTCAAAACAACACTTACATGTAACGACTAACGATGACTTAACGACTCAGTTAAAATGTATATACATGTAGTGTTTTAATATGTATTTATACACTTTTGAAAGACTTCAATACACTTATCAAAATACTTCTACTTAACAAAAATGCTTACAATTACATTCTCGTTCAGTTTCATCAACAATTCTACTCGTATGCACCCGTATTCGTACTCGTACAATACACAGCTTTTAGATGTATGTACTATTGGTATATACACTCCAATGATCAGCTCTTAGCAGCCCATGTGAGTCACCTAACACATGTGGGAACCATCATTTGGCAACTAGCATGAAATATCTCATAAGATTACAAAAATATGAGTAATCATTCATGACTTATTTACATGAAAACAAAATTACATATCCTTTATATCTAATCCATACACCAACGACCAAAAACACCTACAAACACTTTCATTCTTCAATTTTCTTCATCTAATTGAACTCTCTCAAGTTCTATCTTCAAGTTCTAAGTGTTCTTCATAAATTCCAAAAGTTCTAGTTTCATAAAATCAAGAATACTTTCAAGTTTGCTAGCTCACTTCCAATCTTGTAAGGTGATCATCCAACCTCAAGAAATCTTTGTTTCTTACAGTAGGTTATCATTCTAATATAAGGTAATAATCATATTCAAACTTTGGTTCAATTTCTATAACTATAACAATCTTATTTCAAGTGATGATCTTACTTGAACTTGTTTTCGTGTCATGATTTTGCTTCAAGAACTTTGAGCCATCCAAGGATCCATTGAAGCTAGATCCATTTTTCTCTTTCCAGTAGGTTCATCCAAGGAACTTAAGGTAGTAATGATGTTCATAACATCATTCGATTCATACATATAAAGCTATCTTATTCGAAGGTTTAAACTTGTAATCACTAGAACATAGTTTAGTTAATTCTAAACTTGTTCGCAAACAAAAGTTAATCCTTCTAACTTGACTTTTAAAATCAACTAAACACATGTTCTATATCTATATGATATGCTAACTTAATGATTTAAAACCTGGAAACACGAAAAACACCGTAAAACCGGATTTACGCCGTCGTAGTAACACCGCGGGCTGTTTTGGGTTAGTTAATTAAAAACTATGATAAACTTTGATTTAAAAGTTGTTATTCTGAGAAAATGATTTTTATTATGAACATGAAACTATATCCAAAAATTATAGTTAAACTCAAAGTGGAAGTATGTTTTCTAAAATGGTCATCTAGACGTCGTTCTTTCGACTGAAATGACTACCTTTACAAAAACGACTTGTAACTTATTTTTCCGACTAGAAACCTATACTTTTTTTGTTTAGATTCATAAAATAGAGTTCAATATGAAACCATAGCAATTTGATTCACTCAAAACGGATTTAAAATGAAGAAGTTATGGGTAAAACAAGATTGGATAATTTTTCTCATTTTAGCTACGTGAAAATTGGTAACAAATCTATTCCAACCATAACTTAATCAACTTGTATTATATATTATGTAATCTTGAGATACCATAGACACGTATACAATGTTTCGACCTATCATGTCGACACATCTATATATATTTCGGAACAACCATAGACACTCTATATGTGAATGTTGGAGTTAGCTATACAGGGTTGAGGTTGATTCCAAAATATATATAGTTTGAGTTGTGATCAATACTGAGATACGTATACACTGGGTCGTGGATTGATTCAAGATAATATTTATCGATTTATTTCTGTACATCTAACTGTGGACAACTAGTTGTAGGTTACTAACGAGGACAGCTGACTTAATAAACTTAAAACATCAAAATATATTAAAAGTGTTGTAAATATATTTTGAACATACTTTGATATATATGTATATATTGTTATAGGTTCGTGAATCAACCAGTGGCCAAGTCTTACTTCCCGACGAAGTAAAAATCTGTGAAAGTGAGTTATAGTCCCACTTTTAAAATCTAATATTTTTGGGATGAGAATACATGCAGGTTTTATAAATGATTTACAAAATAGACACGAGTACGTGAAACTACATTCTATGGTTGAATTATCGAAATCGAATATGCCCCTTTTTATTAAGTCTGGTAATCTAAGAATTAGGGAACAGACACCCTAATTGACGCGAATCCTAAAGATAGATCTATTGGGCCTAACAAACCCCATCCAAAGTACCGGATGCTTTAGTACTTCGAAATTTATATCATATCCGAAGGGTGTCCCGGAATGATGGGGATATTCTTATATATGCATCTTGTTATTGTCGGTTACCAGGTGTTCACCATATGAATGATTTTTATCTCTATGTATGGGATGTGTATTGAAATATGAAATCTTGTGGTCTATTGTTACTATTTGATATATATAGGTTAAACCTATAACTCACCAACATTTTTGTTGACGTTTTAAGCATGTTTATTCTCAGGTGATTATTAAGAGCTTCCGCTGTCGCATACTTAAATAAGGACAAGATTTGGAGTCCATGCTTGTATGATATTGTGTAAAAACTGCATTCAAGAAACTTATTTTGTTGTAACATATTTGTATTGTAAACCATTATGTAATGGTCGTGTGTAAACAGGATATTTTAGATTATCATTATTTGATAATCTACGTAAAGCTTTTTAAACCTTTATTGATGAAATAAAGGTTATGGTTTGTTTAAAAATGAATGCAGTCTTTGAAAAACGTCTCATATAGAGGTCAAAACCTCGCAACGAAATCAATTAATATGGAACGTTTTTAATCAATAAGAACGGGACATTTCAGTTGGTATCCGAGCGTTGGTCTTAGAGAACCAGAAAATTTGCATTAGTGTGTCTTATCGAGTTTGTTAGGATGCATTAGTGAGTCTGGACTTCGACCGTGTTTTCTTTAAAAATGATTGCTTAACATTTTTGTTGGAAACTATATATTTTTAACATATGAATATTATGTGATATATTAATCTCTTAACGTGTTTGATATTATGTGATAGATGTCTACCTATAGAACAAGTCCCATTGACTCACCTAATAATAATGAAGAGTCAAATGTAAATTGGAATGATTTGTGGACTGATTCACAAGTTCCCGAAGAGGAACCGGAAGAAGAGTCGGAACCGGAAGAAGAGTCGGAACCGGAAGAAGAATCGGAACCGGAAGAAGAATCGGAACCGGATGAAGAAATAGAACCGGTGGGGGAAATAATAAAACGGTTAAGTAAAAGAAAATCCTCAACCAACCGACCAAAGTTAATTATGGTCAATGGTGTTTCCGCCAAGGAAGCAAAATATTGGGAGGATTACCAATTCTCCGATGAATCGGATTCCGACGAGAATTCCGATGATGTTATAGAAATTACCCCAACTGAATTTAAAAAGGCAAAAGAAAATAATAAGGGAAAGGGCATAAAAATAGAGAAATCTAATTCCAACCCCGATGAACTTTATATGTATCGTCAACCCCCGAAGTCCTTAAGTTGTAACAATGACCCGGGAACCTCTAAACCACCAGGTTTTTCTAAACCAATGTGGACAACGACGGTTCGTATTAGGGGAACATGATATATCCCTAGAAACTTGGCAAAACGAACCAAAACCGAAGAAGAAGAAACGAGCGAGTCGGAATAAGATAGTTGTATTCGTGTGGTGTAATATATGGAATATAGTGTTCTTATGCTTTATGATATATGTAAAAATTGCTTGTATTAATAAGTATTTTTTTTATGAATCTAACTCTTGTCTATTTTACAGTTTAAAAATACAAAATGGATAGACAACCCAATATTTTAAGAGACCTACCCGGAGACATGATTGATGAAATCTTGTCTAGAGTCGGCCAGAATTCTTCGGCACAACTATTTAAGGCGAGATCAGTTTGTAAGACATTCGAAGAACGTTCCAAGAATGTCTTGGTTTATAAGAGACTTTCGTTTGAAAGATGGGGGATATCACATTGGGAAACCCATAAGTTACGATGTGTTTACTTTGACGCATATATTGCGGGGAACCCAAATGCTATTTTACGCAACGGGTTAAGAAATTATTTTGACTCAATATATCCGAATATTGGACTTCGTGATTTAGAAAAAGCGGCTAACATGCAACATAAAGAAGCATGTTATGCTTACGGATTAGTAATGTTCGCTTCTCACCAAAGTGAGAACAAGAACATCGGGCTACAACTATTAAACAAAACGTTTCCACAAGTGACGGAGTCGGTAATTGGGGTAAGAAATGAGGTTTTTAGATTATTACGGGACTGTTGGACATTACGTAACCCTCGTCCATTTGATGACGTTACAACACGCTGTCTTATCAACGGCCATAACGGTTATGTTGCACAAGACCAAGGATGGGAAGTAGTCCTAGTAAAACCAGAATGCATGACTTGTTTCTGGACGTATGAATTACGTGTATTTATTGCCTTTGCTGAACGACTTGTGTACTAGCTAGAATTGTCTTCACAACTATCTTGTATCAAAGTTATTGTGTGTTATATTTCATGCTTTATGTAAAATAAGCGGTATTGTAAGTTTGTAAAATATTGTATAAAAGTTTGAACGCGAAATATTATTATAATCAGTTTTTCATATAGAATTGTAGTAGTTGAATTGTATATTAGCTACTAAGTATGAACTTAACGGGTAGGTACTACCCGAATTTAAACTTATAAAACGCTAATATGAAGAAAAAGCTTTTATAAATGAGTTCATATTATGCTACGAAATACTATTAACTACTCTTAATATTCTGTATGATTAACTTGTTCCATTTAACTATTTTGAAGGAAATGGCACCGACTACTCGACACACCGTGAATATGAATGAAGAGGAATTCCGTACTTTTCTAGCTTCAAACATAGCCGCAGTACAGGCTGCGCTACATACCAACAATAACCTTGGATCTAGCAGTACAGGAAATCGTGTAGGATGCACCTACAAAGAATTCACTGCCTGCAAACCTTTGGAATTTGATGGAACCGAAGGACCGATCGGATTGAAACGGTGGACCGAGAAGGTTGAATCGGTGTTTGCCATAAGTAAGTGTACTGAAGAGGACAAAGTGAAGTACGCTACGCATACCTTCACAGGTTCTGCGTTAACATGGTGGAATACCTATCTAGAGCAAGTGGGACAAGATGATGCGTACGCACTACCGTGGTCAGCATTCAAGCACTTGATGAACGAGAAGTACCGTCCCAGAACCGAGGTCAATAAGCTCAAGACAGAACTTAGAGGGTTACGAACCCAAGGATTTGATATTACCACGTACGAAAGACGATTCACAGAATTGTGCCTATTGTGTCCGGGAGCATTCGAAGATGAGGAAGAGAAGATCGACGCGTTTGTGAAAGGATTACCGGAAAGAATCCAAGAAGATATAAGTTCACACGAGCCCGCCTCCATACAACAGGCATGTAGAATGGCTCACAAACTAGTGAACCAGATTGAAGAAAGAATTAAAGAACAGACTGCTGAAGAGGCCAATGTGAAGCAAGTCAAAAGAAAGTGGGAGGAAAACGGTGATAAGAATCACCAATACAACAACAACAGCAATTACAACAATAATCGCAACAATTATCCCAACAATCGCAACATCAATCGCAACTACAACAAACGGCCCAACAATAACAACAACAACAACAACAGTAACTACAACAATCATCCCAACAACAATAATAACCGCAACAACAACAACAATCAGAAGCAACTATGCCAAAGGTGTGAAAAGAATCACTCGGGGTTCTGCACCAAATTTTGCAACAAGTGTAAAAGAAATGGTCATAGCGCGGCGAAGTGTGAGGTCTACGGACCAGGGGTTAATAGAACGAAAGGAACAAATGGTGTCGGAACGAGTAATGGCGGAGCAAGTAGTGTCGGAGCAAGTTATGCCAATGTAGTTTGTTATAAATGTGGAAAACCAGGCCACATTATTAGAAATTGCCCGAACCAGGAGAACACGAATGGACAAGGCCGTGGAAGAGTTTTCAATATTAATGCGGTAGAGGCACAGGAAGACCCGGAGCTTGTTACGGGTACGTTTCTTATTGACAATAAATCTGCTTACGTTTTATTTGATTCGGGTGCGGATAGAAGCTATATGAGTAGAGATTTTTGTGCTAAATTAAGTTGTCCATTGACGCCTTTGGATAGTAAATTTTTACTCGAATTAGCAAATGGTAAATTAATTTCAGCAGATAATATATGTCGGAATCGAGAAATTAAACTGGTTAGCGAAACATTTAAGATTGATTTGATACCAGTAGAGTTAGGGAGTTTTGATGTGATAATCGGTATGGACTGGTTGAAAGAAGTGAAAGCGGAGATCGTTTGTTACAAAAATGCAATTCGCATTATACGAGAAAAAGGAAAACCCTTAATGGTGTACGGAGAAAAGGGCAACACGAAGCTACATCTTATTAGTAATTTGAAGGCACAAAAACTAATAAGAAAAGGTTGCTATGCTGTTCTAGCACACGTCGAGAAAGTACAAACTGAAGAAAAGAGCATCAATGATGTTCCCATTGCAAAAGAATTTCCCGATGTATTTCCGAAAGAATTACCGGGATTACCCCCACATCGATCCGTTGAATTTCAAATAGATCTTGTACCAGGAGCTGCACCAATAGCTCGTGCTCCTTACAGACTCGCACCCAGCGAGATGAAAGAACTGCAAAGCCAATTACAAGAACTTTTAGAGCGTGGTTTCATTCGACCAAGCACATCACCGTGGGGAGCTCCTGTTTTGTTTGTCAAGAAGAAAGATGGTACATTCAGGTTGTGTATCGACTACCGAGAGTTGAACAAACTTACCATCAAGAACCGCTACCCACTACCGAGAATCGACGACTTATTTGATCAACTACAAGGCTCGTCTGTTTATTCAAAGATTGACTTACGTTCCGGGTATCATCAAATGCGGGTGAAAGAAGATGATATTCCAAAGACTGCTTTCAGAACACGTTACGGTCATTACGAGTTTATGGTCATGCCGTTTGGTTTAACTAATGCA
This sequence comes from Rutidosis leptorrhynchoides, assembly GCF_046630445.1. Classification (NCBI taxonomy): domain Eukaryota; kingdom Viridiplantae; phylum Streptophyta; class Magnoliopsida; order Asterales; family Asteraceae; genus Rutidosis; species Rutidosis leptorrhynchoides. The sequence goes on from NC_092341.1 coordinate 341,523,373, forward strand.
CCAGCTGTGTTCATGGACCTTATGAACCGAGTGTGTGGACCATACCTTGACAAGTTTGTCATTGTTTTCATTGATGACATACTTATTTACTCAAAGAATGACCAAGAACACGGTGAACATTTGAGAAAAGTGTTAGAAGTATTGAGGAAGGAAGAATTGTACGCTAAGTTTTCAAAGTGTGCATTTTGGTTGGAAGAAGTTCAATTCCTCGGTCACATAGTGAACAAAGAAGGTATTAAGGTGGATCCGGCAAAGATAGAAACTGTTGAAAAGTGGGAAACCCCGAAAACTCCGAAACACATACGCCAGTTTTTAGGACTAGCTGGTTACTACAGAAGGTTCATCCAAGACTTTTCCAGAATAGCAAAACCCTTGACTGCATTAACGCATAAAGGGAAGAAATTTGAATGGAATGATGAACAAGAGAAAGCGTTTCAGTTATTGAAGAAAAAGCTAACTACGGCACCTATATTGTCATTGCCTGAAGGGAATGATGATTTTGTGATTTATTGTGACGCATCAAAGCAAGGTCTCGGTTGTGTATTAATGCAACGAACGAAGGTGATTGCTTATGCGTCTAGACAATTGAAGATTCACGAACAAAATTATACGACGCATGATTTGGAATTAGGCGCGGTTGTTTTTGCATTAAAGACTTGGAGGCACTACTTATATGGGGTCAAAAGTATTATATATACCGACCACAAAAGTCTTCAACACATATTTAATCAGAAACAACTGAATATGAGGCAGCGTAGGTGGATTGAATTATTGAATGATTACGATTTTGAGATTCGTTACCACCCGGGGAAGGCAAATGTGGTAGCCGATGCCTTGAGCAGGAAGGATAGAGAACCCATTCGAGTAAAATCTATGAATATAATGATTCATAATAACATTACTACTCAAATAAAGGAGGCGCAACAAGGAGTTTTAAAAGAGGGAAATTTAAAGGATGAAATACCCAAAGGATCGGAGAAACATCTTAATATTCGGGAAGACGGAACCCGGTATAGGGCTGAAAGGATTTGGGTACCAAAATTTGGAGATATGAGAGAAATGGTACTTAGAGAAGCTCATAAAACCAGATACTCAATACATCCTGGAACGGGGAAGATGTACAAGGATCTCAAGAAACATTTTTGGTGGCCGGGTATGAAAGCCGATGTTGCTAAATACGTAGGAGAATGTTTGACGTGTTCTAAGGTCAAAGCTGAGCATCAGAAACCATCAGGTCTACTTCAACAACCCGAAATCCCGGAATGGAAATGGGAAAACATTACCATGGATTTCATCACTAAATTGCCAAGGACTGCAAGTGGTTTTGATACTATTTGGGTAATAGTTGATCGTCTCACCAAATCAGCACACTTCCTACCAATAAGAGAAGATGACAAGATGGAGAAGTTAGCACGACTGTATTTGAAGGAAGTCGTCTCCAGACATGGAATACCAATCTCTATTATCTCTGATAGGGATGGCAGATTTATTTCAAGATTCTGGCAGACATTACAGCAAGCATTAGGAACTCGTCTAGACATGAGTACTGCCTATCATCCACAAACTGATGGGCAGAGCGAAAGGACGATACAAACGCTTGAAGACATGCTACGAGCATGTGTTATTGATTTCGGAAACAGTTGGGATCGACATCTACCGTTAGCAGAATTTTCCTACAACAACAGCTACCATTCAAGCATTGAGATGGCGCCGTTTGAAGCACTTTATGGTAGAAAGTGCAGGTCTCCGATTTGTTGGAGTGAGGTGGGGGATAGACAGATTACGGGTCCGGAGATTATACAAGAAACTACCGAGAAGATCATCCAAATTCAACAACGGTTGAAAACCGCCCAAAGTCGACAAAAGAGCTACGCTGACATTAAAAGAAAAGATATAGAATTTGAAATTGGAGAGATGGTCATGCTTAAAGTTTCACCTTGGAAAGGCGTTGTTCGATTTGGTAAACGAGGGAAATTAAATCCAAGGTATATTGGACCATTCAAGATTATTGATCGTGTCGGACCAGTAGCTTACCGACTTGAGTTACCTCAACAACTCGCGGCTGTACATAACACTTTCCACGTCTCGAATTTGAAGAAATGTTTTGCTAAAGAAGATCTCACTATTTCGTTAGATGAAATCCAAATCAACGAAAAACTCCAATTCATCGAAGAACCCGTCGAAATAATGGATCGTGAGGTTAAAAGACTTAAGCAAAACAAGATACCAATTGTTAAGGTTCGATGGAATGCTCGTAGAGGACCCGAGTTCACCTGGGAGCGTGAAGATCAGATGAAGAAGAAATACCCGCATCTATTTCCAGAAGATTCGTCAACACCTTCAACAGCTTAAAATTTCGGGACGAAATTTATTTAACGGGTAGGTACTGTAGTGACCCGAACTTTTCCATGTTTATATATATTAATTGAGATTGATGTTTACATGATTAAATGTTTCCAACATGTTAAGCAATCAAACTTGTTAAGACTTGATTAATTGAAATAGGTTTCATATAGACAATTGACCACCCAAGTTGACCGGTGATTCACGAACGTTAAAACTTGTAAAAAAACTATATGATGACATATATATGGTTATATATATAGTTAACATGATATTATGATAAGTAAACATATCATTAATTATATTAACAATGAACTACATATGTAAAAACAAGACTACTAACTTAATGATTTTGAAACGAGACATATATGTAACGTTTATCGTTGTAACGACATTTAATGTATATATATCATATTAAGAGATATTCGTACATCATAATATCATGATAATATAATAATTTAAAATCTCTTTTGTTATTATAAATATTGGGTTAACAACATTTAACAAGATCGTTAACCTAAAGGTTTCAAAACAACACTTACATGTAACGACTAACGATGACTTAACGACTCAGTTAAAATGTATATACATGTAGTGTTTTAATATGTATTTATACACTTTTGAAAGACTTCAATACACTTATCAAAATACTTCTACTTAACAAAAATGCTTACAATTACATTCTCGTTCAGTTTCATCAACAATTCTACTCGTATGCACCCGTATTCGTACTCGTACAATACACAGCTTTTAGATGTATGTACTATTGGTATATACACTCCAATGATCAGCTCTTAGCAGCCCATGTGAGTCACCTAACACATGTGGGAACCATCATTTGGCAACTAGCATGAAATATCTCATAAGATTACAAAAATATGAGTAATCATTCATGACTTATTTACATGAAAACAAAATTACATATCCTTTATATCTAATCCATACACCAACGACCAAAAACACCTACAAACACTTTCATTCTTCAATTTTCTTCATCTAATTGAACTCTCTCAAGTTCTATCTTCAAGTTCTAAGTGTTCTTCATAAATTCCAAAAGTTCTAGTTTCATAAAATCAAGAATACTTTCAAGTTTGCTAGCTCACTTCCAATCTTGTAAGGTGATCATCCAACCTCAAGAAATCTTTGTTTCTTACAGTAGGTTATCATTCTAATATAAGGTAATAATCATATTCAAACTTTGGTTCAATTTCTATAACTATAACAATCTTATTTCAAGTGATGATCTTACTTGAACTTGTTTTCGTGTCATGATTTTGCTTCAAGAACTTTGAGCCATCCAAGGATCCATTGAAGCTAGATCCATTTTTCTCTTTCCAGTAGGTTCATCCAAGGAACTTAAGGTAGTAATGATGTTCATAACATCATTCGATTCATACATATAAAGCTATCTTATTCGAAGGTTTAAACTTGTAATCACTAGAACATAGTTTAGTTAATTCTAAACTTGTTCGCAAACAAAAGTTAATCCTTCTAACTTGACTTTTAAAATCAACTAAACACATGTTCTATATCTATATGATATGCTAACTTAATGATTTAAAACCTGGAAACACGAAAAACACCGTAAAACCGGATTTACGCCGTCGTAGTAACACCGCGGGCTGTTTTGGGTTAGTTAATTAAAAACTATGATAAACTTTGATTTAAAAGTTGTTATTCTGAGAAAATGATTTTTATTATGAACATGAAACTATATCCAAAAATTATAGTTAAACTCAAAGTGGAAGTATGTTTTCTAAAATGGTCATCTAGACGTCGTTCTTTCGACTGAAATGACTACCTTTACAAAAATGACTTATAACTTATTTTTCCGACTAGAAACCTATACTTTTTTTGTTTAGATTCATAAAATAGAGTTCAATATGAAACCATAGCAATTTGATTCACTCAAAACGGATTTAAAATGAAGAAGTTATGGGTAAAACAAGATTGGATAATTTTTCTCATTTTAGCTACGTGAAAATTGGTAACAAATCTATTCCAACCATAACTTAATCAACTTGTATTATATATTATGTAATCTTGAGATACCATAGACACGTATACAATGTTTCGACCTATCATGTCGACACATCTATATATATTTCGGAACAACCATAGACACTCTATATGTGAATGTTGGAGTTAGCTATACAGGGTTGAGGTTGATTCCAAAATATATATAGTTTGAGTTGTGATCAATACTGAGATACGTATACACTGGGTCGTGGATTGATTCAAGATAATATTTATCGATTTATTTCTGTACATCTAACTGTGGACAACTAGTTGTAGGTTACTAACGAGGACAGCTGACTTAATAAACTTAAAACATCAAAATATATTAAAAGTGTTGTAAATATATTTTGAACATACTTTGATATATATGTATATATTGTTATAGGTTCGTGAATCAACCAGTGGCCAAGTCTTACTTCCCGACGAAGTAAAAATCTGTGAAAGTGAGTTATAGTCCCACTTTTAAAATCTAATATTTTTGGGATGAGAATACATGCAGGTTTTATAAATGATTTACAAAATAGACACGAGTACGTGAAACTACATTCTATGGTTGAATTATCGAAATCGAATATGCCCCTTTTTATTAAGTCTGGTAATCTAAGAATTAGGGAACAGACACCCTAATTGACGCGAATCCTAAAGATAGATCTATTTGGCCTAACAAACCCCATCCAAAGTACCGGATGCTTTAGTACTTCGAAATTTATATCATATCCGAAGGGTGTCCCGGAATGATGGGGATATTCTTATATATGCATCTTGTTATTGTCGGTTACCAGGTGTTCACCATATGAATGATTTTTATCTCTATGTATGGGATGTGTATTGAAATATGAAATCTTGTGGTCTATTGTTACGATTTGATATATATAGGTTAAACCTATAACTCACCAACATTTTTGTTGACGTTTTAAGCATGTTTATTCTCAGGTGATTATTAAGAGCTTCCGCTGTCGCATACTTAAATAAGGACAAGATTTGGAGTCCATGCTTGTATGATATTGTGTAAAAACTGCATTCAAGAAACTTATTTTGTTGTAACATATTTGTATTGTAAACCATTATGTAATGGTCGTGTGTAAACAGGATATTTTAGATTATCATTATTTGATAATCTACGTAAAGCTTTTTAAACCTTTATTGATGAAATAAAGGTTATGGTTTGTTTAAAAATGAATGCAGTCTTTGAAAAACGTCTCATATAGAGGTCAAAACCTCGCAACGAAATCAATTAATATGGAACGTTTTTAATCAATAAGAACGGGACATTTCACGACTTCCTTCAAATACAGTCGTGCTAACTTCTCCATCTTGTCATCTTCTCTTATTGGCAGGAAGTGTGCTGATTTGGTGAGACGATCAACTATTACCCAAATAGTATCAAAACCACTTGCAGTCCTTGGCAATTTAGTGATGAAATCCATGGTAACGTTTTCCCATTTCCATTTCAGGATTTCGGGTTGTTGAAGTAGACCTGATGGTTTCTGATGCTTAGCTTTGACCTTAGAACAAGTCAAACATTCTCCTACATATTTAGCAATATCGGCTTTCATACCTGGCCACCAAAAATGTTTCTTAAGATCCTTGTACATCTTCCCCGTTCCAGGATGTATTGAGTATCTGGTTTTATGAGCTTCTCTAAGTACCATTTCTCTCATATCTTCAAATTTTGGTACCCAAATTCTTTCAGCCCTATACCGGGTTCCGTCTTCCCGAATATTAAGATGCTTCTCCGATCCTTTGGGTATTTCATCCTTTAAATTTCCCTCTTTTAAAACTCCTTGTTGCGCCTCCTTTATTTGAGTAGTAAGGTTAGTGTGAATCATTATATTCATAGATTTTACTCGAATGGGTTCTCTGTTCTTTCTGCTCAAGGCGTCGGCTACCACATTTGCCTTCCCCGGGTGGTAACGAATCTCAAAGTCGTAATCATTCAATAATTGAATCCACCTACGCTGCCTCATATTCAGTTGTTTCTGATTAAATATGTGTTGAAGACTTTTGTGGTCGGTATATATAATACTTTTGACCCCATATAAGTAGTGCCTCCAAGTCTTTAATGCAAAAACAACCGCGCCTAATTCCAAATCATGCGTCGTATAATTTTGCTCGTGAATCTTCAATTGTCTAGACGCATAAGCAATCACCTTCGTCCGTTGCATTAATACACAACCGAGACCTTGCTTTGATGCGTCACAATAAATCACAAAATCATCATTCCCTTCAGGCAATGACAATATAGGTGCCGTAGTTAGCTTTTTCTTCAATAATTGAAACGCCTTCTCTTTTTCATCCTTCCATTTAAATTTCTTCCCTTTATGCATTAATGCAGTCAAGGGTTTTGCTATTTTGGAGAAATCTTGGATGAATCTTCTGTAGTAACCAGCCAATCCTAAAAATTGACGTATATGCTTCGGAGTTTTTGGGGTTTCTCACTTTTCAACAGTTTCTATCTTTGTCGGATCCACCTTAATACCTTCTTTTTTCACTATGTGACCGAGGAATTGAACTTCTTCCAACCAAAATGCACACTTTGAAAACTTAGCGTACAATTCTTCCTTCCTCAATACTTCTAACACCTTTCTCAAATGTTCACCGTGTTCTTGGTCATTCTTTGAGTAAATAAGTATGTCATCAATGAAAACAATGACAAACTTGTCAAGGTATGGTCCACACACTCGGTTCATAAGGTCCATGAACACAGCTGGTGCATTAGTTAAACCAAACGGCATGACCATAAACTCGTAATGACCGTAACGTGTTCTGAAAGCAGTCTTTGGAATATCATCTTCTTTCACCCGCATTTGATGATGCCCAGAACGTAAGTCAATCTTTGAATAAATAGACGAGCCTTGTAGTTGATCAAATAAGTCATCGATTCTCTGTAGTGGGTAGCGGTTCTTGATGGTAAGTTTGTTCAACTCTCGGTAGTTGATACACAATCTGAATGTACCATCTTTCTTCTTGACAAACAAAACAGGAGCTCCCCACGGTGATGTGCTTGGTCGAATGAAATCACGCTCTAAAAGTTCTTGTAATTGGCTTTGCAGTTCTTTCATCTCGCTGGGTGCGAGTCTGTAAGGAGCACGAGCTATTGGTGCAGCTCCTGGTACAAGATCTATTTGAAATTCAACGGATCGATGTGGGGTAATCCCGGTAATTCTTTCGGAAATACATCAGGAAATTCTTTTGCAATGGGAACATCATTGATGCTCTTTTCTTCAGTTTGTACTTTCTCGACGTGTGCTAGAACAGCATAGCAACCTTTTCTTATTAGTTTTTGTGCTTTCAAATTACTAATAAGATGTAGCTTCGTGTTGCCCTTTTCTCCGTACACCATTAAGGGTTTTCCTTTTTCTCGTATAATGCGAATTGCATTTTTGTAACAAACGATCTCTGCTTTCACTTCTTTCAACCAGTCCATACTGATTATCACATCAAAACTCCCTAACTCTACTGGTATCAAATCAATCTTAAATGTTTCGCTAACCAGTTTAATTTCTCGATTCCGACATATATTATCTACTGAAATTAATTTACCATTTGCTAATTCGAGTAAAAATTTACTATCCAAAGGCGTCAATGGACAACTTAATTTAGCACAAAAATCTCTACTCATATAGCTTCTATCCGCACCCGAATCAAATAAAACGTAAGTAGATTTATTGTCAATAAGAAACGTACCCGTAACAAGCTCCGGGTCTTCCTGTGCCTCTGACGCATTAATATTGAAAACTCTTCCGCGACCTTGTCCATTCGTGTTCTCCTGGTTTGGGCAATTTCTAATAATGTGGCCCGGTTTTCCACATTTATAACAAACTACATTGGCATAACTTGCTCCGACACTACTTGCTCCGCCATTACTCGTTCCGACACCATTTGTTCCTTTCGTTCTATTAACCCCTGGTCCGTAGACCTCACACTTCTCCGCGCTATGACCATTTCTTTTACACTTGTTGCAAAATTTGGTACAGAACCCCGAGTGATACTTTTCACACCTTTGGCATAGCTGCTTCTGATTGTTGTTGTTGTTGCGGTTATTATTGTTGTTGGGATTATTATTGTAGTTGCTGTTGTTGTTGTTGTTGTTGTTGTTGTTGTTGTTGGGCCGTTTGTTGTAGTTGCGATTGATGTTGCAATTATTGGGATAATTGTTGCGATTATTGTTGTAATTTCTGTTGTTGTTGTATTGGTGATTCTTATCACCGTTTTCCTCCCACTTTCTTTTGACTTGCTTCACATTGGCCTCTTCAGCCATCTGTTCTTTAATTCTTTCCTCAATCTGGTTCACTAGTTTGTGAGCCATTCTACATGCCTGTTGTATGGAGGCGGGCTCGTGTGAACTTATATCTTCTTGGATTCTTTCCGGTAATCCTTTCACAAACGCGTCGATCTTCTCTTCCTCATCTTCGAATGCTCCCGGACACAATAGGCACAATTCTGTGAATCGTCTTTCGTACGTGGTAATATCAAATTCTTGGGTTCGTATCCCTCTAAGTTCTGTCTTAAGCTTATTGACCTCGGTTCTGGGACGGTACTTCTCGTTCATCAAGTGCTTGAATGCTGACCACGGTAGTGCGTACGCATCATCTTGTCCCACTTGCTCTAGATAGGTATTCCACCATGTTAACGCAGAACCTATGAAGGTATGCGTAGCGTACTTCACTTTGTCCTCTTCAGTACACTTACTTATGGCAAACACCGATTCGACCTTCTCGGTTCACCGTTTCAATCCGATCGGTCCTTCGGTTCCATCAAATTCCAAAGGTTTGCAGGCAGTGAATTCTTTGTAGGTGCATCCTACACGATTTTTTGTACTGCTAGATCCAAGGTTATTGTTGGTATGTAGCGCAGCCTGTACTGCGGCTATGTTTGAAGCTAGAAAAGTACGGAATTCCTCTTCATTCATATTCACGGTGTGTCGAGTAGTCGGTGCCATTTCCTTCAAAATAGTCAAATGGAACAAGTTAATCATACAGAATATTAAGAGTAGTTAATAGTATTTCGTAGCAGAATATGAACTCATTTATAAAAGCTTTTTCTTCATATTAGCGTTTTATAAGTTTAAATTCGGGTAGTACCTACCCGTTAAGTTCATACTTAGTAGCTAATATACAATTCAACTACTACAATTCTATATGAAAAACTGATTATACTAATATTTCGCGTTCAAACTTTTATACAATATTTTACAAACTTACAATACAGCTAGTACACAATAACTTTGATACAAGATAGTTGTGAAGATAATTCTAGCTATTACACAAGTCGTTCAGCAAAGGCAATAAAGACACGTAATTCATACGTCCAGAAACAAGTCATGCATTCTGGTTTTACTAGGACTACTTCCCATCCTTGGTCTTGTGGAACATAACCGTTATGGCCGTTGATAAGACAGCGTGTTGTAACGTCGTCAAAGGGACGAGGGTTACGTAATGACCAACAGTCTCGTAATAACCTAAAAACCTCATTTCTTACCCCAATTACCGACTCCGTCACTTGTGGGAACGTTTTGTTTAATAGTTGTAGCCCGATGTTCTTGTTCTCACTTTGGTGAGAAGCTAACATTACTAATCCGTAAGCATAACATGCTTCTTTATGTTGCATGTTAGCAGCTTTTTCTAAATCACGAAGTCCAATATTCGGATATATTGAGTCAAAATAATTTCTCAACCCATTGCGTAAAATAGCATTTGGGTTCCCCGCAATATATGCGTCAAAGTAAACACATCGTAACTTATGGATTTCCCAATGTGATATCCCCCATCTTTCGAACAAAAGCCTTTTATAAACCAAGGAATTCTTGGAACGTTCTTCGAATGTCTTACAAACTGATCTCGCCTTAAATAGTTGTGCCGAAGAATTCTGACCGACTCTAGACAAGATTTCATCAATCATGTCTCCGGGTAGGTCTCTTAAAATATTGGGTTGTCTATCCATTTTGTGTTTTTATACTGTAAAATAGACAAGAGTTAGATTCATAAAAAAAAATACTTATTAATACAAGCAATTTTTACATATATCATAAAGCATAAGCACACTATATTACATATATTACACCACACGAATACAACTATCTTATTCCGACTCACTCATTTCTTCTTCTTCGGTTTTGGTTCGTTTTGCCAAGTTTCTAGGGATATATGATGTTCCCCTAATACGAGCTGTCGTTTTCCACAACGGTTTAGAAAAACCTGGTGGTTTAGAGGTTCCTGGGTCATTGTTACAACTTAAGGGCTTCGGGGGTTGACGATACATATAAAGTTCATCGGGGTTGGAATTAGATTTCTCTATTTTTATGCCCTTTCCCTTATTATTTTCTTTTGCCTTTTTAAATTCAGTTGGGGTAATTTCTATAACATCATCGGAATTCTCGTCGGAATCCGATTCATCGGAGAATTGGTAATCCTCCCAATATTTTGCTTCCTTGGCGGAAACACCATTGACCATAATTAACCTTGGTCGGTTGGTTGAGGATTTTCTTTTACTTAACCGTTTTATTATTTCCCCCACCGGTTCTATTTCCTCCTCCGGTTCCTCCTCTTCCGGTTCTGATTCTTCTTCCGGTTCTGATTCTTCTTCCGGTTCTTCTTCGGGAACTTGTGAATCAGTCCAATATATATTTGACTCTTCGTTATTATTAGGTGAGTCAATGGGATTTGTGCTAGAGGTAGACATCTCTCACACAATATCAAACATGTTAAGAGATTAATATATCACATAATATATACATGTTAATAATATATAGTTTACAACAAAAATGTTAAGCAATCATTTTTAAAGAAAACACGGTCGAAGTCCAGACTCACTAATGCATCCTAACAAACTCGATAAGACACACTAATGCAAATTTTCTGGTTCTCTCAGACCAACGCTCGAATACCAACTGAAATGTCCCGTTCTTATTGATTAAAAACGTTCCATATTAATTGATTTCGTTGCGAGGTTTTGACCTCTATATGAGACGTTTTTCAAAGACTGCATTCATTTGTAAAACAAACATAACCTTTATTTCATAGATAAAGGTTTTAAAAATCTTTACGTAGATTATCAAATAATGATAATCTAAAATATCCTGTTTACACACGACCATTACATAATGGTTTACAATACAAATATGTTACAACAAAATAAGTTTCTTGAATGCAGTTTTTACACAATATCATACAAGCATGGACTCCAAATCTCGTCCTTATTTAAGTATGCCACAGCGGAAGCTCTTAATAATCACCTGAGAATAAACATGCTTAAAACGTCAACAAAAATGTTGGTGAGTTATAGGTTTAACCTGTAGTGACCCGAACTTTTCCATGTTTATATATATTAATTGAGATTAATATTTACATGATTAAATGTTTCCAACATGTTAAGCAATCAAACTTGTTAAGGCTTGATTAATTGAAATATGTTTCATATAGACAATTGACCACCCAAGTTGACCGGCGATTCACGAACGTTAAAACTTGTAAAAACGACATGACGATATATATATGGATATACATATGGTTAACATGAGATTATGATAAGTAAGTATCTCCATAAGTGTATTAACAATGAGTTATATACATATAAACAAGACTACTAACTTAAGGATTTCGAAACGAGACATATATGTAACGATTATCGTTGTAACGACATTTAAATGTATATATATCATATTAAGATATATTAATATATCATAATATCATGATAATATAATAATTTAACATCTCATTAGATATAATAAACAATGGGTTAACAACATTAATTGAGATCGTTAACTTAAAGGTTTCAAAACAACACTTACATGTAACGACTAACGACGACTTAACAACTCAGTTAAAATGTATATACATGTAGTGTATTTAGATGTATTAAAATACTTTTGGAAGACTTCAAGACATATATCAAAACACTCATACTTAACGAAAATGGTTACAGTTACTTTCCCATTCTTTTCTTTCATCAAGAATTCTAGTCGTATTCTTACCTGTATTATATACAGCTTCAAAACGTACTTACTATGGGTATATACCAATAGGAACTAGCATGGGATTCCACTCTTGATTATGTCATGTATGACTAATCAATTTTAACTTCTACCATGAGCTAGTCAACTAACTAGAACTCCTTTTAACCCCACTCACCACTCACCAATTACCACTCATCATTCACTCCATTTCACTTCCAATTCTCTTTCTAATTCTCTCTCAACACACACACACTATTATGAATGTATTTTTCCAGTAGTTAATCATCATCTTCATTAAAAATCACTTCAAGAATCAAGCTATAATCATCATAGGAAGAACACTTCAAGAACACTTCAAAAATCCCTTCAAGTTTACTAATTTACTTCCAAGCTTTCTAATCCATTCCAAGTAATCATCTAAGATCAAGAAACCTTTGTTATATACAGTAGGTTATCTTTCTTATTCAAGGTAATATTCATATTCAAACTTTGATTCAATTTCTATAACTATAAACTATCTTAATTCGAGTAAAAATCTTACTTGAACTTGTTTTTGTGTCATGATCCTACTTCAAGAACTTTCAAGCCATCCAAGATCCTTTGAAGCTAGATCATTTCTTGTCACTTCCAGTAGGTTTACCTACTAAACTTGAGGTAGTTATGATGTTCATAACATCATTCGATTCATATATATAAAACTATCTTATTCGAAGGTTTAAACTCGTAATCACTAGAACATAGTTTAGTTAATTCTAAACTTGTTCGCAAACAAAAGTTAATCCTTCTAACTTGACTTTTAAAATTAACTAAACACATGTTATATATCTATATGATATGCTAACTTAATGATTTAAAACCTGGAAACACGAAAAACACCGTAAAACCGGATTTACGCCGTCGTAGTAACACCGCGGGCTGTTTTGGGTTAGTTAATTAAAAACTATGATAAAATTTGATTTAAAAGTTGTTATTCTGAGAAAATGATTTTTATTATGAACATGAAACTATATCCAAAAATTATGGTTTAACTCAAAGTGGAAGTATGTTTTCTAAAATGGTCATCTAGACGTCGTTCTTTCGACTGAAATGACTACCTTTACAAAAACGACTTGTAACTTATTTTTCCGACTATAAACCTATACTTTTTCTGTTTAGATTCATAAAATAGAGTTCAATATGAAACCATAGCAATTTGATTCACTCAAAACGAATTTAAAATGAAGAAGTTATGGGTAAAACAAGATTGGATAATTTTTCTCATTTTAGCTACGTGAAAATTGGTAACAAATCTATTCCAACCATAACTTAATCAACTTGTATTGTATATTATGTAATCTTGAGATACCATAGACACGTATACAATGTTTCGACCTATCATGTCGACACATCTATATATATTTCGGAACAACCATAGACACTCTATATGTTAATGTTGGAGTTAGCTATACAGGGTTGAGGTTGATTCCAAAATATATATAGTTTGAGTTGTGATCAATACTGAGATACGTATACACTGGGTCGTGGATTGATTCAAGATAATATTTATCGATTTATTTCTATACATCTAACTGTGGACAACTAGTTGTAGGTTACTAACGAGGACAGCTGACTTAATAAACTTAAAATATCAAAATATATTAAAAGTGTTGTAAATATATTTTGAACATACTTTAATATATATGTATATATTGTTATAGGTTCGTGAATCAACAGTGGCCAAGTCTTACTTCTCGACGAAGTAAAAATCTGTGAAAGTGAGTTATAGTCCCACTTTTAAAATCTAATATTTTTGGGATGAGAATACATGCAGGTTTTATAAATGATTTACAAAATAGACACAAGTACGTGAAACTACATTCTATGGTTGAATTATCGAAATCGAATATGCCCCTTTTTATTAAGTCTGGTAATCTAAGAATTAGGGAACAGACACCCTAATTGAAGCGAATCCTAAAGATAGATCTATTGGGCCTAACAAACCCCATACAAAGTACCGGATGCTTTAGTACTTCGAAATTTATATCATATCCGAAGGGTGTCCCGGAATGATGGGGATATTCTTATATATGCATCTTGTTAATGTCGGTTACCAGGTGTTCACCATATGAATGATTTTTATCTCTATGTATGGGATGTGTATTGAAATATGAAATCTTGTGGTCTATTGTTACGATTTGATATATATAGGTTAAACCTATAAATCACCAACATTTTTGTTGACGTTTAAAGCATGTTTATTCTCAGGTAAATATTAAGAGCTTCTGCTGTTGCATACTAAAATAAGGACAAGATTTGGAGTCCATGTTTGTATGATATTGTGTAAAAACTGCATTCAAGAAACTGATTTCGATGTAACATATTTGTATTGTAAACCATTATGTAATGGTCGTGTGTAAACAGGATATTTTAGATTATCATTATTTGATAATCTACGTAAAGCTTTTTAAACCTTTATTTATGAAATAAAGGTTATGGTTTGTTTTAAAAATGAATGCAGTCTTTGAAAAACGTCTCATATAGAGGTCAAAACCTCGCAACGAAATCAATTAATATGGAACGTTTTTAATCAATAAGAACGGGACATTTCAGTTGGTATCCGAGCGTTGGTCTTAGAGAACCAGAATTTTTCATTAGTGTGTCTTATCGAGTTTGTTAGGATGCATTAGTGAGTCTGGACTTCGACCGTGTTTACTTGAAAAATGATTGCTTAACAAATTTTGTTGGAAACTATATATTTTTAACATGTGAATATTATGTGATATATTAATCTCTTAACGCGTTTGATATTATGTGATAGATGTCTACCTCTAGAACAAGTTCCATTGACTCACCTAATAATAATGAAGAGTCAAATGTAAATTGGAATGATTCGTGGACTGATTCACAAGTTCCCGAAGAGGAACCGGAAGAAGAGTCGGAACCGGAAGAAGAATCGGAACCGGATGAAGAAATAGAACCGGTGGGGGAAATAATAAAACAGTTAAGTAAAAGAAAATCCTCAACCAACCGACCAAGGTTAATTATGGTCAATGGTGTTTCCGCCAAGGAAGCAAAATATTGGGAGGATTACCAATTCTCCGATGAATCGGATTCCGACGAGAATTCCGATAATGTTATAGAAATTACCCCAACTGAATTTAAAAAGGCAAAAGAAAATAATAAGGGAAAGAGCATAAAAATAGAGAAATCGAATTCTAACCCCGATGAACTTTATATGTATCGTCAACCCCCGAAGTCCTTAAGTTGTAACAATGACCCGGGAACCTCTAAACCACCAGGTTTTTCTAAACCAATGTGGAAAACGACGGTTCGTATTAGGGGAACATCATATATCCCTAGAAACTTGGCAAAAAGAACCAAAACCGAAGAAGAAGAAACAAGTGAGTCGGAATAAGATAGTTGTATTCGTATGGTGTAATATATGTAATATAGTGTGCTTATGCTTTATGATATATGTAAAAATTGCTTGTATTAATAAGTATTTTTTTATGAATCTAACTCTTGTCTATTTTACAGTATAAAAACACAAAATAGATAGACAACCCAATATTTTAAGAGACCTACCCGGAGACATGATTGATGAAATCTTGTCTAGAGTCGGTCAGAATTCTTCGGCACAACTATTTAAGGCGAGATCAGTTTGTAAGACATTCGAAGAACGTTCCAAGAATTCCTTGGTTTATAAAAGGCTTTTGTTCGAAAGATGGGGGATATCACATTGGGAAATCCATAAGTTACGATGTGTTTACTTTGACGCATATATTGCAGGGAACCCAAATGCTATTTTACGCAATGGGTTGAGAAATTATTTTGACTCAATATATCCGAATATTGGACTTCGTGATTTAGAAAAAGCGGCTAACATGCAACATAAAGAAGCATGTTATGCTTACGGATTAGTAATGTTCGCTTCTCACCAAAGTGAGAACAAGAACATCGGGCTACAACTATTAAACAAAACGTTCCCACAAGTGACGGAGTCGGTAATTGGGGTAAGAAATGAGGTTTTTAGATTGTTACGGGACTGTTGGACATTACGTAACCCTCATCCCTTTGACGACGTTACAACACGCTGTCTTATCAACGGCCATAACGGTTATGTTCCACAAGACCAAGGATGGGAAGTAATCCTAGTAAAACCAGAATGCATGACTTGTTTCTGGACGTATGAATTACGTGTCTTTATTTCCTTTGCTGAACGACTTGTGTACTAGCTAGAATTATCTTCACAACCATCTTGTATCAAATTTATTGTGTGCTATATTTCATACTATATGTAAAATAAGCGGTATTGTAAGTTTGTAAAATATTGTGTAAAAGTTTGAACGCGAAATATTATTATAATCAGTTTTTCATATAGAATTGTAGTAGTTGAATTGTATATTAGCTACTAAGTATGAACTTAACGGGTAGGTACTACCCGAATTTAAACTTATAAAACGCTAATATGAAGAAAAAGCTTTTATAAATGAGTTCATATTATGCTACGAAATACTATTAACTACTCTTAATATTCTGTATGATTAACTTGTTTCATTTGACTATTTTGAAGGAAATGGCACCGACTACTCGACACACCGTGAATATGAATGAAGAGGAATTCCGTACTTTTCTAGCTTCAAACATAGCCGCAGTACAGGCTTTGCTACATACCAACAATAACCTTGGATCTAGCAGTACAGGAAATCGTGTAGGATGCACCTACAAAGAATTCTCTGCCTGCAAACCTTTGGAATTTGATGGAACCGAAGGACCGATCGGATTGAAACGGTGGACCGAGAAGGTCGAATCGGTGTTTGCCATAAGTAAGTGTACTGAAGAGGACAAAGTGAAGTACGCTACGCATACCTTCACAGGTTCTGCGTTAACATGGTGGAATACCTATCTAGAGCAAGTGGGACAAGACGATGCGTACGCACTACCGTGGTCAGCATTCAAGCACTTGATGAACGAGAAGTACCATCCCAGAACCGAGGTCAATAAGCTCAAGACAGAACTTAGAGGGTTACGAACCCAAGGATTTGATATTACCACGTATGAAAGACGATTCACATAATTGTGCCTATTGTGTCCGGGAGCATTCGAAGATGAGGAAGAGAAGATCGACGCGTTTGTGAAAGGATTACCGGAAAGAATCCAAGAAGATATAAGTTCACACGAGCCCGCCTCCATACAACAGGCATGTAGAATGGCTCACAAACTAGTGAACCAGATTGAAGAAAGAATTAAAGAACAGACTGCTGAAGAGGCCAATGTGAAGCAAGTCAAAAGAAAGTGGGAGGAAAACGGTGATAAGAATCACCAATACAACAACAACAGCAATTACAACAATAATCGCAACAATTATCCCAACAATCGCAACATCAATCGCAACTACAACAAACGGCCCAACAACAACAACAACAACAGCAACTACAACAATCATCCCAACAACAATAATAACCGCAACAACAACGACAATCAGAAGCAGCTATGCCAAAGGTGTGAAAAGTATCACTCGGGGTTCTGCACCAAATTTTGCAACAAGTGTAAAAGAAATGGTCATAGCGCGGCGAAGTGTGAGGTCTACGGACCAGGGGTTAATAGAACGAAAGGAACAAATGGTGTCGGAACGAGTAATGGCGGAGCAAGTAGTGTCGGAGCCAGTTATGCCAATGTAGTTTGTTATAAATGTGGAAAACCGGGCCACATTATTAGAAATTGCCCGAACCAGGAGAACACGAATGGACAAGGCCGCGGAAGAGTTTTCAATATTAATGCGGCAGAGGCACAGGAAGACCCGGAGCTTGTTACGAGTACGTTTCTTATTGACAATAAATCTGCTTACGTTTTATTTGATTCGGGTGCGGATAGAAGCGATATGAGTAGAGATTTTTGTGCTAAATTAAGTTGTCCATTGACGCCTTTGGATAGTAAATTTTTACTCGAATTAGCAAATGGTAAATTAATTTCAGCAGATAATATATGTCGGAATCGAGAAATTAAACTGGTTAGCGAAACATTTAAGATTGATTTGATACCAGTAGAGTTAGGGAGTTTTGATGTGATAATCGGTATGGACTGGTTGAAAGAAGTGAAAGCAGAGATCGTTTGTTACAAAAATGCAATTCGCATTATACGAGAAAAAGGAAAACCCTTAATGGTGTACGGAGAAAAGGGCAACACGAAGCTACATCTTATTAGTAATTTGAAGGCACAAAAACTAATAAGAAAAGGTTGCTATGCTGTTCTAGCACACGTCGAGAAAGTACAAACTGAAGAAAAGAGCATCAATGATGTTCCCATTGCAAAAGAATTTCCCGATGTATTTCCGAAAGAATTACCGGGATTACCCCCACATCGATCCGTTGAATTTCAAATAGATCTTGTACCAGGAGCTGCACCAATAGCTCGTGCTCCTTACAGACTCGCACCCAGCGAGATGAAAGAACTGCAAAGCCAATTACAAGAACTTTTAGAGCATGGTTTCATTCGACCAAGCACATCACCGTGGGGAGCTCCTGTTTTGTTTGTCAAGAAGAAAGATGGTACATTCAGGTTGTGTATCGACTACCGAGAGTTGAACAAACTTACCATCAATAACCGCTACCCACTACCGAGAATCGATGACTTATTTGATCAACTATAAGGCTCGTCTGTTTATTCAAAGATTGACTTACGTTCCGGGTATCATCAAATGCGGGTGAAAGAAGATGAGATTCCAAAGACTGCTTTCAGAACACGTTACTGTCATTACGAGTTTATGGTCATACCGTTTGGTTTAACTAATGCACCAGCTGTGTTCATGGACCTCATGAACCGAGTGTGTGGACCATACCTTGACAAGTTTGTCATTGTTTTCATTGATGACATACTTATTTACTCAAAGAATGACCAAGAACACGGTGAACATTTGAGAAAGGTGTTAGAAGTATTGAGGAAGGAAGAATTGTACGCTAAGTTTTCAAAGTGTGCATTTTGGTTGGAAGAAGTTCAATTCCTCGGTCACATAGTGAACAAAGAAGGTATTAAGGTGGATCCGGCAAAGATAGAAACTGTTGAAAAGTGGGAAACCCCAAAAACTCCGAAACACATACGCCAGTTTTTAGGACTAGCTGGTTACTACAGAAGGTTCATCCAAGACTTTTCCAGAATAGCAAAACCCTTGACTGCATTAACGCATAAAGGGAAGAAATTTGAATGGAATGATGAACAAGAGAAAGCATTTCAGTTATTGAAGAAAAAGCTAACTACGGCACCTATATTGTCATTGCCTGAAGGGAATGATGATTTTGTGATTTATTGTGACGCATCAAAGCAAGGTCTCGGTTGTGTATTAATGCAACGAACGAAGGTGATTGCTTATGTGTCTAGACAATTGAAGATTCACGAACAAAATTATACGACGCATGATTTGGAATTAGGCGCGGTTGTTTTTGCATTAAAGACTTGGAGGCACTACTTATATGGGGTCAAAAGTATTATATATACTGACCACAAAAGTCTTCAACACATATTTAATCAGAAACAACTGAATATGAGGCAGCGTAGGTGGATTGAATTGTTGAATGATTACGACTTTGAGATTTGTTACCACCCGGGGAAGGCAAATGTGGTAGCCGATGCCTTGAGCAGGAAGGACAGAGAACCCATTCGAGTAAAATCTATGAATATAATGATTCATAATAACCTTACTACTCAAATAAAGGAGGCGCAACAAGGAGTTTTAAAAGAAGGAAATTTAAAGGATGAAATACCCAAAGGATCGGAGCAGCATCTTAATATTCGGGAAGACGGAACCCGGTATAGGGCTGAAAGGATTTGGGTACCAAAATTTGGAGATATGAGAGAAATGGTACTTAGAGAAGCTCATAAAACCAGATACTCAATACATCCTGGAACGGGGAAGATGTACAAGGATCTCAAGAAACATTTTTGGTGGCCGGGTATGAAAGACGATGTTGCTAAATACGTAGGAGAATGTTTGACATGTTCTAAGGTAAAAGCTGAGCATCAGAAACCATCAGGTCTACTTCAACAACCCGAAATCCCAGAATGGAAATGGGAAAACATTACCATAGATTTCATCACTAAATTGCCAAGGACTGCAAGTGATTTTGATACTATTTGGGTAATAGTTGATCGTCTCACCAAATCAGCACACTTCCTGCCAATAAGAGAAGATGACAAGATGGAGAAGTTAGCACGACTGTATTTGAAGGAAGTCGTCTCCAGACATGGAATACCAATCTCTATTATCTCTGATAGGGATGGCAGATTTATTTCAAGATTCTGGCAGACATTACAGCAAGCATTAGGAACTCGTCTAGACATGAGTACTGCCTATCATCCACAAACTGATGGGCAGAGTGAAAGGACAATACAAACGCTTGAAGACATGCTACGAGCATGTGTTATTGATTTCGGAAACAGTTGGGATCGACATCTACCGTTAGCAGAATTTTCCTACAACAACAGCTACCATTCAAGCATTGAGATGGCGCCGTTTGAAGCACTTTATGGTAGAAAGTGCAGGTCTCCGATTTGTTGGAGTGAAGTGGGGGATAGACAGATTACGGGTCCGGAGATTATACAAGAAACTACCGAGAAGATCATCCAAATTCAACAACGGTTGAAAACTGCCCAAAGTCGACAAAAGAGCTACGCTGACATTAAAAGAAAAGATATAGAATTTGAAATTGGAGAGATGGTCATGCTTAAAGTTGCACCTTGGAAAGGCGTTGTTCGATTTGGTAAATGAGGGAAATTAAATCCAAGGTATATTGGACCATTCAAGATTATTGATCGTGTCGGACCAGTAGCTTACCGACTTGAGTTACCTCAACAACTCGCGGCTGTACATAACACTTTCCACGTCTCGAATTTGAAGAAATATTTTGCTAAAGAAGATCTCACTATTCCGTTAGATGAAATCCAAATCAACGAAAAACTCCAATTCATCGAAGAACCCATCGAAATAATGGATCGTGAGGTTAAAAGACTTAAGCAAAACAAGATACCAATTGTTAAGGTTCGATGGAATGCTCGTAGAGGACCCGAGTTCACCTGGGAGCATGAAGATCAGATGAAGAAGAAATACCCGCATCTATTTCCAGAAGATTCGTCAACACCTTCAACAACTTAAAATTTCGGGACAAAATTTATTTAACGGGTAGGTACTGTAGTGACCCGAACTTTTCCATGTTTATATATATTAATTGAGATTGATATTTACATGATTAAATGTTTCCAACATGTTAAGCAATCAAACTTGTTAAGGCTTGATTAATTGAAATATGTTTCATATAGACAATTGACCACCCAAGTTGACCGGCGATTCACGAACGTTAAAACTTGTAAAAATGACATGATGATATATATATGGATATACATATGGTTAACATGAGATTATGATAAGTAAGTATCTCCATAAGTATATTAACAATGAGTTATATACATATAAACAAGACTACTAACTTAAGGATTTCGAAACGAGACATATATGTAACGATTATCGTTGTAACGACATTTAAATGTATATATATCATATTAAGATATATTAATACATCATAATATCATGATAATATAATAATTTAACATCTCATTAGATATAATAAACAATGGGTTAACAACATTAATTGAGATCGTTAACTTAAAGGTTTCAAAACAACACTTACATGTAACGACTAACGATGACTTAACGACTCAATTAAAATGTATATACATGTAGTGTATTTAGATGTATTAAAATACTTTTGGAAGACTTCAAGACATATATCAAAACACTCATACTTAATGAAAATGGTTACAGTTACTTTCTCATTCTTTTCTTTCATCAAGAATTCTAGTCGTATTCTTACCCGTATTATACACAGCTTCAAAACGTACTTACTATGGGTATATACCAATAGGAACAAGCATGGGATTCCACTCTTGATTATGTCATGTATGACTAATCAATTTTAACTTCTACCATGAGCTAGTCAACTAACTAGAACTCCTTTTAACCCCACTCACCACTCACCAATTACCACTCATCATTCACTCCATTTCACTTCCAATTCTCTTTCTAATTCTCTCTCAACACACACACACACTATTATGAACGTATTTTTCCAGTAGTTAATCATCATCTTCATCAAAAATCACTTCAAGAATCAAGCTATAATCATCATAGGAAGAACACTTCAAGAACACTTCAAAAATCCCTTCAAGTTTACTAATTTACTTCCAAGCTTTCTAATCCATTCCAAGTAATCATCTAAGATCAAGAAACCTTTGTTATATACAGTAGGTTATCTTTATTATACAAGGTAATATTCATATTCAAACTTTGATTCAATTTCTATAACTATAAACTATCTTAATTCGAGTAAAAATCTTACTTGAACTTGTTTTTGTGTCATGATCCTACTTCAAGAACTTTCAAGCCATCCAAGATCCTTTGAAGCTAGATCATTTCTTGTCACTTCCAGTAGGTTTACCTACTAAACTTGAGGTAGTAATGATGTTCATAACATCATTCGATTCATATATATAAAACTATCTTATTCGAAGGTTTAAACTTGTAATCACTAGAACATAGTTTAGTTAATTCTAAACTTGTTCGCAAACAAAAGTTAATCCTTCTAACTTGACTTTTAAAATTAACTAAACACATGTTCTATATCTATATGATATGCTAACTTAATGATTTAAAACCTGGAAACACGAAAAACACCGTAAAACCGGATTTACGCCGTCGTAGTAACACCGCGGGCTGTTTTGGGTTAGTTAATTAAAAACTATGATAAACTTTGATTTAAAAGTTGTTATTCTGAGAAAATGATTTTTATTATGAACATGAAACTATATCCAAAAATTATGGTTAAACTCAAAGTGGAAGTATGTTTTCTAAAATGGTCATCTAGACGTCGTTCTTTCGACTGAAATGACTACCTTTACAAAAATGACTTGTAATTTATTTTTCCTACTATAAACCTATACTTTTTATGTTTAGATTTATAAAATAGAGTTCAATATGAAACCATAGCAATTTGATTCACTCAAAACGGATTTAAAATGAAGAAGTTATGGGTAAAACAAGATTGGATAATTTTTCTCATTTTAGCTACGTGAAAATTGGTAACAAATCTATTCCAACCATAACTTAATCAACTTGTATTGTATATTATGTAATTTTGAGATACCATAGACACGTATACAATGTTTCGACCTATCATGTCGACACATCTATATATATTTCGGAACAACCATAGACACTCTATATGTGAATGTTGGAGTTAGCGATACAGGGTTGAGGTTGATTCCAAAATATATATAGTTTGAGTTGTGATCAATACTGAGATACGTATACACTGGGTCGTGGATTGATTCAAGATAATATTTATCGATTTATTTCTGTACATCTAACTGTGGACAACTAGTTGTAGGTTACTAACGAGGACAGCTGACTTAATAAACTTAAAACATCAAAATATATTAAAAGTGTTGTAAATATATTTTGAACATACTTTAATATATATGTATATATTGTTATAGGTTCGTGAATCAACAGTGGCCAAGTTTTACTTCTCGACGAAGTAAAAATCTGTGAAAGTGAGTTATAGTCCCACTTTTAAAATCTAATATTTTTGGGATGAGAATACATGCAGGTTTTATAAATGATTTACAAAATAGACACAAGTACGTGAAACTACATTCTATGGTTGAATTATCGAAATCGAATATGCCCCTTTTTATTAAGTCTGGAAATCTAAGAATTAGGGAACAGACACCCTAATTGACGCGAATCCTAAAGATAGATCTATTGGGCCTAACAAACCCCATCCAAAGTACCGGATGCTTTAGTACTTCGAAATTTATATCATATCCGAAGGGTGTCCCGGAATGATGGGGATATTCTTATATATGCATCTTGTTAATGTCGGTTACCAGGTGTTCACCATATGAATGATTTTTATCTCTATGTATGGGATGTGTATTGAAATATGAAATCTTGTGGTCTATTGTTACGATTTGATATATATAGGTTAAACCTATAACTCACCAACATTTTTGTTGACGTTTAAAGCATGTTTATTCTCAGGTGAATATTAAGAGCTTCCGCTGTTGCATACTAAAATAAGGACAAGATTTGGAGTCCATGTTTGTATGATATTGTGTAAAAACTGCATTCAAGAAACTGATTTCGATGTAACATATTTGTATTGTAAACCATTATGTAATGGTCGTGTGTAAACAGGATATTTTAGATTATCATTATTTGATAATCTACGTAAAGCTTTATAAACTTTTATTTATGAAATAAAGGTTATGGTTTGTTTTAAAAATGAATGCAGTCTTTGAAAAACGTCTCATATAGAGGTCAAAACCTCGCAACGAAATCAATTAATATGGAACGTTTTTAATCAATAAGAACGGGACATTTCATAACCTATATATATCAAATCATAATAATAGACCACAAGATTTCATATTTCAATAAACATCCCATACATAGAGATAAAAATCATTCATATGGTGAACACCTGGTACCCGACATTAACAAGATGTATATATAAGAATATCCCCATCATTCCGGGACACCCTTCGGATATGATATAAATTTCGAAGTACTAAAGCATCCATTACTTTGGATGGGGTTTGTTAGGCCCAATAGATCTATCTTTAGGATTCGCGTCAATTAGGGTGTCTGTTCCCTAATTCTTAGATTACCAGACTTAATAAAAAGGGGCATATTCGATTTCAATAATTCAACCATAGAATGTAGTTTCACGCACTTGTGTCTATTTTGTAAATCATTTATAAAACCTGCATATATTCTCATCCCAAAAATATTAGATTTTAAAAGTGGGACTATAACTCACTTTCACAGATTTTTACTTCTTCGGGAAGTAAGACTTGGCCACTGGTTGATTCACGAACCTATAACAATATATACATATATATCAAAGTATGTTCAAAATATATTTACAACACTTTTAATATATTTTGATGTTTTAAGTTTATTAAGTCAGCTGTCCTCGTTAGTAACCTACAACTAGTTGTCCACAGTTAGATGTACAGAAATAAATAGATAAATATTATCTTGAATCAATCCATAACCCAGTGTATACGTATCTCAGTATTGATCACAACTCAAACTATATATATTTTGGAATCAACCTCAACCCTGTATAGCTAACTCCAACATTCACATATAGAGTGTCTATGGTTGTTCCGAAATATATATAGATGTGTCGACATGATAGGTCGAAACATTGTATACGTGTCTATGGTATCTCAAGATTACATAATATACAATACAAGTTGATTAAGTTATGGTTGGAATAGATTTGTTACCAATTTTCACGTAGCTAAAATGAGAAAAATTATCCAATCTTGTTTTACCCATAACTTCTTCAATTTAAATCCGTTTTGAGTGAATCAAATTGCTATGGTTTCATATTGAACTCTATTTTATGAATCTAAACAGAAAAAGTATAGGTTTATGGTCGGAAAAATAAGTTACAAGTTATTTTTGTAAAGGTAGTCATTTCAGTCGAAAGAACGACGTCTAGATGACCATTTTAGAAAACATACTTCCACTTTGAGTTTAACCATAATTTTTGGATATAGTTTCATGTTCATAATAAAAATCATTTTCTCAGAATAACAACTTTTAAATCAAAGTTTATCATAGTTTTTAATTAACTAACCCAAAACAGCCCGCGGTATTACTACGACGGCGTAAATTCAGTTTTACGGTGTTTTTCGTGTTTTCAGGTTTTAAATCATTAAGTTAGCATATAATATAGATATAGAACATGTGTTTAGTTGATTTTAAAAGTCAATTTAGAAGGATTAACTTTTATTTGCGAACAAGTTTAGAATTAACTAAACTATGTTCTAGTGATTACAAGTTTAAACCTTCGAATAAGATAGCTTTATATGTATGAATAGAATGATGTTATGAACATCATTACTACCTCAAGTTCCTTGGATAAACCTACTGGAAATGAGAAAAATAGATCTAGCTTCAAAGGATCCTTGGATGGCTTGAAAGTTCTTGAATCAGAATCATGACACGAAAACAATTTCAAGTAAGATTTCCACTCGAAATAAGATTGTTATAGTTATAGAAATTGAATTAAAGTTTGAATATGATTATTACCTTGTATTAGAAAGATAACCTACTGTAAGTAACAAAGGTTTCTTGATCTTGGATGATTACTTGGAATGGATTTAGAAAACTTGGAAGTAAACTTGCAATCTTGGAAGTATTCTTGATTTTATGAAACTAGAACTTTTGGAATTTATGAAGAACACTTAGAACTTGAAGATAGAACTTGAGAGAGATCAATTAGATGAAGAAAATTGAAGAATGAAAGTGTTTTTAGGTGTTTTTGGTCGTTGGTGTATGGATTAGATATAAAGGATATGTAATTTTGTTTTCATGTAAATAAGTCATGAATGATTACTCATATTTTTGTAATTTTATGAGATATTTTATGCTAGTTGCCAAATGATGGTTCCCACATGTGTTAGGTGACTCACATGGGCTGCTAAGAGCTAATCATTGGAGTGTATATACCAATAGTACATACATCTAAAACCTGTGTATTGTACGAGTACGAATACTGGTGTATACGAGTAGAATTGTTGATGAAACTGAACGAGGATGTAATTGTAAGCATTTTTGGTAAGTAGAAGTATTTTTGATAAGTGTCTTGAAGTCTTTAAAAAGTGTATGAATACATATTAAAACACTACATGTATATACATTTTAACTGAGTCGTTAAGTCATCGTTAGTCGTTACATGTAAATGTTGTTTTGAAACCTTTAGGTTAACGATCTTGTTAAATGTTGTTAACACATTATTTATTATAACAAATGAGATGCTAAATTGTTATATTATCATGATATTATGATATATAATATATCTTAGTATGATATATATACAGTTAAATGTCGTTACAACGATAATCGTTACATATATGTCTCGTTTCGAAATCATTAAGTTAGTAGTCTTATTTTTACATATGTATTTCATTGTTAATACACTTAATAATATATTTATTTATCATTTAACATAATTAACCAAGTGTATCAATATCTTAATATGATTTATATGTACCTAGTAAGACGTTGTTATAACGATAATCGTTATATATATCGTTTTCGAGTTTCTTAAATTAATAGTCTCATTTTTATGTATATAACTCATTATTAAAATACCTAATGAGATACATACTTATAATAAAATCATGTTAACTATATATATAACCATATATATGTCATCGTATAGTTTTTACAAGTTTTAACGTTCGTGAATCACCGGTCAACTTGGGTGGTCAATTGTCTATATGAAACCTATTTCAATTAATCAAGTCTTAACAAGTTTGATTGCTTAACATGTTGGAAACATTTAATCATGTAAATATCAATCTCAATTAATATATATAAACATGGAAAAGTTCGGGTCACTACAAAATAGCTGGGTCTATAGTAGGTATGGTGAAGTGGTGATAGGAAGTGGTGGTTCATGAAGAAAAGAAGTAGTAGCAACTATTCTCGAACAGCGGGAACATGAGGTAATTTGGGTCACTTATGATAGTGTTTTTGTGGTGACCTTGAGGTGGTTTGTTCTATGTTGTTGGTGTTGTTGTTGCTTCGAATTAACATAGGAAAAGGATTGTATGTTCACTAATATGAAGAGGAGAGAGAGAAGAGAGATGGTGGTTGATGGCATTCGATGAGGGTGTTTGTAGTTATCAGAGGAAGTCAATTGGGTTCTTGGTGATCCTTCGTAATTAGTACTTGATATTGATATCAATGATTTGGTTTGGAACATGTGTGTTTAGCAAGAAAATATAGAAGTGGTAGTGGTGTTGGTGATGGAGATGATGTGGTGGTTCTCCTTTTCTCAATCAGACAGAAAGGACGAATAATATTTCGATCAGGAAAAGAAGAAAAAAAATAAAGAAAATAGGATCGACTCTAAATGGTTTTGTTGTTATGTAATTTCATGGAATCAAATTGTACTTTTATTTGATTTTTATATATAACGAGTTTTGTTTTGTGTTTGTGGCTGGATTGACAGAATTTAACAGTCAGGAAAGAAAATATAGAAAAGAAAAAAAAATGAAATAAGTAAAAGTTGAATGTGATGTAAAACGGTTTCGTACGATTTACAGATCTTGATATCTAACATTTTGTTTAAGTTTGATTCATTATTATAATTATTTGGTATTAAGTATTAATAAGTATAATAATAATCTTAATAATTATATTAATAATAATTATATTAATAATAATCATCATAATATTATTTATAAAAAAAATAATGATAATAATATGATGATATTAATAATAACAAAGATAATTTCAATAAGTTTAATTAATATCAGTAATAATAATAATATTATTAATAATACTAATAATACTACTAATTATAATAATATTAATATATTATTAATGATAATAGTAATAATATTAATAATAATAATGATATAATAATTTTTACTTATCAAAGTTCATATCTATAGGTTATATATATATATATATATATATATATATATATATATATATATATATATATAATATTACTATCAATATTGAAAGTAATATTAATGTAGCAACTATATATTCATTTGCAAGTAAGTTTGATATTATATCTTATTAACTATATAATTATATTATATATCCTATGCTAACATTTATTGAATATTGAATATTTATATATTTTATATAAATTATAATATAACAGAAATCATATATATACATAAAGATTCATAATAATAACATGTATATGTTTATACATATTCATTTTAATTGTACATAATTATTCTTTTTATCATTTTATATTTTTAATTCAAAATATTATATATACCCTTATATATATTTTTATATAAATATATTTACATTTATATTTATATATTATCGTTCGTGAATCATCGAGAATAGTCAAAGGTCAAATGATTTTATGAACTTGTTCAAGAATTTTTGTGATTCAATTAAATAGACTTTGCTTATCATGTCAAAACCATATAAAATTAAGTTTAATTTTGGTCGAAAATTTCCGGGTCGTCACAGTACCTACCCGTTAAAGAAATTTCGTCCCAAAATTTGAGTGGAATCATCATAATTGACAATAAGTATATTTCCATGACTCATATGAGCTGATAAATAGGGTTTTATTACCATTGAGTAATAAGGATAAATTAATCCGATTACTCGAAGTGTACGAATGAAGCTATCATAAAAGAGTGAGATGAGTAAATAGTGTTTCGTCAACTCTTTTGACGTAGATATGGTTGATTTCCGAAATTCAAGGGATTTAGAAAAAATCGTCGAGATCTGAAAGATTTGATTCTTTGGTGAATAAAATCTCTTTAATTAAATGCGATTATCTACCTCGATCTCTTTATCAGATATTTCAATATAAATTAACTTCTTCCGTTCCATTATTTTTATCACTCCTATACTCAATTCCCAAATTCAAAGGATTGTGAAAATGCTTAATCCAGTTCTAATCCTTGTCCTTATCCTTACTATCGCAACAATCATTCTCCTTTTCCAACTTCCACCGGAGGAATCTGTTTTCTTCTACTTCGCTCTTGGGGTTATAATGTTTTTAATTCTCCCGTGTCATTATGTTGCGATAAACATTGATATACACGGTTTGTAATTTTTGTGTTGTTATTGGGCTTTATATTTTCTCTTATATTTTGGAGCTCTTTGCCATTTTATTGTCTTCTCGACCTCTATTACAGCGAGTAACGGTCTAGAATTCGTAAGTATGGAGTTTCGAATGAACTTAATGTTCTAAACAAGAATAAACGTAATAGCACGATTTGATTTGTCAATTTACCAAAATCACTAAGGATAGGACTATCAAAAATATACTTTCTTGATATGTTCAGAAGTTAAGTAGAATGAAA
Organism: Rutidosis leptorrhynchoides; assembly: GCF_046630445.1. Classification (NCBI taxonomy): domain Eukaryota; kingdom Viridiplantae; phylum Streptophyta; class Magnoliopsida; order Asterales; family Asteraceae; genus Rutidosis; species Rutidosis leptorrhynchoides. The sequence goes on from NC_092341.1 coordinate 341,553,593, forward strand.
GAGTTATGTAACATGGCACATGATGACGTTATAGTCTGTGAATCATCATGTTTCATTTAGAAACTCGACATGACTTACTGTAATATAATCACGATGATCAAGTGTCATTATATTATACTAACTCATGCATCAGTTCCCCACACTACTTCAAAATCATTCATAATTCAAACTCGAATTTTAAAGAAATTTAGAAACTGAAGTAGTTTCCTTTATGATGTAATATAGATAGCACAAAGAGATAAATAATTTCGGACGAGAATATTTATGAAAATATCTTCAGAAATATCGAAGATATTTATGATGATATTTTGGAATTTCTAAGTTTGGTGGTTGATGAAGAAAGATTTTCCGCAAGATTTTAACATGAGTACGGAGCAAGATATTCGTTAAAGGTTTCATCGAATCCAGAATTACTTGAATTCTTTGAATAAATGGTATGGTCCTTGTATTTGGCCTTGGTCTCCTTCATGGTTTGCTCAATCCGTTTTTCAGTACCAAATTTTCTATCGAGCGTTCCCAACACTCCCTTTTTTTATCATTAAACTTTTAGCCGTTTAAACCATCTACAATTTTTCTGTTTCCTCTGCATTTAATACTACGATATCTAAATCATCGGTTGTCAATCTGAGGTGGTTTCAGGAGAATTATGTTTTTAGATGATTAAACGCTGATGGTAATATGGTGGAATATAAAAGGTTCTCCGGTAATAAATAAATGAGCACAAATATATATCAAGGTTATAATAAGGTTGTTTTGAATGAAAAGTCGAAGTTGTCGTGTTGGAGCTGTGACAAAATTGGATATTTTGAAAAAGAACTGCAAGGTTATTTTGGGTAATAATAATGCCAAAGGAGCTAGTACAGATACGTGTTAATGTTTATTCAGGTTCTGAGTGTTTTCAGGTGCATATCTATATTCATAAATCTTTCCTTCCGTAGATGAAGTGCGGTTGGTTCATCCTCTTGATTGAGGTGTTTTCAAGAATCATGAAAGGTTTGAACGCAGATTGTAATCATCAAGATATAAATGAGGTTTATGATGAGATCAAGTGGCAAACTTGAAGGAATGTTTAGTTTCATATGTTATAATCAATATTTTAATTCATTTTAATTGTCCAATGTTATTAGTCCACAGTCGATAGTCCACAGTTAACAGTCCAATAATTCATATATAGTTTAATATATAATATTCGAATTAATTAATACGTATCGTGACCCGTGTACATGTCTCAGACTCGATCACAACTCAAAGTATATATATTATTATAGAATCAACCTCAACCCTGTATAGCTAACTCAAGCATTACTGCATATAGAGTGTCTATGGTGATTCCAAATAATATATACAGATGCGTCGATATGATATGTCAAAACCTTGTATACGTGTCCCGATATTTAAAGTGCGTAAAATAAATAACAGAAATTAAATGAAGATAAATAAAATTGCGAGAATTTAAATGGCGATAAATAAATTGCGATAAATAAAATATAATCAGTTAGCTAGGAACAGTTAGCGTGGATTCTTAACAAAATTTCTCATAGTTAATTTGTTTTGTATCTAACAAATTTTATTTTGTCAAATGTTTTCTTCATTATGCCACTTGTTGGATTCTGATAGGTCAAAATACAAATATGAAATTGAATGAAAATGGTTATTCTGCGGTGAACGGATACGTATATCTGTGGATGTAAGTAGGATAGTAAATGACGTTTGAATCAGATTCGAAGAATGTACAGTGTAACTTATTAATGTGAAATCTAAATATTCCTCAGGTATTACCTACCCGTTAAAATATTTTCACCATTAACAGTTTGTACAAAAGAATTTTTAATTATAATCTTCATGAAACATATATTCGTATATATTTTCTTCAGATGTATCATGGATTTAACGAGTTAATATGATATTAAACTCATTTGATTTACCGTTAGAATAAGAATATATAATCTCTAAAATATTAGAGATTACATAATCGCCATGTCGAACGAAGATAAATGATGTAGAACGTCATGTAAAACGATGATTATGCTCGAGGTACAGATGAGATGTTGGGGCGTGTGATGTTGAAACTTAGGTTGTTGGTGGTACTGGTGCTGTCTATTGATGGTACTGTTGGTGCCGATGATGTTTTTGAAGCTGGTAAATTTTACACCATTTTCTCCAAATTGATTATTCGAGCGCGAAGTTTGTTGACTTTTTATATTATTCCGGGATGATTGTCGGTCGAAACGAGCGAATGAATAAGGTTTAGAATCTGAGTTATGATATAGTCGTGGTGAGATACTCTGAGAGAGAAAATGATGTTTCGAACAGGTTCACTGGTAAGTGTTTCAGGTTCTTCGCCAAGAGGGGAATGTGGTGGATGAAAAGGATCGTCTTCTTCTCGTCTCCATCGGTTAAGTCGACTACGAACCCATCAGATGAATTGGGGATGGTTGATTGATTGATTCATTCTGGTGATGCTGCTTCCGGAGCTTAGGTGAACATCCATGTCGGAATAGCTGTCAGGTTCCGAAGAACTTGAACTAGTGACGAGTTCCATTTCGTACGATTTAGTAAAGGATTTTTCGATAGACATGATTTTCCGGCGATCGGATGGTATTCTAATTACATAGATTATCTATATATATATAGAACAAAAGATTTTGTAGATTACAGAGGGATTTATGGAATATGTCTGGAAAATCTACAGTAATAGATGCGCTAAGATATGAATTATCAGATACACTTAGATATGAATTTTGTCTATACACTATTCAAGCAGTCAATGCAGTAAAACGTGTCTAGACAAAGAATGATAAGCAGGTAATTTCCTAAGGATGATAAGCAGGTAATTTTTGACATGAAATGATAAGCAAAACTTTTGACATGCAGACACGGTCGAAGTCCAGACCCACTAATGCATCTAAACAACTATCAGTTAGACACACTAATGCAAGACCTGGTTCGCTAAGACCACTGCTCTGATACCAACTGAAACGACCCGTCCCAATCCATCTGGACGAATACATTACATTTGGTTACATCACGGGGTAATTGATCTCTATATGATACATTTTACAAACATTGCATTCGTTTTTGAAAAGACAATCTTTCATTACATCGAAAGTTGACGGCATGCATACCATTTCATAATATATCCAACTATAATTGACTTAATAATAATCTTTATGAACTCAACTACTCGAATGCAACGTCTTTTGAAATATGTCATGAATGACTCCAAGTAATATCTCTAAAAGGAGCAAAGTCACAGCAGAAGATTTCTTTAATACCTGAGAATAAACATGCTTTCAAGTATTAACCAAAAGGTTGGTGAGTTCATTAGTTTATCATAAACGATCATTTTCATCATTTTAATAGACTATAAGATTTTCATTTCTCATAAATACACATCTCGTATCAGGCATTTCGCAAACTGCATAGAGATAAAAATCATTCATATGGATTGAACACCTGGTAACCGACCTTAACAAGATACATATAGAATATCCCCCAGTATACAGTGCGCAGCTAATATACTAAATAATACCTCGAAGTACTAAAGCATCCATACCCTGGATGGGGCTCGTTGGGCCCGATAGATCTATCTTTAGGATTCGCGTCAATTAGGGGCCATTTCCCTAATTCTTAGGTTACCAGACTTGAAGGGGCGATATTCGGTTTAATAATCCAACCATATAATGTAGTTTTCGATTACTTATGTCTATTTCGTAAAACATTTATAAAAGCAGCGCATGTATTCTCAGTCCCAAAAATATATTTTGCAAAAGCATTTAAAAAGGGAGCAAATGAAACTCACAATAGTGTATTTTGTAGTAAAAATACATATGACGATATTGAACAACGCAGGGTTTGGCCTCGGATTCACGAACCTATATCATTTATATATATCAACAAATATAATTGTAATCGAATAATTTTTATATATATTTTTTATTAGTGATATGATTTTATAATTTATATGTTTCTTTAAAATATTTTCATTCTATATATTTTAAATCAAAATATCATTATAGTTATATTATAGGTATTAAGTATATTTTTATATAAATAACATTTACTTGTTAAATTAATGATAATACTAAAATAATGATAATAAATAATCAGGTTTAATGTTGATGAAAATAATAATTATAATACTAAAAATAATAATAATAATACTTATAATAATAATATTGTTAATAATAATAATAATAATAATAATAATAATAATAATAATAATAATGTTAATAATAATAATAATAATAATAATAATAATAATAATAATAATAATAATAATAATAATAATAATAATAATAATGGATAATAAGTAAACTACCTCAAAGAACTAGTTTTAAAAAAATGCACAAGTCCGGGTTTTAACCCGCGACGTCCCGCTAACCCGATAACATCCTTAACCATTACTCTGTATCAGTTTTTCTATTATTATTAAGCTTTTAATATCTTTTAAATTGGTTTTCTAGTTTGAATCATCATCAATCATATCATTCATTATCATCACATCATATCCATTTTCTTTTACCCATTATAATCTCATCTTCACCATCGTATTTACTACTGTGAACATCATCACCATCCTAAAATCATCGTCACCTTTTAACTTCACCATCATCGTCTATGTTTTATCATCAACTAGCATCATCATATATCATATACATCACCTTCTCGTATGATTTCATGTATCATGTTAATACATGATCTTCATAACTAACCATCATCATCATCTAATCATAATAATAACCACATAACACCTCATCATCTAAATCATTACATCTTGTTTATGGTTTCACTATCATCAACTATTTGGCCCAACAAGAAAACCACAAACCCAATTAAAGCAAGAATGGCCCAATAGAAATATAAGTCTCGGCCCAACAGAAAAATATAAACCTTGGCCCAACTGATTATGATGGATCTTCGGCCCAACACCTCATTTAAAGGCCTGCGGCCTGATATTTAAAACTTTAGTCCCAACAGACTAGTTCTTGATGCCTAATAGTTTAACAGCGAAATTCCCAACATCTTTATCTAATCTGTTTATTTATTCATTTATCATCTTTAAAAGGGAGTTAGTGGATCCATTATACTATATCCCTTATTAACTAAAAACAAACTCTATACTCCGTAATCATATATATAACGTGGATAGAGGATCCTTTTTGCCAACTTCCCCACTAATTCAAGTCAAAAGGTTGTTTGTTTAATATATGTCGGCCAAGGAAGAATCCCATATCGTGGGTTGGTTAACAAGAAAAATTACAGGAGCCCACAAAGGAAGAAAAGAAACCGCACAAGAGCACTATCATATGCTTTTCATATTTTATGTGTAGTGGTTGAATATAGCATTTGTAAATATTAAGTGGGTTGTATTTTGGTGACTTTTGGTTCAAAAGGGATCAACTGCCGTATATATATTTGATTAAAGAAAAAGCAGGCTAACTAAAAAAAAACACACGATGGTTTTCTAGGGATTTCTGGCTCACCTTCGGTTATAACAGAAGGAAGAAAAGAAAATCAATCATATGAGATTTGAGGTGATTCTTGGATCGTTAGAGAGCAAGTAGCCGCTGCAATAGCTGGGTCTATAGTGGGTACGGTAAAGTGGTGATATGAAGTGGTGGTTCATGAAGAAAAGAAGTAGTAGCAACTGTTCTCGAACAGCGGGAACATGAGGTAATTTGGGTCACTTATGATAGTGTTTTTGTGGTGATCTTGAGGTGGTTTGTTCTATGTTGTTGGTGTTGTTGTTGCTTCGAATTAACACAGGAAAAGGATTGTATGTTCATGAATATGAAGAGGAGAGAGAGAGAAGAGAGATGGTGGTTGATGGCATTCGATGAGGGTGTTTATTTGTTATCAGAGGAAGTCAATTGGGTTCTTGGTGATCCTTCGTAATTAGTACTCGATATTGATATCAATGATTTGGTTTGGAGCAGGTGTGTTTAGCAAGAAAATATAGAAGTGGTAGTGGTGTTGGTGATTGAGATGATGTGGTGGTTCTCGTTTTCTCGATCAGACAAAAAGGACGAATAATATTTCAATCAGGAAAAGAAGAAAAAAAATAAAGAAAATAGGATCGACTCTAACTGGTTTTGTTGTTATGTAATTTCATGGAATCAAATTGTACTTTTATTTAATTTTTATATATAACGAGTTTTGTTTTGTGTTTGTGGCTGGATTGACAGGATTTAACAGTCAGGAAAGAAAATACAGAAAAGAAAAAAAAATGAAATAAGTAAAAGTTGAATGTGATGTAAAATGGTTTCGTACGATTTACAGATCTTGATATCTAACATTTTGTTTATGTTTGATTCATTATTATAATTATTTGGTATTAAGTATTAATAAGTATAATAATAATCTTAATAATAATATTAATAATAATTATATTAATAATAATAATCATAATATTATTTATAAAAAAATAATGATAATAATATGATGATATTAATAATAACAAAGATAATTTCAATAAGTTTAATTAATATCAGTAATAATAATAATACTACTAATTATAATAATATTAATATTATTAATGATAATAATAATATTAATAATAATGATATAATAATTTTTTCTTATCAAATTTCATATCTATAGGTTATATATATATATATATATATATATATATATATATATATATATATATATATATATATATATATATATATATATATATATATATATATATATATATATATATATATATATATATATATATATATATATATATATATATATATATATATATATATATATATATATATATATATATATAAATAATAATATTACTATCAATATTGAAAGTAATATTAATGTAGCAACTATATATTCATTTGCAAGTAAGTTTGATATTATATCTTATTAACTATATAATTATATTATATATCCTATGCTAACATTTATTGAATATTTATATATTTTATATAAATTATAATATAACAAAAATCATATATATACATATAGATTCATAATAATAACATGTATATGTTTATACATATTCATTTTAATTGTACATAATTATTCTTTTTATCATTTTATATTTTTAATTCAAAATATTATATATACCCTTATATATATTTTTATATAAATATATTTACATTTATATTTATATATTATCGTTCGTGAATCGTCGGGAATAGTCAAAGGTTAAATGATTTTATGAACTTGTTCAAGAATTTTTGTGATTCAATTAAATAGACTTTTCTTATCATGTCGAAACCATATAAAATTAGGTTTAATTTTGGTCGAAAATTTCCGGGACGTCACAGGCCGTACCCCATACTGGCAAGCCGTATGGCAAGCCGTATGACAGGCCATTTTTGGTGCTGGTCAGCCTTGATTCACTGGATCGTAACTTGATTTCTTGTCTTTCACCGTTTTTGCTCTAGAATCTTCGTTTTAGCTCCGATTCTCTTGATTCTTTTTGCACCGCCTTCGTAATTACTTGTTCTTCAATTCTAACCGACGAAGTAGGTATTTTGCCGACAAAGTTCGAATCTTTCTTATTTTTGGGCCTTAATACCGGGGTGAAAACGTGACTTTTTAGCCGATATCACAACCGTAGCAACGCGCGGTCGAATTTTTTTCTAGTTTATACTAAAAAGTAAACAAAGACCATATCTCCACAATCCCACATTTTTAGGATCATGAGCATTCATGGTAATTCTTAATCCCACGTACTATTAGTTGAGGAATACATGGGATCCATCTTTGACTGCTCCATGGGTTTGATTCTCAGATTCGGGTCGGGTAATATCCACCTGGATCATTGAAGATCTAGATGACTACCTCAAAATCTCACTTGATGGCATCATACTTGCCACCAACAATTTTGCTCCTGAAAATGAGTTCGGAGTGGGTGGATTTGGAAAGATCTGTAAAGGTTAATTTTACCCCCACCGTGTTGACGACGGCTCCATTGAGCCTAGTACTGCGGTTACGGTTGCTGTTAAGCGGCTAGACAAGAAGCACGGGCAAGGAGACCATGAGTTCTTAATGGAGATTATTATGCTTGCTAGTTACAAACACCCTAACCTCGCGTCTCTCAGTTTTAACGACCATCAAAATTTCTGATCAACAATTTACTTTAAACGCATATAATTATAAGCATTTTGACAAGTTAAGCATATTCCATGAATGTATAGCCCTTTTGTTTTTTTTAGACATAATTACGCTCCTCGTCCCTGTGGTTTAACCCAAAATACACCCCTCGTCCTTATGGTCGATTTTTTGCTTTCCTCATCCCTGTGGTATTTAACCCCTACAACCCTCGTCCCTCCGTCTAAAAAACGTCAATTTCAGCCGTTTGTCTGTATCACGTGAGGTACATGTGAGGGTAAATTAGTCCAATGCCTATTAAATCACGTATATAAACCTAAGGGACGAGGGAAAACATTCAGATCTAAAAAATTAGGGTTTTATCATCGTCTCTGCAAATTTGGGTGTCTGCAACACGATTGATCATCCAATTCAATAAAAAATCATGGTTTATTGCAAATGTGGTCTTTTAGCAGCTGAATACATATCATCCACCAAAAAAAACCCTGGTAGAAGGTTTTTACGTTGTTCAAACAAGGTGAATATCCATTTAATATTATTTTCTAAAATTTCTTAATTTTTTGTTCAAATTGTGTTGGGTGTTTCAGGTTTGGACTAACGATAAGCTTGTTGAATGGTAGTATTCTGATTGTAGGTTTTTTTGTTGGATAGATCCACCTACATCAGTTGAGTTCGATGAAGATATGCTTGAAGTAGAAAAAGCTAAAACAAAAAGGCTGAAGTTGTTAATTTTAGCTCATTGGATCTGTATCATTGCTTATTTTTTTTTTAAGTAGTATTTTGTCGATAATTTGAAGTGTTATTTGTACTAGAAAGTTGTAGTAGTTTAATTGCAGATGTTTGTAATCAAGTGAAGTTAGTTTAATCTAAATCAAGTGTTGTTGCAAATGTCTGTTTGTGAAAGCATGTTATACACACTACACAAGCTGGACTAAAACCAACCATTAACCTGTGACCATTTGGTTTGAATGATAAAAGTGACCATTAACCTGAAACCTGTGATATGGGTTCAACATAAACACAAACACAAGTTCATACATAAACCTGGACCATAAACCTGGACAAAATCAAACTGTGATATAGGTTCAACACAAACACAAGTTCATTAGTTAAGTAGAAACAAGTTCAATACATCCAAATAGACTAGTTCATACATCATTAAACACCAACATAAGTTCATACATAAACCTGGACCATTACATCAGACAACCAAAATAAACTCTAACATAAGTTCATACAACCAAAATAAACACCAACACAAGTTTCTTCAATCATTAAAAAGACTAGTTCAAACAAAAGATAAACAAAATCACACACATTACATCAGACAAGTTCATACATCACTTGTTGCTGCTTTCACTTTCTTGTTCCTCCCATTTCCATCACCATCTCCACCTTTTCTCTTCTAACTTGGTGTTGGTTTGTCTTTTGTGCATCCCCTTTTATTATGCCCATATGTTCCACAATCTCCACATTTTATTGTCTTTCCTTTCCTTGTTAGCTTACCATTTGTGACCATTTCATCTTTCTCATCAAGTGATTTCTTCGTATTTTTCTTAGGACGACCAGGAGTAGCATGGAATTTTGGTGGTATCAAAGTTGTTGGTATTGGTGACTTGGTCCACTCTGATTTGCCTCTTACAGGGTTAATGGTATGACTATATGTACTCTTCCAAGTGGATACCCAATACACAGGATGCACCCATTTTTCTAAAAAAACTTCTTGGCTATAACATGCCATGTTCAACAAAGCTGCAACTGCATGCTTGCATGGAATTCCAGTTAAATCCCATTTTCTGCAAGAACAGTTCTTGGCACCCATATCCACAACAACTTGATCATCATGATGACCATTAACCTGATATTTTTCATCACCATTCCAAATAACATCACACTTCATAGCTTCCTTTTTTACCTTGTCAAACACTTTAGTAGCACCTAATGTCAGTGGAGTATTGCACTTTGAAATAGCTGTGATCACATTAGCTATTCTTTTCATTAAGTACTGCCTAATATACTCCAAAGCAGTGATAATTGGTTTGTCTCTAGCCTCACATAACCATCTATTAAGGACTTCACAAATGTTATTCAACAATATATCTGAAAGTGCACGACCTATAATACATGATACATACATAAATCAGGATACAAACATAACTAGTACATATCCAAAAAGATAATACAGTATGCATAAATGTGAAAATAACCATGTTACCAGTAAAATGGCTTCTTGCCCACTGTGCAGGTGGAATCTTTGACAAATACACATATGCTGGTTCAGAAAATTCCTTCAACAATGCCATTTTTTTCAAATTGTGGAACTGTTGTTGCAGTTGCACAAGCCCACAAGTGATTTTTGTATGCAACCCCACGCCAATTCTTCTTCATATTCTCATGAATATGCCTTAAACAGAATCTATGTTCTGCTACAGGGAATACTTTTGCAACAGCAGATACAAGACCCTGTTACAAGATATTAAACAATGAGATTCACTTTTAATTGTAAAAGTAAATTATTAAATAAAGTGAGAATTAAAGTAGTAATTAGTTGTACCTTTTGTCTATCACTAATAAAAGTGAAGTTACACATCTCATCTAGTTCCAGATCTGAAGCCACTAACTCAAGGAACCAACACCAAGAATCATAACACTCTGATTCCACAATTGCATAAGCCACAGGATAGATTCCATTATTAGAGTCAAGACCTACAGCTGTTAACAAATGACCACTGGCTGGTTCTTTCATGAATGCACCATCCACACCAAGCAGATCCCTTCCAATAGCCCTAAATCCCCTTTTACAAGCCCCCAAACAAATATAAATTCTTTTGAAAACCCTTGTACTCATGTTTGGATCTTCAACAGGTTCAACATCTATTTTAACTGTAGTTCCAGGGTTAGATCTTTTTAGCTCAATAGCATAGTCTCTTAAATCCCCATACTGATCTATGTAGTCTCCTTTTAGGGTTTTCTTGGCCTTCTGCAGTGCTCTAAAAGCTTTCTGTGGATGTATTTTGACTTCCAAATTTGACTCCAATTGGGATTTGACTGCTCTAACTGGAATTTATGGGTTTGTTTGTAATTGGTCAACCAATTTTGTTGCTAGAAACTGAGAAGTACACTGTCTAATTAATCTTGATTCTAGACAGTCATGCTTATGATTATATGTTCTAACTGACCATGTTTCTGAGTTGGGAATTTTACTAACTTGTAAAGCCCATTGACATTCAATATGTTTAATCCTATGATGAGATTTCTTATCTTTATTGGGTGGTGTAGCTTTACTTGTCTTTTTCCCATTACCTTTATACTTTAATGCCCCACTACCCTCACCTACCCCACCTTTATTTGAAGTTTGACCAGTCAATGGTTGTTTCCCACCCATAAATTCACCATTTTTATAGTTTTTTAGAAAACCCTCACATTTGGCCCTAAGCCTGATCCTGTCATTTTTCACAATCACAAGATTCCTTCTTGTCTCAATAGCATGCAAGTCAACAAGTTCCTTTACCTCTGCTTTACTACCAAACTCTTGCCCAACTGAGAAATTAACTTTAAAACCTGCAGATGATCTTTCTTTCTCTTGTGCTTTCAATTCATTCAGTTTTCTTTTCCTCATACACTCTAGGTCACTCTCATCAACATCACTGTCAAATTGATCAATATCAAACTGTTCTAACCCCACAAACTCATCATTCTTGGGTCTCTGATCTAATATTTGGCTTGCATTTCCCATAAATTCACAGTCCTTGTCAATCACACAGTGAAATTCTTGCATGTCAACTTCATAATCACCAATTTCATTATCTTCTTCAACTATATAATCATCCTCTTCCTCATCATTATCCTGTGATGTCTTATCATGTTCATTAACCATGTTTGATTCACTTTGGTTGACCTCTACATTTTCACACACAGGATGAGTTTCATCTAACACTTCATTACAATCAACATTTAATCTCTTAGCAACACTAGCCTTTGATCTGTTAGCATTTTGTTCTTCCTCAACAATCTCTTCTAAACTGAACCTAATTCTTCCTTTAGGGCTAACAAATGGGTTGACCTTAGGATTTAATCCATGTTCTGTGTAAACAGACATTTCCACAACCTGTTGGCTTTTCCTACTTTCTTTCACATACTTAACAAAGTTTCTAACATCATCATCTGAACCTAATGGTTCTAAACCGTAATCCAGGTCACTATTAGGTCTTAGAAAATGGTAGACAATGACCTTAAAACCATCATATCCTAATTCTTGTATCAGATTATCAAGCTCGTGGATTGAAAACATCTCAATGTCAATCAAATCAACAAAACTTACCTTACCATTGACATATTTCCTTCCTGGCGTATCAGTAAACTCACCACCATGATGCAACTTTAAAGTAAACAATGATTCATATGAATCTGTCATTTCAAATAAACAGAAAATTGGGGTTATGAGTAGTAGCAAAATACATCAAATTAATAGATGAAAAACATAGATTCATTCACTCACCATATATTAATGGAATGTCGTATTCAGGTTCTTCAGGTCTTACAGTGTACATCATCTTCAATTTCACGCCCCCAATTCTAGGGTTTTAATGACGATTATAATTAGTGTTGATTTTTTAGATCTGAATGTTTTCCCTCGTCCCTATGGTTTATATACGTGATTTAATAGGCATTGGACTAATTTACCCTCACATGTACCTCACGTGATACAGACAAACGGCTGAAATTGACGTTTTTTAGACGGAGGGACGAGGGTTGTAGGGGTTAAATACCACAGGGATGAGGAAAGCAAAAAATCGACCATAAGGACGAGGGGTGTATTTTGCGTAATTATGTCTTTTTTTTAAAATATCTATTGATTTTACTATTCAACCATATCTATAGTTTAAAGTTACCTCGACAACGATCAATGTAAGCTTTTATTACTTTACAAATTTTAGGAGATCATGTTATAGCAACTCGGACGAAAGTGTACATTTAAATATACATACACAAATAATAATAATTTAATTTTACTAACAATATTAGCTAGTAGAAAATAGATCTATATGAGTAAAATAATACAGTAACAAATAAAAATGGGATAAACAAAACATGATGTAGGTGGTGTACGTTTTTCTTTTCTCTTTGTACAAGTTGGTAAGATCCTAACAAAGCCCTCCTAACAATCCACCATCTACCATCCACCTCCTACAAACCTACACACCTACATTCCTAACTCTTTCCATCTATATATACATGACCACTTAAACTCCCCAACCCATTGAAACCCTCCCTACCTTTTCTTTCTATCCATACTCATTTCTAACTATTTTACATTTTATTTACTCCGTATACATGTCTGTCCATCTATATATATATTTGTACATGCATATCATATACTCCACATTCTATTTATTTGCTCAACTTAAACTCTATAAGAAACCCATTTACCCATCCACCCAAATAAATATTTATGATTCACAATGAAAATTATTTGAAGAAACAAAAAGATAGAACCGAATGAGAAACGATCAGGAAATCTTCGCAAGATAAATTATATTCAAAGGTAAACCTTAACCAAACTCGAATATTAATATATTTCTATTCATTGTTTATCAATTCATTCATGTGTTGATAATAAAAGATTATGTATAAAAGATTAATTTAAACCAACCTTTATACACACCGTTTTGGTTATTACACGGAAATCTTTCGGGATTAAAACATTGATTTTTCTAACGAATTTGAATGTAATACTCATATTATAATTGTATCTTATGATGGAATTAAATATATATATCTCCAACTAACTTTCTATAGTATCAATAAAAATAAAAATAAAAATAAATGTTTATAAATAAAAAGAATCCGTTGGTTGTTGCTTGTTGTACGTGGACAAAAACAAGAAACATTTTAACATAGCAGTTTCATCTAAATTGTCAAACCAAATTTGGCTACTAAAAACATATAAACAAAAAAGAGACCTTTAAAAGTCTCTGTTTTACGAGAACCAGAGAAACAAAAGATGATTTATATTTTCAGTCCCTGAGATATTTGCTAGATTACAAATTAAGTGAATAGAATTATTTATGTACGATTAAATCCCTGTTCTTTAGAATGTTAACATTAAAGTAAATTGAATAATTAAATAAATAAAAATCGTATTTTATAAAAGGGACTTCTGTTAATTAGAAAAAATAACTCGAACAATAAATTAAACTTAATAAATTTAATTAAATTGAAACAATAAAAATAAACTTTAGGATAACGAGATAATAAATATTAAGAGACGGAGATCAAGAATCAAGTCAGAAATTATTGTATGTAAACAATTATATTTCTTAGAGTTTGTCTTGGTCATTGATATAGGGCACACCAATTTCGGGCCGGTCTCTCGTTTACCCGTTAGCTTTCATCACTAGCATCAAGGTGAGTTTCATAGCCCCACTTTTACACGTTTACAAATGTTTTATACTCGGGGTGAGAACACATGCTTCTTTACGTTTTACGCATGCACACAAGTACTATTACTTTATTCTTATGCATGAGTTGTTCGTTTCGTAATACACATAAATCCCCTAATTCAATATCGTTAGTTATGGACTTAGGCGCGAATTATTGTGATTAGCTATTCAGGGTTGACACCCTCACCTGGGTTAGTCAGCTGCTAACTTGACAGTCGGTCAAACGGGTGCATAATAATTTGATCCTATAACACTTCGGATTACAAGTGTTACACATGGGGTAAAGGTACAACGTTAATCTTCGATATTGGGTGCTCATGGCATTTAAGAATGTTTTTATAACTGTTTGAAATTATACAAATCTTGTGGACACAATGTTATTGATATAACAAACCTATGAACTCACCAACTTTATGTTGACATTTTAGCATGTGTTTCTCAGGTCCCTAGGTCTACGCATTCCGCATATGTTTAAGGTCAAGATCATGGTCGCATCTTTGAAGTCTCGAAGTATTTCATCATGATGTATTGAACGTGCATTATGTATTGTATATAAACTGTGGGTTGTATTATAACAATGCCTTTTAAAATGAAATGAAACTTTCAAACGTCTCATTTAGAGGTCGTTAACTATAACTTGGACACACTAAGACACGCCACGTCATAAGTGCTGAGGCGGGGGCGTCACATCAGCTGGATGTTATTGTTGGAAAGTTATCCCACATCGGATGTAACGACCCAACTTTTTCGACTTATATTTTTGTGCTCTATACTTTCACGAATCTGCGTATATGTGCGTACTGAGCTAGTTTATGCTCTGAGATCTTTATTCATGATTAATTACTTTCGTTAATACCTTACAACGTGCTATTAAGTACTTACTTACTTAACTTGATCCTCGAATGCTTTTATGACCGTTAGTGTCACTTGTCGTTTAAAGCGAGCTACGTTATGACAACCCGGAAATTTTCGACCAAATTTAAATCTAACTTCGACTAGTTCCGACGACTCACGAACAATTATTTATAAATAATTACTCATTAATTTGATATATTAATATTATTATTATTAATATCCTTTTTTTTTAAACAATATATCAATAATTAATATCATTATTATCAGTATTGTTATTATGATTAAAAATAATATTATTATTATTATTATTATTATTATTATTATTATTATTATTATTATTATTATTATTATTATTATAAAAATACAATTTAATAATATCATTATTATTATAATTAGTAGTAAAATTTTGACTTTAGTTATTATTATGATTATTAATATTATTATCATAATTATCATTATCATTATAACTATTTATTATTATTATTTCTATTATTATTATCATTATTATTACTTTTATTATTATATTATCAAATTATTATTATTAATATATTTATTAATTAGTTATTAATATATTTATAAATAAAAAGTCAAGAACAATGTACTAAATCAATATATATAAATATTTTTATTTATTTTTTATCTTTCCCTCTGTATTTGACTTCTGCATTTTTTATTTATTTATCTGCTTTTAAATTTTTAATCAGATTATGATCGAGTTTTTTTATTTTTATTTTATTTTTTCTTCTTTTCTTCTTAAGTGTGCTGGAGTGTCGACATCTTTCTGCTATAAAAACAACCGAATTTCTCTGTATCATTCACACCATTATCAATTAAAAATCATTAAAGCGGATTAAATGATTGAGTTTAAACAGAATTTTTTTTTCTTTTGGTTACCTCTATTCTTGACTTAGTTTTTTAAAGCTTCAAATTCGAGTATATTTCAAAAATCTAGAAATGTAGTGATGTTAGGAATATTATATTCAATCTATCTGGAAAGTTTCAAAACCCAATTCAATCTATCGAGTTCTAATTTTGAGGTCAAAGTTTGTAACAACCCTGCTTTTTCCGTTACTTCCGTTAACCTTCCGTTAGTTTATTTAACGACGATTACTTGACTTTTATGTGGTTAGGTGCATTAGATACGTACTTGATCCTTGGAGGGTTACAATAATTAATATGGGTTGATATTAATTCGAATAAAAATTTCAGATAAAGAAATACGATATAAACAACACGGTTTTGATAACTGCTTTTTGAACAACGAAACGCCCTGGTTTATTTTAATAATTATTTTAATAATTATTAACTTTTTAAAAATATTTAATTTATTGGGTTTTTAATAAATTAAACTATTGGTTGCGTTTTAACAATCGGTTTAGCGTTTCAGGCCTTCGGTACATTTAAACGGCACTTGAAACGAACCACGATTACACGCTTTTATAAAATGAGAGCCCGGGAATACCCCATTGGGCCTTTTGGCCAACTGCCGCCCCCACTTTCCCCTTTTATTTTCTTTTGTGGCCTTTTTGTTAATTACTAGTGTTTATGGCTTAATATGGAATATGTAGGTAAATAAAACACTGCCTTATTTTCCCTAAACCTAATTAGAAACAAAAAGGAACGCAGCTCTTTCCCTCCTCCTGCTCTCCTCTCGTCGACCATCACCACCCTAATAACACCATCAATTTTTCACAATTAGATTAAACGCTCAACATCAAAGTTGCAATTTGTGTTATCCTCTACGCGTTGGTATAAACGATTTCTTGATCAAAGGTATAATTAGTTAAACCCTAATTTTTAAAGTCTAATTTTCATGGACGTTTCATAGTTATGTTGTCAATTGCTCAAGTCTATACGCGTACGTGTTAATTGTAATCGTTATATTGATTGTTTGATGCGTTAGGGTTTAAAAATGAATTTGTTTATGCATGATCAGAAAAATTAAGTTTTTCAAATGTTAATTATTATGTTCTATTCAGATTCCTTGCAAAAAACTATTGAGTTTAGGCTTTGGATTCGCTTGATTTCGTTTCCATATGATCAAGTTATGCTTAATTGAAATTAACGTTGTGTTTTCGTGATTGATCAGAAATCTGGATTTGATAGACCACGAATTGGCATGTGAAACTTATACCACTGGAAATATAATTTAAAAACACTCAATTTAGACTAGGATATCATGTTGTTTGCTTATGTATAACCCAAGATATGCTTGAATTAGTGTAAAAGTAGTTTTATACATCACTTGCATGAAAATAACCTTCTATGATAAAATGTTTAACTTCTGTGATTAAAGCTTGGCATATTTGAAATTTACACAAAAATTACTTCACCTTTCATGTAGATATCATAGGCTAATTGTATCTATATCTTTGGATAATCGCGTGCGAATGTGACTAGCTAAACTAGAATCGAATCTGTAAATTGCTCTTTGTTTTATACTCTGTGGATTGTGTTTATTGAATGAGCATGTAAGCTTCTGGAATATGAATTTTAACATGATATGTGACTTATTGTTAGTTTATGTCAATCTCTGAAACCTTATGCATTGGTCACAATAGAGCCTTACTTTATGTGGATTCTGATTTGAGCTGAAAAACTGAACATTCGACTTGCATGAATAAACTGTACAAATTGGCTAAAAAAAATTTGCTAGATTTTTGATATGTGTTACGTTGACTTGTCCTTGAACTATGGACACTGGTCTTGTATCAATTTCATGTCCCTGACTCCGGTTATAGCCAAAACGAAATCAGTGCGCGGTCAGAAACTGACTGGGCAAACCCCAAATGTACCCCTTCTGATTCCTGACTTTTAATTATCGTATGAGTCCCTGGATGGACTTTTTGGAATCAATTTTAAGTATATTTATGATCTGGAGTTTGCCATGTTTACGTGAATTTTGTACAATGAGATATTGTTCTAAATATGCTACGTGTTCATGAACTTTGTGCACAACGATAAACTGAAATTGTGAAAATGATCATTCATGACCTGAAACGTATTGTTTGACTTGGGTTTGACATGTTGACCAACATTTGACATGAACCTATTTATGTTGACTTTATTTGACTACTTTGACCAAGTTTGACTTTCGGTTTGACTTCGGTTGACTTCGTTTGACTTGCATGATATAGTTGACTTTTACTTGGAAACACGTCGAGTCGAGCAATAAGACAACTTATACTATGAAACCACCCTTATTTAAGATACATATATTGACCAACCTAAATACGTATACTTAGGTTGCATTATTCAGCTGTAAACCGTACAAGTTTTATCTGTCATCCAAGCTTATTCAAAAGTGAGTCTACAGTCCCAATTTTTACATGTTTTCAGGGATGAGAATACAAGCTGTTATACTTACTTTATCAAATGCTTTTGTATTGACACGAGTACTATATATGCATATTGAGTTTGTTCAAAAATCCTCTAGCTTGAATACTTTTAATACCATCGGTGTAAGCACAATTTAGATGGACGGATCCGTTAGGTTGACAACCTCACCCGCTATAATAACTGTGGTGCATTTATTTTGAACATTAAATACATTCGAACAAGTGTATAACATTTTAGGAGGTAAAGACGGGTATAGTGGCTTCTATACTCGGGTCATTGCTAGTATTCAGGTGCTCATATTATGCAAACGTTTTTACGACTTGGTGTTGTACTTGTAAAATCTCGTGGTCAAGGAAACTAAACTATTTTTATGATAACTGTTTTTCAGATACTATACAACGTTATTTAAACTGTGGTTTACGAACAAATTAGATAAAACGTGACAGGGTGTTGTCTACAAATGATTGAAACTTGACATGGTAGTGTCAACAAACTTTTGAAACTAGAAACGGTGTTGTCTAAAAACTTTGATATTAAACCTTGGTGGTCTCCCACTAATAAACATTTTCGAAATATTATTTCTTAAACATACTGTATTGTTTACCTAAAACCTATAGATTCACTCAACAATATTGTTGATCCGTTTTGCGTGTTTTATTCTCAGGTATTAATTGTTTCCGCTGTAGAATATTGCTGTTACATAGAAGTCAAGCCAAGCACTGGGACCAGAGTTAACATTCCGTTAAAGGGATTTTTGATGGGATGTTATAGATGGTATCAGAGCTTTGGCTATAGGAAACTATGATACATTAGTGTGTCTAATCGTAGGGCGCATTAGTGAAGTCTAGTCTATAGCCGTGTGTCTTGGACGACTTTTATACACCATACCTGTACTATTTGCTTCACAATGCTACATGTAGGGCTACACATTACACCACATACATATACGCCTTATACCATACAACATGGACTTGGACTAAATATACTATATCACGAAACACATACGTACACACGAAGCCAGATTTAACTAAATTAAGTTGACTACGCCATCTTGAACTTATGGAGTGATGTCGAATGGAAATGTGAGATAGCGTAATGTAATGACCGGGATTACATTACGGTAACTCATATAGAAGTTCTGACATCGCAAAATAAGGAATTGGGGCCGAGTCAAGTAGGTTACTTGGGTAAACAACGTTTAGAAAACAAATAGTGTAATCTTAAATGTGAGTAGAAACTTACACTGTGAAAATTAATTGTATTATAATTTGTAATCTTGACACAACTCATTACTGCTCGACACTGCCTGCCACCACCGATCACTACTTGTCACTACAAGGACACTACTTGAACACACTCATCATTTCATACCACTATTCAGTACTGTTTATCGCTGTTAACTACTACTCAACACCGCCTCTCACTGCTAGTCACGACTGAACACTACTTCTCACTGCTTGTCATTACTAAATACTACTTACTACTACCCCTTGCTACTACTCAATACTAATCATTATTGCTTACCACTACTAAGTAATACTCAACACTACCAACACTTCCGCGTTTTACTACTCGCTAATGTGCATCATAACTCATTTCCGATACGTCTTTAGAGGAGGAATTCCTGATTACCGCCCGCACAATACATAGTAGATATTGTCTACCCGACTTCCAACTTACCAATCATTCAGCCACCCGCCGTTCATGATTTTGTTTCCCAACACGAGTCTACCGACTGATAACTATTATGCCTTATTGGGTACAATTGGTATACATGTGTACATATACTTATGATGTGAGCATGCTATCTAACAACTTATACGTCACTACTATCATCACTGCTTATCACAACCTATCGCTACTTATCGCTAACGTCATCACTCATTTCTACTAGTAATACTACTTTTTACCGTATCCCTTCTCATTCTTTTCCAACGTACTTTTCTTAAGCGGCAATCATTTTCATTATACCCACAAACATTACCAAGCAACTTTGAACACATCGACGCGAACTACACTTCATCTGTTTTCCGGGAGACACACGCCTGGGAGTTTGCACCAACCCTTTTCGATTAAATATCAGATTTTTTTTAGTTGCCATTACACCTTGTTCATTTTCGTTTTTCCATGAAATTCGTCACGAGATTCTTCTCCCTCATCGATTATACCGGTTATATATGCTGTCAACATCGGTGCTGATAGAAGCTTTAACGCTAGAGAATTTGGTCACAACGTTTGTAACCATGTACCTTCCTTACGTGTACTCTATAAAACTATTAAGTTTTAACCTCGCGGTTGAAACAAACTGGTTATCTGACGATACAACCAAGGCAGCTACGATCAGAAGGCTATTCGAATTCCTTTCACTGACGGTAATGGTGTACAGAGAGGAGATCAGTACACCGTCATGTTACACTAATTACTCGAAGGTCCAGAAATACATGAGATGAGAATGTCTCGCAATTCTGGCACATGTGAATGAAGATGGATCGACGTTTAAGAGACCCAAATATGTCCGGACTATTAGAGATTGTTCCGGGTTTACACGTCCACTCCACCATGAAGTCGAATTTCGAATTGATTTGGTGCCAGCAGCTGCACCCGTTACGCGTACAATATACACATTTGCACCTTTAGAACTACAAGAGCTTCCCATAGTGAAGAACATTAGGGTTGTAATGCCCTAATTTGTGACATGTACCAGAAGGTGTGTCACATAACCACAAATTCCCGAGTTGGAACTCCAGTCTTGTTTGTTAAGAAGAAGGATGGGTCGATGAGATTGTGTTTCGACTACAGAGAATTGAACGAGTTGACAATCAAGAATCGGTATCCGCTACCGAGGATTGATGACTTATTTGATCAACTATAGAGATCTAGTTGTTATTCGAAGATTGATTTGAGATTCGGGTATCACCAATTGAGAGTCAAAGAAGCTAATGTCCCGAAGACGGCGTTTAGAACATGTTATGGACATTATGAGTTTACAGTGATGCCGTTTGGTTTGACGAACGCACCAGCAGTGTTCATGGACCTCATAAACCGTATGTATAAGCCATACCTAGATAAATTCGTCATTGTGTTTATTGATGATATATTGGTGTACTCTAAGAACAAGGAAGAGCACGAACAGCATCTATGTTCGATATTGACCATGCTTAGAAAAGAGCAGTTGTATGTAAAGTTCTCTAAGTGTGACTTTTGGTTACCAGAGGTACAATTTCTTGGCCATGTTGTAGGGGCCAATGGAATACAGGTCGATCCAGCAAAGATTGAGTCGGTTAAGAATTAGGAAACTCCAAAGACACCAACTCAGATCTGGCAATTTTTGGGTATAGTTGGTTACTGCCGGAGATTCATTGAAGGATTCTCTAATATCACCCGACCATTGACCGCGTTGACTCATAAGGGTAAGAAGTAGGAGTGGTCAGAACCGCAAGAGACCGCATTTCAGTTGTTGAAGGAGAAGTTAACAACTGCACCAGTATTGTCTCTACCCGAGGGAAGTGAAAATTTTGTTGTTTATTGTGATGCCTCACGTCAAGGAATGGGTTGCGTGTTTATGCAACGAAATAAGGTTATTGCTTATGGATCACGTCAGTTAAATATTCACGAGCAGAACTACACTATGCACGACCTTAAACTAGGAGATGTTATCTTTGCACTTAAAATGTGGAGACACTACCTGTATGGAAGCAAGTTTACTATCTTCACTGACCATAAGAGTTTACAGCACATATTCGATCAGAAACAGCTCAACATGAGACAACGACGCTGGATGGAACTACTTAACAATTATAACTGCGAACTTCAATACCATCCGGGCAAGGCGAATGTTGTGGCGGATGCTTTAAGCAGAAAAGAGCGAGAGAGACCTCTTAGGGTTAAAGCTCTTAACATAGTTGTCCGTACGAATCTCACATCACAAATCTGCGAAGCACAACAAGAAGCCGTGAAACAAGAAAATGTCGATGTTGAATTTCTCAGAGGAATGGATAAGAAATTTGACAGTAAAGAGGACGGAACATGGTACTTTGCTAATCGAATCTGGGTACCAAAGTTTGGTGGATTGAGAGAACTAGTGTTGGAGGAAGCACACAAGTCAAGGTACTCAATTCATCTGGGATCAGATAAAATGTACCAGGAATTGAAGGCATTCCATTGGTGGCCAAATTTGAAAGCTGACATTGCTACCTATGTCGGAAAGTGCATTACTTGCGCTAAAGTCAAGGCTGAGCATCAGAAGCCATCAGGATTATTAACTCAACCAGAGATTCCCCTGTGGAAGTGGGAAGATATTACCATGGACTTCATCACGAAACTGCCGAGAATGGCGGGAGGTCACGATACTATTTGGGTTATCGTGAATCGTCTCACTAAGTCTGCACACTTTCTACCGATAAGAGAAACTGATAAAACGGAGAAGTTGGCTCAGATCTACATTAAGGAAGTCGTCTCTAGGCATGGAGTGCCTATATCTATTATATCCGATCGCGACAGCTGATTCACTTCCAGATTTTGGCAGTCGTTACAGAAAGCAATGGGGACTCGTTTAAATATGAGTACATCATATCACCCCCAGACAGATGGCCAGAGCGAACGAACTATTCAGACTTTTGAGGACATGTTGAGGGCATGTGTCATTGATTTTGGGACGGATGAGATAAGTACTTACCACTAGCTGAGTTCTCATACAATAATAGCTACCATGCGAGCATTAAGGCTGCACCTTTCGAAGCGTTGTACGGAAGGAAGTGTAGATCTCCCGTTTGTTGGAGCGAATTAGGGGATAGTCAGTTGACAGGCCCTGAGATTATTCAGGGGACAACTGAGAAAGTCCTACAGATACAGGAACGATTGAGAACAGCTCGGAGTCGTTAAAAGAGTTACGTCGATGTTAGACGGAAGGACATAGAATTCCAAGTTGGTGACAAAGTTATGCTTAAGGTATCACCTTGGAAGGGTGTCGTACGGTTTGGAGAACGAGGTAAATTGAGTCCTAGATATGTTGGACCGTTCGAGATAACTGAAAGAGTTGGACCGGTAGCTTACAGATTGGAGCTGCCACAAGCACTCAACGGTATACACGACGTTTTTCATGTATTCAATATAAAGAAGTGCCTAGCCGATGACAATTTGATTATTCCTTTAGAGGAACTGCGTATCGATGACAAACTTCATTTCATTGAGGAACCTGTCGAAATTTTGGGCCGTGAGGTCAAACAATTGAAACAAAGCAGAATTCCTATCGTTAAAGTTCGGTGGAACGCGAGAAGAGGACCAGAGTTCATGTGGGAGCGTGAAGACCAGATGAGACTGAAATACCTGCAATTGTTTCCCGAGGAAACTACTTCAGAGGATGATCACTAAAATTTCGGGACGAAATTTTCAATAACAGGTGGGTAATGTAACAACCCTGCTTTTTCCGTTACTTCCGTTAACCTTCCATTAGTTTATTTAACGACGATTACTTGACTTTTATGTGGTTAGGTGCATTAGATACGTACTTGATCCTTGGAGGGTTACAATAATTAATATGGGTTGATATTAATTCGAATAAAAATTTCAGATAAAGAAATACGATATAAACAATACGGTTTTGATAACTGCTTTTTGAACAACGAAACGCCCGGGTTTATTTTAATAATTATTTTAATAATTATTAACTTTTTATAAATATTTAATTTATTGGGTTTTTAATAAATTAAACGATTGGTTGCGTTTTAACGATCGGTTTAGCGTTCCGGGCCTTCGATACATTTAAACGGCACTTGAAACGAACCACGATTACATGCTTTTGTAAAACGAGAGCCCGGGAATACCCCATTGGGCCTTTTGGCCGATTGCCACCCCCACTTTCCCCTTTTATTTTCTTTTGTGGCCTTTTTGTTAATTACTAGTGTTTAGGGCTTAATATGGAATATGTAGGTAAATAAAAAACCGCCTTATTTTCCCCAAACCTAATTAGAAACAAAAAGGAACGCAGCTCTTTCCCTCCTCCTGCTCTCCTCATGTCGACCATCACCACCCTAATAACACCATCAATTTTTCACAATTAGATTAAACGCTCAACATCAAAGTTGCAATTCGTGTTATCCTCTACGCATTGGTATAAATGATTTCTTGATCAAAGGTATAATTAGTTAAACCCTAATCTTTAAAGTCTGATTTTCATGGATGTTTCATAGTTATGTTGTCAATTGCTCAAGTGTATACGCGTACGTGTTAATTGTAATCGTTATATTGATGGTTTGATGCGTTAGGGTTTAAAAACGAATTTGCTTATGCATGATCAGAAAAATTAAGTTTTTCAAACATTAATTATTATGTTATATTCATATTCCTTGCGAAAAACTATTGAGTTTAGGCTTTGGATTCGCTTGATTTCGTTTCCGAATGATCAAGTTATGCTTAATTGAAATTAACGTTGTGTTTTCGTGATTGATCAGAAATATGGATTTGATAGACAACTAATTGGCATGCGAAACTTATACCACTGAAAGATAATTTAAAAACACTCAATTTAGACTAGAATATCATGTCGTTTGCTTATGTATAACCCGAGATATGCTTGAATTAGTGTAAAAGTAGTTTTATACAGCACTTGCATGAAAATAACCTTGTATGATAAAATGTGGTAACTTATGTGATTAAAGCTTTGCATATTTGAAATTTACACAAAAAGTAATTCACCTTTCATGTAGATATCATAGGCTAATTGTATATAGATCTTCGGATAATCGCGTGCAAATGTGACTAGCTAAACTAGAATCGAATCTGTAATTTGCTCTCTGTTTTATACTTTGTGGATTGTGTTTATTGAATGAGCATGTAAGCTTCTGGAATATGAATTTTAACATGATATGTGACTTATTGTTAGTTTATGTAAATCTCTAAAACCTTATGCATTGGGCACAATAGAGCCATACTTTATGTGGATTCTGATTTGAGCTGAAAAATTAAACATTCGATTTGCATGAATAAACTGTAAAAATTGGCTAAACAAAATTTGATATATTTGTAATACATGTTACTTTGACTTGTCCTTAAACTATGGCCACTGGTCTTGTATCAATTTCATGTCCCTAACTCCGGTTATAGCCAAAACGAAATCAGTGCGCGGTCAGAAACTGACTGGGCAAACCCCAAATGTACCCCTTCTAATTGTTGACTTTTAATTATCGTATGAGTCCCTGGCCGGACTTTTTGGAATCGATTTTAAGTATATTTATGATCTGGAGTTTTCCATGTTTACATGAATTTTGTACTATGAGATATTGTGCTAAGTATGCTACGTGTTCATGAACTTTGTGCACAACGATAAACTGAAATTGTGAAAATGATCATTCATGACCTAAAACGTATTGTTTGACTTAGGTTTGATATGTTGACCAACATTTGACATGAACCTATTGATGTTGACTTTAGTTGACTACTTTGACCAAGTTTGATTTTCGGTTTGACTTCGGTTGACTTTGTTTGACTTGCATGATATAGTTGACTTTTACTTGAAAACGCGTCGAGTCGAGCAATAAGAAAACTTATACTATGAAACCACCCTTATTTAATATACATATATTGACCAACCTAAATACGTATACTTAGGTTGCATTATTCAGCTGTAAACCGTACAAGTTTTATTTGTCATCCAAGCTTATTCAAAGGTGAGTCTACAGTCCCACTTTTTACATGTTTTCAGGGATGAGAATACACGCTGTTATACTTACTTTATCAAATGCTTTTGTATTGACACGAGTACTATATATGCATATTGAGTTTGTTCAAAAAGCCTCTAGCTTGAATACTTTTAATACCATCGGTGTAAGCACAATTTAGATGGACGGATCCGTTAGGTTGACAACCTCACCCGCTATAATAACTGTGGTGCATTTATTTTAAATATTAAATACATTCAAACAAGTGTATAACATTTTAAGAGGTAAAGGCGGGTATAGTGGCTTCTATACTCGGGTCATTGCTAGTATTCAGGTGCTCATATTATGCAAACATTTTTACGACTTGGTGTTGTACTTGTAAAATCTCGTGGTCAAGGAAACTAAACTATTTTCCTGATAACTGTTTTTCAGATACTATACAACGTTATTTAAACTGTGGTTTACGAACAAATGAGATAAAACGTGACAGGGTGTTGTCTACAAATGATTGAAACTTGACATGGTAGTGTCAACAAACTTTTGAAACGAGAAACGGTGTTGTCTAAAAACTTTAATACTAAACCTTGGTGGTCTCCCACTAATAAACTTTTTTGAAATATTATTTCTTAAACATACTGTATTGTTTACCTAAAACCTGTAGATTTACTCAACATTATTGTTGATCCGTTTTTTATTCTCAGGTATTAATTGCTTCCGCTGTAGAATATTGCTGTTACATAGAAGTCAAGCCAAGCACTGGGACCAGAGTTAACATTCCGTTAAAGGAATTTTTAACGGGGTGTTATAATGTTCGTATTTAAAGAGTCAAAAATCGTGTTCATCGCGAAATTCGAATTCCTTTTGATGTTTCTGATTCAATTGAGGATATAAGAAGTTTATAAGAATGATTTTAAACATAATTCATGTTGTAACATTTGTCCAAAATGGTCTCAAATTCAAAATCAAGTTTTTTTTTTCTTTTTTAGCTACTGCAGCAGCAGTTCTTTTTTTCTCATTTTTTTTTGTTAATCTAGAACACAATTTATATTTTTCTGATTGTTTACAAGTCTTAAACAATACCATAAATTCGTTATTAGAGTTATTGTGTTATTTTGGTCGTTTGGATTTTGAGTGATGAAGAAGATGAATCAGGATGAAACAGATACTAGATATATATTTTGGTTTGCATTATAAATCAGAAAAACAAGTTAGAGTAGATGGTTTGCCCAAGTGTCGGGTGAGCAGGAGGTCGCGGGTTCAAGCCCTGCTTGGGGCATATTTTTTTTAAAGGCTTATTTCTTTAAAGGTAGTAATTTTATTATTATTATTATTATTATTATTATTATTATTATTATTATTATTATTATTATTATTATTATTATTATTATTATTATTATTATTATTATTATTATTATTATTATTATTATTATTATTATTATTATTAATTATCATTATTAATTATTATTATCATTAATATAATTTATAATACTATCATTATTATTATCATTAATATAATTTATAATACTATCAATATTATTACTAGTATTATCATTTAAAAATTTATTAGTATTATCTAATATTATTATTATTAGTAGTATTATTATTGTATTATTATTAATTTTATCATTTTAAATATTATTATCATTATTAAGATTATGATTATGATTATGATTATGATTATTATTATTATTACTATAAAAATAACCCAATTTATTTATATTAGTATTATTATCATTCTTATTACTAATATAGTTATTATTATTATTATTAGTATCATTTTATATTTATAAGTATTATTATTAATGTTATCTTTATTATTATTACTAATATGACTATCTTTATTAGTATTATTATTATTAAAAAGTATTATCATTATTATCATTTTTACAATAATTATCATTTTTGCTATCATCAAAACTATATTATTATTATTATTGTCATTATTATTTTTACTATTATTATTATTATTATTATTATTATTATTATTATTATTATTATTATTATTATTATTATTATTATTATTATTATTATTATTATTATTATTATTACAAAATAATACAACTCATTATTCATTATCATTATTAATATCATTTTATCAAATAAATACTTATATATAGAATATATATAAAAGTACATATAGAAATATATAACAATTGAAATAATATATATAAACCTTATTCGATTACAAGTATATGTGTTAATATATATACTTGATATAGGTTCGTAAATCCGAGGTCAACTCTGCACTTGTTCAGTGCCATCCTATGCATATTTACTACAAACTATCGTATCATATCGTGAGTTTCATTTGATCCCTTTTATTCTATATTTTTGGACTGAGAATACATGTACTATTTTTATAACTGATAGACACAAGTACAAACTATTAGGCGACCAACATGAGTACTTTTATTGTGTTTATTTGAAACATACAAAACCCAGCTTTGTAATATCATTAATTGCTAGATAATGAAGAGGCAAACGGAATTATTATAAATAGCGCTATTAGGAGTAACGTCCCGCACTGTTGACCTCAGGTCAATTGGTGGTATAATAATGATCTCGACAATTACATATGTATTGTTACGGGGTAAAATCGTTTAGTTTTGATATTATACGCTCATGGCATACTTTTGATATACATGATATATCGTCTTTTATTATATTAAATCTTGTGATCTATTACTGAAATCATTATTTATAATAAACCTATGAACTCACTCAACCTCGTGTTGACTTTTTAAAGCATGTTTATTCTCAGGTACTTAAATGTTGCTTCCGCTGTATATCTGCTGCTTTGATGATGATTGCTTGCTATGTTTGGAGTTTTCATTACATATCATATCAATTAAAGACATTTAATGCTCTAAATACAATGTAATCTATTTATCTTCTGCTGCAAAACTCAATAAAACGTCTCATATAGAGTCGTTCTCGTTTATACAACTATGATTTGATATAATTAGTCACAAATACCCCAGGTCCTATTTGGGGGTGTGACAGAAATGGTATCAGAGCAGTGTTGTTGTAGAGAACCAGGATTGCATTTTATGTGTGCCTTATACAATTAGGTACCTTAGCAATGTAGGACTACAACTTTCCTTGACCATAGTGCCTTTAATTGTTGCCTTTAATTGTTAAATGCTACACTATGCCTTAGAAACTATGCTTATTAAATTCTTTAATCTTCCTTAGAATGCCAAGCCAACCTAAGAACTCTGCTCACTTTCCTAAGTACTATCCAATTTCGTCACCACATTTAAATGCGACACCATGATTTCTGAAATTCTCGACATTCCTTTGTCATCTATCATGGTTTTATGTATTACATATGTATTACATGAAATGTTAACCATGATTCTTGAAATCTCTACTATTCATATTCATTACTTTCAAAATCTTTGCTTTCTCATTATTTTGATCATTGAATTTTCTTGACGAGTGGCGTCTACGAAACTCTAGAATGGAAGGGTTTGGATTACCAATTTAAAGGATCCTATAGCTCAAGCCCCTAGACCTGAATAGGACATTACAAATTGAAAGTCTTTAATCGAAAGATTATCTGATTACATACTTATCATTTTTATCTCGACACGTCATACTGCAATTATTCCATAAATGGAGTATAGACAAATCATATCTTATCATATCTATCCCAATAGACTTTGTCTAACACTTTTCCTAAATCTCCTCCATAAACTACGGAAATCTTTTTGTAATATATACTATTCAAGGAGACGAATATATCAATCAGTATCCAACACCTATTTCATATCAAACCCTATTCCAATCACATAATATGGATTACTCACTTGATTCCTCGAGCTCCACAGGCAGCGTAACCGGAACGAACGAACCAATCAGTCATCATCAATACTGGATGGATTAGGGATGGGTTCATAGCCGACTTAATCAATGGAGAAGTGAAGAAGGTGATCCTTTTCACCCACCACATTGCCATATTGGCGAAGAACCTGAAGCACTTACCGGCGAACCAATTCGGAACACCATTTTCACCCTCATTTTCAGGATATCCAGCCACGAGTATATAATATCTAGAATTCTAGATCTTATTCATCCTCTTGTCTGAACCACCAATCATCCCAGTATAATAGAAAAAGTCAACGAGCTTCGCGCTCGAGTGGTGGCTCTAGAAAATATGGTGCGATATCTTCAAGCATCAGCAGTACCAGCAGCATAACCAGCACCACCAGTACCATCAGTACCACCAACATCTTCAACACCACAAGCATTGTAAGCACCATCAGCATCACCACCGACAGCAACAGTACCAACAACAACATCCGCATCCCATGCCTCAACATCACACTCAGTACCTCAAACACCAACATTATACACCCCATAGATACCAAGGAATATTATTAATAATGAGTTAAGATGTATTGACTCATTCTTCCTGAAGAATTATATATGTATACCTTATATATATATATATATATATATATATATATATATATATATATATATATATATATATATATATATATATATATATATATGGTTTGGAACAATGATAAATCTTTTCGTACTAAGCTATTACGTGTGAATATTAACTAGTATGTACTACTTGGTTAATTTATATCACTAATATGCTATGATGTACATCCTTCGTTAATAACTTAACAATTGTTAATCATTGCTTCAACACAATAAACTCCATTTCATAATAAACCAAGTGTATTATTCGAATACATGTTTGATTGTATACTTCCAATTTTGATGTACTCAAAACTTTTTAGAAGAACATTATTCGTGCTTTGCGAAGTTCACAAGGATTCCACGAGCACCAACATCATATACCGAGGTATATCAATAACAATGAACGATGAAATATTGATTCATAACTTCATTAAAGAAATATTCCGCGACGATTATGTACTCTCAAGTTTTGAAGATTATATATTCTCGTTTCAATCGTAAATCAAATGAGCTTAATATTATATTAACTTATTAAATCCATGGTTACATCTGAAGGAAAATATATATGTACGTATATTTTTATAAAGACTGTAATTAAAAATTCTTTTGTACAAACTGTTGATTGTGAAAATATTTTAACGGGTCGGTAATACCGGAGAAATATTTATATCTCACATTAATATGTTACATTGTACATTCTTCAATTCTGATTCTCATGAATTATATTCATTCGTATTCTGTGATGAATTATCACATCAAACCATAGAAATTATCATTCATTACCTTTGAAATTTACATCATTTCTTCGTCAACCGATAGATCCATTGATGGATACATCCTACGTATAAACACTTCAACTACAAATTCTTGAAAACACCTTAGAACTATAACCAACAATTCAAATTCGCTAACCTTATAAAGACTAATGAAGCAACAAAAGCTGTAGATGGTCTTAATGGCTAAAAGCTTGATAATAAAGAATTGTGTGTTGGAAAAGCTCAAAAGAAAATCTAGTATTGAAGAACGGATTGAGCAAAACATAAAGGAAGCTGTGGACAAATCTCAAGGACTAAACCTATAACCAAAGAATCTAGATGATTCGATTTCTATTGGATATCATCGAAGATCTCTTTACGCATTCTAAATTTCTACAGAAGAATTTTCCTCGATTATAAATTTTAAGAAATTATCGTATCTTTCGTTATAAATATCCTCTATATCTCTGAAGATATCTTCATAACGATTCTTATCTGCAATTAATTATCTCTTGCAATATCTTTATTACATCATAAAGGAAACTATTTAAGTTTCTATATTTTGTAAAATTTGAGTTCAAATTATGAATGATTTCTGAAGAAGTGTTGGGAATTGAAGCATGAGTTAGTATAATATAATGACGTCAGGCCAACGTGATTATATTACAGTAAGTCATGCTAAATTTTTAATGGAAGATGATGATTCATAGACTTTATAATCATCATTTGCCATGTTACACTACTCTTACATTCTACTTAACCTCTGAACATATCAAGAAAATATATTCTTGATAGTTCTATCCTCAGTGATTTTGATAATTTAACAAATCAAATCATGATATTATGTTCCTTCCTGCTTAGAACATTTGGTTCATTTGAAACTTCATACCTACGAATTCTGGACCATTACTTGCTTTACAAAAGCATGAAGCTTTGACATATAAGGAAAATATAAAGCCCGATAACAACACCAAAATTACAAACCGTGTATATCAATGCGTATAGCAATATAAAGACACGGGAGAACTAAAAACACAATAAATCCAAGAGCATAGTAGAAGTAAACTGACTCTTCCGGCGACAGATGATAAAGAAGAACGATAGATATAAAAGTCAGGACTATATCCAGAATTAGAACTGGATGAAGCATTGATAATGCTAAAAACGAACATATATTTCATAGCATTATCCCTCAAGAAAGACAAGCTTTTAGTTGCAATTGTTCTATTTACAAGTGATATTCGTTTAAATAATAAAAGGTGAAGACAAAAGACAGATTCGACGAATTGAAGACGCAAACGACCAAAAAGCTCAAAAGTACAATCAAAGTGGTTCAAATTATTGATGAGAAACGTCTCAAAATTACAAGAGTACAAGACGCAAAACGTAAAATACAAGATATTAAATTGTACGCAAGGATGTTCGAAAATCCGGAACCGGGACCTGAGCCAACTAACAACGCGCGATGCAACGGAGCTAAAATTACAAGTCAACTATGTACACGAATATAATATAAATCCATGTGAGCTGGAAAAGCAGGCCATGCGATCGCATGGCCTGGCAGTTATAAATCCATGCGATCGCATGGTGAACAGAATCAGGTGACATCCTATAAATTTCGCAGTTTTTGATCAAATGTTTACATCTTTATCTATCTCTCTCTCAAACGTATATATATATATATATATATATATATATATATATATATATATATATATATATATATATATTATAATTTTAATTTTAATTTTAATTTTAATAATAAGGGTATGTTAGCGAATGTTGTAAGGGTGTAAGTCGAAATTCTGTCCGTGTAACGCTATGCTATTATTAATGATTGTAAGTTATGTTCAACCTTTTTAAATTAATGTCTCGTAGCTAAGTTATTATTATGCTTATTTAAGCCGAAGTAATCGTGATGTTGGGCTAAATATTAAAATGGGGTAATTGGGCTTTGTACCATAATTGGGGTTTGGACAAAAGAACGACACTTGTGGAAATTAGACTATGGGCTATTAATGGGCTTTATATTTGTTTAATTAAATGATAGTTTGTTAATTTAATATAAAGATTTACAATTGGACGTACCTATAAATAACCATATACACTCGATCGGACATGATGGGCGGGATATTTATAAGTACTAATAATCGTTCATTTAACCGGACATGGGAATGGATTAATAGTCAATGGACTTATTAAAACAGGGGTGAATTATATACAAGGAAACTTGGTGTAATTATAGTTTAAGTCCCCAATTAGTTGGAATATTTGACTTCGGATATAAGGATAATTTGACGAGGACACTCGCACTTTATATTTATGACTGATGGACTGTTATGGACAAAAACCAGACGGACATATTGAATAATCCAGGACAAAGGACAATTAACCCATGGTAATAAACTAAAATCAACACGTCAAACATCATGATTACGGAAGTTTAAATAAGCATAATTCCTTTATTTCATATTTAATTGCACTTTTAATTATCGCACTTTAATTTATTGTCATTTTAATTATCGTACTTTTTATCGCAATTTTATTTATTGTCATTTTATTTATCGCACTTTAATTTATTGCACTTTAATTATTGTTATTTACTTTACGCTTTAAATTAAGTCTTTTATATATTTAATATTTTACATTAGGTTTTAACTGCGACTAAAGTTTTAAAATCGACAAACCGGTCATTAAATGGTAAAAAAACCCCCTTTTATAATAATAATACTACTTATATTTATATTTATATTTATACAAATATAGTTTTAAAAATATAGCGTTAAACTTGGCGAGTTCCCTGTGGACGAACCGGACTTACTAAAAACTACACTACTTACGAGTAGGTACACTGCCTATAAGTGTTGTAGCAAGGTTTAGGTATATCCACTCTATAAATAAATAAATAACTTGTGTACAATTGTATCGTATTTAATAGTATTTTCTTGTAAAAATATAACTATTTTGTATACACCTCGTATAACATCAAGTATTTTTGGTGCCGCTGCCGGCGAACTGCTTAAACGCCGGAAGCGAAACGCTATATATAAAATAAAAAGATTCTTAGTTTACTTTTGTAAAAATACGCTTTTATAAAAATATGTTTTAATTATTAAAAATACAAAAATATAAAAACAAAAACAAAAAAATATATATTTTTAATAGTTTGTTAAATATATATAAAATTATAAAGTTTCTTTATTTTTATTTTAGTTCTTAAAATATAAGTTTTTATTTATATATATATTTTATAAAAACAGAAAATTAAATATAAAACAGAAAAAAAAAAATATATATATATATATATATATATATATATATATATATATATATATATATATATATATATATATATATATATATATATATATATATATATATATATAAGTAATCGGGCCGAGGACTGTAGCAGCCCAACATCTGGCCCGAAACCCTACTCCATGCGACCGCATGGATTTATAACGCAAAGACCATACGATCGCATGGCCTGATCTGACACGCCACAGTTTGACCTATTTCAACATTAATTACGGAATATTAATTATTACTATTATTATTATAAACCCTAATTAGGGTTATTTATTTAATTAATTAATTTAGTTTTTAGTTTTAATTCATAATTTAAGTTTTAATTAGTTTTATTAAATATAAAATTGATACTTTTATAAAATATTAATATAAAAATAATATTTTTATAAAAATTGTACTTTTTACAACTTTAAGTTTATTTTTATATTTTATAACTTTTTATTTGTTTTAGCGTAAATTTTGTATTTTTCGTTCGTATTTAGTTTTCAGTCATAGTTTTTGCCATAGTTATTTTTATTTCTAGATTTTTAGGCTTTGCCGTAAAATCCCTTAAGTGCTTTTTCTTTAGACTAAGATTTAGGTGCTTTAGAATTTTGCGATGCTGTTTATAAATTTTAGTTCCTTTTAAGTTTCGACGCGCTACGTTCTTTTTATTATTTTTCGACCTTTTAATTTTCGACATTTTCCGACGCGCTCTTTTTCTTTCTTATTTCTCAACGCTCTAGTTTTTAGGACTTAGAATTTTTTCTATTTCTTCTCTAAAATTTCTTTAAATTTCAAGGAAAAATTATTTTAAGTGGTTAAATTGATAGACATCCAAAATTTTCTGGTTCGTAGTAATAGTTGGATTTGTTAGTGGCGAGTTGTGGGCTTCCGATTTAAAAGGTCCTGGCTACCTGCTGCATCTATTGGCTATTCGAAACGTGGGCAAAATCAGAAAAGTCTATTAATTTGATAACTTATATAATTTTTATCTTTTATAACTAATAGGATATTCAGTGAATGCACCGAGCAAAACGTTCACCACCTTTTATACGTTCACCACCTTTAACTCGATCAAGACATCTAGCCAATATTGTCGCCGTTGATTTTTCTTTAGAATCGTCATCCAGTCAACCAAGTACTCCAATTCAAATTTCCGATAATTCATTTTTTGAACCTGACCTCACAATTGAGAATCCGGAGGATATTCGGGGACAATTCAGAGATCCTGAACCATTAATCTTTCCTCCGGAACCACCAATCATTCAAACAGAGATTGTCGAGGAACAACCTATTAAATCAGAATCCTCTAGTGATTCAGATTCAACAAATTCAATCATGGAAAATCTGGAACCTCTAAGTATGGAAGACCGAATGAGAGCTAAACGCACTGACCAAGGTCACGCAATTACTCAACCAGACATTAATGCGCCAGATTATGAAATCAAAGGACAAATCTTACACATGGTAACTAATCAATGCCAATTTAGTGGTGCGCCGAAGGAAGATCCAAACGAACATCTTCGTACCTTTAATAGGATCTGTACTCTATTTAAAATAAGAGAAGTGGAGGATGAACAGATATATCTCATGTTATTTTCCTGGACTTTAAAGGGAGAAGCCAAAGATTGGTTGGAATCGTTACCTGAAGGGGCGATTGATACATGGGATGTTTTAGTTGAAAATTTTCTTAAACAATTCTTTCCGGCATCTAAAGCCGTGAGACTTCAAGGAGAAATTGTTACGTTCACACAAAAGCCAAATGAAACTCTATATGAGGCGTGGACAAGATTTAGAAAGTTATTGAGAGGATTTCCGCAACATGGTTTAGACACTTGTCAAATAGTACAAATATTCTACCAAGGATGCGACATCACTACACGAAAAGACATCGATATAGCAGCTGGTGGTTCCATTATGAAGAAAACCGCAACCGACGCTTACAAAATTATTGATAACACTGCTTCCCACTCACATGAGTGGCAACAAGAAAAAGATATCGTTAGATCATCTAAAGCAGCTAGAGCCGATTCTAGCCATGACTTTGATTTTATTTCCGCAAAGATAGATGCTGTCGAGAGACAAATGGAAAAGATGACTAAATATATTCACTCAATACGAATTAGTTGTGAGCAGTGTGGAGGACCACATTTAACAAAAGATTGTCTCAGTATTGAACAAACAATAAAACAAAGAGAGAATGTTTCATACATGAACCAAAGGCCTGGAAATAATTATCAGAATAATTATCAACCGCCAAGACCAATCTACAATCAAAATCAGAATTATAACCGAAATGTTCCATACAACAACCAACAAGGTCCTAGCAATCAACAAGTACCCAACAATACTTACAATCAGCAAAGGCCTATCTTTCAAAACAAACCACCACAAACCGATGATAAAAAGCCAAATTTAGAAGATATGATGTCGAAACTAGTTGAATCTCAAACGCAGTTTTTCACATCTCAGAAACAAACCAATCAACAAAATGCCCAAGCATTTAGAAATCAACAAGCTTCTATTCAAAATTTAGAACAAGAAGTAAGTAACCTAGCAAGGTTAATAGGTGAAAGAAAACCAGGAAGTCTACCTAGCGATACAAATGCTAACCCCCGGAATGAAACAGCTAAAGCCATTACCACAAGAAGTGGTATTACACTTAAACCACCTGAAATGCCTGTAATTTCTGATGACTCTATTCCTACTCCACAAGAACCACAATCTGAGCAAGATAAGGAAACAGAACCGGTAGTTGAAAAGATTAATGAAGATAACACACTTAAGGCTAAACCTTATGTTAAACCATACCAACCACCACTTCCTTACCCGAGTAAAATGAGAAAAGAGAGACTTGAAGCCGAGCAATCCAAATTCTTGAATATGTTTAAACAAATAAATGTTAATCTTCCTTTCATTGATGTGATTTCAGGAATGCCTAGATATGCTAAATTCTTAAAAGATCTAATCACGAATAGAAAGAAAATGGAAGAACTCTCGGCTCCTACTATGAATGCTAATTGTTCTGCAGTGATGTTGAATAAGATACCAGAAAAACTTTCAGATCCAGGAAGTTTCACAATTCCATGTTTTCTGGGTAGTCTTAGTTCAATAGAAGCATTGGCAGATTTAGGTGTTAGTATAAATTTAATGCCGTATTCACTATATACTAAACTAGACCTTGGAGAATTGAAACTAACACGAATAAGTATACAACTAGCCGATCGATCAGTAAAATATCCTAGAGGGATAATGGAGAACATGCTAGTTAAAGTTGGAACTTTAGTATTTCCAGTAGATTTTGTTATTCTGGACATGGAAGAAGATTCTCGAGTTCCTCTCATATTAGGAAGACCATTCTTAAACACGGCCAAAGCAATAATAGACGTGTTCGGTAAGAAGCTGACCCTAAGTATAGAGGACGAGAGTGTTACCTTTTCAGTTGATAGAGTGATGCAACAACCGCAATCTGCAGATGATACATGTTATTATATTCAAACTATAGATTCACATGCAGAATTGTAAGAAGAATTTCCAGAATTACAAGGAACAGGAGAATGTTCTTTAGGAGAAGGAACTGAACCAATTGATGAAACTGAAATGTTAGCTACACTAATGGCTAATGGATATGAACCAACAACAGAAGAAATTCAAATGCTAAAAGAGGAAGACAGATATCGATACAAATTATCGATAGAAGAACCACCGACATTAGAGTTAAAGCCACTTCCAAATCATTTGGAATATGCTTATTTACATGGTGAATCTGAATTACCTGCAATAATATCGTCTTCTCTTACTGAAAATGAAAAATCTCAACTCATTACTGTGCTAAAAGCTCATAAACCAGCTATTGCATGGAAGATTCATGATATTAAAGGAATAAGTCCTTCGTATTACACACATAAAATTCTTATGGAAGAAGGTCATAAAACGTATGTGCAACGCCAACGAAGACTAAATCCTAATATGCAAGATGTTGTTAAGAAAGAAATAATTAAACTGCTAGATGCAGGTTTAATTTATCCAATCTCTGATAGTCCATGGGTAAGCCCAGTTCAATGCGTACCTAAGAAGGGTGGCATGACTGTCATCACAAATGAGAAAAATGAGCTTATTCCTACTAGGACTGTAACATGATGGCGTGTTTGTATTGATTATAGAAAATTAAATGACGCCACCAGAAAAGATCACTTTCCCTTACCTTTCATTGATCAAATGTTGGAAAGATTAGCCGAAAATAGTTACTATTGTTTTCTTGATAGTTTTTCCGGATACTTTCAAATTCCAATAGCACCCGAGGATCAAGAGAAAACCACATTCACATGCCCTTATGGTACTTTTGCTTATAAACGCATGCCATTTGGACTTTGCAACGCCCCTGCAACCTTTCAAAGGTGCATGATGGCGATTTTTCACGACATGATAGAAGAATGCATGGAAGTTTTCATGGATGACTTTTCAGTTTTCGGTGATACATTTGAATCATGTCTAGTTAATCTTGAACGAATGCTTATTAGATGCGAACAATCAAATCTAGTACTTAATTGGGAGAAATGCCATTTCATGGTTAAAGAAGGCATCGTTCTTGGTCATAAAATTTCAAAGGAAGGAATTGAAGTGGATAGAGTTAAAGTAGATGTAATTGCTAAACTTCCACATCCCACCAATGTTAGAGGAGTTAGGAGTTTTCTATGTCATGCCGGTTTTTACAGACGTTTCATAAAAGATTTTTCTAAAATTGCTACTCCTATGAATAAACTCCTAGAAAAAGATGCTCCATTCATCTTTTCAGATGAATGCATCAAATCTTTTAATATTCTTAAAGAAAAACTCACTAATACGCTGATCATGATAACTCCAAATTGAAATCTACCATTTGAACTAATGTGCGATGCAAGTGATTTTGCAATGTGAGCCGTTTTAGGACAAAGGATTGAAAAACGATT
This sequence comes from Rutidosis leptorrhynchoides, assembly GCF_046630445.1. NCBI lineage: Eukaryota > Viridiplantae > Streptophyta > Magnoliopsida > Asterales > Asteraceae > Rutidosis > Rutidosis leptorrhynchoides. The sequence continues at coordinate 341,593,384 of NC_092341.1, forward strand.
TCAACCTATTTATTATGCTAGTAAAACGTTACAAGGAGCACAAACGAATTACACAACTACTAAAAAAGAACTCCTTGCTATTGTCTTTGCTTTTGACAAATTTCGTTCATATCTCGTTCTAGCAAAAACGGTTATCTATACCGATCATTCTGCTCTTAGATACCTATTTTCAAAACAAGATGCCAAACCAAGATTAATCCGTTGGATCTTACTCTTACAGGAGTTCGATATTGAAATCCGAGATAAAAAGGGAGCAGAAAATCTCGCCGCTGATCATCTTTCTCGTCTTGAAAATCCTGATCTAGAAGTTCTAAATGAATCGGCCATACAAGATAACTTTCCTGATGAATATCTATTAAAGATATATTATAATGAAATTCCATGGTTTGCAGATTATGCAAACTACTTAGTATGTGGATACCTTGAAAAAGGATTGTCGTACCAAAAACGAAAGAAATTCTTTAGTGATATAAAACACTATTTCTGGGAAGATCCACATTTGTTTAAAAGTTGTCCCGATGGAATAATACGCCGATGTGTATTCGGAGATGAAGCTAGTCAAATTTTAAACCATTGTCACACAGGACCAACAGGAGGGCATTATGGGCCTCAACTCACAGCAAGAAAAGTTTACGATGCAGGATTCTATTGGCCTACAATTTTCAAAGACGCACACCTTCTTTGCAAATCCTGTGATGCTTGTCAAAGGCCCGGAAAAATAAGTCAACGTGATGAAATGCCACAAAATGTCATCCAAGTATGTGAAGTATTTGACATTTGGGGTATTGACTTTATGGGTCCATATCCAAAATCTCATAATAATCTCTACATTCTCGTTGCCATTGATTATGTATCTAAATGGGCGGAAGCACAAGCACTTCCAACTAACGATGCACGAGTTGTAGTCAACTTTTTAAAACGTCTTTTTGCAAGGTTTGGAACACCGAAAGCTTTAATAAGTGATCGGGGTACTCATTTCTGTAATAATCAACTTGAGAAAGTTCTCAAAAGATATGGAGCAACTCATAAAATCTCAACCGCTTATCATCCACAAACAAGTGGACAAGTTGAAAATACCAACCGAGATTTAAAACGTATTCTAGAGAAAACCGTAGGATCAAATCCGAAGGAATGGTCCATGAAATTGGAGGATGCACTCTGGGCTTTTAGAACAGCCTACAAAACTCCAATTGGAACCACACCTTTTAGACTCGTTTATGGAAAAGCATGTCACCTTCCAGTAGAAATTGAACACAAAGCATTTTGGGCTTTGAAGACATGTAATCTTGATTTACATGAAGCCGGACGTCTACGGTTAAGTCAACTAAACGAATTAGAAGAATTAAGACATGAAGCATATGAAAATTCGTTAATCTATAAAGAAAGAAAGAAGAAATGGCATGATAAAAGAATCAAAAGTTCAAAAGAATTTAAAGAAGGAGACGGAGTTCTTCTTTTCAATTCACGATTCAAGCTATTTCCTGGAAAATTGAAATCAAGATGGTCTGGACCATTCATAGTTAAAAGAGTTTTCCCGTACGGAACAATAGAATTAATAAATTCAAATGGAATTGAATTTAAGGTTAATGGTCACAGAGTTAAACATTACATAGATAATCCAATGGAAGTTGAAGATGAAGTTAATCACAATTTCGACACCACAGCTAACTAAGTGTGGGAAGGTTCGAATATTTTTAGGGTAATAGTTATTTCTGTTAGAGTTAGATATTCTGTTTTCGTGTAGTTTCCGAGAATGGAATCCGAATGGTCTTTCCCTAGCAGACCCTAAAGAAGTAGTCTTATCCCCCCATTCTGAATTTTATTTTTTTAGGTTTACGAGATGAAGAATTCCTTTGATCTGAACTATGGTCTAATGCTACACGCTATGATTACAAAATGTAATAATGACACACTTCCGAGTGAACTGGTATCATTCATAAGAGGCAAAATGGACGGAGTAAGAAAAGAACTCATAAAAGATCATCATACGATACATTTTGGTAAAGGAAAATCAAAATCCGACACCTTGAAAGATGTTATAAATGCGAAAAATGGTCACACAAAGGTAAATGTTCAAATAATCAAACATATTCAAATACCGAATTTGTTACTCTATGCAGAGAAGGACCGTTTATATGTTTAGAAGAAAAGATATTGAAGATTCGAGGTTATGCTTACGTAGCTATGGAAAACCAAATCACACGACTCTCCTATGAGTCAGCTAAAGCAGGTCTCTGAGAATTCTTTCTCACAGGTAAGTATGTACAGTTTTTATTTTTATTTTTATTGCTTTTAACCTTTTGATAATAAACGCTGAATCGTTCGCTATAAAGTATTAAATTGGTATTCAATAAAATTAGGTATGCGTAACCGAAATTATTGATATCATACAAAAATTTATTACATCACTGCGAAATTTACCATTTATTCTTAAGGTATAAATATCTTTAATCAATCAACCCAAAATATTTCAGAAATTCGTCAGGAGTAAAACTAGGTAATATAACCGAAATTACTTTTCCGAAAAGAGGGGCGTATATTTTTGATAATATTTGATTGATTAAAGTGGGATAAAAGACCAAAAAGATTTTTAATTTTTAATTTTACTATGTTTTTAAAATTAATATATAAATATTAAATTAATATTGTAAACTTTTTAAAATCAATATATTTAAGTTTGTAAATTTTTGAAAAATTAATAATTTTAATATAAGTTTGTATGTATAAAAACAAAAATATAATATAAATTTGGTATGAATTTTTAATTTTATGCAATTTAATTTTAAGTTTGGTGTGAATTTAAAAACAAAAATTTACTTTAGTTCACTAAGTTAAAAATATGATTTTTAAAATTCGTCGTGAGTTGAAAACTAGGTCGTTGAACCGAAATTGCTCTACCCAAGGGAGGGACGAGAACTTTTATTATCATTATTTTTAATTTTATTGAATTAAAGTATTCCAAAAAAATTTAAAAAAACTCAAAAATCTTTACTTTTAAAACAACGCTTTGAAATAACAAAATTTTAAAACTTTGTTGAGAGACGGACTAGGACAACGATCCGAAACGTCCTCACTCCTAAAAAGAAACAAATTTTTAAAATTTATTAATTATTTGTTTTAATTAGTACAAGGTTTTTATATAAAAAAAAAAATACCAGACCCCATGCGATCGCATGGGGTTTCTTTGAAAAACTCATGCGGTCGCATGAGGACCGAAAACTGGTCAGATTGAAAAGAGCAGCTCGCTGTTCTGCTGCTTCACAAACACACATACATACACGAACCATCTCCCAAAAACACCCCTAAATTCGCCATTTTTCACCAAAATTCACCAAATTTCTTGTTATAATCCGCTCTAATCATGAATTTGATAAGAAGTTTATCAAGAAGGGTAACAATTACACCCCTAAACCTCTTTAAATTTAATTTTTAGTGTTCTTGAGCTATAATTTTCCTAATTTGATTTTGTTAATTTCTAGTGTAATTAGAGTTAAATTGTTTGTATATTATGCATGTATAACCTAGATTGATGCTATTTAACATGATTTGAAGCCAAAAACTTCAAAATTTTTAGGAATTTAGGGTTTGTGTTCTTGAGCAATTTGGGGCTTTTTGATATAAACAGGTTATGGCCGATTTTTGTCTTGAATTATTGCTAAATTAAGTAGTGTAACATGTTTAGGTAGCTAAATGATCCAAACTTTGATCCTAAACATGATTTTTGAGAATTAAAGTGGACTTTTTAGGTATAAAATTCATGAACTTGATTAAATTGATGTAAATGCCATTTGAAACTTGTTTAATTGCTAGTAATGGTTGTTTTAACATGTTATTTTAGTTGAATGCTTATGAACTTTGTAAACATTTTCATATATGCTTATTTGAAAAAGTGTAGAATTGTTAAAATGTGTATAAGTTTAATTTTGATTAAACATGTTATTGTAATTGTTTCAAGTTGTTATTTTGCTAACACTAATGCATATTTGGATGCACAAAATTTGTGTTTAATGTGTTTTGCAGAAATATACTAATACTGATGGTGCATCATCATCATCTAGACAACCTGCTCCAGAACCTGAACCGGAAATGCAATATGAACCGGAGCAACAACATGAACAACAACAACAACCTGATCAACACGTACCTTATTATGATCCGCAACAAGAATATATTGAGGCCTACGTAGTATTTCCGATGCATCCGATAGTACAACACCCAACGATTCATGAAGAACAGTTGCATCCCAATTTGAGATTTGATCGGAGTTAGAGAGATTACCCGACATATTAAAGTAATAAATTCAAACTGGTAACGAAAAATGTAGAAGTGCCAAGGGTAATCAATTGGGAGCCTTGGGAAAGGGTCCAACTTGCTAACTCAATTAGACAGCATCTGATCCAAAGGTATGGCAGCTCTTCTTTTCCCGATTGGGAACGTTTATTCACTATTCGTAGGCCTGTATATAAGGAATGGTGCGTTGAGCTTATGAGTACTATTTCACTTAATGCGGATGTAGTTAGATTAGATGATAGAAGTTTTCTTAGATTTATACTTGGCCGTAGGATGTATAGGATGTCCATGCTGGACATGGCCAAGGCTTTACAGATATATACGCCCGCTGAATTACTACTACCTGATTGTATGAATTTGATTTATCATGGTGAAAGGGTAGATAGAAATTTTGATGCTAACGCCGTCTGGAGGCGTATGTCAGATTATAATGTTTTTGGGCGGGCAGGAACACACTCCTACTTACATATTCACAGAGCCGAGCTTTGTATAATTCATAGATTTCTGGCTAACTCGATTACACAAAGAGGTCACAACAAGGAGAAAATGACCTTACATGATTTATTCTACCTTAAGTGTATTCGAGACCCAAGAGGCTTTGTTAATATCCCCTACTGGGTTGGTTTTTATTTGTCTAAGATAGTTGAAGAAATACAGGAAGGGGGAATAATAGGAGGATGTATTTTTGTTACTCTCATTGGAGAGTATTTGGGTGTAGATAGGGATCAAGGGGGTCCACTTATGGTATGTAGGGAACAGGATGATACCTTAGGATTAAAAGTCTATCAGGGTGCTAAGGTATTGAAAAGTAGACGCAATCAGGTAGTACCCTATGTTGGTCGTCATCCACAGGTAGAGAGAGGTTCAGATGAGGAAATGGAGGAAGCAGATGACATTAGGGATGTCATTAGGGAGGCTATGACTGACGTTTACCAGCGTATAGATGAGGTAGATATGACAAACAAGGATAGATTTAGTCAGTTAGAGCAGTGGCAAGCCCGGAATGAGTACGAGCATTCTAGGCAACGACAGCATGATAGATGGGACTATCATCAGCGTCAGATCATGAGTCGGCTATCACCTCAGGATCACTACGTACCAACCCGACCCGCTTACTATCCTCCACACCAGCCCGAGATGAGACCACCATATACTCTCTACGACCCTAACTAGGCCTACCAGTACACCTATCACCAACCATGGAACCCGACCGACGACATGAACTGGAACCCCTATCCAGATTGATATAGTTCCCGTTGGTAATTTCTATGATTTTTATTATTTTTTATTTCTATTTATTTATGTTTAAACATATAATATTGTGATACTTTTATTGTAATGTTTAATATTTTTATTATGTTGTACTAATATTTCATATTTGATTTGAAAGTGGTATGTTAAGTCCCATTTTAAAATACCATGCATGTTATTATTTGTATATATGTATATTGTCAATTGTACACAACAGGGTAAAACAGCGCATTTTCAAAGACTGGCATTAAATTCAGCAAAAACTACTAATTTTGACGACAAAACGAAAAACAAATGTGATGTAACAACAAGACGGAATGAACAAATGATGTGCACCATTTATCATTCAACAAACAAACGCCAATATGTTTGGAAACTTTGGTAAAATTTAATCATTTTTTTACGCTAATTTCTCTCAATAATTTAAATTGTTACTGATTTCTTGTAAATGAGGGCATTGCAAGATCTTAAGTGTGGGAAGGGGTTAAATTCTTTCGGATTTTTAAAATTTTTAACTTATACACTTGGTAACCATTAAAAAAATACTAGTAACGTAGTAGTTGTATTAGAATCTAGTGCTCTCTGATAATAAATAATAGCCATAGTCTTATATACTGACTACCCAATTCTAGTAAAATTTTCAAAATTTTCAATTAAATGAATTCAAAATCATGTTTATACATATTTATGAACGATAAAACTAGGTGTTAACACCGAAATTATTGTTACCTCGGAAAGGACATAAATTGAGAAACAACCCAAAATGTTAGAATTCATTTAAAATAAAATAGAGGACAATAAAAAGGCAAAGAAAGGAAAATAAAAGCCAAGTGTGGGAAAAATTTACCAAGTTATTTAAAACATATATCACATATTTTTGTACAAATAATTGAAGATACTTTTGTTTTGGACAAAATTAACCGTTTTACCCGGTAAATTGTAATATATTTGAAAGAAAGATGGATCTACACAATGAATCAATTCCATCATTAAAAGGAAGTAAAGTCTTCCGAAAAAGAAACGCGCTTCTTGATTTAGGTCAGGAAGTTGTCGTCCAGACCAGTTGTAGAGTCTACGAAAAACCTTGAAAAGTTTTCTCGAAAATTAGCTGGAAATCCACGGACCTCGGCATCAAACAGGATCGCCAAGTAATCAGACTTATCCTAACCATGAGAGGATCTGTCTCGTAAAATGGAGAGGACGCCCTGGCAAATTAGCTTGATAAGACTAATGAATCAGATTCCCAGAAAGGATAATCTCCTTAAAGATCAAAAATCAGCTTTTAAGACTGATATTACTCAATCCTTGAGATTGACTTTTAAAGATTGAGAATTACAAACTCATGGAATTCGATGATATCTAAACTCGAGCTTGAACGAGAAAATATTTTGATCAAAATTACAAACCGATTTGTTTTCTGAAAAACCATTTTTAATGCGTTCATTACCATTGAACGTAAAATCCTAGGAATTCACCTTGAATTCATTAGGTCACCTGAACCAAATCGGGTGTCAACCGTAAGAACGGTGGTTGCATAGCATGGTCGAAGACAGGACCTTGTGCCAGACCGAAAAACTATAGGGTGATCTTTACTATTGCTCCTACAAAGGATAGTAATTGCATCCGACACGATATAGACCATAATTAAAAGCATGTCAGGGGACATTGCCTTAACAGTTGCTTGTTCATCGCTTTCCTTTACAACCGGACGGTAGTTTATCGAAAGGTAATATACGGAGCAAGTATACTGGACGTGTTGCTTTCCCAATACAAGGTTAGCAAGTGCATGACACAAAACCGCAAGTTTTGAGCTAAAATTTTCAAATCTGAAACCCACCAAATCCACAAAAACATTTTGCAAACACCGGTGAAGGGTTATTTCGGAAAACTTATCTAGGGTAAAAGCTAGATTAAATTTTCAAAAGATCAAATGTTTTCATAAAGATCCAATTTCCTAAAGGATATAAATTTTCATAGTCATGTGGGACTGTAAACCACAACGTTACTATCATTGTTTATACCGCCGTATAGAAATCACTGATGTACAAAGTGTTAAGAATAAAAGAAGTGATTCTAGTATTTTTATTTCAAGACTATATTGCTTGAGGACAAGCAACGCTCAAGTGTGGGAATATTTGATAATGCTAAAAACGAACATATATTTCATAGCATTATCCCTCAAGAAAGACAAGCTTTTAGTTGCAATTGTTCTATTTACAAGTGATATTCGTTTAAATAATAAAAGGTGAAGACAAAAGACAGATTCGACGAATTGAAGACGCAAACGACCAAAAAGCTCAAAAGTACAAAGTACAATCAAAGTGGTTCAAATTATTGATGAGAAACGTCTCAAAATTACAAGAGTACAAGACGTAAAACGTAAAATACAAGATATTAAATTGTACGCAAGGACGTTCGAAAATCCGGAACCGGGATCTAAGCCAACTAACAACGCGCGATGCAACGGAGCTAAAATTACAAGTCAACTATGTACACGAATATAATATAATATTTAAATAATTCTATAAATTATTTATATATTATATTATTATTAAATACCGTCGGCAAGAAAGCAAACAAACTCATGTGAGCTGGAAAAGCAGGCCATGCGATCGCATGGCCTGGAAGTTATAAATCCATGTGATCGCATGGTGAACAGAATCAGGTGACATCCTATAAATTTTGCAGTTTTTGATCAAATGTTTACATCTTTATCTATCTCTCTCTCAAACGTATATATACATATATATATATATATATATATATATATATATATATATATATATATATATATATATATATATATATATATATATACATATATATATATATTATAATTTTAATTTTAATTTTAATTTTAATAATAAGGGTATGTTAGCGAATGTTGTAAGGGTGTAAGTCGAAATTCTGTCCGTGTAACGCTACGCTATTATTAATCATTGTAAGTTATATTCAACCTTTTTAAATTAATATCTCGTAGCTAAGTTATTATTATGCTTATTTAAGCTGAAGTAATCGTGATGTTGGGCTAAATATTAAAATGGGGTAATTGGGCTTTGTACCATAATTGGGGTTTGGACAAAAGAACGACACTTGTGGAAATTAGACTATGGGCTATTAATGGGCTTTATATTTGTTTAATTAAATGATAGTTTGTTAATTTAATATAGAGATTTACAATTAGACGTACCTATAAATAACCATATACACTCGATCGGACATGATGGGCGGGATATTTATAAGTACTAATAATCGTTCATTTAACCGGACATGGGAATGGATTAATAGTCAATGGACTTATTAAAACAGGGGTGAATTATATACAAGGAGACTTGGTGTAATTATAGTTTAAGTCCCCAATTAGTTGGAATATTTGACTTCGGATATAAGGATAATTTGACGAGGACACTCGCACTTTATATTTATGACTGATGGACTGTTATGGACAAAAACCAGACGGACATATTGAATAATCCAGGACAAAGGACAATTAACCCATGGTAATAAACTAAAATTAACACGTCAAACATCATGATTACGGAATTTTAAATAAGCATAATTCCTTTATTTCATATTTAATTGCACTTTTAATTATCGCACTTAAATTTATTGTCATTTTAATTATCGTACTTTTTATCTCAATTTTATTTATTGTCATTTTATTTATCGCACTTTAATTTATTGCACTTTAATTATTTTTATTTACTTTACGCTTTAAATTAAGTCTTTTATATATTTAATATTTTACATTAGGTTTTAACTGCGACTAAAGTTTTAAAATCGACAAACCGGTCATTAAACGGTAAAAAACCCCCTTTTATAATAATAATATTAATTATATTTATATTTATATTTATACAAATATAGTTTTAAAAATATAGCGTTAAACTTGGCGAGTTCCCTGTGGACGAACCGGACTTACTAAAAACTACACTACTGTACGATTAGATACACTGCCTATAAGTGTTGTAGCAAGGTTTAGGTATATCCACTCTATAAATAAATAAATAACTTGTGTAAAATTGTATCGTATTTAATAGTATTTCTTTGTAAAAATATAACTATTTTGTATACACCTCGCATAACATCAAGCATATTGATGAGTGATTGGAAGTATGAATTGAAGTATAGAAGATGAGAGCTGTGAAAATAAGGGGTAGATTTATAGCGAAATTCCAGGCACAGCAATCGAGACAATTTACCGCATTTAATCAAAGAAAATCCTATTATTATTATTATTATTATTATTATTATTATTATTATTATTATTATTATTATTATTATTATTATTATTATTATTATTATTATTGTTATTATTAATTATCATTATTAATTATTATTATCATTAATATAATTTATAATACTATCATTATTATTACTAGTATTATCATTTAAAAATTTATTAGTATTATCTATACCTGGCAAACGGGTCGAGTTGGGTCGAAGATCAAATGGGTTTGGGTCGAAATGGGTCATGGGTCGAAATGGGTCAGAAATAAAATGGGTCGAATGGGTTGGGTCGAGACCCGGGTCGGGTTGGGTCGAGACCCGGGTCGGGTGGGTCGGACTAGTAAATTTTTTTTTATGCAAATAACAATTATCGCTCTAGAATAACTTATTTTTATGCGTAAACTCTTGTGTATTTAGCCTTACGTTTTATTATATTCTCAGTGGATTACTTTATTCACCTAGAAGAACTTAAATGTTTTCTTACAAGTTTCAATATATATTTTTATTTAGGCTCTTACGTATGCAAAAGAAGCCCATCGTTTGCGCATTAAACTTCTCAAAGAACATTTCGCCTACTCAATAGAACAACGCAATGATGATATCATGAATGCTAATGGGGAAATCATACAGAAACGTGGATATGAACTTACAAGTTTTCACATGCATTCTTCGGTGGCTACAACAGCTTGATTAATTAGATATAATTTCCAATGATATAAACATGTACCAACACAAACAAAATCATTGACAACAATAGTTCTTTCCACAACCATAATAAAGATTCACAAAGTTTCCATAAACAAAATAAACTTCTACTTGACTTGAAACAAAGTTTCCATAAACAAAATAATCTTCTACTTGACTTGAAACAAAGTTTCCATAAACAAAATAAAAGTGAACTTTAATTCGGTTTACAAAATATATATGAATCTCTTCTCAAGATCCGGTAGACGTTGACACCGAGTCCACGAAACAAGTAGTCATCCTTGATTTACTAAAAACAAAAATATAAGGAAATTATAAAGTGGTCTATTCAATAAGACCCCAGTATTGTCACTATTTATTATTATTATTATTGGGTTTTAAAAAACAAAGATTAGCAAACCTGCTGACATTAAAAATTGTTACTTCTAGCAGTTGGGATAAAAGCTTCTATATCTTCTATGAGTCGTTCTTCATCTACTTCATCTTCATCCGATTCATCTTCTTCTACACAATAAAAAAATGGATCAGATTTTAATAGAAGATAAACCCTAAATAATTATAACATAAAAACATATTGAAAATGGAATAAAGATATAAAAAGTACCTTCTAAATCGAACAACCAATCGCGAGCACATAATAAAGCCTCGGCATTTTCTGACAATAATGAATTTCTACATTTACTTATAATTTGACCCCCAATGCTAAAAGATGACTCGAAAGCAACGGTGGTAATCGGGATGCTCAAGATGCCACGAGCCATAAGCGCTAATTGGGGATACCTCCCTTGATTTTCCCTCCAATCGTCTAAAACATTGATATCTTTTTTTCGATCAAGTGGAGGTTCAACTAAATATTGATCAAGTTGAGATTTTTCGTTTTCAGGGATGATAACTTTGCTTTGAAATAAATCAAACTCATCCAAATCATCCAATAAATCCTTACCAACTTTCGAGCTCCCTCCTCCAACATTTGAAATTATCTCATATTCCTTGTATAACTTCTTCAACCCATTGATAACACTCTCCACTTTTGCTCTAAGTTCGTCATCCTCCATACCAAGTTTGGTAAAGCAGTATTCCACTATCTTCGCCTTATATCGTGGATCTAATATAATCGCAAAAGACAAAATCATACTATAAT